>NW_017728918.1:61143731-61166434 GCF_001723895.1 Crocodylus porosus | reverse complement strand
CTATCTCCTGCTCGCAGTCCCTGATGGCACGCAGTCTCTGGACTGTGGCCTGGAGGTCCTCCAGCTGGCGTGCCAGAGACCCTAGTAGGGAGCAGACCCCGTAAGGGGAGGTGGCCATGCTCCCGGGCCCCAGAGCTTGAAAAAGGGACAGGCAGCCCCTGCAGCCAAGAGCCAGGGGCTCCGTCTGTGTGGAGCCCGGGACCATGGGCTCCGTCTGGGTGGCTGTCTCTGAGGTGCCTGATGGGGGGGCCACAGAACCCAAGGGGACCCGAGGGGTGTGGCGCGTGCCCATCCATGTCATGCCTCTGGTAGGCTGGCTACGGCTGGGACTGACTAGTCTGGGGGGTTCGTAGGCAGGGTCTCGTGCCCTCCCACGCCCTCTCCTGCGCGAACTCCATGCTAACTCGAGCAACTGTTTACGCAGCCTGTTCGCACAGCTCCAGTTGCGTGGCTCCCTGGGGGCTGGGCCAAGTAGGGGCCTGGGCAGGGGCTTGACCCGGCCCGGCTCCAGGCAGCAGGCAGTCCTTGCCTACTTTTATTCCCATTATCCATTTTGCCTTTGCCCCAACTGTCAACATTATTGTAAACTTATGATAAACTGAGCCAGGCAAAGTATTAATTTCATTTTTGGTCATCTTTAGATTGTCTTTAATCTCTATCCTGTCATCACCACATAGTGACACTACTACTTTTTCCTTGTTCTCTTTCTATTCACTAGCCTAAAGAACCTTTGGTTGGTTGTTTTAACAACTTGATCAAATCTAACTCTGCCTGAATTTTTGAAATTCTTATTTACTCTCTCTAATTCTTGACCTGTAAAACACAGATTTCTTTTCTCCATTACGTGTAGGCTTTCTTCTTATTCCCACTGTCCTTCCTGAGGTGGTTATTCATTCAGTTTAGTCCAGAGTCCCTTCCTACAAGAAGTTTTTCTCTGACTTGCATTGAGCTTTTCTGATAATTTTAGCAGCTGAGACTGCACAAAATTCCAGGCTTCTTCCATTTAAAGTCCCTGAACACCTACGTTTAGCTCACATTGCAAACTAGTTCTTCAGCTTTTCAGTTTGCCTTTTGAAATTCAATACGTTAGTTATATAGCTACTTCTGCGTATTCATCCACTGGATTTAAACCAAATCAATTTATTGCAACTTCATCCAAGATTACTTTCTAAGATTATCTCTTGTCTGTCTCCATCACTTACTAAAACGAGATCACAAAATAGCATTGTCTTTGTTTTGTTCAGTGACTCTTTGATGCAAAAATATCATTTTACATATTGTCTAATACAGGCTGGTAGTTGGGATTAATGTTCCCAATTCTAATTTTTAGTTTTCATTCTGGTGCATCTCTTTCACATTTTAAAAAGTCAGTAATTAATTGCTTTCCAGTGCTGCTTGTATTATACAGTTGTTTTGCCAGATAACTGGAATTCAGAGTAGAATTTAAATGCAAACCTGAGAGTTTCAATTCCATTTCCTCAGCCAAGAAGAACTAGAGCAAAACATTATTTTCTACCCAACATTTCCAAATCTCTTTTTCATTTCTGGGTGTGTGCTGGGATAGCAGGTGGTCATGCATAATCAGTGAAGGAATACCTGGCAACCACTTATGTCAAATAAAGAAAAGCTAAGAACCAGAAGATAATTTTTTGTTTAGTTTTTCCTATGGCAGTCAATAGACTCACGCAGACCAAAAAAGAAAGTCTTTTCATGTAGTAATATCATGCATAAAAGCTGTTTGTTTTGTAAAAGTATTTAAAAATGAATTAATATGCATTCTTGAGTATCCCGATGACCTGCTGTTCTGATGTATTTAGCATCCACTGCTTAAGTTTCTATTGTCTTATTTAAATTACATGGATTATTAAGGCCTTTGGTGGCCAACTGACAATGGTGCTACATTGTGCCAGGCACTGTATAAACTGAATAAGAGGTTCTTCCTACTCCAAAGAGATTATCATGGCCTTGTTTTTGCAGAAGGACATAATCTTCAAAGGGGTAATAGAAAACATCATATATCATTTGTAATGTTAGTGCTGCACTATAAACTTCAAATGTAAAACTGAACATTGAAGTCTTACTAGTCATAATACTATTCAATATTCCATCAAAGTTCAGACACCATATATTCAATCTAGTGTATGGAAAGTATGGTCTAATTAGTTCCTTCTAATAAGGATGTAAGATATGCCAACATTGTTCAGTGCTTGCATTTATCATCTAAAATAATAGGCAACCCCAGATAGTGAGTTGCTAAGGGAAAGTACTTAGAATTAAGAATGTTGTGGATAGAAATTTCAGCTGTATCTGATGCATTGTGAAATGCTAAGTCACTTGACCTCTTCAGATCTTGTGAATCCAGCTGGAAAACTGGTTAAAAGCAGGCAAGAACATCCAAATCAAAGGCAAATTTATTTAATCACATTATTTTAAAGTATGACATTGTGAAAACAGTCTCTGTTCTTTTCGCCAGTCCCTTAGTCATCACTACTTAAGCTGTGAAAACAAATTATCGCAGTTACTACTAGAAATGCATTAACAAGTAGCTATCTAGTAATTAGCATTAACAAACTGAATACTATACATTTCAAATACAAATTCATGAAAGCAGAACTAATGGCTTATTCCACACATTACAACCTCCTGCAGGTCAAAGTTATAGAAAGGGAAAAGAAACAAACAAACACAAGTCAGAGCAAACAGTTTAAATAATTTTTGGAACTGAAGAAAATTGGGGTTCTAAATGAAATGTGTCCTAAATGCTAGACTGTGGGCATGTCTATCCAACATGCTACAACACTGTAGCTACAGCGACATAGCACCAGCAGGCACTAACTGTTATGTGGCTGCTACTGTCCAGTAGGGTTGAAAATGACCCATGCACTGCTGGGACTACACAGTACCAGTGGGTACTGCACAGTTATTTAGTACTTGCTTTAGCGAGACTATGAAGTACTTGCTTAAGCAAGTACTTTAGTAAGTACTAGAAAGTACTGTGCTACTTAGAAACAGATCCTCTTTATCAATTATACCATAAGCCAAAACCTCACCGTGGGTGCATCTATATGTGCTCCTGACCACGCAGTACCAACAGTAGTACCAAGTGCACAGTCAGGGGCACATGTAGATGTGCCCACTGTGAGGTTTTGGCTTATAGTATAATTGATAAAGAGGATCTGTTTCTAAGTAGTACAATGACAATGATGGAAATGCAAATGGAACACTTAAGGGAAAAGGGAAGGTAAAACTGACAGACGGGAGAGAACACATTTGTCAGCTTCAGCAACACCTGCCACAGCCAATGAGGATCATATGGTTAATATGACAGAATCTTCTACAATTGCATCTTAGTTCAAGTCGTTCATTACCAATACAGCTGTTGGGGGTAGATTTTTAATGAAAAGCATGTTGACTGTGTCAGTTTTGACAGGTCTTTACCAGAAGATTTTCTTTTTTAGCTTTTGATCTATAGTGGCTTCCCTCTGTAAATTATACGTGGTATTTCTTCACAGGGTTGGTGGCATTCTCAACATGTCCTCCAAAACACCTCTTTTGTACTCTATGCCTTTTCTTGCCTGACTTTCTTTTTCTAAGCCACCCCTTATTTTTACAAAAAAATCCTTACCTCTTTCAGGGGCATAGCTGGTCAACACTGCACCCATGGCAGTGCTCCCTTTGCCTGTACCCTCTGGCTTCAGAGGTGCCATAAGTGGGCAGTAGCCAAAGTTTGTTGTTGCAACAGAGATATATCACCCCATTATTTTGCCATAGATGTCCATGTTGAGTGGGCAAAAATTCCTGGGGTGACATCTCCCCTACTGACAGAAAAATCCATTGTCACCCAGAAAAACACTCCAGCACCACTCCAGGTTGCTGACTAGGCTATAACCAGAAAGTTCAGGAGGAGGCAAAGCAGAGGGTCACAGGGTGAGGTACTGTCAGCTCCACTCTAGTGCACATAATGCCTTATAGAGCTTGGGGCTCATGCCCTGCTCACTCACCCATCCTTATGCTATTACCATCTTTGCCAAATGTGTTTCTTTAATTCAAACTCTTAAAATGTATTTCTTTCAACTGGCATGCAAAAGGAGCACTTCAGCCAAGATTTTTAAACAAATTTCACTCCACTAAGATTTGACCATCCTTTGACCCCTGACTGGGGTCCAAGGCCAAGGACAGAGGTTAAACTCCCTTTCCTCCACTCAAACATACTGCTGGTTGCAATTGTGGACTACAAATCCTAGAGGCACCTGGAAGCAGAAAGAGGAAGTGATGAGCAAGCATGCAGAATCCTGCTGCTGTAATTCTGGACTGTAAATCCCAAAGACCTCAGGGGTAGCAGAAGAGGATGTGAACACCGAGACAGAGAGCCATGCTCTAGTGCCTCCTGGCTTCTGGCCTGAGCCAGCATGTGGCTGCATTTCCTGAATTAAAGGTAAATATCTGTTCACTTCTATTTCAATTTAATTGGTGCATCTTATACTAACCTGCAAAGAGTGAATCAATTCAGCCTTGAGCTTTTTGACTGTCTTTACCTAGCCATGATCTAGTGAAGGATCTAGATCTAGAAAAGATGGACTCAAGAGTCCTATATTATATTCCTGAGTTGGACATGTAGCTTGTTTTGTTTTAATTTCTCAGTAAGTTAAAATGGAAAGGAACACCTAGATTTTCTAAAGAAAAAGACTATGGGGTACAATACAAGAAATCCTCACTATTTGTGAAACCACTATTTGCAGATTTGAATATTTGTGGTGTGCCACAGCAATGGGTTGGGCCAGGGTGAGCACCGCTGTGGATCTCTCTGGCACTGCACCAAGCTCCTGCCTTTGCATAAGCAGGCATGGAGTGCTGGGCAGAGTTGGGGAGGGCAGAGCCAGGGAGAGCAGAGCGGATAGCAGAGCCAGGTGGGCAGAGAGTGAGCACCAGAGACGGGGAGGGAGGTGGTGGCTGCGGCATCTTCTCCCCCAGAGGCAGCTATGGTCAGTCCTCAAGTGCTGCAGGGGAGCCTCACGCTTCCAGCTTCTTGCGGAGGGGGAGCAGGAAATGGCTGTGAGGTCTGACGAGGAGTCCTGTCTGTATTCGCGCCTTTCACCATACACAGGGATCTCCAGAATGGATCCCCCATGAATAGTGAGGGTTTCCTGTACTATAAAACACAGCAGTAAGATTAGAGAAAGAAGTAATGTCCTGGATAGAACACTAATAAAGAAAAAAGGAGGGCTTTTTTTCCTCCTAATTCTCTGTTTTATAAAACATTTTGAAAGTTCTATAGTGCACAATCCTAAGGAAAGGAAGGAAGGAAGGAAGAACCGTAGAAAAAAATGGATTGCAGACAAATAGACTTTAATAAACTTAAAGAATTGGTAGGTAGGATCCCCTAGGTGACAAGTCTAAGGAAAAATGGAGTCTATGAAAGTTGATTAAACTTTGAAGAGACAATATTAAGGTCACAAGAGCATGGCATCCAAATGTGAAGGATGGATAGAAAGTGCAGCAAGAGACTGCTGTGGGTCAACCATGAAATCTACAATTACTTTGTGAGATTCCTTTTTAAGCTGCAAAAGTGGAAACCTGGTACATAGTAGGGAGAAATAAAAGAGCCTTGTACAGGCATGTACAGACAAAAGCAGAAAGGCCAAGAAACAAATGGAGATACATTTAGCAAGTGCATAAAAGGCAACAAAAACATTCTAGAAACATATTAAAAGTGAGAGGAAGAATAAGTAAAGTTTTGTTCCCTTACTGAATTGGAAAGAGCAAGTATTAAGTGCCAGTATAGATACAGCTAAAGTGTTTAATGCTTTTTTTACTTCAGTTATCCCATAAAATGATCAACTGTCAGATGGCAAGCACAATTAACAGTAAGGATAATCAGCCTAGAGTAGGAAAAGTACATGCCAGATATCAGTCAGACAAGCTGATTATTTTCAAATAAGCAGGGACAGATTAAATTTATCCTAGAATACTCAAGGAATTGGCTGAGGAAATTACTGAGCTGTTGTAGCAGAATGCCACCTCTGTCTCTCCCCAAAAACTCTGTGCTGTGACAATTTGGTTAATATGGGCCCTGCAGAGGGCAGACATCCCATCTCTTTAGGTAACCTGAGCTGGATACATTCCTGAGGGAGGGGGAAAGCCTGCCCCCTCTGCCTACGTGACTGGCATCACATACCTGGGTGAGGGGCTTACGCTCCCTATTGTTCTAAGCAATGCCAATCTGACTGGGAGGGGACTAGAGACCCCGCCAATCTGCCCAGCAACCAGTGATGTATTTCAAATTAGTTGGCTGGCAGCCAACAGGTGCTGGTCTCCATTGGACTACGTAAATGAGGTCATAAGTTCTATATAAGGTAAGGATGGCCCAGGAGGAGGGGCAGCAGCCATGATGAGAGACCATCTGAAACTCTCTCTCTCTCAAAATTCATGATCAATGAACTGCCTGCCTCCAGAGGGAATCTCCACCTGCCTCTGGATGATACTCATGGGTAAACTACCTGAGATCTAACTAGATATGTAGCTTTCAGTAACTCAGATATGTTTTCAAAGGCTACCCAGCCACCCTGTTTGCTCTATGAGATTTCTCTGATACTGCTTTACCCTGTACCCTATTCCAAACCTACTCCTTGTAACAAATAAAGTTCTCCTTTGGACCTAGCATGGGAGACTTATTGGGAGAGGGGCTAGATTATGCCTTGGGGTCTCCTTGGTTCGGCTAAGGGAGACCACTATTTGTGCTTCAGACTGAGGGAAGCACCCCAAGTTCTTGAAGTGGGTGAAGAACCCTCAAGGACTACTAGGCCTGTGTATCTCAGGGGGCACAGGGCCAGAATCAGGCCAGACCCTGGGTGGTGACGGAATTACCCCCAGGTTAGCAGGTGTGGTTCAGGAAGGGGGTTAGCTAGATGTGAGGCAACCCTAGGGAGACACTTGAAGCCCAGAAGATGGTTAGGTGCAGTGTGGTGGGTGGCTCTGTGCAGGAGTACCCCCTACTGTCCCCACACAGCCTTTATCTGTTTTCTTTAAGAATGCATGGTGGTCAAGTGAGGTTGATGATTACTGGGACAAGGCAAATGTAGTGCCCTTTTAAAAAGGGGACCTTCTGGTCTAACTTAGATATCCAGAAAGATACAAGAGCATATAATCAAAGAATCTATTTCTGAGCAGATAAAAAGCAACATGGTAATAAGGAACAGCCAAAATGGTTTTGCCAAGAGCTAGTTATACTTAATCAACCTTCCATAACAAAGTGATGAGCTTTGTGGTGGGGGTGAAGCAGTGGATGAGATATCACTCAACTTGAGCAAGACCTTTGACAGTTTCCCTTGAAAATATCATAAGAAAGCTAAGTGGCATAAGGAAGCTAAGCAGAAGCTAAGTAGTCTACATGAAACTACCATAAGGTGCATTACTGGTTAGATAATCATGCTCAAGGAGTAGTCATAAATGTTAAATTGAGACAAAGTATTGACAAAGAATGGAAAAGTACTGAAAAGAATGTTTTACCGTGTTGGGTTAGGATGAAGGGAAAATGTGATGTGGGTAAAAGCCAAGCGAGAATAACACGGTGGCCCTTGAATAAGCTTATTAGGAGACAGCATGAGAAAACTCACTTAGCTCAGGCAGACACCAAGATGAGTTGCTGTCAGACTGCCAAGAGCCTGGTGCAGGGGGCGGGTTGACCTGTATGTGATTTATCAGTATATAAAGCAGCCTGTGTTTTACTCTCATTGAGCATCAGCCGCCTCTTGCTGATCTTCCGTAGCCATGTAAAATAAAGCGCTTCTGTTAGCCGAACAGTAATCCTGTCGTGATTTCCACATCATCCTGGGGGATCATCCAGGATGTGTCCTTACACAGACCGCCCCGAGTAGGATCCTTGTCTGGGCTCTTCGACTCCATCGCTCCGAGAAGGCTCTCCTCGACTCAGTTCTTCGACTCTGAGGCTTCGACGCTCTGGACCTGGATCTACCATCTGCCTGTTTGGCTCTGGAAAAATCCCTGGACAGGGTAAGTACCTGCCTGTATCAGTGTTAGTAGGTCCTAGGCATGACAATGGGTAGTGGGACTTCTAAGGTCCCACAGCGAAATCCCGCCTGGTTTATGTTTCTAAAATATGGGCCCTAGTCAATGCAGTACTTATTTAAATGGAACCGGTATACCGATGGTGACCCCAAATTGTGCTGGCCCTTAGATGGGTCGTGGGATTGTCATATCCTCAAACACCTCCAATAAAATTTAAAAAGTAAGCACCCTCTTCAAATGGAAGCCTGATACCTATAGGAAGACAAGTCTGAAAAGTGCCATAAGCACACCCTTGTGGCTTCTTATAAGGATAATAAAGAAAAATTTAAAAAGCAAAAGCCAATAGATCATCCCGCCGACTACTATTCTCACCTGGTCCAAGTCTTTAAGGCACATTCTGGCAATCAGGACCCAGAAACCAGCTTCCCTGCCATGGTTTTTCAGACCTTTGTTTTAGTGCTGTTACCTAGGCTCTCCAAGTCCCTGCAAGTACTGTGATAGGGTGGAAAGCCAAACCCCTCACCAAAATTTTGACTGCTGCCACTCATTTCTATACTAAAGCCCAACAGCAAAAATCAAAGGCTCAGGACAAGCTGATGGCTTTGCAAATAAGAGATCTCCAAGGTGGCACCAAACCATGGCACCCTGCAGAACCATTTTGCTTGGCCCGACCACCCTCTGACATTGCCAATGATGTCTGCCGCTACTGTAAGCAAAGAGGCCATTGGAAAAATAGTGCCCAAACAAATCCCGGGGGCCCCTGCTCTCAGTTAGTGCCCCTCCATTTCAGCCAGGTGCCTCTCCAGTCCCCCAAGGGTGAAAATCAGTATTAGGACAGCCAAGAAGACCCAGAGACTCTAGCTCCTTTACTTTCTGCCTTTTCTGATGCCACAATACTTGTTACTGTGGGAGGACAAACTGTTCCCTTTCTTGTCGACACTGGTGCTTCTTTATCTATGCTTAGCTCTAATTTTATTTCTAAGGTTCCAGTTTCTGATAAAGTAATCACAGCTGTAGGTATTGGGGATCAACCCATTAACCACCCTGTTACACAGCCGCTCTCATTTACATTGAGCCCCCTTACTAAGCAACATGCCTTTTTGCTGAGTCCTTGCACCTCTGTAAATCTGTTGGGGCGAAACCTCCTTTGCAAATTGCAGGCAACAGTTCACCGTTCTCCAGATGGGGTTTTTCTCATATTACCCCAGGCTTAAATTCCTGCTTTGATGATGACACTAATGAAACAAAAACCCGAGTCCAATTCTTCCTTGTTGCAACAGGAACTATTGGCTCACCTTCCTGAGTCCTTTTAGTCACACTCCACAACCAATGTGGGACTCCTCAAGGGTGCCATCCCAGTTTCTATTAAGGTTAAATCAGGAGCGTCTCCCCCATTGATCCCGCAATACCCGCTATTAGTTGCTGCTTCCTGAGGCATTGTTCCTGTAATACAAGGTCTCCTAGAACAGGGTGTCCTTGTACCTGCCCGCTCCTGTTGTAATACCCTGATCCTTCCAGCCCAAAAAAAAAAATGTACACCTAAGGGGTTGACTGTTTATTGTTTTGTTCAAGATTTGTGTTTTATTAAAATTTTGTAATTCCCTTAACAGCTGTGGTACCCAACCCTGCCACTGTACTTTCTCAAATACCTGCTTCTGCTCTTTATGTGGTGGATCTCTGTAATGCTTTTTTTTTTCTATACCAGTTCACCCCGACTCTCAATATCTATTTGCTTTTGCTTATCAAGGCCAGCAATACACCTTCACCCATCTGCCTCACCCACTATGTACACACAGCTTCTCAAGTCTGACCTTAATACAGTCCAGCTGCATCATGATTCTGTGCTAGTTCAATATTAAATGATTTGCTTCTCTGTTCTAATACTCTCCCTCACTGCCAAACTGATTCTGTCACTCTTTTAGAGCAACTTGCAGCACGGGGCCACAAAGCCTCCCGCTGTAAGCTCCAATTCTGTCAGACTTCTGTTACCTATTTGAGGTACACTATCTCTCACAGTACCCATCACTTGTCTCCTAATCATCTTTCTGCTGTTCTGTCTCTCCCTCGCCCACAGACTAAACGCCAGCTCTGTGGGTTTCTAGGTGCTGCCAACTACTGCCAACAGTGGATTCCTAATTATTCTTGACTTTCCAAACCTCTCACCCTTCTCACGTGTGATTCTTCCCCTGACCCACTCCCCTGGGAAGACATCCATGAATCTGCCTTCTGTCAGCTCAAGCAAACACTGTCTTCTTCCCTCACTCTCGGTCTGCCTGACTACTCTAAGCCTTTCACTCTCTTCTGCCATAAACATCAAGGCACTGCCTCTGGTGTCTTGATTCAGTCTTTTGGACCCTCCCCGCACTGTCCTGTTGCTTACTATAGTGCCTCCCTTGACCCAGTTGCTTCTGGGTTTCCTCCTTGTCTCTGTGCTGTTGCTGCTGCCGCTCTATTGATTTCTAAAACCAATAACCTTGCACTCGGGCACCCCCCTTACTGTTGCTGTCCCACACGCTGTCCTTGCCATTCTCCAATGTGGCAAAACTCAGCACTTGTCCTCTGGCCATCTAACCCACTACAAAGTGGTTCTCCTAGCTGCGGACCACGTGACCCTTGTCCGCTGTAATCCCCTCAATCCTGCTTCTCTTTTTTCTTCACCCACAGATGGTCAACCCCATGACTGCAGTCAGCTTGTAAATTTTGTTTCCCTTCCCCATCCTGACTTTTCCAAGACTCCTCTGACTAACCCTGACCTCATTTTCTACGTTAATGGCTCCTGTTTTTGAAATAATCATGGAATTCTCCAAGCTGGTTATGCTGTCTGCTTCGATTATGCTATTGTTAAATCTGCTCCTCTTTCTGTTACTAGCGCTCAAGCTGCTGAACTCATTACTCTCACTTGTGCCTGTCACCTTGCCACTGAACACTCCATTATATATACAGATTCTCACTATGCCTTTGGTGTCTGCCATTCCTTTGGACAGATCTAAAAACAGCGAGGGTTTCTCACTTCTGCTGGAACTCTCATCTCTCACCATCGCCTTATTACTGCTCTTCTGGATGCTATCTTCCATCCCTCCACCCTTTCTGTCCTATGGTGCAAAGTGCATATTACTGCTAATGATTCTGTGTCTTTAGGAAACAATAGGGCGGACGCCACGGCCAAAACTGCCACCCCGTCAAAAC
Organism: Crocodylus porosus; assembly: GCF_001723895.1. Taxonomy (NCBI): domain Eukaryota; kingdom Metazoa; phylum Chordata; order Crocodylia; family Crocodylidae; genus Crocodylus; species Crocodylus porosus. Next base: position 61,155,223 of record NW_017728918.1, on the reverse strand, counting down.
TCGCAGTTCTGGTCCTTCAGGCTGCTCTCTACCTCTCTTCCCCTGTCTCCCCTGACTTTCCCTTTCTCCAGGATGCCATGCCAGACTCCAAAAACTACGCCTGGATCTCCATGGGCTGCTCTATCCACTCTGACTCCTTGTGGCTGCACCCATCTGGTTGCCTTGTAGGCCCAGGGCCCTGTTATCCCTATTGGCTCAAATGGCCCACTCAGTGGCCCATTTGGCCAAAGGGGGAGATGGTAGCCAAAGCTGGCCACCATTGGTATGCCCCCAGTTTTTCTGCCATAGCTGCCCATTCTTGTCACCAGCGTCCGCAGTGTCAGCGACACAATCCTGGCCGGCCAGCCACATGCATTCCACAGAACTTTAGGTCTCTATCCTTTTTGCCACCGCCAGAAGGATTTCATCAAGTTGCCCAGGTTGGGACCCTAGAAGTATGTGTTGGTCATTGTCTGCCTTTTCAGCGGCTGGCCTGAGGCATACCTTTGCCAACGGGATGATGCCCTCACAGTGGCCAAAAAGCTTCTTTTTGGCCTGCTGCCCCACTTTGGTCTACCCCTTTCCCTGAACTCATTTTGTTGGCCAGGTGGTCCAACATGTTTGCAAGTCCTTTCCATCCAATACCAGCTCCACACCCCAAATCACCCTCAGAATGGAGATAAAGTAGAACAAAAAAACTTTAATATTAAACTTCGCTTGGCAAAGACTTGTAAACAAACTGGTCTAAAGTGGCCAGAGGCCTTCCCATTGGTACTTTTCCAAATTCAAAATTCTGTTCAGAAATCCTCGGGTCTGACCCCTTTTGAAATTGTTATGGGTCAACCCATGAGGGGACTCGCCGCACTTCCACCCCAACATCTGACTCATCTACATGATTGTTAACCTACTGCCAAGGACTCACCAAGGCCCTCAAGGTTATCTCGTTGAAGGTTAAATCCACAGCACAGCTTCAGTCTCTAAATGGTGTCTCTAAATGGTAAAACACTCGTTTTATGTGTTAAATTGCTTTTAGTACTTTAGTATAAATCAAATTAACCCTTGGAAAGTCACAGATAATTATGTAGATTTAGAAACTCCCCAAGGGGTAACGCTGTTCTGTATTTTTGTGGTCAGTACTTTGTTGGTAGTAGTGTGCTAAAGGCCAAAATTTTAGTCAAGGGTAGCCCCGCAAAGTTCCCAGGGATAGCAGCATTTGGAATACCACTCAAAAAGGCCCCAAAATGTTGCCATTTCTTTTATTCTGCTTCTTGCCCAGGATTTTCTTTGAGGCATGGGAGAAAAACAGTATTATGTTCCTGGGGCAGAGCATTGCTAATGTAGGCAAACTTATGAATTGCTGGATGTACATACATGGGCCTATACACCCAGCCAGAGGAATCCCAGTGCTTGGGGTACCAATTCTCCTTGAAAATTGGGGAAACAGTACCAATACCAGCTTTGTCAGACTTTCTTCCCACTCTAGTAAAACACAGCAGTCAATCCCTGAATGGTAGAAAAAGACTCGGGATAGCTGAAAACTCTTTTAGACTTAAAGCAACCCTCTGTTATAGGTCCAATGGGAGTGGTAGAATGGGCAAAGCTGGTTACTCAATAAAGCACTACCCCAAATGTCAAGTAATCTTCAATTATCACTCCCATAATATGTCTAGAATCCTGCTAGAAAACACATCCCTTCAGTGCACCAAAAGGTCTCTCACTATTCATAAAACCCTGGAGGACACTCATAGTCTAGTATTAAATGAGTCTAAATTTTACGTGTTGTTAGGTTCTACTTCTTGTAACCAATCAATATCTCAATGCAGGTGGGTAGGAAGCACACGTGCCCCTTTCTATACCTTACAAGTCAATCAAAAATGCCAAATTGAAAGCACAACCTGTAAAAACCTCAGCATTGTAGCTGCTCCACTCTTGTTCTGGCTATGCAAAAATAATGCCTGCAAAATTTTGCCCTGGCATTAAGTCAGCACCTGTATCCTAGGAAGACTTGTCCCAAAATTTAACTTATTCTGGAACCTCTCTCTGCATAAGGTGTCTAATCTCCCGCCTGGCTTGCCTAAATCTAGGCAAACTTAAAAATCCACTGGTTCGCCGACCCACAAAATTCCATCAATTTACTAGGGCATTTCTCCCTTAGTTAAGAGTAGCTAAATTAAAAAGAGCTATTGTAAACATTTCAGGAATTATAAAAATGTTTTTAATGTCAGCACCAATGCTTTAAAAACTCTTAATAATTAAATTACCCAGATAGGGCAGATGGCTACCAAAAACCGTATGGCTTTAAATGATCTCTTAGCTGCCCACAGTAAAGTCTGTGCTGTTATTAATCACTTGGTGTACCTGAATCAATCAGCACTAACAAGTAAAAAAAAACCTCCGCACCATAAAAAGGCAGTTACAAGTAATCCATGCAGTTGCAAAAGAAAAACCCTTTGATTAGTAAAAGTGGCTACCAAATATAAAAAAATGGTTAAAATCCCTGCTAAAATGCTGTATTCTAAGTTCAATATGCATTTTTGTCATTTTCATTATTATTCAAATAATTGCTCAAAGTGTTTCTAGGCTCTCTAAGACCAAGTTACAAAAGATGGTGCTCAAGGAAGTGGCCCATAAGTCCAAACGAAAAAAAAAATGTCAAAGGCCTTATAAATATAAAAGTGTAAGCACAAGCGCTTACAAAGGGGGAATGATAAAGAATGGAAAAGTACTGAAAAGAATGTTTTACTGTGCCGGGTCAGGATGAAGGGAAAATGTGATATGTGTAAAAGCCGAGCGAGAGTAACGCCACGGCCTTCGAATAAGCTTATCAGTAAAGTGCCTCATGTAGATGAGCCCTCCCTCCCCACCCCCCGCCACTCATCAGGAGACAGTATTAGAAAACTCGCTTAGCTCAGCCAGACACCAAGATGAGTTGCTGTCAGACTGCCAATTAACATGTATGTAATTTATCAGTATATAAAGCAGCCTGTGTTTTATTCTCATTAAGCATCAGCCACCTCTTGTTGATCTCCCATGGCTATGTAAAATAAAGCACTTCAGTTAGCCAGACAGTAATCCTGTTGTAATTTCTACATCTACATTTTTACATGGGGTTCCTCAGAGGTCTATCCTGGGGCCAATATTGTTCAATATCTTCATGAATGACTTGGAGGATGAAATGAAGTGTTCACTTAGTAAATGTGTAGATGGAACCAAACTGTGTGGGGTCAGTAGACACTTCAAAAGGGTAGGATTAGGATTAAAAGGGTAGGATTAGAATTCAAAATGATTTCAATGGGCAAAGTGGCTTGAAATATGTATATTCAGTTTCACCTGACTTATGAAGTAACAATGAAAAGGACCAAATACAAAATGGAAAGGCACTTTTAAATGTGCTGGGGGGAGGGGAGGGCACATCTACATAAGACACTTAACTGCACAGTAATGTAGTTTACTGCACAGTAAGCGTGTGTGTCTACACTTGCTCTTACTTACTGGAATTCTACCATTTTGGCTTATACAGTGAACTGATAAAAGTTTGCACATATTTGCCAGCCTAATAAGAAGCCATGGAACATGCACATTTGGGTTAATCCACTATAGTGAAGTTCCTATTCTCTGTATTATACTAACTCTAAATATTCAATTTAGAATTGTTCTAGATATGTTTCTGCATGTTTTGAAGTGTGACTGAAGACCAAATTCTTTCTCTGAGTGCTACAACACATCATGGCATACAGTAGAAATGTTGTGGTATGAAACACCGAGAAAATAATTGACTTGATGAATAACTTGTTGAATTTACTGAAAATAATGACCTAAATATATGTTACCATATTAGGGACATAGAAACTAAGTTAAAATGTTATGTTGAGTTGGTCTGCAATGAGACTGCTTCATCATAATTAATTTACAGATGTAAGTGGTTTTCTAAGAAAATCATCTAGTTCTTAGAGGTTGCTTCTGCTGCACTGGAATTGTCTTCACAATATAAAGATTGTATTATACGTTCTTTCATATAGATCTGATCCTTCAAGTGTTACTTTTGTGACTTGTTAGAAATGCTTGGCAAGTTAGTGGGTAGCTGGGAACCCCTTATACGGATTTCTTAAAACATTAATTGTTCTCTACTTCCTTCCATTTATATCTGAAAACTCGTCTCCTGGCCCCCAGGGTTCAGATAGTCACCTGCCTCATTCAGATTATGAAAACTCTAGTGACATTTTAAGATCCCTGCACACTTTGGCATAGAAAATATTTTAAATGATAACCTAGCCAAAAGCTTATTCAACCTACAAAAGGAGCAATGTAACTGTAGAAAGACCAGAGGTGGAAGTACAGAATTATGTACAAGGAAAGTAGAAGCTGGCTGACAAGAAAGCCAGGGTGGAGTAAAGAAAATGCCAAAGAATAACAGACAAACACTGACAGATATTCAGTAAAAGGCATGATGGGATCTGATTTGTGATCCCAACAACCATGCCTTCTACCATGTCACATCATAAGATTGTTGGTTGGAGTCAGGGACTGGGCTGGGTCTGGTTTCAGACCTCAGTTTATCACTGGCCGCAGCTGACAATCAGCTGATTGTCAAAACCCCAGCTGGGCTGCACACATGGTTTTTACAGGTTCTGGAGCATGGGGACCCTAGGGTCAGGCTGCTGCAATCCAATCCTGGGCTTCTTATACATTGGAATGAGTAAAACATTTGTGCAGCTTAGGTGGGCTGCATTCATGGTTCCACAGGTCCCGGAGCACATGGACCCTGGGATCAGTCTGGCAGGGGCCTCAGACTCATGCTTGTTTCAGTGACTTCTGTAGCAAGACAAGCAAGCAAGCAAGGCAAGCGCCTGCTGGGCACATCTCCACATGCATATTAATGTGAGGCAATAAACTCTGACACACATTTACATGTTCCATGTTTACATGTGCGTCTGGGATTGCGGCATGTTGAGTCAGGGGCCTGCCAGCCTGGGGCTGCTCCAAACTGGCTTAGCATGCTACTGAGGGGTTGGCTGGGGCACAAGGGAGCCCTGGGAATGAAGCACTCTCATGCCCCAGATAGCCAGATCAACAACTACACTTGTATTTCTGTTCACAAAAAAACTTGGGAACAAGATAGTACTAACCTACTGTGGGGTTTATTAATTTACATTCTCATATTAGGCAATGTAATCTGCTTTATAGATGAGCCTATAATTATATGTTTTGTATCTTAGTTTTTTTAACCAGTCTTCATTTTTTTTCAGTTCTTAAAAGAGTAAAACACCAGTTCTGATACAGTTAAGGTTGAGAATCCCTTTCTGTTTAAAGAATAAACCATCATTTAAAGAATAAATTGTTTGACCCCAGCTTTCTTTCTTTCCTGCCCATGGCAGAGGGTTGGACTTGATGATCTGCTCAGGTCCCTTCCGACCCTACCAACTATGAAACTTTGAATAACTTTTCTGAGTACACTGATTCAGATATTTGCTCAGATTGCCTTAAAATTCAATATGCTTTATGGAGGTGTTAGGCAGGGTTAGCATTACAAATACAGAATCATCTGAGCAAGCAGTTCCTGAGGTAGTATTACCAAATAAATAGGTTGCAGATTCTTGGAGCTTCTGGCAATATATCTGGGGGCAAGCCAGGGCTCTGATTATGCCTAAAATGGTCTTGATAATTAAATATTTATCCAAACTAGTGCATGGCAATTGAAAATGCTATTCCAAAAAATTTTGGCTTAAAATAGGCAAGAGTGTTAATGCTCACAAGCCCAAACAGGTAACATCCCACACACACAGGCTATGTAACAAAAACTTTCCAGTCAGCTAAGTTTCATGTGGGCTGACTACAAGAGACATGCAGTAGCTATTGAACATAATCTACTGCCAGCAAGTATCAAGGTGAATAGGAGCCACGGGAGGTACCTGGAGGAAACAAAATCATAACATGACTCTACCATCTATTTTTGTCGAAGTTCCCCATCTTCTCTTCTATTTTACAGAAAGATAATCTGAGTACTAGAGACAATTCAAACTACTTAAAAAATAAAATATACAAGTGAATGCCAGCTAGAAGGGAAAGGGATGGAGGAGAAAAGCAGGATGATGGTTTGGAGCAGTGGTGAAGGAAGACAGATTATGGGAAGGAAAATAAGTGGGATGGGAGGAAGGAGAATCAGGTCAGAGGCAAGGCAAGGAGTATGGATTAGTGGAGGTGAGCGGTGATAGAGCAGGTAGGGTTGGGTAGGGTGACGAGGGAGTGATGGTTGTGCATGTGTGGAGATTAGAGGATTCTGTAGTTCACATTTTACTCTTCCATGGGTGCATCTACATGAGGAACTTTACTTGAGATTACAGCAAATTACTGCACAGTAAGCATCACTATCTACCTGTGCTGATGCTTACTGCACAGTAATCTACTTTAATCATGAGTAATTTTTCTACCTGTAAATACAAGTAGCAAATTTACTCTTCATTACTTATTGCCTGGTACAGCATGTGTAGACAGCCAACCAGGAGCAAGTGTGCTTTTGGTTAGCTGAGCAGCAGGGTGTGGGAGATTGCTTCTTACCCCTGGGAGCTGCCTGCTATAGGGGCACCGTAGCCCAAGCAGAGCCCATGCCCTGGCATCAGGGAGTTCCCAGCCCCTGCTCCCTGATTGTGATCACAGAGCTGGGCAGGGAACAGGGTCCCAAGCCCCCATCCCATGATGGGGAATGCTTGCCCAGATGGGGGCTTGCTGCTAGCTGTCTCACCAGTGGATCAGGGCAGGGGGCTGGGACCTGCTCCTCCCCTGCAGCTTTTTGCAAGTCCCTTGCCCCCCCCCCTCCCCACCCCCATCAAGGAGCTGGGGCCAGGAGCTCCCTGCTGCTGGGGCAGAAGCACATTGTCCCCATCTGGACTCCAGTAGCAGAGCTTGCCCCAGCAGCAGGCAGCTTCCCCGGGGACAGGGAGCAATCTCCCAGCCCCTGCCAAGAGACAGCTGTCTCCTGGCCCCCTGCCAGTCCCTGGGCAATGAGAGGGAGCCTAGAGCTCCCCAAGACTGCTGCAGGGGCTGGTGCAGGGCCAGAACAGGTGGGAGCAGACTACTGCCAGGAGAAGCAGATCTGCCCCTGCATCCCTACACATGTGGATGCCTGCCTGGTGCTGGTTTACTCTAAAGTAAGTTACTCTAAACTAAAGTAAACCCACCCTGAAGCAAATACATGTGTAGACACACCCTGTGTGTTTGTGTGCTGGGTTCCTGTTTCTTGAATGTGTTTGAACCTCTCTCCTTGTTTTCTCTTCATGCCAGCTGGGATCTGGAGGACTCTGTCCTTGCAGAGGTGTGAATCTCTCTCAGACCTCCCAAGCAGGGGTGAGAATCTGGGGGAAAAGGTGGGGCCTAAGTTCCTTCCCTCTCCCATCTGCAGTAACAGGTAGGTCCTCACTCACTAGTGCGGTTTTAAGCCCCTATCTCCCTGGCTGCATTTGAGATATAATCTACTACAGGCTCTGAAGGTTAACCAGATAACCTCTGAATTAGTGTAAAATTATATACACATCTTTCCTGCCTTTGGTTTGGATCTGGCTTGAGGCAGGAAGACCCCTAACTGGAGGCTTAGATTTTGCATACATCTCAGATACATAGCCAAGAAAATGTGCAATAAATTATTTAAATGTGCTTCTGAAATATGCATATAGCAGCAGAGGATGCCATCCAGGAAAGACTAATATTTGTGTGTGTGTCCATTAGTGGCCTCCTAAAATGCTAATTGTTTAAAGGAATAAATATAGAAGATGTGTAGGGGAGATGAGCTAACAATAGAGGGAAGCAGGTCTCTGAATTGTGGGAAATTTTGAGGCAGAAGTAGAATGGAGGAGGAAAGAGGTACATCAGCAGGGTTTCTGGTTTTCTCTGATAAACAAAATCCCAAATTTTCAGATATAAAAAAATAACCCCAAATCCACATTTTCACATGAATAAAATGAGATACCATACAATGATATTTCATTTTAATCATGGAAAAGTTTAGATTTGGGGTAACTTTTTTTAATCCCAAAATTGGGGATTTTTTAAAATCAGAGAAAGCCAGGATCCCTGATAAGTAAACAGTGCCCTTGACCTTTACCATGACATATTAATATATCAACAAGAAAATGACATGGTCACTATACCCTAAAAAAACACTTATCTTTCATTTAAAACAAATCTCTCCATCTCTCACCAGCACTTGGGATATTCAGTGACAAAAAGAAACAACCTTATCACTTAACACACTTAGAGTTGCCCGTTGAAAACATGTGTCCTTCCAGAAAGCTGAGCTCAACAAAACTTAAACCTCCAAATGCTACGGATAAAAATGGTAGTATCAGAATGATATTGTGGCTGTGATGATCCAGAAATAATGCTAGATACATTTTAAGGGTGATATCTTTTATTGGCCAACCTAAGAAATTCTTTCCTGTCACAAAAAAGAGTATAAGCTGTTGACCCACATGGTTTTAACTCCACCTGCTTTGTGTGATGCTCTGATATGCCCTTAATGGACACAGCATCATGGTCCATGCCTTTGGACTGTACTAAATAAGATGTCTGCACCTACCCTATAGCGGAACATTTAGTTCACTCCAGAAAAAGAACATCATATCTGCTGAAGTGTACATGCACTTTTAGAATCCCTTCATCTTTCTATACACAATGCTTTCTAAAACCACATTTTCACTTTCTCATTATTAAACTTCAGGATCATTTTTATCAGGAAGAGGGGTTCAGCAATTTCCAATCAGAACCCCTCCAGGACCGTAGGTCCTGGTGATTTGCTACTGTTTAGTTTATCAATTTCTTCTACATCATTACCTATTAAAAGCTCAATTTGGGTCACCTCCACTGACTTGCCCCAAGACAGGAGTGGTTTGTTTATGTGCGTTGGTAACATTTTCAACTGTGACTTAGGAGCCTCCGTTCCATGAGTGCAAAAGTGAACTTTACAGGGGTGTAGGTTGTAGCCATGTTGGTCTAAGGACATAGGCTGACAAGGTTCTTTAGGTGAATCTGATATCTTTTATTAGACTAATGTAAATAGTTGAACATTTTTTTCTTAGCATGGTTTCAGGTTTAAAAATCCTTCGTCGGCCTGAGGGAGCATCTGCAGTTGGTGTGTGCTCTTCCATCCAGGAAGATCACACACCAGTTACAGATGCTTCCTCAGCCTGATGAAGGGTTTTTAAACCTGAAAGCTTGCTAAAAAATTTGTTCCAGCTATTTAAGTTGTATAATAAAAGATATCAAATTCACCCAAAGAACCTTGTCTGCCTTTGTCCTTAGACTAATGTGGAAAATTTTACCAAGGCACATAAACAAACCTGCACCTTGCACAAATCTATACAATTGTATAGCTATTCTTGACCTAGCCCAAAAGTAATACACAAGATTTGGTGCAAAGCATAAGTGTTACTGAGCCACTCAGCAATAGTAACCACAATGTAACTGGGTTTGACATCCATGGAGGTGAGACAAGAAAATCTACCATAGTAGCCTTTAACTTTAAAAAGGGAGGCTGCACCAAAATGAGGAAGCTAGTTAGATGGAAGTTAAAACAGGACCCTAAAGAGGTGAGGAGCTTGCAGGCAATAAGAGCACCATACTAGAGACACAAAGCAAAGGCATACTGCAAATCAAAACAAAAAAAAATTGGAAAGTGGACCAAAAGAAAGCCAGCGTGGTTTAACTGCTTGCTAAGAAAAAAATGTCCAACTGTTTCAGTTGGTCTAATAAAAGATATCAGAGGCACCCACAGAACCTTGCCTGCAAAGTGAACTTTGGCACTTTTGTAAATTGCAGCCCTTTCCCTAAATGCATAAGATGTAGAAAAGGAATAGTCTTCAAAGCTGCTATAGTCCTGTAGTTTTCTCTAGCTGTTGTAAGCTAAGGGATTAAACCTTAAAATGATCAACAGGTTAAACTTTGCCCAAGCACATGATCAGAGCTTGAAATAAAACCTTTCTCCCAGAGGATAGAAAGATGTTTGGAAACAATGTGGTTGCATCCTTCAGATGTTGGGCATGAAAAGACACTTTGAAAATAGAGCAGCGATTTCATTCCCTAGCAAGAAGGAAAAGGAGGGATGTTTGAAATTAAAGTGTCGTTCCACCCTCCCCCCTCCCCCCGAGCACACACATAACAGGCAGGAAATTCTTGAACAGAAAAGTGTTTTGCTGATACCCAGTGTATGAAAAAGCATTCACTTTCATCCATTAATACATTAACAAATACATGCAATGCTTTACAGAGAAAGCAAAAACATGCATATGCAAAAATATAAACATTGTCGTAAGATCCTTTCTGCAATTCTCCTTCTTTTCTTTTAACACAGGGCAGATGGATGACAAATATTATTCACATAGTGCTATTTCCTTTGGTGCATTAATTCATCTTAGTATAATTATGCTTACATGTTTAAATGTGGCTACTTCTTACACACACACACACACACACACACACACACACACGTATAATCAAATTGAAAATATATTAGAGGACATACTATCTCAAAATATTTGCAGTCCAAAATGAAAACCAGTAAAATACAGAACAATGCAGGAAGAGAAGAACCAAGCAGAGCATGGCTTTTCTTACCTGGACAGTTTGCTGTGGAATGAATAGAGTACCACTCTCAGCAATGTGTTATGAGCCTAGTTATTGGTTGTAAGGCATTTTGCTCATCATACCAAAGCTATATATATATATCTTCTGGCAAATTCACACCCTGTCATCTGTTAGTCACTATATTCTTTTAACTCAGATTGTCTGCAGCAGGGATTTTCTGAACTTCCCTCTGTGAAGACGAGAAGAACACAAATGCATTCCTCCTCCCAGCTGAATTAACTTTTCAAAAATATTTGTCCCAGTTTATACAGTAAAGAAATTTTATCCAAATCATGCACTGAAGAAACAAAACCATAAAGCTTTATTCTACAAATTGCATTTTTTATAAAGCCGTGAAATCCCCCTGAGAGCCATGGGGTCACAAGACTGTAAATCACCTCAGAATATGAGTTATAAACAATCAGCATATCATTTATCATTCGTACTACCACAGCTTTTAGGAGTCCTCATCATAGAACCAGACCACACTTTGTTAGGATCTGTACAAACCAAGAATGGGCACATCTACATGTTCATTACTGTGTAGTAGTTACTGTGTATTTAATTTAGTACTTGTTTAATGAAATACTAACTAAATGCACAGTAACCTGAACTATGCTTACTGTGCAGTAGCCTAATACTACTGTGCAGTAGCATATGAGCACAGTTTTTTCCTGGCATGCAACTGCACAGTATTATTAAGCTACTGCGCAGTAAGCATCTCATGTAGACACATCCAGTGACTATGAAATAATTAAAAACACAGAGAAACAATTTCCATTAGCTTCCTTCCAATTAGGCTCAAACCCTGTGTGGAAGAAATCAAACTTCGCGTTGTGGTTGAATCAGAACTGACAGAGCCAGCTTTTCTTTATTTAAGGCTATGCTGTGATCACAGGGAG
>NW_017728918.1:61043881-61143720 GCF_001723895.1 Crocodylus porosus | reverse complement strand
AGAGATAAAAAATACACCTTGGAGAAACAAAACAATAGTAAATTACACAGAAACTTAGAAAGTTTACTTAAACAACTATCTATGCATAGGGCTATCCCAAGGCATGCAGCAATGCACAGGGCAAGATATCAAGATAGCCTAAGGAATGCAGGAATGCAGATTCCTTATCTCAGAACATTTGAATTAAGCAGTATCAGCATGTCTGGTCTTTGTCTGTTTTTCTAGTCAAGTAGGCCAATTACTTCTACACCTGAGTACATATGGAGCTCCCTGTACCCACTGAATTGCAAGACTGAGCATTATTCAACTGATGAAAACCCCAGTAACTTAGACATTCTTCTACCAATCAGTGGCAAGATTAATTTCTGTTCTCATTTTTCTTTTTCTTTATATCTGGACATGGATATGGTGGTGGTAATTGTTGGAAATTGTTTAGCTTTTTAATAACAACTCAATTTAATATCAAGGAATAAAATCTAGGAATGAATAAAAAATTAAAAACAATATTTCAGCTATGAATTTCACAAACTTCTTTTGCTCCATGCAGATGCCTGCTGAATATGCACATGTTCTGACTGGACATATATACGCATGCCTCTTTTAAGCTGGCTTAGCCTAAAATTACTATTTTTAAGGTGCATTAAGGGCACGAGTCTACACATGCACACTTTCAATGCATCTTTAAAGTAGCAACTTAAGGCTATGTAAGCCTAAATTTTATACCTGTATAAAGCAGGTATCAAATTTAGGCACAAATAGCTAAGTTGTATTAGTGCACACGTAGACATTCTAATGTGCATTAAAGTGGTGTGCATCAATGGATAGACACTGCATTAATGTGCATTAGCACATCTGGACATGCACTAATGTGACTTAGCTATTCGCATCTAAATTTTGCTCATCATACCAAAGCTATATATATATCTTCTGGCAAATTCACTATATATATATCTTCTGGCAAATTTAATGTACCTTAATGCACATAAGCACGTCCATGTGTAGCTGCGCACCTAAATCACCTTAATGCACATTAAGCAAAGGCACATTAAGTTTAGACATGCGTAAATACATGTGTAGACACGCCCAGTGAGACTTAAGCCTGATGATCTATCTATGATAACCAAACTATCAAGCAGACTGAAATACAGCGGGTACAGCTCTTGGCCTTCCTGTACCTGTAATTCCACTCATTTTAAAAGGTGCACTGCATTTATATAGTTACACAATTCTACTTCAATATAGTACTTATTTATTGATCTGCTTCTTTTTTATTCTTTGTGCTTTGTAATTATTTTTAACAGAATCTTATTGTAATAAATTCTGTAGCACATAATGGACATGTCTACACAAGATGTTAACTGCACAGTAACCTAATTCTACTGTGCAGTAGCATGTAGGTCAAAAACCATATTAATATGCTACTGTGCAGTAGTATTAGGTTACTGCACATTTAGTGTCTCTAAAAAACCATGTGCTGGCACTATAGTGCAGTAGCACCAGTTACTACACATTGATTTAGTACTTGATAAGCAAGTACTAAACTAAATGCACAGTAGCTATGGCACAATAACAACTGTGTAGATGCTCCCAGTGTTTGTTAGTACAGGCATAGGTACTTTTAAATCATGTTGTAGCATTAGCTTCTGCTATTATGAAATTACAGAACTCTGAAAAAACATTAGAAACTAATGATATTAAAATGGATACAAATATCAGAGGATATGGCTTGTTTGACACAAGAGAAGAAAGAATTGTTAGAACTTGAGAAACCAATCGTGCTCAGTGAAACTGAGAAATTGATATTTATATTAGAAAGCAGAGTGGCTCAGTTCCTGACTGATTTAAAAAAATAGAATTAGAATTTAAAAAATAAATTAAAAAATTAATTTGAAATTAAAATCATGCCTATGCTTACAAGATTTTGCACATGAAATTTCTGAGGAATGGTCACTGCTTCAGGGGATAAATTCATAAATATTAAGGGAAGAGGCATCATCTGCTCCCAATTCTGCAACATCTGCTCCCAATTCTGAAGCCTGCATCATGCAGGAAGTCACTCTATAACTCCAGCATCAAGTTTAATAATTTGAGGTAGACTAGAACATAGCCATTAGAAATTCATCCAATCTTGATTTAAAGACTTCACATAATGTAAAATATACTACATCCCTTAATAATCTACCAGCAATTACAGGCAATGGGTGCATCTAAATGAAATGCTTAACCGAGCATTAGCATAGTTTATTATGAAGTAAGCATGCATGTGCGTCTAAATGTGCACATGTTTACTACACAGCAAACCTCTCTAATCCCAATTCTACTTGTATTTGCAGGTAGTAAATTTACTCAACATTAATAGAGGCACAGTGGCAATCATGTAGACATCTGACCTGGAGCAAAATCTGCTCCCAGTTAGACATCCAGGAGGGGGCGGGAGATAACTATCTGACCTGGGAGATGCCTGCTGCTGAGGCAGGCTCCACCACAGAAGCTCAGGCAGGGATTATGTCCCTCTGCCCTGGCAGCAGGGAGCTCCAAGCTCCCTGCTTTAAGATTGCAATCCAGGACTGGGAGATAAGGGTCCCCCAGTTCCAGCCTTATGGTCACAGAGCCAGTGCTTGGAGATAAAGATCTCCTAGCCCACCCCTGTAGTTGTGGAGTTAGTGCTGGGAGCTCCTGGCTGGTGCGGGAAGGGGAGCCTGTTTCCTCCCCAACTCCATGAATGCAGAGCTGGGAGGAAATAGGCTGGTGAGATTATTCCCCACTCAGCTCCATTTTCACAGACATGGGTAGGGACAAAGCTCCCTAACCTGTTTCCCCCCAGCTCTGCACTCATGGAGCTGGGCAGGGAACAAGCTCCCCAGCCTGTTTCCCACTCAGCTCCAGGTTCTTGGAACTGCACAGGGAGCAAGCTGCCCAACCTCTGCCTGGATTGCAGGGCGGGGCTTGGGAACTGTTGTGGTCAGTTGCAGGGGTGAGGTAGGTCCCAACCCCCTGCCCTAATCCATCAGTGGGGAAGCTATTAGTGAGCTAGCTGCTACCTGCCCCACCGATGGATCAGTGCAGGGGACTGGGACCTGCCCCTCCTCTGAAAATCTTTCCAAGTCCCCAGGCCCTCATCAGGGAGCCAGGAACAGGAGCTCCCTGCTTCTGGGACAAGGGAACATTGTCTGTGCCCCAGCCACAGACAGCCCCCCAAGCCAGGAGATGAGAAAGTTGTCTCCTGGCCCCATGTTCCCTACCAGTCCCTGGGCTAGCACCCAAGGGGAGCCTTGATCTCCCTCCAGTTGTGGCAGGGGCCCATTGCAGTGCTGCAGGAAACTTGCTGCTCCCTAATCTCCCCATGTGTAGACATCTGCCTGAAAGTGCTTACTTCAGAGTAGCCATACTTATAGGCTGCCACCAAGTCATACCTGAGCCTTCACTTCTCCAGACTGAAGAGTCCCAGGCCTCTCAGACTTTCCTCATAAGGCCTGTTCTCTTACCTCTAATCATGCATGTGGCTCTCCTCTGGACTCTATCAAGCTTCTCCACATCCTTTCTAAAGTATGGAACCCAGAATTGGATGCAGTACCCCACCTGCAGCCTCACCAAGGCTGAATAAAGCAGGAAGATGACTTCTTGGGTCTTGCTTGAGATGCATTGGTAGATGCAAGCCAGAGTTTTATTTGCTTTGATGGCTGCAGCATCACATTGGTAGGTTATGTTCATCTTGTGGTCAGTCATGACCCCCAAGTCTCTTTTGGTCATGGTGCTGGTGAGTGTAGCACTGCTGAACCTATAAGTATGATGTAGGTTTTTTTCTCCCAGGATGGAGAGCCTTGCATTTCTCTGTGTTGAATGTCATCAGGTTTTGATCCACTCACCTTGCGAGCCTGCGTAGGTTGGCCTGAATTGCCAGCCTCTAGAGTGATCGCACTTCCCCATAATTTGGTGTTCTCTGCAAATTTATCCATTCCACTTCTGGCACCCAAATTCAGATCATTTATGAATATATTAGAGTGTTGGTATGAGTACTGAACCCTGTACTCCATGCACCACTTTGATTCTGTTCCATTGGATGTCACTCTCTAGGTCTGACCATGGAGCCAGTTCCCCAGCCATTGGACTGTAAGATTGTCAAGGGTGCAGTTCCCCAATTTTACCATGAGGACATCATGGGAGACCAGTTCAAAGGCTTTTTTGAAGTCTAAATTTATGACATCCACCTCTTCTCCTTTGTCCAGGTGATGCATCACGTGGTCATAGACGAAAATGAGGTTGGTCAGACACAACAATGTCATGTTTGCTATCTCTCAGAACTCACTTCTGACTCACTTCAGAAATTCCAAATTTGCACAAATGTGACTAGGTGCTTTGAATAGGAAATAAATACAGACAGAATAGTATCTGGCTCAATACACATCTCTGTACTTGCTAAATAGCCCTATGGTGGTCCATACTATGTCCTATTCTCTGGGTAAAGCACCTAAGCTGCTCTTATGTTTCTCTGAAGTCTTATAATTTATTCTATAAGGAAGCCCGATGCTGAACTGGATCATTTTGAATCTGCTTTCTAGGGTCGGTAATCAATAGTTAGATGTTGCACTGCTGTGGAGGCATACTGAGACCATTTGAATTGTGCTCTTTGCTTATGCAGAGGAAATACATAAGTGATTATAGTTGTTTTTAAGAGATACTTATATTAAGACTAATGCGTGCTCAAAGCAATATATCCCTGAAACATGGATGATATCATATATTAGCCATTTTGGAAAAATAAACTTCATTGCTAAACAAGAAAGAAAGATGTTTGCACCTCTCTGACTGCCTCTGACATTGGACATCTCCAGGGTTGAAGACAGCCTTATTTGCACATCACAGAGCAACACTGTAACAAAAGGACCCTCAGAGGTATACACTTCCAGGGTCAACTTCCCTTGTGCATAATGGAGTTAATTTTCTACTGAAGAGGACTTTTACAATCTTTTAATTTTCCTAAGCCTGATGAAGGCAGCGTGTGCCCGAAAGCTGCAGGCACTTACTGGTCACTGGGGGGGCACATGCCCCCCCCGACTAACACAGCACCAGGGCACCAGTCATCCATGGCTGTGTACCATGCCCTCCTTTTATTTTGTCCAGCATGCTGAGGCAACAGCCAAAGAGACCCTCTGTCCAGATGCTAAAGAATTTCCTTGGAGGACCCAGGCTCCAGTTGCTTCTGGTCAGGCTCCAAGAGCATTCCCCATGCTGCTCTTTTCTGGCCCACTTTTTTTTTTTTGATAACAGAATTCCCAGATATCAAAATTTAGAGTACATGCCACAATTGCCACGTGCAAGCTCATGTGGATCGGGCCTCGTATTGTTTTTAACAGCTCCATTTTTCTACTCAAGGTATTTCCTTAGTTCATAGCATGTGTTTTTCAGAATCACTCAGAGTCAAGGAGTCTGATAGAAGTGCTAATTTATGATTATTGTGTTGTGCAGACCTTCATGTTACACAGCATAGCAACCAGTTTCAACTGGCTCATGTCAGAGCCTCTTAAACATCTGGTTCCCCAGAGAAGGGACATGGTCCAGTCTGTGAGACAACAACAGGAGAAGTTATACCTGGAAAATGACCTACCAAAAGATGAACTCAAACATGTTATCAAAATATCAAAACCTTAATTTAACTGTTCAAATGCTGAATGGAAGCAGAGTTTCTATGGAGATTTCCACATTTGCTCTTCTAATAGCCATTGAAAAGAAAAAATAATATCTGAATTATTAGTTTTGACTGCAAATCTCTACTTGATAATTTTGCAAAGTCATCTGTACAGAAAAAAAAAGGCAGGTCAGGAAATGTTATGAGGAAAGGAGAAGCAGGATTTGAATGTAGCTCAGACAATTAGAACACAGGAGACTGAAGAGTAAAAAGTGACACCAGTATTACAGGCAACCCCCACTTAACACTATCTTGCTCAGTGCTATTTTGCTATAGCACTCATTTTAAATAAATACCTGATTTCACTTACCACTCAGTGAGTTACATTATAAGGCTTGTGGTTGCCATCTTGAGTCATTAAAAACACTTGCAGTAGCCATCTTGGATCATCAGATACTTTTGGTTTAACTTAACACTCATTTCACTTCATGCTCCGTTTTCCAGGAACGCATTAAGATCGCTAAGTGGGGGTTGCCTGTACAAACCTGAGTGATACAGAGGATTTTGATGGTGATCATGTCAAAGAACAAGGTGAACAAATGATCCTTGGAAGGACAAACAAAAACGATAAAAAGATTTTGGTACCCAGTTTATCAAAAGTTTCTATAGCTTTCATAGAATGGTCAGTAACAATTCATAGGATTTTTTAAACTGTTCTACATACTGTAATATTATGTGTGTTTTCAGAACTCATGAGGAAGGAAATTTCTTTTATAGATTTTATATTGCTCAGATAAGTCCCACAAGGAACCAGCTGGAGGTGAAAGTACTAAGTTAACTTTGCCTGGGGGCATCTTCCTGTTAATTGCCAATAAAGATATTCTGTTTTATTTATTTATTTCACACTATTTTCTCAGAACCCAGAAATATGAAGATGCATTCTATGACTTGAAGAATCAGTGACCCAGCAGAGTACAAAAAATGAGCTTCAGCAAGAAAAAGGAAAGGAGAAAGGAAAAGCAACATTTTTCATTAGGGTCAAAAATGGAAATGTTGGAAATGATGGACAAAAAAGGAAGTTAATTAAAAATTCCTAATTGTTGACATTGTTGGTTTTATGTCTACGTATTTTAAATGAGCTGGTTATGGGTTTTAAAACAAAAAAATGCTTCATTTTTTCATTAGAAAGCATCACTAATCTTACTAAAAGTCCTTTAAGATGATATTATATGTGATAACATTTTCTGTCAAAAGTGTAAAGAAATTGAAAACTGCTAAAACATTTTTCACAAACAAATTTAATCTCTGAAAAGGCTGTTTTCCAATCATGGATGTTAGATCCATCACTAAGTATTAAACAGAAGTCAGAGCTCCTCTGGCAACACTAAACCAAAGATAGTGGCTACCATGTAGAGTATGACAGGGGACAGATCACTTTAGATATACCCAGTTCAGTGCTCTCCCTCTAAAGAATTCACTTCTGCCACTGTTGGGCTAGATGGACCATTGGTCTAACCCAGTATGGCATTTATGTTCTTAATTACATAACATTTAGTGAAAAATAGGCTACACCTAACTGGTATGTACTAAACTTAGTGTAGTACAACAGATGCATACCTATTACTTTTGAGGTTGGTCAGGATGGTCCAGTTGATACTTTGTATCTGGACTTCCAAAAAGATTTTGACAAGATCCCCCATCAGAGGCTCTTAATAAAGTTCGGTAGTCATGGGATTACAGAGAAGGTCCAGTTGTGAATTGGAAATTGGTTAAAGGATAGAAAACAGTGGCTGCATCTACATGAGATGTTGACTCTGCAGTTATTACTGCACAGTCATTTAGTACTTGTATAAACAACTACTAAATGAATGGATAGTAACCTGAGTCACTGTGCAATAGCACCAATGAGTGGCTTTTTGTGATGCTACTGTGCAGTAGCCCTAAGACTACTTTGCAGTAGTGTCTTGTCATGGGTCATGCCATGTGACGCTACTGCACAGTAGTCTTGGGCTACTGCGTAGTAAGCATTTCATGTAGGTGTGGCCAGTGGGTGCATCTGCAAAAGATGCTTTACTGTACATTAGACTAATTTGATGCACAGTAAAGCATCGCCATCTACACACGTGTGGCAATTACTGCATATTAGATTAGCTGTTTCCTAGTATTTATAGGTATGGGTACTAGAAAACAATGCATTGAACTAGCCAGGTAGTGCACAACTGCTGCCTGCCTAGCCCCAAACTCCAGGGGGCAGGATAATCTGTCTCTGGCTCTGGAGGCAGTGCCCAGCCCCATGGAGCTGAGGGTCAGCTGTGGCTAGTGCTCTGGGAGAAATTCATGCGGGTCTGAACCACTAGCTGAGGAAGTGGAGCCCATGGCACCTATACTGTACCCATTATTTCTTTCCCTGGGAGCTGCAATTTCACCCAGGAGGTGCAATCACAGTGGCAGTAGAGCCTGGAACTTCCCCTTGGTGCATGTCCTGCAGTTGAGAGGAAGGCGCTGGGATGTACAGCAGCAGAGACCAGGCAGCAGCCCCAGGGCTAGTAACCATGTTTACACTGCTGAGAGGTCAGTCCCATCCCAAGCTGAGCTCTCTGGGCCGTGTTCTCCTGCAGTACCTGGTACAATGGCAGAGCCTGTCACTAGCCTTGCTTCTTTGGAGCAAATGGTCCACACTGGCATGTCTCTGGGCCTGCCCCCCACCTTGCACAGTTACCATACCACACAGCACCTGCAGAGCTCTTGACACGGGGCAGGCAAGTACTGGTGTACCCATACCCCATGTCCGTGTGCCTGTATCCCCAGAGCCAGGTAAAACTGCACATGCTTATTGCAGGAGCACTGACCACAGCTGACACTGATCTCCACACAGCTGGGAGCTGCCCCTGGAGCCAGAGCCAGCTCCCCCTGGCCCTCTGACCCCTTTGCCCCCTGTCAAACCAGGACTGGCACTGCTGCTGCACCAGGGCAGAGCAGGACAGGAGAAGCCCCCAAATAGGCTGATCCTGTCAGGCTCAATTTCCCTGCCAACTCAGGTGCATGTGTAGATGTGCACCTGGGAGCAATTTAATGAACCTGAATTTACTGTGCAGTAAATTCAAGCATGTTAATTGCATGTGTAGATGGGCTCAGTGAGTATAATTAATCAGTTTTCAGGATGGAAAGAAGCAAGCAGCAAGGTCCCCCTTGGTGCTCTTCATAGGGTAAATATCATTTAAAAGATTATCCATTTAATCTCCTCTAATTACATCAGTTAAGTGATTAACTGATAAGGCAGCAGTTTAGACTCAGCTGCTGCTGCTGGGAGCCACTTCTGAGTGCCTTTGTGGGGGGGAAGGAGGAGGATGTGACAAGACCCACCACACAACACAGCCCAGGGTGAAGCCACAGGTGGCAGCAGCATGTGAGGGATTTTCTCTTCTCACTGCAGTTGCTGGTGTGCCTGGGGGAGGGAGCACCTGTGAATGAGCAGTTAATTGCTTAATTGATGAGTCATTAGGCCATCCCTTCCATTTCCTCTTTAACCTCCTAGGCTATGTGTACCTGTGACCCCTTGCCTTTCTCCCTCTCCTCCTCCTTCTCTTCCCTCCTTCCTGTTTGCCCTGCCACCTTTCTGTTTCTAAGGCACTGCACCACTTCCCTTCCCTGCCAGACTGCGTCCTGTGCTAAATGTTAACTAGTAATGCATTACCAGTATAAGTATACTTATTTTCACCATAGCTCTTTAACATATTTAAAAATGATCTGGAAAAGGGGGTGAGTACCCAGGTGGTTAAATCTGAGGAAGACATAACATTTTTCAAAGTGGTAAAGACCAAGGTGGACAGTCAGGAACTAAAGAAGGATCATGCAGTATTGAGCAAATGGGCAAATAAATAAATGAAATTTAATGTAGATAAATATAAAGTCATGCACATGAACAAATACAGGGCAGACCCTACAATGAGAGACTGTGGGACCTGCACCTGTTCAGCCTTCACAAGAGAAGGCTGAAGGGGGACCTGGTGACAGTCTATAAACTCACTAGGGGGGACCAGAAGAGTTTGGGAGAGACCTTGTTTCCCCTAGTGCCCCCTGGCATAACAAGGAATAACAGCCACAAGTTGTTGGACAGTAGGTTTAAATTAGACATCCATAAGAACTACTTCACAGTTAGGGTGGCTAGGATCTGGAACCAACTTGCAAGGCAAGTGGTGCTGGCTCCTACCCTGGAGGTCTTTAAGAGGAGGCTTGATGCCTACCTAGCTGGGATTATTTGAGCCCAGTTTTTTTTTTCTCCTGCCCTGACAGGGGGTTGGACTTGAAGATCTACAAGGTCCCTTCCAACCCTACTTCTATGATTCTATTATTCTATGAAATATAACCCAAACTATATCTACACTATGATGGGCTCTACATTAGCTGGTACCATGCAGGAAAGAGATCTGTGAGTCATTGTAGAAAGTTTGCTAAAAACATCAGAGCTCAGTGCTCTGAAACTGTCAAAAAGGCAACCACAATGTTAGGGATTATTAAGAAGGGAATTGTAAACAAAATGGAAAGTATCATCAGGTCCATTTCTAATCCATGATGCATACCTTGGACACTGTACCTAGTTCTGATCCTCACATCTCAGAAAGGAGCTGGAGAAAGTAAAGAGAAGAGCAACAAGGATAATTCGTGGTACGGAGGGGCTTCTATGTGAAGAGAGACTAAAGAAGTTAGGCCTATTCAGTTTAGAAAACAGATGCTTGAGGGAGTTCATAAGTGTTTACAAAATACTAACTGGCAAAGAGAATGTAAATTATTGCTAAGGACAAGAAAGTTGTTATTTACTCTCTTTCACAATACAAGAACTAGAGGTCACAAAATAAAACTCATAGGTAGTTAGTTGAAAATTAACAAAAGGAAATTCTTTTTCATGCAGTGTGTAATTAAAGTGTGGAACTCATTGCCACTACATGTTGTGGAACATGACAGTTAAGCTACATTCAAAATAGGATTGCACTAATTCGTGGAGGAATGATGCATCGGTAGCTATTGAGCATGGGAGTTAGGGAGACATCCTTAATGCACCTTAAATATGGTGACTTAGGGTGATCTGGGACTAAATTTGATACCTGTATAAAGCAAGCATCAAATTTAGGCCTGATAGTTAAGGTGCCATAACCCACAGGTAGAAGAAGTATAGTGCCTTAATGTTATGTCAGCTGTGCTGGCTGGAGCCCAGCTCACATGGCTTTCATTGCTCCAGCCACCTTCCTCCCTAGCAAGCACCCAAGTTCCCTGCCAGCAGGACCCTGCCCTCACCTCTTGTGGGTTCTGCTTGCCTTGTCCTGGGCAGGCTGGGCACAGCATGGGCAGAGGCACAGCCTTGGATCAGGTGGGTGGAGCAGGGAAAGCTGTGCCAGGTGCTGGAGGCAGAAACAGTTACTTCCTGGGATGAGCTGAGCAGAGCCCCCAGGAGCTGACACTGCTTCTGCCAGGGACAGCGTCCTGCTGGCAGAAAAGCAGGGAGCTTGCCTGGGATGGAGGTGGCTAGAACAGAGAAAGTGGCACTGAGCACTGGGGTCAGATGCAATCCCAGCCCACCCACTGTACTGGGAGGGAGCCCCAGTGTAGGCTTCTGAGGGTGCCTGAATCACAGGTGGTTAGCAAGGCATCCCACCTTTGCAGGGCTGCATTGCCCAGCCAGCAAACCTTCCCCAAGGCAGACAGGTGGAGGGGCCACTAGCGGCTGCAACACCAGCTGCCACTTTTTTCTTCCTGGCAGTGTCAGGCAGCGGTGTGGTCTGGTCCACTAGCAGTGTGGTCTGGTCCACTCTCATTTGCTGGAGAGGGAGGAACAGGGTAGGAGGCTAGTGGCAGGGCATCCAGGGTGCTGATCAGACATACATCTAAATCACCTTAATGCACCTTAGGCTAAGACACATTAAGTATAGGCACACATAAATTCACATGTAGACATGCCCAGCATCCACTCTCTGCTACTGGACATGTCTACATGTGCATTAATGTGCTGCTGTTACTGCTCATTAAGCTTAGTACCTGTAATAACAGGTACTAACTACATGTGCAGAAATTGGCATTACTGTGCAGTGGTGCTGGCGCACACCTTTTAAGTGATGCTAATGCACAGTAGATTAATTATACTGCGCATTAATTCAATAGCACGGCTTTTGCCACGACACACTAATGAGCAGAAGAATTAGCATACTGCGTATCTAGTGTCTTGTGTTGTTGCCTTGAGGGGTCAGGCCAATTCTCAGGATCTCAATATTGCACTGTTAGACAGGAGGGCATGGTATACAACTGTACATATAAAAATCAATTAAGCACACACTCACTAGGTGCATACACCCCTATTAGGCATATGCATTCATACAATCAGCTTAGGCACATACACAATACACCCCAAAAGTTAGATACAGATCACTAATTCATACATCATGCACACAATGCCATATATAAACCACACACACTGGTATCTATATGTGTGTGTACACACACACACACACACATACATACACACACTCACACACATACTAGCAACTCAGATACATGCACACTTAAAATAATTAGTCTAGGTTCACGCACACTACACTCACCAAATTTAGACAGAATCAGTTACCAGTTACCAACACCTGCACATCCAATACACGTGTGGAATAGTAATTCATATACCACACACACACACAGTGATATCCATATATATGTGTATTCACTAATTTACACACATACCACCCACCTACACATACACACAGGTGGGTTCCTAAGTTGGGTGTTGTGATGTGTATGTATGTATGTGCTTGGTGTACTTGGGATACCTGGGGAAAGGATAAAGTAAGAAAGTAGAAGTGTAAGGGGTTAAAGTTACCAGGACCGGGATTAGACCCGGTAGACTACAGGGGCCTGGGATGAAGAACTGAGGCTTGGGGGTAACTTCAGGTTAATTGATCTTAATTGATTCAAAGACAATGGCCAACGCCTGTAGAACAGGGAAGCAATGCCAGCACAGCTACAGGGGAGCTGAAAAGGTAGGTAGGGACAGGGAAAAATGGGACTAAGGGTAAATGTGGATGTTAAAGAGGGGCTCTGGGTGTGGGGAGCCAGAGGATGGCTCTGGGGCAGCTAGATAAGTTGCAGAGAGTGGCAGTAGATGCTGGAAGCTGGAGAGAACTTCAGGACAGCTAATAGGAGCTGGGAAGCTGCAGTGGTGGGGGGGCAGATTACAAAAGGTGCGGGAGGGGAAGCCTGAAAACAAAGAGATGGGCAGCAGAAAATCACAAGGACAGCAGGAAAGCAAGGAGAGGCTGAGAGGTGGCAGAAAAAGGGAGATGGAATTGGGAGGAGATTGGGAAAATAGCAGAGAGGGTGGGAACTGGAGCTGAGAGAGAGAGAGAGAGAGTATGAGGCTGGAATTTAAGATAAGAAAGGGACTGAGATTTAGTAAAACATGACCCAACTCGAGGTTGCAAATGACAGTGGTTTCATTGAACAGGGGAGATAGTGACACAATGTCTTATTGGTTCCCTTGCATGCGCACGCATGGACGCGCACACACTCCACACACACACAATGGCAGCATGTGTTAGAAAGGCTTGGTGCAGGGACTGAAGTCCACTGAAGTCCAGGAGGAGAGAGAGAGAGAGAGAGAGTCCAAATTGCAGGAGGAGGTGTGCAGGTAATATCTACCTATCCAGGCTGGAAAGATGTCCTTGTCCAGTAGATGTTGTTCAGAGGGGGGTCACTGCCAGGGCCTCCGGGTGGATAGGTGGTGTGGCATGGTGCCGGTCCAGATGGACAGGGCGTCTCCTTGGGTCTGTCTTCACTGCCCCTTTTTATAGGGGCAGATCTTGTGTAACTCTAGTGACAGGAGGCATGCCCAGGCAACGGTTAGCCCCTGGTGTACTGAGAGTGTGTACTCCATGCAGAGATGTGCAGTTTTGGGTGTCTGTAATGGTGAGAGTTGCTGGTTCTGCAGGGTCTTTTGTCTTTCAAATGCTGAGTTCTTGCCTCTATTCCTGGGTGAGGTCCATGGTTCCTGGATGAATCAATGCGAGGTGATGGCCCAGTCATTACAGGCCATTCAGTAGAGGCCTGTTACCATTGTATTTCAATCATTTCCAATCATACTCATTCATTGGGGAACCAATTTACATGGGAGAGATATGTGATTCATACAGTTGCGACACACAGGAGATGCCTGGGCAGAGGACATAAGATGGAGACTTGACATATAAAATGGAAAGTTGACATGACTTTGGTTCACTTACAAACATAGGCCTAAACCATACAATATCCACATGAAACAATAAAAATCAATACAAAAATGATAATAATACAATATACAAAAGTAAAAATCAATACAAACTGAATAATAATACAATAGAAAACAGTGGATATCCAAAACCAAAAACTTGTTACCAAAATAAAAATGTTTAAAGCTTATCCTACATTTTATCTTACTTATACTTATCTATAGGGAATAGAGAGGGAGAGAAAAAGTCAGAAATGGTTGGGGAAGGGGAGTGAATGCAATAACCCCCCCCCCAAAACTGGAGGTTTTGCTACAGTGTAGACACACCCCCTGAGATCACAAAGGATTCTGGGAAAGATAGACCTGTTGTCTGACCTAGCAAATGGCAAATCCTATCTTATAATATCTACATATGGATTCTGGATTAAGTCACATAAGAGGAAAAGAATAATTTGGTGGTCTTGCTTTAACACCACTAAAAATTCTCAAAACCACTATCCCATTTCACACAGGTGCTGATCTGCTCCTGGACTGATGAAATAAAGGAGTTGCCTATTGGGGAAGAGATGCTTTTTTGCTAGACCCCAGAGGACAGGAATTTGAAACAGAATTTGGAAAGGAATAGGGGATAGGTAGGGGTAAATACAAGTTACGGAATAATAGGTAATGAATTTCAGCCACCAGTAATACTTTCTACAAGTTTCATTAATGTAGCACTGAAATGCATTGAAGGTAATACATTCTTCACTCAGAAAATTCCCTGCAGATTCTGTTCCACATAGGGACTTGATGAAAATCTAGGTATTTTGCTAAGTGTTGCAAATGCTTTGACACTAGCATGTCCTGGTTATTTTCAGGTGAACTCTAGAGAAAAATGGATTAGAAATACTAAGTTGTAATTAGAATTTTAAAATTAGAATTCTTTTGATCTTTTTCACAAGATCCACAAGAAACCATTTAATGACAGTGGACAATTCAAACATTTCTGAAGAGATGGCTACAACCTCTCCCTCTAAACACTGAACAATGATGTGAAGGTCAGTTGAGCTTTGCTAGTTTGGATAACAGTAAAAAAAATATCTTCTGGTTAGTTACTGGGTTTTTGGTTGTAGCCACGTTGGTCTAAGGACATAGGTAGGCAAGGTTCTTTGAATAGATGTAATACCTTTTATTAGACCAGCTGAGTAGTTGGAAAAAATTTATTGGCAAGCTTTTTAGCGCAGTCACCCTTCTTCAGGCATGGGAAGTCTCTGCTGTTCTGAGACTCCAAGAAATGAAAGAAGCATATTTAAACCTATGTTGGTATTTATTAATACTTAGATGTTTTAAAACACTTTTTAAAAAAAATCATGGTTAACAATGGATGTAGCTACTTCACATAAGTCAAATACATTGTTCTTCATTTATATACTTTGGAAAAGAGAGTAAACTACATCTAAGAAAGCAAATCCATAAGGCTATAACAAGAAATGTACATCATACTGTCTTGAAAGAACTGTTGTCATGCAACTTTTATAAATACACTCTAGCAACTGTAGCTCATTGAATAAAATAAAAATGGATTAGTGGGTAGTGTAGGACAGTGGGCAATAGCCTCTTGGCTTCTACTCTTACCTCCACTATTTAATAGCTTTAGCTCTGTGACTTCATGCCAGTAGACCAAGAGAGAGAACCTGCCTAAGATTTTATTTTCCAAATTACTGAAATCCTTACAAAATAAATATAAAAGTGTTGAGGTTATGATAATAACCAAAGTACATATGAAAAGATATTTTAACTTTTACACTTAAAGTTGTATTTTGCAGTTCCAAAGTATTTTAAGGTATCAATAATATATGGAACACCCCAGTGTCATTATTGTAAACTGGCATTTCAGGGAGTTTGTTTAAATAAATAAACAGTTCCTTAGATACTGGGAAAGTTACCGGATGCTGTCAACCATTACGGAAGAGGGACATGGGACAGATCAATTTGGATATGCTCCACATTATATTCTTCTTTTTAGTGTTCACTCTCTGCTGCTTTGAGACAGACACAGGAGATTAGTATAGATGAATCTGTCATCTGGCCCAGTATGGAAATTCTTATGTTTTCCTGTTTGTGTGTGTCGGAACCAAATGAAGGCCCCAAGGTCACGGTGGGCCGGGCGGTGGTTTGGATACAAAACAGGTGGGATAAGCGGCGAGGAGTTCTGAGTGGCACGGATTCGTATGGTTTCAAAACAAGGAGGATTTATTAGACTTACGCTTGTGAGGCATAGGTAGTGATGCTTTCTTTGATTACAGTTAGACAAATGCGAACAACAAACAGAGGAGGGGTCTGTTGGCCCACGGGGTTCTCAAGTGAACCCTTGCTTTCTACTCCGAAGGACAGGTGTGGCTGTCCAACTTAATAGTCCCAGGGCTGGTCAACAGCTCATTAAATGGAGTAAATGAACAAACAAAACTGTAACTCAATGGACGGAACGAACGTCATGACGCCAGTCCAAATGGACAACGGATGGTTGATGAACGGTGCCGAAGTCAAGTGCCAGGTAGAAGAAAACAAAACCATAGTCAAGGTAAGTAGGGATGATCCAATCGTAGTCGGTAGCCGGTGTCAGAATCAGTCGGAATCCAGAGGAATCAATACAAGGATGAATTGAATATGAAACACTAAATCGGTGTGTGGAGTAACGAGGAGGAGACCTGGGGATCCGAATCCCAATCTCTCTCTCTGTCCCGCAGTCCCTGCTAACTGCAGCCTCTGCTTACAGATCGAGCAGCTCTCTCTCTCTCTTTCTCTCAACACCAACCAGCGCCCGCACCTTCAACACCCACACCACGGTGGGGCTCACAAGCCTTTTTGAAGGAATTTAGTGGCCAATCAGATCTCTCCCCGCAAGGAAATTTCTAGTCTAATTATGTCATGCTGCAGATGGACCGAGCATGCGTCTGATCAGGTCCTGAGTGTAACTGAGCATGTGCAAGCTGAAAACTAGGTCATGCATGATTGACAGGGCCAGGGGTCAAGCAGGGGGCACATGCTGGGCACGCTGTGAAATTTTCCATCAGCCTAGGCTGTCTGCACATGTCAGAACCAACCCTCTGTATTGGCAGCACTTATATCTAAAATTTTACTTTGACAGTGTGTTATTTCTAATACCATTGATTAGTAGATTAGTAGAACAGTTAAAAGACTAGCAATTAGTTAAAATTCCTCTCTTTTTTGAGAGTTTCCTAGAGATAATTTACTGTTAGTCTAGTGGTATTGAACAGTTAATATTCTGTAGCGGTAAGATTCATAGATTGTAAGGGGCTGGAAGGGACCTCGCAAGATCATTGGGTCCAGCCCCCCTGCACTAGGCAGGAAAGAGAATTGGGGTCAAGTGACCCCAGCAAGGTGACTGTCCAGTCTCCTCTTGAAGATTTCCAGGGTAGGTGGTTGCACCACCTCTGGAGGTAGCTTATTCCACAGACTGGACACCCTGGCTGTGAAGAACTTTTTCCTAATGTTGAGCCTGAATCGATTTTCCAGGAGTTTGTGGCCTTTACTTCTGGTTTTCCCCAAGGGTGCCCTGGTGAACTGTTGTTCACACGCCCTTAATGTACTCTCCTGAGGTAGTGGTAAGCTATCAAGCTCCTTCTCAGTCTTCCCTTTTTTAGGCTAAACAGGCCCAGGTCCCTCAGCCTTTCCTCAATGGCTTACCTTGCAAGTCTCTGATCATATGGGTGGCTCTTCTCTGGACTCTGTCAAGCTTTTTCACATCCTTGTTGAAGTGCGGCACCCAGGACTGGATGCAGTACTCCAGCTGTGGTCTCACCATTGCTGAGTAAAGTGGAAGAATCACTTCCTTGGTTTTGCTTGAGATGCATCAGTTGATGCATACCAGACTATTGTTTACCTTGCTGGCTACAGCATCACACTGATGGCTCATAATCATACTGTGGTCTATTATTACCCCTAGGTCCTTTTTAGTCATGGTACTAGTCAGTTTGGTGTCACCGAGCTTGTATGTTGGGGGTTGTTTGTCCCCAGATGGAGCACTTTACACTTCTCAGTGTTTAACCTCATCTGGTTCTGATATGCCCAACTTGCCAGTCTGTCTAGATCTGCCCACATCTGCAGCATATCTTCAAGTCTGACCATGCTCCCCCATAACTTGGTGTCATCCGTGAACTTGGCCAGTGAAGTCTTCACCCTTACATCCAAATCATTGATAAAGATGTTGAAAAGCACTGGACCAAGTACAGATCCCCGAGGGACACCAGTGGCCACTTCTGGATGACAGAGATCCCTTCAGTAGAACTCTCTGGGTCCTACCCCACAGCCAACTTCCTACCCACCTGACTATTCAGCAGTTACGCCCTCCAATTTTCCCTTGAGAACGTCATGGGATACCATACCAAAGGCCTTTTGGAAATCTAGGTATGCAATATTGACCTCCTCTCTCTTATCCAGGTCATGAGTTATCTAGTAGCAGAAGGAGATGAGATTGGTGTCAAAGATCAAAGTCTTTGATTTTAGATGCTGATGGCAAAAGGTCAGATGACAAAAGGTCAGAAGCTAACACAACAAACTCTGTGGTTGTAATTTATGCCTCTGTATTAACAGTGCTGCATATACACACCCCTGTCTGTGCCTCATTTCAAATTACTTAAGTTCTCATATGAGAGAGAGAAATTGGCCTTGACAATCCAGCACAAAAGATAAAGTACCTATAGTAATTAGATTAGCTGACTTTAATGAAGTTGTAAAATTAAATATGCTACGCGTGCCATCCTGTGACCAAACAGAACCAGTACCACCCAAGTAAAAATAACTCCCCTTTTTTATGAAACCTGAGCAAACAAAGAAAGCACAAGTGCCAACTCATTAATTATTTATAATTGGCGTATAGTAATTGGTCACCTGTGAAAAGTATAACTTTGAAAGAACTTCCGCCCAAAGCAGAGAACTGCGTATACACTCAAGAAGAATAGATCATGCAAGAATATTTCTCTCCGCCTACGTTATCTTTCTGGCGTATCCCCGTTTATCTCTCTATCTCTGGTGTTATCTTTCTTATCAAGAGCTCTCGGTAATCTGCAGACTGCAACAGCTTTATATGAATCGCTCGGAAGCAACTGTCTTACCCACCCTGTAAATGCTGGGTAACATGATATCTGCATGCTGTAACTGAATTAATCAGCTCCTCTCCCTATGCTGCAAGCCATCAGAAGCATAAGTAAAATAAACTTTTCTGTTTTGGGGGGGGGCGTTATTGCATTCACTCAGAGAAAAAAATATCTGCTCCAGGAGAAAACTAACATAAGAATAATTGGGTTCAAATCACTCCTGGAAGAGTTTCTCCTGGGAGAGTAAAAGTATGTACACATTTTTTTTTTGAGGGAAGCCACAGCACAGTCTTCCAGAATCTTATGGTGCTTCTTACTATCCATTTGATAGTTTAGCTGTACTCCAACTGTAAGTTTGTTGTTGGTCAGATGTA
The DNA here is from genome assembly GCF_001723895.1 of Crocodylus porosus. Lineage (NCBI taxonomy): Eukaryota > Metazoa > Chordata > Crocodylia > Crocodylidae > Crocodylus > Crocodylus porosus. Next base: position 61,124,382 of record NW_017728918.1, on the reverse strand, counting down.
GCACTGCAATAAGGAATATTGAGAATAATGTTGGAGCAATAACACAGCCTTGCCTAACTCCTGTTTTAATCTCAAAGGAATTTGTGATAGATCCATTATTGAGAACCATTACCTGGATACCATTATGGAGAAGGCAAAGAATGGTGATGCATTTTGGTGGGCATCCATACTTCAGAAGGATCCATCACAGAGCTTCTCAGCTGACAGAGTTGAAGGCTTTTTTGAGGTCAAAGAAGGCCATATAGAGAGATTTATGTTGTTCCCAACCTTTTTCCTGCACCTGGTAAGTAGTGAAGATAATGTCAGTTGTGCCTCTTGATGCCCTGGGCTGCGCAATTATTTCAGCTACAGGGATGCTTAATGAGTTTTGGTGAATTGTCAAGGGCTGCAAAGGTACCCCTACCCCTTGACCCCACCCCCTGGTCACCATCTTAGGACCGGAAGTCCCTGACCTTTGCCACTGGAAGTCCTTCCCTTTGCCCGCAGAAGTACTCCTTTTGGGAGGGGAGGGTTGCCATCTTGGAACCAGACAAAATACAGATAATATATTAATACAGGCAATATATTAAGTCAAACACCTACATTTTAATATTCTTACCAAAATTTTTTTTGTCATGATTTGTGTCTGTGTACATAGTGATGATTGCATAATAACTCCAAATAAAGTCTTACACATATATTGTGTTTGCAGGTGTGTGGTTGGTGGTGGGAGTGTATATATGGCAGAATGTGGGGTGCATTTGTGTGTGGTTTGTGAGGGGCTGTAACTGCCTGTGTGAGGGGGCATAGTGGATATTGGGGGACTGTGTATATATATGTAGGAGGGTTGTGGGGGTAGGGTGTGGGTGTGTGGGGTTTGTGCATGTGATGGACCCCCTACACACTCCCCCCATGGAACAAAGCACCTCCCCCATTGGCAGGTGGTGAGCCCTTGGGGCACTCATAACCCTCACAGGTGCTGCTGCCTGTCAGTGCACAGTTCTGGCCAGAGCTGCACATGGTAGCATGGAGCAGAGAGCGGGCAGCCCAATCCTATCATATGGGGCTCCCTGCAGTGCATGTGCAGCTCCCAACCCTCATGCACCACTGGTGGGGAAGCCCTGTGGGATGGAGCAAACTGCCTTCCCCGTTCCCTGCTGCCATTTGCAGGTCCCAGTATTGCACTAGAAGTGGAAGGGAACACCACCCCCTGCTTCCTGGCAGAGTCCTGTGAGGTGCACGTAGCAGCAGGGAGTGGGGAAAGCAGCCTGCTCCATTGCATGGGGCTTCCCCTTAGTGGTGCGTATATCCACAGTTGCTGGCCTGCAGTCCTTATGAATCCATCAAGAAGAGGGTATAGCCATCTCTTTGTTCTTTGAGCTGTCCATCTCCCACTCACCAGGTCTCACTCAGTACAGAAACATCAATGTGTTGTTTCCTGAGTTCTCGAGCCACAATTACAGTACAACACCCTGGGCATTCACTGTTAGGATTGTCTATGAGGGTCTTGATGTTCCAGATCCCAAAACTGAATGCATCTTAATTGATTTCTACTGCAGTAAAAGTTATCTCACTGGAACCAGTTATCTAGTCCAGAAAAAGGTAGTCAAACTACTCTTGGGGCACCTTTTCTAGCTCCCTCCAATGTGGGTTGAGCAGATCAGATCTTGAAGAGGGCTTCTCAGTAGCAGGTACAGTTGCTGGCCTGCAGTCCTTATGAACTCATCCAAGTGACATATGACTTTCTTGTAACTGCTGCCTTCATGCTGGTTCATGAATAGGAGCTCCCAAACCTCACAATCCTGCTCCTATCATCATTAGATCTTCACCAAAGGACTTGAAGGATGTGCCAAAAAAGCTGTTTCCATTGAATATGCCTGTGCATTTCTTTTATCATAGAGAAACTGCTGCACATCAGCTTCCACATGATTCTTGACAGAACAGGACCTTGATCCAATGCCAAGGAGGCCAAGACAATTGGAGAGCTTGCTCCACTGTAGCCTTTGTTTGTCTTCACAGTTATTGAGAGTCTGGCATGTTCTGACTACTCTGTCATTAAGGACTTGAAAAACCATAGTTGAGGGCTGGACAGGTTTATTGTAATGGTACTTGCCATGTCACAGCACCATCAAAGTATACATGTGGCTTCTTTTCAGGAGGGAAAGCATTGCCATCCGCTGTCCCCACCACATCCTGAGGTGCTGCTGCCACTTGGTCCATGACTGCTTATTCATCAGAGTTACCTCTGCTTATTTCACAGGTAACCTTCCCTGAAGGTCATTACATTATCTACCACCTGTGGATGGCCTGGGTAGCAGTACAGCTCTGCTGCCAGACAACTGTCACTAACTGGTAATCTTCAGCAAAAAGGATAACGTGAACTGCTGCTCTCCATCCTCTAGGACAAAGCTGAAAAATGGAGGGAATTAGGAAGCTTTTTGCATTTCTGTTATCCTATATTTGCCATGCGGATAAAGAAAACTTTTAATTCCTATCCACTGGTCACCTTTTATGAATACTGGGTTCCTACACTCAGTTTAACAAGAGAAAAAATGAAGATTGTCCTGTGTATGTCCTTACATTCTTAAGAAGAAGTTTAGCACTTCAAAGTAACATTTCCATTTAGTGTAACTGTTTCTCTTTAGTTAACCAATACATTCATGTCAAATATTTCTTATCTAATTTGTTCAAAGAATATATTCTTCAACAGTTGGCTCCAATTAAGGTACCATACATCTGTGTCCCAGTTAGAGTATAAAGTTTTGAATTTAGGTGACTTGAAAATAAGCAACAGCAAATGAAAGTATAACAAGAAGAACAGGCTTCCTCTAAATATGAGATGGGAACAAACTGGTAAATATGCAACTCATTTTAACATGATACCTTGCTGCTGGTTATTTCAAACAAATGCCAAGTTCCAATGCTGGAAATGTCACCTTTCAAATTCAGCTGTGCATCTTTAACTTCAGAAATCAGATCCTCAGGTGCTCCTGGGTTTTGTTTTGTTTTTTTTATAACTGAAGAATACTAACAAAGGCATGATGTGTGACTGGGTATTATTGGGCAGAGATCCAAACTCAAAGTTATCTAAAGGGTCAAAAGTCCAAAACAGCCTGTTTTAGAACAATGTTTATTAAATTCAACAAAAGTTGAGAAGACACAAAATAATGAATTTTGTTCAAATTAAAATGCCTTCTTATAACACAAGACCATGATAAGATCAAATCAGGCAAAATAGAAATGTAGAAACAGATCAATGGACAAACATTGATGATTTAGAAATTAGTTCTATCTTGAAAATGAATGATAATAGGATGAGCTACTCAGAAACGAGGGGTGGAGCAGTAGGTATCTAATAATGAGGATTAGGAAAATGAAGGAACTGAAAGACATGAGCTTTGTCATCATGGCTGTAACTACCAGTTTCATCAATTCCAGAGACCCTTGGATTCTTCACAATATGAGGTGTCATCAACCTAATCCTAAATAGATTCAGCTAGAGAAACATCTGGATAATGTCACCACCTTTACCAACTTCATCTTAGCCCTGACGGCCATGCGCTGTGCTCTTTTGGGCCTCCATTTCTTTTCCCATTTTTATTTCTTGTTTTATCTTGTATACTTCTTCTTTCTCTTCTGTTTAATGAATATGGATCGCTGGATAAGACTGCATCTTTTGCAACACTTTTGCAACCAAGCTTGTAAAAGCAATGTCTTCAACACCCTGCCAGTGGGACAGGTTTGCTAACCTGCGTGATGTGTCCATCTTCCACCAGCAGCAAGGTCTGAAGTAAGAGCCAGCAGTAGAAACAGAAACTGCATCTTCTTTCTCTGCTGTTCTTTTCTCTCCCATTTTCTGTGATTGTCCTATTTCTTTAAAGGTAACAGAATTGGACTCCAGCTACAGCAGAAATAAAACAGCTCCAGGGTCTCTCAACTACCTTGTTTTCTTTTTTCCAGAAAGTACAGTTAATGCCATCTTAAATACCATTTATGAGACTATCAAGCAGGGTTATTCCTTATTAGAGCTCTTACAGTGAAAAGGAAGGGGACCAACAAATGTTGCTAAAATTAATGCCTTATTGATTCTCTACATTTCAAAAGATGTTATTTTTTTCTTCTCTTATCTATAATAAAAGGTTGTAAGAGATTTTTAATAATGATTGTTTGCCGTAGACCTCAACAGGATGAAGCCTCTGTGCTCAAAAGCCCAAAACCTGTGTTAGTATTATAGTATATAGTCATGTTAACACATTTAATTGTAATTAACTTAATGATATATAACTGAGGGAACAGATTTCTACAGGTTGTCTGATGTCTTCATCTCTGCTTTATCTAGTGATTTTATTATTACTGAACTGCCACATTTAAATACCATATAAACTCACTGCAAGCAATGAAGGACTGATTTTATGTTTATTTAGTATAAAATGTAACAAAGCTCTGATCCCACTTGGAATCTCAGGGATTTATGGTAATACATATAAAATATCAGTAGCAGTAAAACACCACAATGAACCTTCATAAGATATAATACTCTTCATTCTCTGTGGAAGGAAAACCTGCCTATAATCGAGCAATACCTGCTTCAATTATAGCACCCACTATATGCTATTTCTAAGCCATTTTCTAAACAAAAAAGCAAAAAGATATGTGCAATTCAACTGGATCCTAAATGATTATTAACATACGAATGTGGTAAGTTGCAGTAAAGGAGGTTTAGGTTGTATATTAGGAAAAAAATTCTCACTAGGAGTGTGGTGAAGCACTGGAACAGGTGGTGGAATCTCCATCTTTGGAGGTTTTTAAGGCCCAGCTCAACAGAGCCCTGGCTGGAATGATTTAGTTGGGGCTGCTTTTGCTTTTAGCAGGGAGTTGGATTAGATGATCTCCTAAGGTCCCTTTCAATCCTAATTTTCTATGATTCTATGATTCATCCAGATTAACTGTTCTGGGTGATATAAGGACAATAAGACAATAAGGACAAGTGCAAAGTCCTGCACTTAGGACAGAACAATCCCATGCACTGTTATAGGCTGGAGACTGACTGGCTAAGCAGCAACTCTGCAGAAAAGGTCCTGGGGGTTACAGTAAACAATAAGCTGAATACGAGTCAATGGTGTACCTTCATTGCAAAGGCATACCGGGGTGCATTAGTTGTTCTGCATTGCCAGCAGAACAAGGGAAGTGTTTATTCCCCTCTATTTGGCACTGGTAAGGCCATATCAGAAGTCCTATGTCCAGTTCTGGGCCCTCCACTACAGAAAGGATGTGGACAAATTGGAATGAGTCCAGCAGAAGGCAACTAAAATGGTTAGGGGGCTGGGGCACATGACTTACGAGGACAGGCTGAGGGAACTGAGCTTATTTAGTCCAAAGAAGAGAAGACTGAGTGGGGATTTAATAGCAGCTTTCAACTACGTGAAGAGTGATTCCAAAGAGAATAGAGCTAGACTGTTCTCAGTGGTGGCAGATGACAGAACACAGAGCAGCGGTTTCAAGTTGCAGCAAGGGAAGTTTAGGTTAGATACTAAGAACAACCTTCTCACTAGGATGGTAGTAAAACACTGGAACAGGTTACCCAGAGAGTTTGTGAAATCTCCATTCTTGGAGATTTTTAAGACCCGGCGAGAGAAAGTTTTGACTGGGATGATCTAGTTGGGGATGGCCCTACTTTGAGCAAGTAATTGGACTAGCTGACCTGCTGAGGTCCTGTCCAACCCTAATTTTCTATGATTCTATCTTTTCCTCATATTTTAGTATTCATATAGGCCAGGTACAGGCATTATACTTTTACCAGTATAAGTGATTGGAAACCAGTCTATAACCACAACAGAACAGAAGTTTGGTGCACATAGACTGGTCTATACCCAGAATAGAACAGAAGTTCAGCACACACCAACTGGTTTAAAAATGGTGGAACCTGGTCTTAGATTTGCCACCCCGCTCCCAAAGGGCAAATGTGTATTCTGTTTGACTAACACTATGCCACTTACCGAAAACCACATAACGTAGATCAATTCCCCCTGGGGCTTTTTGAATGTCTGTACCTATCCTTAATCATTTTAGTTCAGTATTTCTTAGAATTAGAGTTAATATCAGTAAAATCCATTTTATATATTAAGCAGAGACTGACTCTGTGTGTGGCTGTACATAGAGGATAGTGGTGGTTATAGATGAAGCAGAGAAGTGTTTAAAATAAAACTTAGTACTCCATGCATATGAAAAAGCTTTTGTAGAACCCAACTTAGGTTTAGGCAACATACTTTAAGCCACTTAAACCTAAACTAGGAGCAGATCATGTAGATGTTTGGTGCTGCCATGAGTACAGTGAGCAGTTCAAAGTAAGTAAGTCAGTGGTGGGAGAGGAGCTGGTGGATTCACAGTTGGGGCTGGTGGGTCTGGGGGAGGTGCTGGTAGGTCCAAAGAGGACTGGTGGGTGTGTGGGTGGGATAGAGGGCCCTTCCCAGTCAGCTGGAGCTCCTTGACAGCCCTGCCTGGCTTGGGCATGGGGAGCCATGCAACCCCTGTGGCCTCAGCCCAAACTGCAGCCCACTAGGGATCCAGCCCAGGCTGGCCCATCTGCCTCTGCCCTCAACAGCACTCTCAGGCCAGCTTGGGTTAGACCTGGCGCCCCGGCCACTGTCGAGGCAAGTGGGCCATTCCAGCCAGCTCTCGCCATGCTCCCTCCCCTGCTGCTGGAGTGGGAAGCAGGTGATGCCTGACAGGGGCTGCAGTCCCCCAGCAGGGGAGGCAGGGAAATAAACCCCCTCCTTCCTCCCTTTGCCTCAGGAGGCCATGCATCTGGCCATGCCCCTGTCCCTGCTTAGGCTATAGAGCAGAGGGGAGGGGCCAGCGCTGCTCTCTGGACCAGAGGGCACAGCCCCATCAAGGACTGCAAAGCATTTAGCATGAGTGGGGACTGTGGTTTAACTTAAACCAGGAAGAGGTCTGGGACAGAAGTTGCATAAACTGGTTTGACCCAAATCAGTTAAATCTGATACTACATTCAACTAGGTTTATCTTAAACCAGTTTCCGCCATTTTGAAATTGCTTTATGTGCACTGAATCTATGTTCGGTTGCAGGTTTAAACCAGTTTCTGATCACTTAAAGTGGTTTAAATGTAACTTCTGTCCCTAGCCTAGATGGGTTGAACCCAGGTCAAGCTAAAGTTAGTTCACCTCCTGAGGTGAAATAGATTGATCAAGCTGGGCACCTATACATGTGATGGACCTCTGCTCCAAAGTGTGCTAATTAGCATGTATCAGAGCAGACTCAATTAATTGATTCTGCTGCGAGTCTGCTAAAGCGTACTAATTAGTGCACTCCAGCAATCTCCATGCTGCGTGTATTCAGTGTCTCCATATTTTAGTATGGTGGTGGGAGCACTTCTGCCACCATTTTGAAGTGTGGGGGCATGTGTAGATGAAACAGAGGCCCTAAATTAAACTGATGGGTTTTAAAAAACACTGCTTCAATTTAGGGCTGATTAAACCCCTGTGTTGTGCACACACCCAGCTGACTCACCTGCCTCTCCAGGCTGCTGATGGACGGAGTGGTCCCCTGGGCTGCAGGGTGGGAGGGGAGGGGGTCTGGTGCTTTCCTCTGTAGCAGCTGTGCCCCCCCAGGTGGTACATACCTACAGGCACCCAGCTCAGGTGGTCCCAGGGGGCACTGCATCTGTGTGGGAAGCACCAGGCCCCCGTGCAGCTCAGGCAGGCAGGCAGGCTCCAAGGGAGGAAAAAGATCAGGCTTGCTGCTTTTCTTGAATGGAGCTGCTTTCTTGGGCTGCTGTCAGGCTGTCTGCAGGGATTCCTGCAGAGCTGTGGAGCTGCACAGAGCCTGGTGGTTCACTCCATGGCTGTAGGGGCAGCAAAGTTTTAGTTTGCTTCACCCCAAGTCATTTAAGGCACATTACGCCACCAAATTTCCTGCACATGCCATAGGTTGCCGAGGCGCGAAAACACCAACACCATTAAAGTGGTGCAAAATCATTTAGCCCGCTTTAAAGTGCTGTGCAAACACACCTCTCATTTCATTTACACATGGCCTGGGATGCTGAATACATAAGTTACTGCAGGCACTTTAATTAGAGCAGCTGTCAGAGCTGCTCTAATTAAAGCGCCTTCTACCTTCCACCCTGGAGCACATGTATAGATGCCTGCTTTTGGGGTGGTTTAAGCCCTGTGAATGCTTACACACCAGGGCATTTAGATTGACCTAACCAAAGTTAATCTAAATGCAACCCTTGTATGAACCCACAGGAGGAAGCATGGTCCACTGGCTATAGGGTACTTATCCAGCACTCAGGCAACATAGATTTGGTTCTTATCTCTGTCATGGTGTTACCTGGGATAAATTACTTCACCCCTCTCCTCCTTGTCTTTCTCTCTGTCATTCTTTGCTGTTTAGACTGCAGATTCTTCGGGAGATTGTTTATATGCCTGTGCCCAATTCAGTGAGGCCACGATCATAAATGAGTTTCTATGTACAACCATACAAAAATCAAAACCCCCACATACCATGATGTACGGTAACAAGAACAATGACATATCACTTGCCGGAGTTAGGTGTTACCCATTTTAGAGATTTTGTCTTAATTTACTTACAAGGCATAACATGCAGATAATAATATAGGTTTGCTGCCAAAATTGTGGCTCTCCAATGATACAGTAACTCTCATGGTTTGTTCTCTCCAGTGCCATAGTGTTGAGTACTTTAGTACCTTCAAAATTATGCTTCTGTTAAAAGCTGAAGGGATAAATAACGAATGGATAAATAGTCAAATAAAAATGCATATAATACTAGATACCATCTTCCAGTGTTTTACTGTAGGTCTCTCCCTTCTCTACTTTCTGTTTCAGCTTGCCATTGACACTGTCTTTGAGATTATGGCAGTTGTTCAGGATACTAATTGGTATGAAAATAATACATTTAATAATAAAACTTGCTGGGTGTTTTATCACACAGAGAAAGATGCAGTGCCTTCTTTGAAAAGCCTACAATCCTGCCACTGATCTGTGATCAAGCCCTATTGATCTGAAAGCTTAAAGGCTCCATCACCATGTGCAAACATAGAAGATGACAATATCTGAGGCAGGGTGGGGAAACAAAAAAGAAGGTATTAAAAAAAAGAAAACATACACACAGACTTGCACACAAACTTATGCTATGCATAAAGCCACACAGATAAATATTTTCTGTTTTGTTCACTCTGTCTTTTATCTGAAGCATCAGCTTCGTACTTTTCCCCTTGTTTGTGGAAAAACTACATCTGGTATCTTCAAGGGCCTTGAACAGTGAGATCACAAGAGGTTTCTAGCCTCTCTTTCTCCAACCAAAAGATGGGCCCTTCTTCAGAGGAAGAGAATTAAAAGTGCAAAAAAAAAAAACAAAGAAAAAGAAAAGAAAACAAGCCAAGCTCTCTGTAATAGTATTTTTATTTTATAAAGGAACTCTAAAAGGTGAAAGAAGGATTTTAAAATAAATGTTCATAGTTCACCCTAAAGATGTACAATTCTAAGGTTTTAATAAACAAGTACACTGCTTATTGAAGAATGAACTCTGATTATTTCCTAGTCTGCAGAGAAGCAGCAGCAAAATCATGAGAAGCATTATAAGATGAGAGTAACAGGCAGCACCCAAGGAAATGAAAAAAATATTAGAATTGTTATTATCTATGCTTACAATGGAAGTATTGCACAGTAGATAAGAACACTGGGTGTTTTTTCCCTATCTTGCATTATATCTTTCTGAACAAAACCCTTGTGTAGACAACAGAGGCTTGTTCTAATAACAAAAATGTTGCCTGAAATGAAATTCTTGACATACCAATCATTCTCTGTAGCAAAGCCATTTTTCATATAAAACATGTTTTGGAGTAGAATTTAATGAATGTTTTAAACTGACTATTCTCATTTATTTTCTAAGTGAAGCAGCTTTTAAATAACCATAATAGAAAAACAATATTCTACCAAGGAGACCTCAGCACTAAGACCTCACAAATTAGGTTATATTTAAAAGGCAAAAGGAGGCAAAATGTCTTGAGTTCTTTTGTCTAAAAAGGAGAAAGGCAGCAATGAAAACTAACACACTACTGTGAAAACTCCTCCTTCTCCACCATTACAAAGAAGCCAGATTACTAAGCAAAGATATTAATGTAACCAAACACTGAGAACTGAGCACTAGGGGTGTGCAAAATGGGCCCTATTTGATTCAGATTCGGATTTGGCTTGAATCAGGGACAGTGATTTGATGCGTTGATTCAGATCACTGTCCCTGATTCAATTCGGCCAAATCCAAATCTGAAGATTCAATGCTGATTTGGAGAATCAGCAATTTGGATATGACACAGCTTTAAAAGTTTTTTCTACCTTGAGGTAGCAGGTACAACTCATGATCACTGATGCTGGGGCACATGGAGTGTCCCACAGGAGTGCGGGGGGCCCTCCATGTGCTCAGCAGCAAACAGAGAAGTGGACCAGAAGTACTTCCAGTCCACTTCTGGGTCTGCCAGGGAGCATGCTGGGGGCCCCCCATACCCCCTCAGTTCAGCAATTGGCCACAGGGGGACCCTGGGTGCCACTCCCCAAATCCAGGAGGCACCAGTCACCAAGCCAGTGTGGTGTGGGGGCCCCCAGCACACTCCCCAGTGGACCCAGAAGTGGATCAAAAGTGTTTCTGGTCCACTTCCGGATCTAATGCCAAGAACAATGGGGAGCCCCCTGCACTCTTGTAGGATGTTCCATGTACCCCAACATTGCAGCACTAGCATGCCCCTGCTACCTAGAGGTATGTAGAAAAAAACTTTTATAGCTTTGTCTATGTCTGAATCGGTGAATCTTTCTAAATCTCTTCAAATCAGTTGGGAGAGTTCCGATTCAATTCAGAAGAGATTAACAGCTCCTCTGATTTGATTCAGATTCAGAGATTTGGCCACCAAATCGGGCCGAATCTCCACCAAACTGAATCAGGGACCTAAGCTTCACACAACCCTACTTAGCACCCTTCTGTTACTATAGATACAGCTCTTCTTTCACTCTATTAAAGTTACTTGTGTATCACAGCTGATAATATTTACCTCATCAACCAGTCCAGAGTCTGAATCTGCCAATTCTTTTACCTTACCCATTTGTACTGCAGAATTTGATTCAATAGTCTGTCAGTAAGCCTGTAACCAGGATAAGACTCTAGATACAGGGGGAAAGGTCAGCTATCATATTCTTCTGACATGGCCAATCTATCTTTTCTTGTTGATAGTGGTTTTTAAGAGTACAAACAGTAGGTAAATTTTCATGCCATTGGATACCTTAAAATGCTTTTCATCCATGCTGTGACACGTGGAGAGCTGCAGGAACTTTTAAAGTGGCTGATTGCATGAAAAATTAATCCTTTTGAAATGAGGTGTCAGACAAAGGTGCTTTACTTTAGAGTGCCTTAGGGAACTTGTGTTCCCTACGGTTAATTTTTCAAGTAATCAGGCCTGAGCTAAAGGGATGGTGGAGGGAGTGGGGTGGATCAGAGCCTTCTGTCTCATGGCCTCCCCCCAGAAGACCCAGCTGAGGTACTGGGAAAAGCTGGACCAATCCTGTGAGGCAGGGAGCTTCTGATCCACACCCCTGCTCCAGCTCAGTCTGGACAAACCCCAGCCAGCAGCTCACTGCTGCTGGATTCCCCCTCCCAACTCCACCCTTTCCCCTCCCTTCCTGTTGACAGCCCTGGAGCTAGAAGGGGAGAGTGGGAGCAGATCCTTAGCTGGGGAGAGGGGCCATTCCTTGGCTGGCTGCTTGCCTGCAAATAGGCTCAATGCCCCACCCTCCGCAACCAAATAGATGCATGTCTGTTGGGTGGTGGGGACCGTATTGTAACTTAGAGATTCCCAACCACTGGGCCAGGTACTAGGCCATGAAGGGCTGGCTTCCAGGTCATGGCATGAGCCCCCCACTCAGACCCCCAACCATCCATCTGGGCAACTGGCTTCTGCCACCGGCAGTCACATGCTGGGCGGTTGGGCAGTCCCAGGAAGGAGGCAGCTGGCTCCATGCACCCCGTTCCACTCCCATGCCAGTCCATGACAGTCTGCAGTATAAAAAAGGTTGGGAACCACTGCAACTCATGACACTTTCTATGTAAAATGCCATGAGTTAGAGCAGGGGCCCGCACATCAGTCAGCACCCTAAATGTGTCTGTCCAGTGTGCTCCAGTACTTCTATTTGGTGTTCTGTCTTCCCTTTTTATTTTCAGGATCTTATGCAGACACCTCATGTGGAAGCTGTTCAGTCTCTTGATATGCCTAGCATATGTAGTCCACATTTCTGAATCATAAAACAGGGATGACAGCACACAAGTCTTGTAGATTCGTGTCTTCACCTTAGCTGATAGTTACCTGTTATTCTATGAATATTTCAGAAGTAGCCCAAAATTCTCAGCTGCTTTTCCAATTCTGTTAGTTCAGTCTGAAGGTCAAGATTTCTGCTGATAGTAGAAACCCAATAGAAAACACTGTTGATGACACCAGATTTATCCTTCAGAGTGATGTCAGGTATTGGTTCTTTCACCCCTTGGTACATGATCACAATTTTCTTGAGACTAATTGCCATTCTTGAGCTCTTGCATGATTCATAAAATGTGCCCAGGAGATTTTGCAGGGAAGATTCACTATGGCCAACCACAGCTACATTATCTGCTAACAGGAAATCTCTCAGAACCCATTATTTCACCTTGATTTTCACTCTAAACTTTGCAATGTTGAACAAGCTTCTACATAGTTTGGTTCAAAGATAAATGTTATCATTGCTGTCTTTGAATACATGAAGAAGCAGGAATTAGAAGTAGATGTTAAAAAGAGCAGGGGATAAGACACACCCCAGTTTCACCCCATTGTTGATGTCAAAGGCATTTGATTCTTTGTTTTCATACACTACAGTTGCCTTCATACCTGGATGAAATGAGTGAATGATGTTTAACAGTTTGTGGGGACAACCAAGGTTCTTCAGAACAGTAAAAAGGACCTATCTGTTGACAGGATTTAAGGTCTTTGTCAGATTATTGAAGGCTACATGCAGTGATATTCATTTTTCTCTACACATCTCTTGCAGTTGCTTGACCAAAAATATAGCAATGGTGGACCATCCTGAGCAAAAACCACACTGACTTTCAAGATAGGTTCTTTCACCTAGAGATTGCAGATTAGGGAGCATGATGTGAGTGACAGTTTTTCCAACAATGTTCAACAGGGAGATACTGCTATAGTTGTCACAGTCACTTCTATCCTCTTTATTTTTGTATAATTGTACAAACCTAGCATCTCTGAAATCTTGTGGTACTGCTTCTTCTTTCCAACAGAGTAGTATAACATCATGAAGCTTTTAAAGTAATTTGTCATTGGTATGTTTGTAGGTTTCAGTGGAGAAACAGTTGTTGCTGGATGTCTTATTCCCAGGAACTGATTTAATGGCTTCCTGCAAATCTAATGTAGACTCACCTTTAACTTGTGTTACCTTCCTTTAACTACACAGATCCTTTTTCATATTAGCCATAAGCACTACTTTGTTCTCTGCCTAAAAAGGAGCCCTCCTTAAATATTCAAAATTATGTGTGTAAATCTACATTCCATGAACCTATTTTTTTCTAAAAAAGCAAACAAACTAGTAATTGTAAAGCAGTAAGTCCAAAACATATATAACAACACACCTTTTGCAGAAAGAACAGATATAACCCTATTTGCCCATAACAAACCTCCAAAAATTCCTGAAAAATAATCCCTTGAACTGTATACTATGGCAAGGGACTTCAAGACAGGACACCAGCAGGCTCTAAAGAAAGTATGGAAAAAAGCACATTTTAAAGTAGAGTGTTATCATTGGACCCCCTGATTTTTAAATATTTGTCACCAGGGTGGTAGCAAATCAGTTCAGATGCTTCTAATTTCTCTCTTTGTTCAACAGGTTTTAAGAACTGCTGATATATCCACATTTTAAAAAGAATACAGCTCAAAAACACTAAACAATAGACTGGGAGCTTAATGTGAATACAGCTTGCATAATATTGCTGCCTGCAATAACAAGATGGTTTCCTGTCCTATATTCCATATTCCTAAAAGAAAGTTAAAAAATAGTGGGGGGTGATGTGCTTAGGAGCCATAGCTAAGCTTGTGGTACAGCACACCACAGAAATGACTGGATGACTCTACATAATATCTCCTGACACCTTCACTTTTGTTATAGAAGAGGGAGGACTTGGTAAACATGTTGACCTTTTGACTTCAGGTTAGCAGAGAATACCACGAGACAGCATTGATAGACAGTACGGTATGTGCAACCCTGAAAGACAGCTATTTCCCTCTTGGCTCTGAAACATTCAAGTGGATCTTACTGGCAGACAGCAAAGGAAGAATCTTTAAGCCTAGTCAGTAACAATATAATTTTCCTTTAGCTATTCTTTTTTAATAGGAAAATGACCATTATAAGTGGGTAGACTGACTCTTTAAGTGGCAGAAGTCCTGGGACCATTGGGTCCTGTGCAGTCATTATGCCCATTATTCAACTGTTCATGACAGAGGGTTGAGAGCATAGCAGAGGCTAGTGGCACAAGGGACACACGTTCCTGTAGTAGACTCTGTAGGAGAAGCTTTGAAAAGAAGGAGGCTGTAGGAACGGCAAGTCAGTGCATGCAAAGGAGATCCTTTGTTTGACATTATGTTTTAGTTTTAAGGTTGAAACTAACACTTTGCCCTTAAAGGGAAGAGTGGGTATGGCAGCATGCCCCTAGGCAGGGGAAACAGGGCAAGACTGCTTAGAGGCTTTACAAATATTTATTGCCTTTCTGTGTGAAAAAAGATGGCCTTAGGGCCTTGTTATACCTTACACTGTGAGCTGCATAAAGGTTGATTTACTTGATCAAGTCTGGAGCAGTCACACGTTCAGGACAGAAGGACTGAAAGGTAAGAATTGCCCCTGCTCCCATTCTGGGCTTCCCCTCTGTCTTCACCTCCTCCCCTCCCCCACACTTACTTATGTGGCTGCCTGCATTCTGTCCCAGGAGAACAGGTAGGGAAGAGTTAACCTATCTGCTCAGCCCCCATTACTGCCACTGCTGGGCTGCAGCTGTTCTCCAGGCTGAGCCCACCCATACAGCAGCAACTGTGGCAGTGGCAGCCAGGCAGGCAGGTTAACCCTTCCCTGCCTGCTCCCCCAGGACAGACAATGTGGGTAGCCACAAGTAAGTGGGAGGGAGGTTGGGGGTGTGGTCAGCAAGCAGGGATCTGGTGTGTGTGTTGGGGGAGCAGTGGAGGAGGGGAAATGGGTGGGGTATTTACACCAAGGTCTAGCCTTGTTGATAAGGAGGATCTATTACAAATTCATTTCCAAGCCTCATTTGACCAAATTGTTTCACAATCAGTTTGCATTTTGAATCTTGAGAACTCCCTTGTAACATTTCATAGCCAGTGTTATGCTTACTCTAAGGCCTTATTTATCTTTTCCTAAGACTGCTTTAGGTAGGCTGGTAGTTGATATTAAGTTCTTCATTCTGGGTGAGATAACTACATTTTGCTTTTCACTGTGTTTTGTTCCTGGCAGCTGGGATTTTTAAAAAATGCTATCTAAACATGGTCTTGGGTAAATAAGTTCAGTTCTGTACAACTTGTCCAATTCCCAGGTGTTCCAATGTATAGGGGTTTGCACAGATTTTGAATAAAACTGAAATAGAATCAGAAGCAAAGCTTTCAGAGGTTGTGAACAAATCTTCATGTCAGCCCCAAGCAGCAGGTTCATTACAAACTGTTTGAAAGAATGACAGGACTTCTGGCTTAGAATGAAAAATGTAGTAGGTTGCAGATTTGTGAAGGTCAGGAAGGTAACGGTAGATGCATTGCTTCCCAACTGTTAATAAATATAATATTGTAGGAAGTCACAATCGTGATAAATCCCTGTAATCCGATGCAGTCCTTAGAATAAAGAACTGTTGGGTACTTCTGATGTTCTCTCATCAAATACAGTATCAGAACTAATTACATCAGCTGTATTATTTGAAAATGTTATATGTATGCATTTTATACATGCATATAGTGCATTTTCAAGTTGTGATAAATTGCAGAGGCATATGACAGTGAGTGTATTATATCCCTTTGCTCACCTGCCTGCTAATCTATCATATTTGGAGTTTAATTTAACATCCCAACCCCTGAGCAGCTTCAAACAAATATAAAAAATAAAACAAGTCTGCAAGAAAAAGTTCAACATTGCACCTTCCCCAGGACCAAGAATGAGAACATTTGGTTTTTTTGACATTTTTTACACATAAAAGTGCCACAATTTTAAGTAGTTTTATGTCACAAGTCACACTGGTGTCAGAAACAAATTCCCAGATTTCTAGAAAAAAATTGCATTGGCTTCTAGCTCTGGAAAAGTACAACATAAAGGAATTTAATACTGTGAGCCTGTCCTGTACAAAAAGCTTGACATTGTTAGACTGGGGCAGGGAATTATTTCTTCTGGAGGGCCACTTAACAAGTTTTGGTAAGCTGTCAAGGGCCACAAGGATAGCCCCGCCCCTTGAGAGATGCCACACCCCCAGATCACCATCTTGGGACTGGAAGTCCCAGTTCTAACCCCTGGCCTTTGCCACCTGAAGTCCCTCTCCTTGCCCTGGAAGTAATTCTTTTGGGAGGGAGAAACTGGGTAAAAACCCAACAAATCATATACTAAAAAATAAAACATCTACTATAATTTATTTTAATTTTATGTAAAAATATTTTGTCCTGATTTATGTGTGTTTGCATAGTGTATCTAGAGGCAATTGCATAATAGTTCAAAATGCAGTCCTATTCTTGTATGCTCTGTGTGTGTGGGGGGGGAGGGTAAAATGGTGTGTGTGTGTGTGTGTGTGTGTGTGTGTGTGTGTGTGTGTTGTGGGCTGTAAGGGGCATGAAAGGTGTGGGTATGGTGGGTGAGGGAAGGTGTGGATGTGTGTGGAGTATGTTGTTGGGAAGCGGGATGTAGGAGGGTGTGGAGTAATGGTGGGTGGGGTGGCAATGTCTGTGGGAGGGTGTGGGTATGTTTGGGGGACTGGTGTGGGGTCAGGTGTGTGGGATGGTGCATGTTTGTGTGTCTGTGGGGGGTGGGGGTAGCGGAGGCTCAGAGCCCCTGGAGCATGCCAGTCCATGGAGTTGCATGTAGTGGTTGGGAGTGGGGTCAGCCCCACCCAGCCCCATAGTGCATAGCTCCCTGTGCTCCCACCTAGTCCCTGGCTGCAGGTGGTGCCAGCATGCAGGGCCAGCCCCACTGAGCCCTGTGCGATGAAGTCACCAGTGCACATCATGGGGCTTGGTCAGGGCAGCAGGGAGAGGGGCAGAGCTGGCTCAGCTCTGTAGTGCAGAGCTCCCCACCATTCCCCATGACTGCACATAGCAGTGAGCAGAGTGGGCTGCTGGCTCCATCATGCTCACCTCTCCCCAGGGGCAAACGCCTCAGGTAGACTGTACATGAGCCTCATGCGATGGAGCCGGGCAGACCCTGTGCCCAGACTCTGCATTTCTGCTGCCCTACCCTGGGTCCCCACCAGCCCCAGGGCACCAGTGCGGGCCCTGTGCTCCCACATACCATTGCCACCACTCCCCCACCACTGCCACTTCCCCCACTGCCACTTCCACCCCTGTCCTGCTGCTTCCCTACTTTCCCTCCCTCATGCCTGCCCACCATTGCTCCTATGGTTTCCCACTCACAGCCGCTGCTGCCCCCGCCCGCCGCTGATTCCCACCACCCCCCTTCCGTTCAACCATTGCTCTGGCTCCCACCCACCCCAGCCAACACCACACGGTTCCTAGCTCCATTGCTGGGACTGCACAACATGGCATGGAACCAGCCTGGCCTGGCACAGGCCCTGCATTGTGGGCTGATTGTGGCAGTTTCTGCCCCCAGCCTGGCTAGGGTCCCACGACATGGGCTGATCATGGCAGTTACATCCCCTCCCTCCATCTGATCTTATCTGAGTTTCCACTCATATGGAGGGAGGGATGGGGAATAGCTAAAGTGTTGCCAGGCTAGAAACTGCAGAACCTTCTGGTTGGGGGCTGTGGGTAGGGTAGGGCTACAGGTGGGGTGAGACCAGGTGGGCCTTGCTGTTGCTTGGTCCTGCTGCTGCTGGTACGTTGTCATGTTTGACAGGCAGCCAAAGGCAGATAATAATTTATTTTCTAAATTTTTTAGGGGCTCCATGGGCTGGATAGAATGGCCTGTCAGGCCGCACCTGGCCTACAGGCTGTATTTTCCCTGCTCCTGTGTTAGACATCTCTCTAAAAGACTGGTGTTTTATTGCCATTTATTGTTACTAAAATGCTTTGTTTTGTTGATAGGAAAATAACAAACAAAAATGTCATTCTCATTTTTAAATAGAAAACTCCTCCATATTTTTAAATGCATTGATGCAATAAAACATTTAAGTAGAATTTATTTAATGTGACCTCCACAATTCACGTATACATTAACAACAGACTGTGTTAGGAAGCTCTGCTCTGAAGCATAGCAGAGGCTGAAAGCTGTAAAGACATAGATTCAGTGACAGCTTCTCTATATGTCATGCAACTATATCACACCATACTATCACATTTTCTAGCTCTTCCCCCATTATATATAGAACTCAACAAAGTCTAAAGTTCAGGAACCTGAAATGTTTGTAACAGTCAACTAACCAGGAGCTAGTCATAGCAATTAGCCAGTGAATAAATCAGACCAATCCAGGAGAAGAAAAAGAAATGATCAATTGGGCATTTTTTAAACAGAAAGAGAATGAAGTATCTGTAAAATAGTTGTCTACTCCTAAAAAAGAAAACCCTTTTTTTCCCTGAAAAACTGATTTTCCAACAAAGTCTATTCTAAATTCTCAAGTTCCCTGCTTCTTAGAATTTAGTGGCAAACAGAAACATTCTAAAACAGTTACCTTGCTTATTTTGGCAACAAATACTTGTATACCCATTTCTGATGTGTCTGAGAAACATCTGTTACTTATAATCAAATATTAGTGCTATAAATATCACTGCGGAGGAAAGAAGTTCCATTTCACAGTGAATTTTGAGAAATTGCTCAGAGAATAATGATCCTGAAAAACCCCATGTATGACCATTAATGTTTAGGAGAATTCCTGCAATGTCATGGATTTCTGTGTATGGATCAAGGTCATTATAATGCCAAGCAGAAAGAACACTTGAAATTTCTAATATGAACATGGTCCAGCCTATGTGCTGAAAAATAACTAAATCTAAAAAATGACTTGGGCACCTAAAACAGGATGGAAGATCATTTAAGTTACCAGAGAATAAAACTCTGATAATTCAATCTTTTCCTTTCTCAGCTCAACTGACTCCTAACCCTAGGTGCCCCCCTGCTAATTTTTAAACTCTCCAGACCCATAGAGCAGAAAATTGTCATTTATATGCATCAGATGAATAGTTCAGTAAGTGGAAGACCTGGATACAATTCCGCCTTTAGTCTGAAGGGAATCAAATGCAAACCTACTTCCTAGGAGAGTGCCTTAATAAGCCAGAGGCCAGTTTATAGTAAGGTTACTTTCCACACCTGCTTTTGAAGCTTGGTCACTGTGCAGCAGTAATTCAAGATTCATTGGACCAGAGAAAAAAAGTACAAGAAGGAGCATTACTCTGTGGCCAAATGATTAAAATATTCAGTTAGAAGGAGGGAGATGCACTCTGGTCTCTGCTCCAGGAAATGTTAATACATTTTACTTTAAAAAGTCATTGGGAAAAAATCCCTGAGGCAGGAACCAGAACAAAGGTGTCTTCCTTCTCTAGTTATTGTTCATTGCAGTGGCAGTGGACTTACACTGGTATAACTGAAGGCAGAAGTTGGCATATTGTTTATAATTCTGACTTTATGTTGGCATATTCCAGGAGTCACTCCGTTAATATCAACAGAGTTCTACTAGCTTGAAACTGTTATAAATGAGAATCAGGTACAGCAAGTACAAACTGGCCATACAAGTCAGTACTGTGCACAGTTTTAGTAAGTAATATTGCAATTAAGTCATTTTAGAACAAAGGATGAGGGGAAGAAAATAATTAGCTAGACAAACTATCAGTGCCCCGCAAAAAAGAGCCTAGGCAAAACGTCCCTTTCACGCAAAGGATTCTGGGCAGGAAAGTCCCCTATAAAACCTGCTTTCCAGCTAGAATTACATGTCCAGTCTGAACAGCCCAAATAATACTTTATAAACTCTTATAAATTACTTGGACTATATCTGCACCACATCCCTATTGCTCCCTGATTGCAAGAATAGACATGGAAGTTGACTAGCCTTGAATGCCAGAACATAACTTAATCACAAACCAGTTTCACAGCTGCTACTATATATTAATCTGTGCCTGTATTAATTCATTCCTTTTTTACACACTTCTTTTAGAAATAAAATAAACTTCATTTAGAGAGTTAAAAAAACATAGCTCAGTTTCAGCATGTAAAAAACCCTTTTTGTGGCATAATAATTTGCAACACTGTGCCATCTAGAGTAAATACACCACACACACACTGATTCAGTTTGTGCTTTCCTATGACCATTTTTCAGCTCGCCAAGGTTTTGGAGAACAAACTACAGCGGTTCATTCTCTGCCATATCACTGATTTTAAAATAACTTGCTTTAAAACTTCACTGTTGATAATGATTCAATACTTGCCTCTGGAAGCATGTAAATATAATTTTTTATAACCCTGTGCTTTTTGATTTTCTGAACTTGCTATTCACAAGTCTCACTAAAAAGCCATCTTCTAGAAAAGAAACAAAGACTAACATAGTAGAATCTTTTTCATTAAAAAACCAATCAAATGGAAATTTAAGTATTGAAAGGCCAAATATTAAAATAGAAATTTTAACTTAAAAAATAAAAATGCAAATATAAATAATACCAAAATATACAATTTAGAGAATTCTAGTTTATAATTAATTTACTAGAATCCAGCAATTACATACAAATATATAGTAGGCACAGAGTAAGGAAACGGCTTAAAAGTAAATTACAGTTTTCTGAACAGAGTAGCAATGTATCAGTATGGCCCTAAAAGTAAATGAGTTTTGCCTAATAAATCCAGATCACTCAGGGAAATCCAGCCCAACTAGGAATCTGCCTTCAGATTGGCAAATCAGTCTGTTTCTGACAGTGCTTCCCAAACTTTTCCTCACCATGACCCCATTTCCTTAGCATGGCCCCTCACTCCCATAGCCCTCCGCCCCCACTCCGATCCCATCTGCTGAGGTTGCAACCCCATTTGGGGTTGCAGCCCAGAGTTTGGGAACCTCTGGTCTATGAGTTCTTCTGGACTGCTTAATGTAACTGAAAGCCCAACTAGCCAAGGTGGCAAAAAATATACTAACAATTAGATTGTTCCCATCCTCTGAGAAAGCTAAGGCAGTTAAGCACATGTGGTTTCTTGGCTTAAAACACATTTATATAGAAATAATGCAGAACATATTGAAGACAACTCCAGTTGTTACAAAATACTGCAGTCAATGTGCTTAGCAACCAAGGACATTGAACACGTCCTCATCTGTTGTTTGCTATCTCCACTGGCTTCTAGTAAATACAGTGCCCTCTTTAAAGGCTTTGTTCTGATTTGTTCTGAATTTCAAAGCTCTTTCTGAGGCTGACAGCAGCTACCCGATAGATCACTTGTTCCTGCAACCATGCCCTTTCACAATAGCTGTATCTCACCCTACTGACCATGGTCATAGGAAACTCAGGAGTTTAAGAGACAAACCACTGATAAATGGTGGACCCGAATTATAGAGTTGCATAGGAAATCACAGTGATTACAGAACTAAGCACTTCCAGAGCTAAAGGCAAAATTCATTTTTTTTCGATGTAGCTTTCCTTCAACAACTTTCTCATGCAGACAACAATTTACCCACTTGTTCTCAAATGGAAAAATAATTAAGCTAAGAAACTAAAGATTTATAAACTAATCAAACTGACGGAAGAGGAGGAGGAAAGAGACTGATGTGTTGTTTCAGTCAGACTATCAGATACTACAGTGATGGAGATCACCAAAGAATCAAGGAAGAGAAATAGAAATGAAAGGTTAAAAGCATTTTTGCTTTTTGAAAAAAAATGTCCAGTGTTTTATAAGAAAAAATTCAGTTAATATATAGCTGACAACTGGCTGACAAATATAAAAGTCTATACATTTCTACCAAAGGGGAAACACAGCCCAAGAGACACCTTGCCATTTGAAACAAGCATTATTGTTTTCTCCCGGTGATGTGCATTTACGGTCTTCTTCCCATGATTATGCAATACCTGTTCCATAACTGAACTGCAGTAGTATAAAGAATTCCCTACAATGATACATAGTCTCTCACCATTGAAAACAAGACAACTGCCTATCTGTCCTTCTAAGACACAGAAGGTGCAAAAATCCTTGGAGATTTAACTGGAGATCTTCTCTACTTTTCCAGAAGTTTATCATTAACATATAACCTTGTATAAACAATCTGTATGAAAATCTATATAATGGGAACAGTCAGGCCACAACAGTTATGTGTTGCATTACCTGCTTCTGTTTTCTGTATAATAACAATGCCTTATGCATAGTGTGTGCTGACTGTGGGAACCAGGCAGGCTGAAAATCTGGAGGTCTAGTATCACTTTCCCCAAAAAAGGACTATTTAAATTTTTTTAACCTTATATGAAATAAATCAAAGGTCTAGATTCCTAGCAGAAAAAAATAACATGAAATGTCAAAATACCACTGTACTTAGTGCTAGATGACACTTAGGATTCTCTGCGGTAGCAAAACAATGAATAAAGTCAATGGGATGTAAACCAAGAGCATTATGCTAAGCACATGTTTATATATTATTCTGGAGAGGGTGGATTAAAGTATGCATGTCTGAATCAGGGTCCATATAGTTACTTCCTTTCAGCTTAGCATTTTTGTGCCACATGGAAATCTGCAGCAGTTGGCTATCACTTTTCTTTAGATAATTATACACTTTTTAATGTTATTTTAGGTTCACTATTAGTAACAGTTCTTTGGTTAGGTTAAAGACACATTTTTCCCCCTGAACTTGTCAAGATTCAGCTCATTTATGCAAGTTCCTGAAGCTGTGAGATTTATTTTGGATCACCCACAAATATCTGAATTAATAAATGTAGCTCTTGAAGCGTACTGACCTCATTCATAAATCCTTCTTACTGACCAGAGAGACTGATTCAGGATTGAAGATCTGTCTCTTAAAATTTACACCAACAACTGAGAGAGGGGTTTTGCCTTTCACAAAATGCCTGGTCTTACAATAAACCCTTTAAAAAATGTACAAAAGGACTTGCAGCCCCTTAAATATTACTTCGTTTAAGGATGCACACAAGAGTTCAAATCCACGGGTGGAAACTTAGGCTGGAAACATATGTCAAATTTGGAGCTCAGTCAGCTGCACTGCATAGATGATCTACTTCATGAGTATCTAATAGATGTTGTCAGCACTGTTGTCACCCAGAATCACTCTTTTGCCCCTTCCAGGACTTAGGGACCCAATCCTGGGAGAAAAGGGCCCCAGGTGCCCCACCCTGACTTGGGGCATGCACCTGCAAGCAGGGAAACCCCCACTGTATCTGTCCCCCTGTTGGGGTGTGCAGAAATCCCCCAGCCTGGGATTCTAGCAGGAGGTAGGGAGCTCCCCTAGGACTTCTCTCCTCTGCTTCCATGTGGCACCCTAGGGCTGCAGCAAGAAAACCATGCTAAGTACCAACATGCCTATCATGCTTCTTTCCTTGAGTCAGGGGCCATGTGCAAGTGGACAGGGAAACTTTTAGAAGAGCTCCCCACTCTGTGCTTGTAGACCCATGTCAGAGGAATGATTCCCACATTGTGGTGAGCATGTGGAGTGGGGGAAGCCCTCTGCACTTGCAGACATGTGCAGGGTGAATGATTCCTCCAGTGTGGGTCTGCAAAGCATGCAGTGAGGAGCTTCACTAAGTGAGAAGCCCCCCTCCCTTGCACATGGCCCCTGACCTGGGGACAGCAGCATGCTAGGTGTGCTGGTTTCTATGGAAGGAGGGTGGGGGAGAGGGGAGGTTGTACTGCCCTGGGGTCAAGGCACGAGGTGGAAGCAGAAGGAGGAACCCCCAAGGGATTTCCTTGCTTTACAGACCTGTGCTGGAGGAATCATTCTTCCAGAACAAGGACTCCCCACTCCACTTGCACACAGCAGTGGGGGAATCATTCTCCTGGTGCGGGTTTGCAAGCATGGAGCGGGGAACGCCTCAAGGAGTTTAACCTTCCACTTGCACACAGCCCCTGACCTGGAGGCAGCAGCATGCTGGGTGCCAACTGCTGGGGGGATCCCCCTGTGCCCCAACATGGGAGCATGTGTGTAAGTGGGGGATTCCCCACTTGCAAGTCCATATGACAGCTCCAGGTTGGGCACCAATGATCAGGCCTTGGAGGCCAAGGGAGTTTCTGTCTGGGGTGGCAGAAGAATTCAAGCTGCTACTGGCAGGCTGTAGTCTTCATATAATCATAGAAAATTAAGGTTGGAAGAGACCTCAGGAGGTTATCTAGTTCAACCCCTGCTGAAAGCAGAACCAGTCCCAATTATATAATTGAGACCAAGACTTTGTCTAGCCAGGTCTTAAACGGCTGCAGGAATGGAGATTCCACCACCTTTCTGGGCAACCCTCCTAGTGTTTTACTAACTTCCTAGTGACAAAGTTCTTCCTAACATCTAAACTAAACTTCCCTTGCTGCAACTTGAGACCATTACTTCTTGTTCTGTCATCTGCCACTACTGAGAACAGTCTAGCTCCAACCTCTTTGTAACCAACCTTCAGGTAGTTGAAGGCTGCTATGAAATCACCCCTGAGTCTTCTCTTGTCTGGACTAAATAAGCCCAGTTCCCTCAGCCTTCCTTTATAAGTCATGTGCCCCATCCCCCTAACCAATTTTGATGCACCCCATTGGACACTCTCTGTATACATCCCTTCTGTAGTGCAGTGGGGAGAGGGTCTTCTGTCATACATGAACAGACATCATTCACAAAAAGGCAGCAGTGATTGTTACTACCTTTGTTAGCACCACAAATTTGAAGTGCTTGTGGTGCAGCAGAGGACAATGACATCCGTTCACTTGGCTTTTGCACTACGAGGAAAATTTCTATGGCAACACAAAGCTGATGTCTGTCTGCAGCCCATGTATTTTAGTTTCCACAGTTGAAAGTAAGGTTGAAACCCCAGGGCCCTAAGTCCCTGGCTCTGGAGTGAAAAGCAGAGACTTCCAAGAAGAAGCTGGACAGGTGGGTGATCCCTGACTCACTGGGCCTCTGAGAAGACCAAGTGGATTGTATGGGGAGGGTGGGGGGAGGGAATGGGTAAGTCAGGAGACAGGCAGTGGTGCAGGTGGGGGCATGGCAGAAAACTGTTTCTCAGCAAGGGTCACTAGTACTCATGGTCCATCAAGGGACCTTGTCCACAGCCCACCTGGATCTCCTGTCCCTCTCTGACCATGGAACCCTTTACCTTTGTGGGGTGCTCCCTACCTCAAGACCAGAGTTTACAGGTCCTCTCCTAGTTGGAGTGGCCCCAGAAATCAGGACTGTGGTCCCGCTGCTCTCCACTGCCCTTGGAGATCACAAGGCCAGTTGCCCCTCCTCCCTTGGGTCCCAGTATCTTCAGCCCCACTCTTCCTCCCAGACCCTGTGCTGCCAATCAAGATATGGGGGGGTCAAATCCTCCCCATCCCAGGGTGCCAAATGTTGGACCCACCCCCATTCCTCCCAAAGTGAAAGAGTCGTTGGGGTCATGTGGCTCACCATGGTGATCAGGGCTGGTGGATGCTTATCTGTGGCTTAGATATGATGACCTGAGCCCTAGGAAGGTTTCAGCAATCACGGCAACCATGGATACAGTTCTTGGCTTGTGAAACCACATAAAGATTTTTTGCCCATCCACCCTGCTCTCAGTGTAGCCCTGCCTGCCTTTGCTTTTCATTGCTATGCTTGCATTCTGTGTTTTCTGGTGGGGATGAGAGGCGCTGTCAAGCTGTTTGCCCTGTACCCCAACCCTACTTCAAAACAGACATGAATTTCCAGGCTAGCTGCCCTGCTACCAATGTGCTCTGAAGTAGCGGGGAAAGCTGGACCTCTGGGGGGTGGTTGGTATGTGTTTTCTAGAGACTGAAGGGGGAAAGAGGGGAAGTTCTTTCTGAGAGCTAGCTGAAAGTGAATGGTGTTTCCAGAGTCTGTTTCAGTGGCCAGTTCTCCTATGAGACTCAGAGCTGCCTGGGAGCCCCAGATTTCACAACAGGTTCAGGGGGTGGGCATCTCAACTTCTGCCCACTAATCTCTGTGGGACTCTAACCTCTGAACCGCCTCTGCTGCAACACCAGCTGACTGAGCCTGTTTCTCTCTCCTGGGACTCTTCCATCTCAGCAGAGCTTGTCTTCAGGGGAGGGGGGAAACCCTTTCTGTTCCCTGATGTTTAACATACCAGCATTTCCAGTAACTATGCTTTTTCACATCCCTGGCCTGATCTTCCCATCTGTGCCATTTGGTGTGGGGGGCATGTCACAGTGCCCCCAATCCATATTTCTTTTGCCTTAGCTTACCTATGCAATAAAGTATTCAATACATATTTGCATCTTCAAGAGGGGATAGACTCTGCCAGGCCCCTGCTGCTATGAACTGCGTCGATCTGGGTCCATCTGCCTGTCACTGAGGAACATGAAACCCAAGCAGGGGCTGGTAGAGCTTTGGGTGGGCTTTGGAGGTAGGAAGGATTGAACTTCTGGCTATATTGAGGAGGGAGGTGGTATGGATGTGGTACAATTCCAGTATCTGGGGAAAGGGATTACTCTTCTCCTCCTGGTAACAGAGGATGGCCTTAAAGATGCACAGGGTACTGTGCCTAAGCATGAGTGTTTTTCTCCCTCACCTACTGATGAGGTATAAGATGGCCAAGGACCCTGGATAGGCACCTCTGGTTCAACTTAGGGAAAAGCGGGGTAGGAGTGTAACTCTACAGCTATTGACTGAATGTACAAGGGTTTGAACCCTTATTTATGTACATTGTTCACCCAAGGTGGAGGGTGATTAGCCAAACCCCTGATGTCCCCATTTTGCATGCTTCAAAACTTTCCCCTTGCTGGGGCTGGGGTACTGGCAGGGTGGTGGGAAGCCATCACTATGCAGACACCCATGAGCATCCCATCCCCACTACAGGGATACCCAAAACCCGATCGGGGGGTTGTAAGGTCTTGTTGTAACTCACTGCCAGAATCAGTTAGAACCTATGTCTTATGAATTGTAGTCCCCATCAGGCTTTTGCACTGGACTACGGGATCCCTCTTCCAGCCTCCGGTAGAACCTCTACTGGAGTCAACTTCTATCTTATGTTATGCAGTAGAGGTTTTTACCTCACATGCCATTTTTACTTTTGGGGAAATGTCATGAACTCTTGTACACCTAGTGTTTCTATCAGAGGAACTGTGATTCTATCAATGTAACACTTGCACATACCCTAACACTATTACCTACTAACTATGACTATTTTTTTCTACAGGGTATATTTTTAACCACAGCATGTTATGAACATTGGACCAAATTCTGAAGTTCTTTCAGTTTTATTACTCAGTCCTTTCTCAGGCATACTCCCATTAAAGTCAGTGAGAGTTTGTTGGGATAAGGACTGCAGGTTTGCATTCACAGTTCATTGTCACTATTTTATAGTAATGATGCAACATGGAAAGTTACTCAAGAACCCCAGAACCCCTACATCTTACTCAAGAACCCCAGAAACTAGCTACGTCTGTTGAGGCTTCCCAAACTTTTCTTATTATCTTTTGCTATCACTAAGTTAAAGTGACTTCTTGGAAAATGCTCTGATAGAGTATCAATCCCACTTAAGGAGAACTTCTTGAGTGTTGTTTTACATATTTGTATCACAACTGGCATGAAAAGCTATTTGCAAATCATCACTGCATCAGCAGAGAAAGCAGCAGTCATTTGGCACTGTAGTTTCTATTCAAATTCTAAGGAAATGGCCTACTGTTACAAAAGAGGGAGAAAGATCCTGAAAGTTTTAAAAATGTTAACTATCTTTGTTTAAATGATGAGCTAGAGCAGGGATATGCAATGTGTTTTGGCCAGAGTGCCAGAAACCCCATAATGTCTACTTTGGAAGGTGCTGGAGTGCCAACATACCGGAGCCCAGAGCAGCTGTTTGCAGCCTCCTGGCTGCAGCTGGCCCACAGAACCTGGGCTGCTTGCAGCAGGGCTTGCAGCCTCCCAGCCACCTGCTAGGAGCAGCCTGGGCTCCATGGCTGGCAGCAGCTGCTTAGAACTTGAGCTGGCAATGGTGTGCTGAGAAAAATGGCCTTGCATGCTGTGCTCGGCACACGTGCCGGGGGTTGCCGACCCCTGAGCTAGAGGCTCATGGGCTTAGAGCAGTATCTTATGCTGCTCCGCTTTGAATTTTTTGGGGGCATCTCCTCCTGTGCACACCCTAATTGGAGCAGGGCAGGGCCAGGCTGGGGGGTCTGTTTCCCACCTTGCCCATTCCCACCCAGCTGCCAGCCAGGCTGGGGAGTAGAGGCTTTGCTGCCTGAGCTCTGTGACAGCCTGGGGGTGGGGCCACCCAGTTTGGCTGGAGCAGAGGAGCTGGGGCAGAGGTTAGCCCAACCGCTCTGTGAGGAACGGGCAGTGGGGAGCTGCAAAGCATTCTCCTGGGATGTTAGGGGGCTGCAACATAATCTGAGTCAGGAGGGGATCTGGAACAGAGGTTTGATAAAACAGTCTAACCCAAAGCGATTCAACCTGATACTACATCCATCCAGATCTGTCTTAAAACTGGATTCTGAAATTTTGAAACAAGTCTATGTGCACTGAACTTCAGTGCGTCTAATCATTTATATCAGTTTATGTGTAATTTCTGTCCCTAGCCTGAGAGCTTGTCTTAACACAGTACATATCCCAGCCTTCCAGAATTCATTTTATAAGATTTACCAGACTTGAAGTATGCTTGTTAAGTTACACAAGAACTGAAGTACTTTGTAGTGCCCTCTCATTTGAAGCTAATTTAAAGTGATCTGGAAAAAAACCCATAACAAAACAAACAAACAAAACATCCAAAGCAGAGCAACATAAGATACTGCTCTAAACCCATGAGCCTCTGGCTCATTGTTTAAATAAAGATAGCTAACAAAATGCAACCAAGTATCAATGATAAAATATTAATGCTCATCATATCAAAGCTTCAGAATCCAGTTGTATCATCTGTTTCATACAGAATAAGTCATTTTGCTAGAAGTTATAACAAGTATAAAACTTATGTGATAAAAAAACTGGGGAGCTGTCAATTCAGAGAATAGTTTTAAAATGTTGTACTCACACTTCATTTCTAAAATAATTGTATTTCTTTGTTCATTTCCTTAGTGATATTTGCTGCATACAATGTCATCCTGGACCATACAGTAATAATTGCATGCACACTGTGAAATTACAAACAAATTGTACTATTATAATCTTAAATCAAAGAAAAAAGTAACTTTTAAAGATTGTTTGTTGAGGTCCTTTGGAGCATTGTTTTTGTTAGAAAACCATTATTTAACACTTTTTAATTTTCTTAATATCTATTGTATAGTGAGGAATACAATGACCACCACATAGACAGAAGTTTTTGCAACATCAGTGCCTTCTCTGCCTGGGTAAAGCTCAGGTCTGTGTTTAATAAATGAATCTAAAAGGTACCGTAGTCAACACCTAAGTCAGAAGTGTTCATTAGTTGATTTGGAAGCTCAGAGGAAATGCACTTCAGCCGAAATGCACTCAATAATTGATAATCATGATATTATCTAGCTTCCAGTGAAATAGATGAAATCTGAAGTGCATGTGTCTGGAACTATTACCCCATCTCTCTCTCAAGGGGTCTATGTCTATTTCCTCAAAAGAGATACCATATAGCTGATTATAAATAGTTCTGTCCATTAGTGCTAAGATTTTGGCTGTGACTTAGCATTGTATTAATATGTGGTGCATTGGCTTGTTAAAGTAGCATTTTATTTATTTACCTCCAAAGAACTGATTTTCTTCAACAACCCACTTATTTCTTTTCTACCAACCCACTCAGATTCTGTGTCTATTCTACTTCTTTTTTAATGCCCAGATAATTTTTCCCCAAACAAATGGTTCGACAAATTATGGTATTTATTTGGCTACCTTTCATGAAATCTGATTACATTAATATTTTTTCTTACCAATACTCCTTTTTTAGGAGATAGCAGTGATATTCTCTTCCCCTTATTTGTAAGGAACTAAGGCACAGGGGGTATGTCTACATGTTCATTAATATGCTGTGGTTACTGTGTATTCAGTTTAGTACCTGTAATAACAAGTACTAACTGAATGCAAAGTAACCAGCACTAGAGTGCAGTAACAACAGTGCATGCTGTTTTGTGACACTAATGCACAGTAGACTAACTTTACTGTGCATTAGTGCATTAGCATGGCTTTTGCCATGACATACTAATGCACAGTAGAATTAGTCCACTGTGCATTTAGTATCTTGTGTAGGCATGCCCAGAAAGCACAAAATCCAGATTAAAAAAAAAAATGTTGAAATAGGACTGGAAGGGACTTATCTTCTGATATTGCAGGCCACTTAATGCCTTTCATAAAGGGATTGAGATCCAACTGAATGATAGGTTTTTTTGTGCTCTCCTACTACTTGAATCCTAGTCCAGAATCTTTGGTGTTTAATGGTCATAAACCTTGTTTTTGTTTGTAATCTTGCATTTATTTATTCATAGGCCAGTATATACCCATTTATTCTTTTGCCAGCAATATCTTCCATGCCTCTCTTGCCTCCACACTATTATCCCTCATTAGCATTTGTAGAGAGAAATTCCATCTTTTTTCATCTTGGCCTTTACTTTATTAAGCTGAAAAGTCACCTTCCTTTAACATCCTCTTACAAGTATCCGCTTGTTCCCCTTATCATCTTAGTAGCTTTTTATCCGCACCTTTTTTCAGTTTGAACAGGCCTTTCTTGGTGAACATGGATGACCAGAATTCTGTTTAGGTTCCTAAAGATGTGATAGGTCCTCACTGGGGTTTTCAAAAGTGTTTCACTACTTAATTCAGCAGAGTCAATTTACAAGTCTGACCACACTTTGTGTTACTAGTCATGGTTCACCATGTCTACATGACAGGAAACACTATGTAGTAGCTTAATAACACTGCACAGTAGCATACCGGTCAAAAAACATGCTAATAAGCTACTGCAGCGTATTATTAGGCTACTGCACAATAACCAGTACAGAAAAAACATGCACCAGCACTACTGCACAGTAAATGTAGTTACTGCTCATTCAATTAGTACTTGATTAAGGAAGTACTAAACTCAATGTGTCATAACTATGGTGCATCGATGAACGTGTAAATGTGCCTGTGCCCACATAGTCACAAAGGCAAGTATTGGTAGAATAGGAACCTGCTGTGGATTTGTGTGACTGGAATGTCCATCCTCCCCTCAGCTATACAGTTCCCCAAAACCAACACTGCCTGTATAAATTCTTTAAAAAGTCACAGAATTCCAACACCTGATTTCCTCTTACGTGTAAAACTAGCTGAACCCCATTGATTTCAAGGGTTACTAAGCTGCCCTGCACCTTTCCCAGGAAGGACAGCATATAATTCTAATAAATAATAAATGAATAAAAATGTCATCAATGTTATGTGAGGTAATGAGCACACTAGAAATTAGAAGTGGAGAAGGATAGTTGGTTCATCTGGTCTATTCCATAACAAGATAAATTAATAGCTATGTGTGTCTTCTTGATTGCTTTTGTCTAGATCAGTTTTAAATAACTCAGATAATACAGGTAAGAAAAACTGCCATTTGCTTGCTCAAGGTTACTTTTTAATGATTATTAAATTTAGCAACCATTCTGACAGGAAGAAAAAGTTGAAAGGAAATTAAAAGCTGTAGCATTCTGACCCTTTTTTCTTATCTGTTATTTCCTTACTCATCAGGATTCTTATCTCTTTTGTGCATCAATAGAAGACTGTAATGTGATTTTGCTATAGGTGCTTCCTGTTTTCCAAATACGCAAAGTCCTCAAAGCTACATTTTCTGTCACATTTTCTAAACAGGTGGAATGTGCATTGTATTATATTCTCTTAAGTTTCATGCATTGTATGCAGGTATGAACGTTTACATGAACAAATGCCTACCTTTTTATGTGGAAATCAGATAGTCATACTTCTTATGATCCAAATGGCATGTACAACCGTCAGATTTTGATAGAAAAATTGGGATGAATTCTAATGTATTATTAATTGAGAAAAATGGTATCAGAATTTGGCCTGTAATTTTTTTCTGTAAGCAAATGATCTACTAATTTAGAAAGCTCAATAATGAAAGCCAGCTGCATACTTGGCTCAAAATAATGTTTCAAAATAAAGCATCTATCACAAATGTAAACCATGAAAATTCTTAATCTCTTTCTACTATGAACTTCAATTAAGCTAATCAGCTTAATAAAGCATCTTAGTTTAGCCATGTGAATAAGATAAAAGCTTATTTACTTTTAATCAAAAGAATTAGCTTGTTTGCAAGATAATTTCTCTTTTTTCCTTTTCAGATAAAACATACTATATACCATTTTTAACATAAAATGATTTTATGATTTTCATAATCTTTCCTTTAAAAATAAGCAAAGTTCGTCCATCAGCTAACTAACAATAAATGTGTTCAAAGATAGCTTGAAAGAGAAATCTGTACAAGATGATATGCAGAGCAATTATTGCAACATATCTGGAGTCTGTATGTACATTCAGGGCATGTCTACACGAGACATTTACTGTGGAATGGACTAATTAGCTCTGCAATAAAGTCCCAAGGTCTACATGTGTGGCCCTATTAGGCCACAGAAAACTAATAAATACTGACATAGGTTAGTACTTGGAAACACTTGTACTATTACTACCCTGTGGCACTATTTAGTACACCTCAACACATGTATAGATGCTGACAGGGCTGGCTGGGGCACAAAGGTGCTTCAGTGCAGTGGCTGTCTGCTGTCTAGCCCCACACTGGAGCACCCTCATGCCCCAGCAAGCCCCTCTGCAGCACGTTGAGCTGGGTTGAAGCAGTACTGGGTGGGCAGGCTGATCCCTCAGACCTCCTTTCAGCCAGGGCTACTCTGACCCAGCTCAACATGCTGTGGTCCTGGGTGCACATGCAATAAACAAACTGCTGGAGTTGATTCAATCACATAATACTACATATGGGCATGCCCACAATGAAGCAATTTGGAGAGGAATTCATAGATTTAATACATTTCATAGACATTAGGGCTGGAAGGGACCCTGAAAGATCATCGAGTCCAGCCCCCTTCCCCAGGGGCAGGAAGTCAGCTAGGGTCAAAGGATAATAGCAAGATAAGCATCCAAATGTTTCTTAAAAGAGTCCAGAGTAGGTGCCTGCACCACCTCTGGAGGGAGTCTATTCCAGGCCTTTGGGGCTCAGACAGTAAAGAATTTTTTCCTTATGTCTGGCCTAAAACAGTTGGAGGAGATTGTGACCATTGGACCGTGTCATCCCTCAGAGCATTCTGTTGAACAGGCATTCCCCCAGATCCTGATGCACACCCCTTATATACTTCTGGGCTGCTATCAGGTCACCCCTGAGCCTGCACTTTTCCAGGCTGAAGAGTCCCATGGCTCTCAGCCTCTGTTCATAAGGCCTGCTCTCCTGCCCTCTGATCATGCGTGTGGCTCTCCTCTGGACTCTCTTAAGCTTTTCCACTTTCTTCTTGAATTGTGGAGCCCAGAATTGGATGCAGTACTCCAGCTGTGGCCTTACCAAGGCCGAGCACAGTGGGAGGATGACATCCTGAGATTTGCTTGAGAAACATCTATGGATGCAAACCAGAGTTTTGTTCTCTTTACCAGCTGTGACATCACACTGGTGGCTCATGTTCATCTTGTGGTCAATGATTTCCCGCCCTCAAGTCCCTTTTGGCCATGGTGCTAGTGAGCGTAGCACTGCTGAGCCTATAAGCATGATGTGGGTTTTTTTTTTCTCTGAGGTGAAATACCTTACATTTATCCATATTGAATGTCATTAGGTTTTTATCTGCCCACTTTCTAAGCCTATCACGGTCAGCCTGGATCACCGGCCTATCCTTGGGTGTGGGCACTCTATCCCAAAGTTTGTTGCCATCTGTGAACTTGGCCAATCCACTTCTAACACCAATGTCCACACTGTTAATAAAGATGTTGAAGAGTACAGGTCCCAGGACAGGGCCTTGGAGACACCACTGGTCACAGAGCACCACGATGATTCAGTTCCATCTGCTACGACTCCTCTCTGGGTCCGACCTTGTAGCCAATTCTCCAGCCATCAGACTGTGATGTAACCAAGGCTACAGTAGGCCAATTTTTCCATGAAGAGATCATGGGACACCAGACTAAAGGCTTTTTTAAAGTCCAGATATATGACATCAATCTCTTCTCCCTTGTCCAAGTGATGTCACATGGTCATAGAAGGAAATGAGTTTGGTCAGGCAACACCCACCTGCAACAAACCCGTGCTGGCTGTCCCTCAGGATGTTGCCATCAGCCAGTTTGTCAAAAATGGTCTCTTTGATAATTTTTTCCAAAATCTTTCCAGGGATTGAGGTCAAGCTGATTGGCCTGTAGCTCCCTGGATCTACTTTCCTCCCTTTCTTAAAGATGGGCACCACATTGGCCTTCTTCCAATCTTCAGGTACTTCATCTGAGTGCCACAAGTTCTCCAATATCCTCGCCAGTGGCTAGGCTATGATGTCTGCCAGCTCCTTAGGTACTCCAGGGAGCAAACTGTCAGGACCAGCTGACTTGAAGGTGTCCAGCCTCTCAAGGTGTTCCTTTACAAAATCTACACTGATATTGGGTATAAATTCACCTTCACCCTGGCCATCCCACATCATGTTAGGTGGGGCGGTCCCTTGGGCTGGTGAAAAACTGATGCAAAGTACCCATTAAGCAGGTTGGCTTTTTCCTGGGTGTTGGTTTTCAGTTGTCCCATTTGGTTTAGCAGGGGTCCAATGTTACCCTTTCTTTTCTTCCAACTCCCCACGTATCTGAAAAAGGACTTTTTATTGTCCTTGATACATGTAGCCAGTTGGAGTTAGGTTGCAGCCTTGGCTTTTCTGGTTTGCTCCCTACAGGTACGGACCAGTGCAGAATACTCTTCCTTAGAGGTGATTCCTGTCTTCCATCTTCATAAACCTCTCTTTTTAGATGTAGGAGGTCCATGAGCTCCTTGCTGAGCTAAGTGGGTTGCTGTACCCTTCTGCTACCCTTCCTCCGAGATGGGATGGACATCCCTTGTGCTTTCAGGATTGCTCCCTTAAGGAGCAACCACTCATCTTGAACTCTCCTCCCTGTCGAGTCATGGGCCTTTACGGCCTTGACAACAGCCCTAAGGAATAGCTAACTTGGCTGAGGTGCTGATCCACTACTCCAATTTAGAAACAGTCTTCAGTCACAAAGTTCAGACCCAAAGTTAAGTTTTACCCACATTTAGTGATATTTGGAACTAGTGTTTTAATGCAATCTTAATCCCTTTTTGGATTATTCCTGGATTAAATATATACCCTTCCCCCTATTATTATGTTTTATTATGTATTATGTTAGACCCCAACTCCATGCAGCACCCAACAACTAGGGAGACAACTATCCAATTGCTCACGGATCCTGTTACTCATTAGCCAGAGCAAGCAGGGAGCAAACACCAGCACACATTGCTTGCAACAGCTTTATTCAGAATGGAGACAGCTTTGGACAAGCTCCCTCACAGACACACAGACTATGAAACCTGGGAGCAGCATTGAACAATAGTTCTTTCCACATTTATACACTTTGCTTCATGCTCAGTACCATTTATTCCACCCTCTCTCTTCCTTTGTTCTGCCCATCTCTCCTATCATAAGCTGTGCCTCTGTTTACTGTTTGTTTCATTAACATGGAATTGCCCATGAATTTCACTCATTTACATGTCTTCTTTCTATGAGTACATGTCTAAGACCTTGACTCCACTTCTTCAGTCAATGGGCAGACTTTGACCAAAGCCTGGAAGCTTCTGGAGGCTTCTTCAACAATCACCATTCACCTTTTTGCATATGTTTCTCTCAGATTCTGTTACCAATTACATGTTGTTTTCTACATTCCAGTCAGTTTTTCGGTCCCAGGTTGTACCATCTTCCACATTTCTAAGGCTTCACCTCATTCATGGCACGCAGACTTACACAGACTCACTTGCTGCTTTTTCTGAAAAAATGGTTCGCACAGTTAAGATGGTTACTTAGCATAACCAAATGCCTGGCTTAGCATAAGCATTCATAAGCAAAATCTGCTTTACCTTCTAATGATATATATTTTACAACACTACTATATTGTTAAGAAATATGCTTGCCTAAGCATCTTGCAGTGTTACTTTTAATATATCATTCTGCCTTATGGTTAGCAGCTTTTGCTAGGCCACAGGTGAATGAAGCCTTTATTCAGCTGCAAATCCAATGCTCCCCAAGATCCAAACATTGTCACCCTAACATATTATATGGGAAACAAGACTAAAAACAAAATGAAGATTCTGTCAATTTGGCTGCATAAATGTTTCATATGTGACATCTGAGCAGTCAGAAATGAGCTGGTTATATAGTCCTGTTGCAGTCTGATATTTCAATAAATCATAAAACTGGACTTTATGGAATCTGAGACGCTGTCTTTATCTAATGGATCTTTAGGAAGCAATAAAACCAGGGTCACTGTACTGTGAGAGAAATCATAACAAGCCCTAGTCTCACCCTTTTCAGAGTCTAGGGTAAAACTATTGAGTCTAGGTTCAATGACAGAAGACAAAGAAAATTTTATAGAAATAAAGAGAAGGAAAGAAATTCAAGCATAAGCAGTCAAGCTCTGAAATGCCAAGAGAAGCATGTCAATATATTTTTTTCTGTTCATCATTGTGCTATATTAGTACCTAGGTGCTGTAGTACTGATGGCACACTATAGCTTCCATATACAATGGGATGATGTTAAGTCATGAGGTATTATGATTCTGCAAGAGGTAGCTAAGGTAAAGTAAGGAGGAATTTTATGGAATCATGGAAAGAATGCCTGTGATAGGAAACTGAGAGGTTCTACAGAAACTAGAATCTTGAGTACAAAAGGATAGCAGCTTCCAATTCAGTGGGCACGTATCTACATGTGCCACTATGGTGCTGTTGTTCCTGTGCCATCGTTTAGTAATTCCTTTTGGAAGTACTAATAGACAGTGCAGTAACAGCTTGTACTGCACCATGTGCACTGTGCATGGTTATTTTTAGGCACTATGTCACCATAGTGATGAACTTCAAGAAGGGAGTGCATCACTACAGCGATGTAGCTACAGCATCATGGGTTTTGCCCATGAATGTTACATTGCTGTAGTATGTTGTTACAACGATGTAGTGTCACATGTACATGCACCTTGTAAGAGTTATTCATAGGCAAAACTTTAAAGGGTTCACATGTCCTTTGGCATATTCATTCATCTGAAACAAAGGGACATGTTGTGCAAAATAATTTGTCTTCTCTCACACGCACATCAGTTATGGTGTGGAGCTGCACTACTGTCTCCATCTATGATTGTCTACCTTAACAAAAAAATACTTACCTACATATGAAGGGGAAAAGAACAGAGAAGCACCAACCGGGGGACACACACTTGTATCTTTCTCTGATATGCAGCAGCTGTGCTCAAGTACTTCATTTGTATGGTAACTTCTGCAACTCTAGAGCAGGATGGGAAAATGGTGGCTTAAGACAATTGTGTTATAAATCACAGCAAATCCACAGTAGGTAGACTCATTCTAAAAAAGGTAACAACGAGGTCAAACCAAATTATATGACCTCCAGGCTTATGTGCCACACTGCTATTTTCAGCACAGCTAAAAACTGGTCCTATAGCTTTATGGTTTTAATGTAACTACAGTGTATGGGGAGATAATCAATAAGGCAAATTTCCTGTAACAGTGCACAGTTGTACAACGTTCATATTATAATGACTGTAGTATATAACACCTACAGGAAAATGTAAAATTTTGTTCATACTCTACTTTATGAAAAATATTAAATAAAACAATTACTAAAATATAGCAATCAGGAAACAGCTTGCAATGACTCAAGGGAAATAAGGCTTTTAAATATACATTATAAATGTTACACTTACGTAATTCTCCCAGGAGATCAGGAGACTGACAAAAAAACCCTTTTCTTTTTCTGCCTTAAATGAAAATTTGTGAAGAAAAAAAAATTACAACATTGAATTTTCCATTGGCAAATGGAAAACTGTCCATTGTTCGAATCCACTAGGGATTTTTCAAAAAAGGAAAGCTGTGTCTGAGGCAGCTTTCTTTGTAAGCCATTATAGATTGTGTTGTAAATTTTAGGAATTAAAAAATATATCTATCTATTTAATTTAATACCTCCAGGAACCTAAAATCTATTGTAAGAGTGTCTTATGGTGATACTGTAGTCAAAGACACAGTATTTCCATTATCAAAACCTATTTATAGAGTAATAAAATTTAATTGTGGGAAAAAAAAATTGAGCCTGGGAGCCAGTGTATAGATATGTTGTACTATTTATACATTTTAAGATCAAAGAAAAGATGCTGACCAGTTTTGTACATTCATTCATATAAGTAAAAAATAGATCTGATTTGAAAAGCAAAGCAAAGACATTTTTTTTCCAAAGGACACCATCCACATAACTGAAGTTCAGGAAGGCCAGGAAGAAGCAGAATTTACTATTTTCCCCTCAGATCTGCCTGTGATATCAGTTTATTTGAAAGACAAGTAAAATTGCAGACATATGACATATGGTCACTGTAAAAGGGCACTAAGGTGCCTGCTACTCTAGGAGTAGAGATGAGAATGCAGGTGCAGGTTGCTGCGACAACTAGGCAATGAGGGGGCTAGTGGGCCACACCTGCCAGAGGTCAGCTGACCAGAAGGGGAGGGGCCTGGCCCACATATAAATGCCAGGGGTGCCAGGAGGTCAGTTCCCTGCTGGCAGTCAAGGGGGAAGGAGCTCTGCCTGAGTGAGCAAAAGGGAGAGGCCTGATGGCAAGAGCAGCTCCTAATACTGGTGAGAGATGGAGCAACCCTGGTGTGGCTTGAATGATATTTTAGCTGGGTGACTTGAATTGATGTTATAGCCCAGGGGCTTGCCTTTTGTTTGCTGTTTAAAGACTGCAGGTTTGGGTGAGGCTGTTAGGGGTTTGAGGAGGCCTTATAGGGGACCTATGGTAGCGTGGGAACCCCAGACCCAGAGAGGGGGCAGCCAGAAGCCCCAGAGAAGGGGCAGCCAGAAGCCCAGGGGGGGCAGTGGTTAACGAGCACCAGGGAGGGCACAGAGTGAGACAGTGCTGCAGAGAGCCCAAGCACTCATGAGGTGCAGTGCGAGACAAGGCTGAGGGGAGCCAAGGCACCAGTGAGGCACAGAGCAAGACAGGGGCTGCGGAGAACCCAGGGAGGACAAGGGGGCTGAATGGTAATGAGGCCTAACACTGGAGAAGGCTAGAGCCTCAGAGTCAAACCCTGGTTGGTGGAAAGGCCTAGCTAGAGAAAATCTTGGGTCAGTCCTGGGTGGGCAAAAGACTCCAACATGCAAAATACAATAGGCAGTCTCCCGCTTGCAAGAACAACAACAATAATTTCCATCAAGACATGGCAGGTGAGTAGAGGGTGGGACATAAGAGTTCCAAACCAGAGTCCAAGGGCACCCCATGTAAGGCGCAGATTAACAGGGAAGATGACGCAGGGGAGGGTGACCTGTTACAGTCACCCTGCTTTGTAGTACTGACTTTCTTCTCACTTCTGTTAATCCAGCCCTCAGATTCATCCAGTCCTTCCTGAATGATATCCCAATCCTTATGTATATTGCCAGTGCTTTCCAATTTTGTCTTATTAAGCATACTTTGTTAGCATACTTCCACTTTTGTAACAAGTTCATCAATAACATTTTAAATAGGATCAGGCCCAAAACTAATCCTTACAGAACTCTACTTTTCCTCAGCATAAACTATCCATTGATTTCTCCCATTTAGCCAGTTCCATACTTACCTTACAATTCCTCTATTATTTCCCCTCTCATCTAGTCTAAATAATAATTTTTATATAGCATTTTAAGAAAACAATGGGATATAGAGTTTTTCCTAAACCGAGCAAATCTGGTGTCTCATCAATGAAATCTATCAGGTTAGTATGGAAAGATTTAGTTTTAGTAAATATATGTTGTATTTATTTTCTTTTTCCACTTCCACTTAACAATATCTTTAATTATTGTTTCCTGCAAAAATTATACAAGGTTTTAAAAACTTGCATAAAATATGTTTCAGACCAATGGCTGTATACTTTTTAGGATCACTTCTTTTCTCCTTAAATATAAGTACAGGTTTTCCTTGATTATGTGGATTCTATATATGCAAATTCACGCTTATTCAATGACTCTTTCTCTACCCAAATTTGTTATATGTGAGGTAAATTCACTCATTCAGTTTCAGCCAGAGTGGCTGACCTGCTTGACTGGGCTTTAAACTGAGCCTGACAGGGGATGGGGGGAGTACTGCCACTGCAACCCCACTGGGCAGTTTTTGTAAACCCAGCAGGCTAAGGCACTTAAGGGAACCCACCCCTACCCAAGCCCCAGAGCAATCTGTAGGAAAGGCAAGGGCCTGCAATATGCCTGTATACCAATCCCAGGAGCCTGGAGTACAAACAGGAGAAACTGGTCCTCCCACTAAACCAAAAGGATATGATCTCATAGGGAAAATGGAGACCTGGTGGGACTCGACCTATGGCTGGGCCACAGGTATAGATGGCTATACCTTGTGCAGGAGAAATCATGTGGATAAAAGGGTTGGGGGGTAGCTCTCTCTGTCAAGGAAAGCTACACATTCCTGCAAGCTGATATTGGCACCCAGCAGGGATAAATAGAGACTCTCTGGGTCGAAATTCATGGCAAACAAGGCACAGGGGACACAATGGTGGGGGTCTACTATAGACCTCTTAGCCAAGATCAAGAGCTTGACCAGGAATTTTCCAGGGAATTGGCTGAGGCTGTATGCTCCAGGTGCATGGTTGTCACGGGAGATTTCAACTACTTTGACATCTCA
This sequence comes from Crocodylus porosus, assembly GCF_001723895.1. Lineage (NCBI taxonomy): Eukaryota > Metazoa > Chordata > Crocodylia > Crocodylidae > Crocodylus > Crocodylus porosus. The sequence goes on along the minus strand of NW_017728918.1, from coordinate 61,083,202 downwards.
TGAGAAGAGCACTCAGCCACATCTGAAAGGTCACAAAGCTTCCTCATGTGCATGGATGAGCTCTATCTGAATCGAGACATCTACGGACTGATGAAAGGCAAAGTGCTGCTCAACCTGGTACTGGCAATGCAGGATGACTTAATCAGCAACCTAACAATCAAAGGGAAGGTGGGAGATAGTGACCATGAGATGATTACCTTTACCATCCACTGTAAAGCAGGGAAGTCAGTCAGCAAAGCCGAAGTCCTTGATTTCAGGAAAGATGACTATGACAAGCTCAGGAAGCTTGTTGGTGAGGCCCTAAGGGACCATGACCCAAAGGGAGGAGTGGTTGCTTCTCAAGGGAGCGATCCTGAAAGCACAAGCAATCTCTATCCTGTCTCAGAGGAAAGACAGCAAAAGGGCACAGCAGCCCCTTGGCTCTACCAGGAACTAGTGGACCTCCTACAACTAAAAAGAAAGGTCTACAAATGATGGAAGGCTGGATCCACCCCAAGGGAAGAGTACTCTGTACTGGCCCAGACCTGTAGGGAGTGAACCAGGAAAGCCAAGGCTGTGACTGAACTCCGACTGGCTACACATATCAAGGACAATAAAAAGTCTTTTTTTAGATATGTGGTGAGCCAGAGAAAAAGCAAGGGCAACACTGGAGCCCTGCTAAACCATATAGGTCAACTGAAAACTGATGCCCAGGAAAAAGCCAACCTGCTCAACGGGTATTTTGCATCAGTTTTTCACCAGCCCCAAGGGACGGCCCTGCTCAGTATGGTATGGGTCGACCAGGGTGAGGGAGAACTGGTACCTTTCACCAATGTTGACCATGTGAAGGAACACCTTGAGAGGCTGGACACCTTCAAGTCAGCTGGCTCAGACAGCTTACTCCCCAGGGTACTTAAAGAGCTGGCAAGCATCATAGCTTGGCCACTGGCATGGATTTTTGAGAATTTGTGGTGCTCAGGTGACATGCCAGGAGATTGGAAGAAGGCCAATGTGGTGCCTGTCTTCAAGAAAGTGAGGAAAGTAGATCCTGGGAACTACAGGCCCATCAGCCTGACCTCCATCCCCAGGAAGATCTTGGAAAAAATCATCAAAGAGACCATTCTTGAAAAACTGGATGAAGGCAACTTCTTGAGGGATAGCCAACACGGGTTCATTGTTGGTCATCCTTGCCTGACTGATATCATCTCCTTCTATAGACAGGTGACATATCACTTGGACAAGGGAGAAGAGATGGATGTCCTATATCTTGATGATCCTCTAAGGTCCCTTCCAGCCCTAATGTCTATAAAGTGTATGAAAACTGATTCCTGATAAAGAAAAATCCCAAAGGTACTATGTAAAATACCCCAAAATCCATGTTCCCCCACAATTAAAACAAAAGAACACTATAAAGAGAGAGACAGTAAGCGAGACAGAGACAGCAATCAGTTGGGAAATGTTTTATTGATATATCTACAACATTAAAACAATTTGGAAGACTACCAGTGTTTCTGTCATAATAACAAATTGAACTCTAAATACATTTCATGAATATATATTTTGCTGCCCTCCAACAGGGGCTATGGCCCCCCAGAGTCCACATCCCCCACACAGGGGATACAACCCCCCAACAGAGTCTACAGCTCTGCACAGAGGCTATGACCCACCCTCAGTGACCACAGCCCCCAAACAGGGGCTATGCACTACCCACAGGGGCTATGACTCCCCACAGGGGCTACAGCCTGCTCTAGGTTTACAGTCCCCCTCACAGGGGTAACAGCCCCCCCCAACAGGGACCAAATGGCTTCTACAGGGACTACCCCCCTGCAGGGCCCACATGCCCCACCCCAGGCCGCCAATGGCTGCCCCACCCAGCTGCACCCTGCCTGCTCACCCAGACCCTCCAATGGGTGCCCCACCTGGCCCATCCCCCACTTATACCCCCAGGATCCCATTGGTGCTCCGCCAACCCCAGGCACCAGCACTTAAAAAAAGAAAAGGGAAAAAAAAGGAAGAAAAAGGCCTCTATTCACCCTAGAACCAGGGGATGAGGGGCTCTTAGCAGAGCCTCTGCAGGCAACACAGGGCAGCAGGGGGAAGCAGGGCCTGGTCTGGGGCCCCTGGGGCTGTCTCCCTGCCCCGTACTGTGCAGGTGGGGCCCCAGTGACACAGGTGGCAGCTAGAACTCATCCCAACCACCCAGGGAGGGGCTGCTGGGAAATGGAGCCTGGCCACAGGCCAGATCCATCATTTTGCCCACTCCTGGGCAAGAGGGGACCCACATGGTCACATTCTGACTGTCCTTCACATGCACAGTTAGCTCTGAACTCACTGCCTGGTCAGCATGGGCTCCTACAACAACTCTGCATGAACCAGGAACTCTGAGCTCCATGAATGATGTGTGCCCCCGGAGGCTGTGGCAGTGGTGGTGGCAGGGGCATGGCAGCAGGGAGCTCCCTTAGATGGCCATGGAGGTGTTGGGAGGGGGGTGAGCGCTGACTGGTTGACCACCCGCATCCGCAGGTAGCACTGGCAGCATCCAGCGGCGATCAGTGACTGCCCCCAGATGCCACTGCTGGTGTTGGCAGTGGGCGGAGGGGGAGAAACAACTGCCAGCAGGTGCCACTGGGAGTGGCGGTGGTGGCCAATTGCAGGGGGTACACCTTTATGTCCATGCACCCTCGTGCACCCCTGCATATCACCAATGCTGCGCTCACCAGATTATTGGGGGGGCAGGTCTGGCCAGAGCCCCTGCTTTCAAGAGGCTCTGGGGCCCTTGTTTTGAACATTGCTACTGTTCTGTCTTTCCCTCCCCCCTCTCTCTGATGAATTCAAAGGAAAAAATAAGCAGTAGTGGCAGGACTCACCCTCCTGGGTTCCAGAGCCAGGCAAAAACAGGCACCAAGAGCTCATGTGGGCCACAGCCAAAGCAGCAGGGGAGTGCTACTAAGCCAGTACACCCTTTCTGTGCCCTGCTCTGCCAAAATATAAAAGGAAGGAATAAACAGATGTTCAAACATGTTGTAAGGCACAATAGACCCAAGTCAGCATGCACAGCTTTATGTCAACTACTTTCTATAAAGAGAACTGGAGAACAACTCATTTACAAGTTTATAACCTAGCTAAGAAACAATTCTGAATGTTTTTTCTCATACAATTTTGAAACTTCACACAAGAAACTTAGGGACTTAAATAAAACCAGAATGTTGCCAGGGGAACTAATATTTTAAAACAAAATATGTAAAATAAATTCTGCAGGCTCTGCAATAAATTATGTGACCGAATATTAGTTCAGATAAAAAGTTGCTATCAAGTTAAAACAAGCTGTTATGAAAACTGGATTAGTTAGGAAAAATTTGTGTTTCTGGAATCAGATGTGTTTTTTATTTGCCCAGTAAATTAATATCATTCAAGATTTACACATTCTTTAACTGTCATCTGTGTTTATGGCAAAACTGCTTATTTATTCTTCACTTTGTTTTTGGTCTTTTATGAGTTCTCACTCTTCCCCCGTGTTGGGAGAGTGCCTATAACCTAGTAGATGCTACAATACAATTATGTAAATAATAAGTACTGTTAATACCCATTTGCAACAACATCTACTAAGAGCAACATCTGCTTACCGACATTTTTCCTAGGAACACTTTCCCTACCACTGTTAATTGAGACATCATTAAGTGGAAAGATAATTGTACAATATGCCATACAAATGTAGATTTCTGCCGTATATTCACATATCATTTGTACCCTCTGTTGTGCTCTGATGTTTTAGCATCATTTTTGACAACAGAAATAGAACATTTATTTTTTGGTTGCCATGATTTTCTTGAAGATATGGGCATTGGTAGATGACATAATAAAATCATATAGCACAATAGATGTGATCACACAAGCCTATCCAAAAGGGTGGATAAATAAATTATATTTAAATTAGGCGTTATATTTAAATCAGACTTTCAAATACTATGTTAATAAATGTGCAAAAATGCTTGGATGCAGAGAAAATAAATGTCCAGAAAAACACCGTAGTAAAGAAAACAATAGTTGTTATTACAACTATATGTATATATAGTCACATTATAGCTTATAGACCATAAATGAAAAAACCATAAACATTTAAACATATAGTTTACATACATTTTTAATGATGAAGTCTGTAAATTCTAAGAACTGCATATCAGCTTTGGAGATGTGATTCTTGGTCCTGTAGTTAAACACATACGCCTGCATCCACATTACACTGGTTATTCATACACCACTTGTTTATTGTGAGGAAGGAAAACACAGGCCCATAGAAAAGAGAATAGACCGATTTTGAGTCTTGCAACAGTTACATAATGGTAAGCCCTGTAACATGATATGTAACCGTTTAGAATCTCCAACAGCCAAAATTAATGCTTCCCTTTTTAAGGCCATCCATTTCCTTCTGTAGGATAATCATGAAGAAATGTTAATTGTTAATTATTTGCCACCTTTTCTCCCTATATTTGCTACCACATCCATCATATGTATTTCCTGACAATGCAAACTATTTGGCTAAGTACAAACAGCCAACAAGCCTGAGGCTGGATTGATTCAATCTTCTTGGGTTAGTCTAACTGTGTAGATTGAACTGATAAGCAAGTGAATAGACATTCACTTTTGATTCTGGAAATGCAGCCATATGCCTGCAGTGGCTCAGGCCAGAAGCTGGGGGATGCTGGAGCAGACAGTTTGGTTCAAAACTAGTCCACCCACCCTGGGAGAGGGGGTTGTGGGGGAGGTGCAAAGCATTCTGGAATGCTGGGGCACTGTGAGTTAACTTGAATATGGAGGGGATCTGGGACAGAAGTTCAATAAACCAACTTAATCTAAATCAGTTAAGTCTATACTGCATCCATCCAGATTTATCTTAAACCAGTTTCAGCATTTTGAAAGTAGTTTATGTGTACTGAACATCTGCTGTGTTACAGATATGAACCAGTTTCCTATCACTTTATACCGGTTTACATGTAATTTCTGTCCCTAGCCTTATATAAAGGGTCTATAACTTTCAACCCTTACAGAAGAACCTTAGCCTTTTCCTGTAGCACATATAGTTATGAACTACTCTCCATCCTGTCTCTTTTCACCATGCAAGAAGCTGGCACAAGTACTATATACTTTCATGATGTCTCTTTAGCAGACACCTCAGAAAACACTAATGATGGTCTCAGTGGGCATGTCTACACATGCATTAATGTGCCTTTTCTAATGCACATTACATTTATTAACTCTAATGTGAAGTATTAATTTAATATGGATTAGACTGTACTAAGGAGTAATAGTGCATTTACATGCTTTTTTAGTGAAGCTTAATGTGCACTAGACTATTTTACTGTGCACTAGCATGATTTCAGTTTTTTATGTGATGTTTTAATATGGAGTAAAATAGTCCACTGTGCAGTAAAACTTACATATAGCATCCAGGATATAGAGGTGAAGTTAACACCATTGTGAACAGAATATGTTACTTTTGGAAAGCAACCTGACCATCTCAAACAAGACCAGCACTGCACTCTGGAAATTTGCTGCTCATTTTTTACTGCATAACAAATAATGAAGGAAAACTTCTGGCCAAATATTCAGGCAGTAAGGAAGTGTGAAGAGGAGGGGTAGCTTGGCTCCCTCCTATAATACTCTGGAGGCGTGTCTACATGTGCGCATTTACTACACAGTAACTGAAATTACTGTACAGTATGGGTGTGTGTCTACACATGCACACCCATACTGCTCAGTAAATATGGTGACTTATGCCAACTTGAGTATAAGTTTGATACTTGCACCAAACAGGTATCAAATTTATGTGTGATTAGTTACTGTGCAGTAACGCATGTGTACATGCCTCACTGCACAGTAACACCGTGTGTGGACCAACTTGGGACTAACTTTAAATTGGTGTAAATCAGGGGTGGGCAAAATGCAGCCCATAGGTCAGACGCAGCCCACCAGGCCATTCTATCTGGTCCACAGGACCCCTAAAAATTTAAAAAATTAATATTTATCTGCCCCAGTTGCCTGTCATGCAGCTCTCAATGGTTTGCCAAAACTCAGTAAGTGGCCCTCTGCCCAAAATAATTGCCTGCCCCTGGTGTAAATGCATGTGTAGACACATCCTGAGTAGCTGCCCTGTATGGCTATTTTATAAAACTAAACTCTAAACTTTTGAAGAGTTTCTATAGCAAATCAATGCATTGTTCACTTCTTAATGTGTAGCAACTTATGAATAGTATTTTCTGCTTACCCTGAAGAACACAATCCTGTCTCATTATAACACGTTCAATGTTCTTCAAAGCTGTTCAGTCAAACTTTGGTTCTTATGGTAATGCACCATTTGTTGTTAAAGACTATTCTGTTCATACTTCATTCTTAAGCAGATAAGTTACTTGTTTCTGTCTTTCAAAGAAGCTTAGCTCAATGATGTGCTGACTAATTAGACCATAAATAAAGCTGCTTAAATTCCAAGCAACAATCAAACACACATTCTCAATTATCATTTAAGTAATGTAGAAGAGCCATCATTTTCTCAAGATAGCACTACCCTGAGAAATATTTCTTATTTTGTGCCCTAAAGATAAAGGGGTGAAATCCTTCAATGTCCCTATTGAAGCCAATAACAAAATTCTCAAATGCTTTAAACTATGCAGGATTTTACTCAATATTTTTCTACCTGCATGGAGCTCTGTGGAGTCCACTCAAAAGCCAGATTGCTTCCACACAGCCACAGAGGTTCACCTATGCAAAGTTGGGGTGTAAGAAAAAGCATTTTCTCAAGCTGGTATTATTTGCTATACATTTTTGCTACATATTCAAGTGATACTTCTGTTTAACTATTGTGTCCAATTCATCTCACAGCATTTTGGATTTACCACATATTGAGCAGCTGTGATTTCAGTGGAGACACTGTATACTACTTCAGCTTCCGACCTGACGAAGGAGGCTGATGGTCTGTGTAAAGTGAAAAAATCCCTATAGGCTCTAAAGAATGAAGTTCCTTCACAAGTCAGATGGAGCAGAGCTAATGGCAATGCAAGTTCCTGGACACTATCCTAAAGTACAATATTTCTGCTTAGGAGAGAAATCTGAGGGCAAAGGTAGTCGCATTCTGGTTTTATTTCTGCTATTGTAAGTAGTTAGGGGTTATGGATTAGTTTATCTGGATGTAGGGACCCGGAGGAGTGTCAGGATTACAGAAGGAATGTGAGTGAATCTCAGAAAGGCTGGACAGAAGTCCCTTGCTTCTAAACTATGCCCATCAATACCTGACCTTTCAGTTGTCAAATTTTAGCAGCTTTTGGCTTCATTGACTTCAAAGAGGGCCCTGAAGGCAGTTCTTGTTAAAACATTTTTTAAAATGAAATACTTTACTTTGAATGCTACACCACCTATGTCAGCATGTGAAAAAGATGCTTGATGGCTTTTGAGGTTCTTAAAAGTGCTGTTACTTCATTAAAGAAATTACAGATATTTTTACAATCCTCTTTTCACTAAACTTTATCTGTGAAAGGGAAACATTAAATAATGACACCAATTATGCTATTGGTTATATTTCAAGAGATAGGAGAATGCAATAATTATATTATAGAGTAAGTCATACAAGGAACATACTGTGTTCATTCAGGCAGGAGTTTCTATATGCTCATTAACACAAGGGATCTTTTAAGCTGGGGGTATTCAAACCCAGCCTATGGGCCAGATCTGCCTCTTGGAGCCATGTCACTTTGTCCACAGAAATTCCCACAGGTCTAAATTTGGTATTGGGGGACAGTGTTAATTGATCCCCAGCTACCAAATTGATGGACCCCTGAGGAGCCCTGCATTAAATTAGTCATTTTCTTGGACTTTAGCAAGGCCTTGGATACGGTATCTCATCCCATTCTCATGAATAAATTAAGAGGCTTTGATATAGATTTACACGGTCCGGTGCGTGGCAAATTGGCTTAGCAGTCACACCCAGAGAGTGGTAGTAGACCTGGAAGGATGTGGGTACTGGTGTCCCACAGGGTTCAGTCCTTGGACTTGTTCTCTTCAATATCTTCATCAGTGACTTTGATGTGGGTGTGTAGTCTGTCCAAGTTTGTGGACAATACTAAATTGTGGAGTGAAGTGCACACTCCAGGGAGTAGGGAACTATTTCAGGCAGACCTGGACAGGTTAGAAAAGTTGGCAGTACACCAGAGGATGCAGTACAACACGGACAAGTGCAGAGTGCTGCACCTAGGGTGCAAAGTATCCAGCACACCTGCTGGCTGGGAAGTGACCCTCTCAGCAGCACAGAAGTGGAAAGGGATCTCAGAGCCATAGTGAACTCCAAGATGAACATGAGTAATCAGTGTGACAAAATCATCAGCAAAGCTAACCATACTTTATCATACATCAGCAGATGCATGACAAATAGAACCAAGGAGGTGATACTTCCCCTCTATGCAGCATGGGTCAGACCACAGTTGGAGTACTGCATTCAGTTTTGGGTGCTGTACTTCAAGAAGGATGTTGATAGACTTGAGAGGGTTCAGAGGAGAGCCACTCATATGGCCAGTGCTTACACAACAAGCCCTATGAGGAGAGACTGAGGGACATGGACCTCTACAGCCTCCGCAAGAGAAAGCTGAGAGGTGATCTTGTGGCCACCTACAAACTCATTAGGGGGACACAGCAAGGGATCAGCGATGCACTGTTCACCAGGGAGCCTCTTGGGGTAACAAGGAACAATGGTCACAAACTGACAGAGAGCAGATTTAGGCTAGATATCAGGAAAACTTCGTGGTAAGGATGGTCAAAATTTGGAATGGGCTTCTAAGAGTGCTCTCCCCTACCTTGGAGGTCTTTAAGAGAAGACCGGATAGGCATCTGGCTTGGGGTCATGAGTCCCCAGCACTCTTTCCTGCCTAGGCAGGGGGTTAGACTCAATGATCTGTTGAGGTTATTTCTGACCCTAGCATCTATGAATCTGTGAATCTAAGATCAGCCATGCAGGTAGGGTTGCTCGGGGCAAGATCTGGGCAGCATGGAATCAGATCAGATCCAGGTGTGCAGGGCCCAACCAGAGCCATACAGGTCCAAGTTTGGGTGGCAAAGGGCCCAATCTGGGAAGTGTGAAGCAGGACCCATGCATGAAGGTGGAATCCAGGAGTGTATCCGGGTGGTGCAAGCTGGGAACCAGGCATGCAGGCCCTAAACCAGGCAATGTAGGGGGTGTGAGATGAGGGTGTGAGGTGGGATTTTGGCACATAGTGGATCCAGGGAGCATAAGGCAGGATCTTGGTGTTCAGGGAGAAATCCAGATGGTGTGGGGCCCAATCCAGGCAGCACAAGGCAGGATCTGGGTACTCAGTGAACTGAAAGGCTGAGCACCGCTGATTTCAGTTGTTAAATATGTCAACATGTGCTTCAAGAGAATGTTAATAAAATGAGGATTCAGCTGTCAGAACCATGAACATGAGTATTCAAAACACATTCCATCTGATCCATTTGTCCATGATTTAAAACCAAATTCAGTCCTCCAACCATCTGTGCATTTATTTTTAAAAATGCTTGTCACCTCTGTATTTAAGCAAGACTAACGTAGTCAATCACATTCAGCTCTGCATGCAAGAGCAGAGCTCCACTGAAATCAATGGTACTTTTCCCATTAATTGAGACATATTAATAACAAAGGGCTTGTGATATGACATAACAATAGTGCATACACCTACCCCCACACCCACACTTCTCTAGCAGAGGGATGGTATAATTTTTACATATAAAAAAGAAACCTTTTCCTATGTTCCATATGTAAAGTGGTTCCCCTTCTTTAGAAGGTGGATACTAATGGAAAGATGTAGTGTACACAGAATTACCAAAAACTCTAGGATGGCTTATACTGAATGAATGAAGAGAGCAGTAAAACTAACTGCTATAAACAGCACAGATGACTCACAGTCTAAAAGACCTTGTGCACGATTCATAGAGCTAGATTTCTCACACCACCACCACCATCACAAAACAAAAAGTTTCCATATACAGTAATTTCACAGAATCATAGAAAGTATTGTGGTGGTGCACATGGGTCCTATGCATTTTTTTTTTGGGTGCCAGTCCCTGCCTCAAAGAGTTAAAAACAGCATATTGATCTGACAGAGAAAGAATGTAATATTCCTGTTTTACAGATGGGGGATTGAGGCACAGATATACAGTGACATATCTAAGAGTTCACTTAATATGACAAAGGGTTTGAACTCAGATTTCTTGGACCAAAAGGCCAAATGTATAAAGCCATATAGTCCCTGGTAGTGGCATAGAGAAAGGGGATGAGAAAAGAAGGGTTCTGACAGAAGTGACATTTTTTCCATGATTGGCCTCCTGAAAGCACTTCACAGCTATGCCGTGACAGAAGTGCATAACTTCAGAGTGCTTCAAAAGTGGCTGATAGCATAATGAATGAGGGATCAGATGAGCTCATCTAATGAGGGATCAAATGAAGCACTCCAAAGGTGGAGCACCTTAGGGAACTTCTGTTCCCTATGGTTAGTTTATCAGCATGATTGCCTGCCCCTGGTGCTGTCTGCATGAAGGAAAGGGAGAGAAGGGAGGGGGAAGGAGATGCAGGCTGGGGTTTGTCTGGCCTGAGGTGGAGGTGGGGAAGATGGATTGGAGGTTCCCCATCTTATGTCCCTCCTTCACTCCTGCTTCAGTTCAGGCTGGGCAAACCCCAGCCCACAGATCACCTTCCCACTCCTCCCTTGCCTCTCCATTCCTGCAGATAGCACTGGAGCTGGGAGGTGTAGGGGGGCTGCATCAGCTCAGCCCCAATCATGGGACAGGCAGGCAGATTTGATCTTCCCCATGACAGAACAGGCAAATGTCTATTGGGTTGTGGGGGTTACTCTAACTCATCGTGCTGTATGCAAAGCACCATGAGTTAGAGTGGGGACCTGTGTGTTTGTCAGCACCCAAAGTGTTCCTATAACCATTTTTGAAGGAACAGACCAGTTATATAACCAATTACATAATACTACAGGCAATGGGAAAATAACATATTTTTAAATAAAGTATGCTATGATCACAAGTATTTCCTGAAGGGTAGAACTGTCTGTTATCTTTGTGTGCGCTATGTCGTAGAATACCATCTCTCCCCAAACTTTGCTATCTGACAATTTGGTTTCCATGGTCACTGAAGAGGGCAGACTCCTCTGGTCCCATCTGCTTCAGGTAACCCTGAGTTGTAACTTGAGCTGTATACATTCCTGAGAGGGGGAAATCGGCTCCCCCTGCCTATGTGACTGGCATCACATACCTCGGTGAGGGGCTTAAACTCCCTATTGTTCTAAGCAATGCCAAGATGACTGAGAGGGGGCTAAAGAACCTGCCAGTCTACCCAGCAACCAGTGACACATTTTAAATTAGTTGGCTGCCAGCCAACAACTGCTGGCCTTCATTGGATCAGGTAAATGAGGTCATAAGGGCTATATAAGTGAAGGACTGCCCAGGAAGAGGGGCAATAGCCATGATGAGAACTCAGAGAAATTGGACCATCTGAAACTCTCTCTCTCTCTCGAAACTCATGATCAATCAACTGCCTGCCTCCAGAGGGAATCTCCACCAGCCTCTGGATGATATTAGTGAGTTAGCTACCTGAGATCTAACTAATTATATAGCTTGCAGTAACTCAAATCAAAGACTACTATGCCACTGTTTGCTCTAAGGTATTTCTATGATATTGCTCTACCCTGTACCCTATTCCAAACCTACTCCTTCTAACAGTAAAGTTCTCCTTTGTACCTACCGAGGAGGACTTATTGGGAGAGGGTCTAGATCATGCCTTGGAGTCCCCTTAGTTCAGCTGACTAAGGGAGACCACTATTTGTGCCTCAGACTGAGGGAAGCACCCCAAGTTCTAGCAGTGTGTGAAGTACCCTCAAGGACTACTAGGCCTGTGTTTCCCAAGGAGCACAGGGCCAGGATCAGTCCAGATGCGAGGTGCCTCCAGGAAGGCACTCAGAGCCTGGAAAGTGGTTGGCACAGTGAGGTGGGTGGTTCAACACAGGAGCAACCCCTACTGGCCTTCTGCTTGCTATATTGTATCTTTTTTGGTTTGGGCTTAGGGCCCCAGTAGACATTATACTGTGCAAGATACAGAGGCGTACATAAACAACCCCCCTAGCTGAAGTCTGGCAAAGTTGGGAGTCATAGGGGGCTGCTTCTTAGCTCCCCCTGCCACCAGTAAAGCCAAATAGTGAGCTGGTCAGGCTCAATGACATTCTCTCCTGATCAGCTGTTGCCATTTTGGCAATAAAGCACTATGAGATAGTGGGCCATTGAAACTGGGCCACATGTTAAATTTGTCATGGCAAGATTATATTGTTTGAAGCAGCAAATATCTTGTTGTGGATCCATCATTTTTATAGCATGATAAACAGTGTGAATGTGTGGTTGTTAGCATACTGTCACCCTAATCTTGCATATAAAGACATAAACCACTTGGAACAGAAAGCAGGTCAAGCTAAACATCTATAGGCTGAGAAGAAAGGATTGCAATTACCATTGATGACTGAGAAGTAATCTTTGTTAGTTGTGACTAGTATTCTGCATTTTCAGTTTTTATTTATTTATTTTTTAAATCCAGGATTTTGGGGGGGTTTATCTTCCAAACATAAAAACCGGGTTGAAATCGGGATAAAAGGAAGAAAAGAAAAAAAAAAACACTGGGAAAATAATAATATGTTCCCATGGTGGGAGGGAGGGAGTAAGGCTGGGACTAGGGAAGGGGTGGGGTGCAGCTCATTTGCCACTCCTGAGGTTCCAGCAGGGAGCAAAGCACAGGGAACTGTCAGGTGTGGGTTGCAGGGGCACAGCTCTTGCTTCTGTGTGCACCCCTGGAGGGCTGCAGGCTGGGGGGCTGTGCTGTGCTCTTCCTGGAGGGGCACATGCTCCCAGATCTGTGCTCAGGACATTCATCCAGGTCAGCTCCCTGGCCCACAGACCTCCCTGGGTGCACATAGCAGCAAGTCTTGTCCCCCATGTCCCATATCCACTTACAGTTCCCTCCAAAGCTGGAATCAGCTTTTTCTGCAGCCACTGCAACAGGGACTGGGGTGACTGGGAACAAGCCCCCAGGGGGCACTGTGTTCTGAACCCACTGAGGCTCTGTTTGTCCCTACGCAACCCAGCCTCTGTGCTGCGCTGTGCTGTGGTGCATGCAGCTGGCATCAGCTGCTCCCAGGGGTGCTGCAACAGGGGCTGGGGTGAGTGGGAACAAGCAGAGGCTCAGGGGGCATGAGGTGCACTGCAGCATGTCCCCACTTACCTCAGCTGCTGCTGCAGCAGCCCCAGAAGCAGCTTACACCACCTGCCTGCACCATGGCACGGCACAGAAGGAGTGGCGTGCAGCTGGATGAGGTGGGTGGAACCCACCTCCAGTCCTGACTCCAGACCAGCACTGGCACCTCCCACCCTGCCTGGAGTTAGAGCTGGGAGCTCCATGCCCCTGGGCAGCAGCTCCAGCCCCACGGGCCTGTGCAGGGCAGCTGAGTACAGTGCCTGCCACAGGGAGCAGGGCTGGGCTCTCCCACCTGCCCTCCTTGTGGGGCTTGTAGCTCCCGGTGTCTGGGGCAGGGCCACAGCAAGAGCCACCAGGCTGAGCTGGGACCTGCTCATCCCGGGAGCAATTCCTGTGGCCCCTCCCACCCTGTCTGGGGTAAGAATTAGGAGCCCCACAACCCCAGACAGCGGCTCCAACCACCTTCCCTCGGCCCCTGTGCAGCCACCACCCCCCACTCCGCATGCAGTGGCTGCCACCTGCCCCCTTGCCACATCTGGCTGGAAGCCTGTGCCTTAGTTAACCAGCACTTTTAGCTTACTGGCACCCGCAGTCATTCTCCACTCATGCCAGTTAACAAGGATTTTACTATACCCGATAAAATTGAGTGAACTGAAAAATAGTTGTAAATGAGTAAAAATGGGTGTAAATCAGTAAAAACCAAATAGCTGCAATAAAAATATCAGGGAATTTATCGGTGAAAATTGGTAAATATTGAAAATGTGTAACACTAGTTGTGAGGGAAACCCATTACATGTCAACTCAAAAGAATGAGTGTATTTTCAGGGCAAGTATAAAGTATATTTTAGATATGGGTAAAGAGTAGGAACAAATAGTGGGTATGGGAGAGATCCTTGTGGATATGGAAAACTCCCCTCCAATGGGGGAAAAACCACTAAAATAAAACCTATTTTAAAACTAATGTATTAGTAAGGGGTAAGAGAGAGAGAGAGAGAAATACACCTTAATCTTTGTGTAACTCTGTAATCATATGCATTTAAAAAAGGTGTAAAACAATATAAAAGGAAAAAGGATATAGAATTATTACCTCTTGCATTCTTCATCCTGACCCAAAGAAACTTACTAATACAAATCTGACAACTGTTGATGAGGTAACTTAGAAGGTTGTTTTTTCAATTTAAGAAAAAATATCCTCTCATATGTTGTTAGAATATTACAAAATCTAGCTAGAGTGGATGAGGAAATCCAACTTAGAAAGTGGAAAGGGAGGAATATTGTGTTGATGTGTTTTTAAAAAAAAGGACCAAAACAAGATAGTAAGTATGATAGGGAAAAGCTCACAGATACCAGGAAATAAGAAGAGGGCAAAAAACCCCAAACAATATACTCCAAGAGTAAAACAAGACTAGGTGTCAAATATTGAGGTGAAAGAGTGATAATTATTAGTGGAAATGAAAACAGAAGGAAAATGGATGCACCAGTGAACACTCATTCAGATAAATATTACTTTTAAACAAATAGGATGAAGTGGCTGGGGAATTTGCCACATCAAGTGTAGAGAAATATATGAATGATTTTAGATGCAAGTATACAGCAAATACAAATGCAAAGGTAAGACGGGAAGTTAAAGAACTATAAAATGATTTATGCTTTCCCTATGCTAACATGAGTATTGTGTGACTTATTTGATCAATCAAACCCAACCAAATAAGCAGAGCTGTTCACATGCTTGCTATGTTTTGTGACAACTCTTTAGGTTTCAAAATCTCTTTTTGTTCTGGACTGAAACATAAGCAAAATATTTCTGTTTTTACAAAATGGAATTTGTAATCCCTTTTTGGACTGATAATGTCAAGTTTTGATTCTGGTTTCTCTCCCTGTCACCAGAAGTGTTGAGAACATTTTGGACATCAGAAAACTTCCTAACAAACAACTCCACTGAGATCTATACATCTTTAAAAAATATGCTTCCAACCTATACTCAATTTTGTAAAGACATTGAAGAATATTTTTGGCAAAAATGGTTCTTTTTTTTAAGAGGAAACAGTTTGAATGAATACCCCCCCCCCCAGTTACTATTTAAGTAGTCATTCTGACATGCATATGAGTCACTAGTGAAACACAGTGTAGGGTGTGCATACATCCGCTTACTTTATTATGGAAGTTGAAATGTCACAAAGGACAACCAAATTATTTCTAAGTTTGGGATATAAAAGTTGGGAAGTGAAATTAATCAGAAATAGATCTTTAAAGTTGAAACTGAAGTGCAGCATATTTACCAGAGATATAACTTGAGCACCCTGGTTAGCAGTTATAAACATGGGCAGCATCAGTCACTGCACTGCTGCTAACGTGGCAATGGCATTAGTGACAGCACAACTGCTGCTCTTTTTGCTTTCCTGTCCCTAGGGTTGGCACCTTGGGTCTTTTGCCGCAGTCGCTCCCCTACCTTCGTTACACTACTGGCATTTACAGGTGGCTTTAGGGTCCAGAAAAGTAAGGTAAAAAATAGAGCAAAACATAACATAGAATGAATTGATCAAAATCAAGAGGTTATCACCTGATGTTGGGAAAATGGCTAATTCACAGTTTAAGCAATTCAAACAACATTTATTCTGGAATAAGAATGTAATGAACCCCACTGGAACAGGTTAGCACTGAAAGGTGGTGGAATCTCCATCCTTGGAGGATTTTAAGGCCTAGATCAACACAGCCCTGGCTGGAATGATCTAGTTTGGGATGGTTCTGCTTCGAGCAGGGGGTTGGAGTAGATGACCTCCTGAGGTCCCATCCAAGCCTAATTTTCTATTTTTTTTTATTATTCTATGACCGCTTTAACCTTCTTGTCAGAGAAATCTGCTCTGTGTGTGCTGCCAAGACAGAAGCTACCAGGCATGTGCCATGGCGACGGGCCTTGCAGGTGCCCTTTTCATGACCTGTCGGCCTGTCACTCAGGCCTGACCTAGTTTTTCTCTGGCGCAGACTCAGTTGCCTCACAGAGCTTGCAGCTGGGCATACTCAGAGACTAACTGGAATGAGGTCACGCTTCTGGAAAATTCACTCAGTCAAGCAGCCTGATTGGCCACATGACTGCTTTAAAAGTTGTTGAGCCCCTCCCTGGGGGGGAGACCCGGGAACTCTGTGACAGAGACTGGCTTGCCAGAGACTGTCTCAGGGACAGCCCACGTGGCTAGAGATAGTGACTGCTCGTCACAGTGCTGTCTCTTAGCTAGGCCCTTAGGCCTACCGGTCTCCTCCTCGCCTGCCTCTCACTTCACATCGATACTGTCTCTTCATTTCGACCCATTGGCATTCGACCTTCGGCCCACTTGACCTGGTTATGACTTCGGATCACCGCATCGGACTCCTGCTATCTCTCGACCGGCTACCGACTTCGGCTACCCACTGGACCACCAACTGTTCAGTTACAGTTTTGTTTGTTCATTATCCCTTTTCATGAGCTGTCTTCCAACTCTGGGACTAGGCATCAGGCTTCCGCATCTATCCCTGGGCAAGTCCCAGGGGTAGAAAGCAAGGGCTTGTTTGCCGAACCTCGTGAGTGGACAGACCCCCTTGTTTGTTGTATAACTGTAACAAGAAGAAGCATCTGTACCTGTGCCACCAAAGCGTAAGTCAATAAATCTGCTTGTTTACAACCATCAAGCTTTTGTGCCACCCCAACTCAACCGCCGCTAATCCCAACCTGTTCGCATCCAATTTGCCCCCACCCGGCCAACCCATTGTGACTGAGGAGACCATGAGCTTGGCTCAGCCAGCTGTCCGGACCCTTCTCGACACTTCTCTGGTTCTTTTCTTGCAGGCTGAAGGCTTTGCTTACTTTTAGAGTGGTCTGTCATACAGAATTCTAGGAATCATTTTCTTTAGAAAGAAAGATTAATTAAACATTGAGAAAAAAATCAAACTGAGGCAAAATTGTTTGACATCTGCATACTCTGAATAATTTGCAAAAGTTATCAAGATGAGCTTAGTTCAGTTTAGATAAAGTGAAATGTAAAGAGTAAAATTCTTGCATGCTTGGAGAACTATATTCCCATCTGATAATTAAGGTAAAAAAGCCCCAGACAACATTCAGTGACTGAACAATATCTCCTTCCCCACATTCATCACTAGAAAGTTTTGTAGGGGTAGTAGAAACTGGAACAGCCCATTGTATGTGGCTGGATAAGAGAAGCACTGGCACTGGATTAATGACCCAGATACCTTGTTCCAGGTGGACTCAAACCCTCAGACCAACCATGACCTGTCCATTCAATAGTATGCAAATTTTATTGACACACAATGATAGCTGATAAGAAAAATGCAAACAATTCTATATCTACCAGTTCTAGAGCTGTCACTGAATTAAGGTACATCTGGCCAGTATGCAGGCTTCTCCCTGAGGTTCCTTCTCAAATATCAGATGTCAGCAGCCTGAAAGTTGGAGGCCAAGTCCCACCCCTGCACAGTTGGGTAGGTGAGATGGGCTGGTGGTATGCCTTCTGTCCATAGTGGCTTTGGGTTTCCCTCTTGGGGACCTTTCCTCAGAAATCCCTCCTTTTGTATCCTTTTCCTCCTGTGATGACTCTTCATCTCTGTGCAACATTGATTGGTCTCCCTGTGGTCATCATACTGTCCACATTCTGTCCTGTCAGCATATCTCTTTGTTTCACAAATCCATCACAAGCACATATCCTAATTTGGTTATTTATGGTGTCCTAATTTTTCTGTTTACCAAAACTAGAAATCCCAAGGGCTCTGCAGTTGGGAACTGTGACGTGTAGAGTCCATTATCTCCGTTTGGTTACACTGTTCATGTTAGGGAGCAACGTGATACACACTTTCAATTGCTCAGCTTGTATATTTGCTTGCTGCTTGCCTGTGTCAGACACAGTGGGCTGTGAAGGAAACTATCACAAACAGGCTTTTAAAAATCAATTAACTCTTGCTGCTGCCCTGGACCATTGTCCTAATGCAGTATTTACTTTACCTAAAAGCCAACTGCTAAAAGAAAACCTCTAAATACCATTTTCTAGCCATCAACCCTCTCTTTGAAAGTCTTACACGTTCACGTCATAAATGGAGCATGATCAAGGGAATTACCTGGAATGTTCATAAAATCTGTAGGGAGGACATCTACCGTAGTCCCAGGAAAAGTATGACAGCATTCGTGGTCAGGGGCTCTAACAGGCTGGATGTTATAATGAACCTTTAACCATTGTGTGAATGTTTTCCATACCCACTGTGACTCAGTCTTTTGCCTCAGCATTCCCTAACCTAGCAACCAAATTTTAGCCATTTGAGTTTAAGTAGGCCTCCAGTACTGGGGCTGGGGAATATATGGCCTGAGATGCCTATTAAAACTTTTTACTCAGCATTCCATGGAGCATTCCACTCAATCAGAACTTCACCTGGTTGTCAAGATGGCTTTTAAAACCAGGTAAGCATCACCATGATCAGAATCTTTGAGAACCAGACATGTTCCTGCCAATTTTTGCCCCTCCTATACAATGGGCAATGCTTCCTTGTCATCCTAACTGGACTGTTTGGTGCCATCATAGCACCACCAGTGCCCCTTCTTACTGACAGATGCTCGAGAAATGCCAAGGGTCAGGCCTCCTTCTGTGCAAACAGCATGCCTGTCTGTTGGGATACTACCATTTTACTCCTTGTTCTAGATGTTTACACAAATTCTGGGAATTAATAATTGAATTACTATTTCTACTATAAAAAGCTAAAATTCATATCTACCACAAACATAACAAAGAAAACAAAAGGATGACAATAAAAAACAATCTAGCCTTCTCAATTGTTGGCATTGCTGAACTCTGAGGTCCTGGAGGCCATCCTCTACATGATACACCACTTTCTGTAGCTACTTTACAGATATTCCATAGCCTATCAAGAAGTTCTGATTTACATTTCATTGTCTAGCGTAGTTAACATAACAACCACTTACAGCAATAGCATTGCACAAAACAGCCAAACAAGTAAGACAATTACTATGCATCTTGATTTTTCTCTGTACCAAACAAACTTCTTGATGCTTCAGTGATGGTCCACATCCTGCAAAACACAAAGACAAAAAAAAGGGGAGGGACTGATCCCCCTTTAGGTTAGTTCACATTATGGAATACTTTTGACTGTGGCTGGCTTTTCATGCTCTCATGACCTTTGGCTGGGCCCTCCTCTTTGGCTCTTACTCTCAGCCTCTCCCTGGACTCTTTGTGACCATTCTCTTGAGTCCTTCTATAGATCTCTCACTCTTAGTTTCTCTCTCCAGCAGATCTCTGAAGTCCCCACACTCTCCTCTGGGTTTTAATGTTCACTCTATGTATTTCCCTTTAACTTCCAGCTTTCCTTTTACTGACCTTTATAACTCAGATGGCACACTTTAACCATATCTTTCCTTGCCTGGAGGCTTCACAGTCTATGGTCATTGGCCCTTTCTGGCCTTGCTTTCTGCAAACAATCTAGCAAGGTTCTGATGCTTCTCTGAGGCACAGCTCACAATTCCTGCAGTCTGTTGTTACATCACACACAATCTTTTGGGAAACTTTCAGTCCTAGAAAGAACTTCAAAATTATGTGTCTGCAAAAAAGCAAGCACCTCTGATAAGACCCGTTTTTTTCCTGTGGCTCAGGCTATCTCCTCCTGCTCAAAATAGCTTCTCAGCAATGACTCTGCTTACACAGCAGCACTCTCAGCTTTTGTAAACACCTCCCTGCCTTAACAAGCTGTTAACACTTTCCTTTCTGGACCAGCCTCACTATTCTTGGAGGGTGGGAGAGCAAAATCATCCCCCATTACCAATGCACAAATCCTGAGAGTGCACACATACTTACACTTCCAGTTGCCTCTCGGCCAGAAGTGCAACAAATAACCCCCTGCACAAAAGACTCTGACACAAACATGGTTACCCAGCTTCAATCCTAGTTGAAATTACCATACTGTTTCACTTACAAACGGGACTCCACCCATGGTTCCACAGCCTTACCCTACTATGAGTCTTAGCTGACCCCTTTACAGAAATTCACTCTATATCAACAAATTCCCTGATCCATCAGGTGACTGCCCTTAAGTCCAAGTCCCAGTGGCCAATTGTTGGCACTGGACCTCTTCCTAGTCCCTGAGTTACAGAGTCACCATTCCAGTGGAATCACCAATTGTTGGCACTATATTTATGACCCGGGTACCTTGTTCTTGGAAGACCCAAACCCTCAAACTGACCATAGGGAAACCAATCAATAATGCCCAGAGATGAAGAAGCATCCGAGAAAGAAAAGGACACAAGAGGAGAGATTGCAGAGCAGCAAAGGGTCCCCAAGAGGGGAACCCAAGGTCACCATGGACAGAGGGAAAACCACCAGTCCATCTCACCCACCCAAGTCGGGGTGGGAGGAATGTGGGGAGCCTAGACCTCCAACCTCCAGGCTGCTGATATCTGACATTCAAGAAAGAACCTCAGGGCAAAGCTTGCACACTTTCTAAATATACCTGCCCTCTGATGACAGCTCTAGAATTTATAGATATAAAATTGTTCGCATTATTCTTATCTGCTTTCACCGTGTATCAATAAAATTTTCTTGTTATTGAATAGAGAGGTTGTGGTCAGTCTGAGGGTTTGGGTCCATGCAGAACAAAGTATCTGGGTCATAAATCCAGTGCTAACAGGAAGATGCATTGTTAATGGAGGTTGTGTATTGGCTGAAGGGAAAGAAGACAGCTAACAGGCTCTGGTATCCCCCCTATTCTGCCTGTTTAAACATGTCATGCTTTTTCAAGAATGTCCTTTCTCTTGTTGCCTGTCCCAGACTCCCTTTATTTTGTTATAGTAAGAAAACAGTGTCTTTTACATGGGCATGAGCAACTGTTTATTTGGGATCAGGAAGGAATTTTTTCATGTCAGATGAACCTGGCACAGGGCCTTGTAGCCTTTTCACTTTTCTGAGTCTATCACTGAGGTACAGCTGGGTTCACAGTAATAAGATTTCAAAGATTTTCATATTAGGAAAATAAAACCGCTAGACCATTGCAATTTGTGTCCCATGTGGGCAAAGTTAAAAGCACCAGCTTCCAAAGGAAAATGAGACCTTTGGGTGTGCAGGTGAACCTTATGCCTGTAGGAGAGGGATACTTGGATCTTTATGGCTTAAGACTTCTTTCTATTCAAAGGCTTCTACTACCCACCACCTTAAATAGATAAGGTCCACATTAAGTAGATTCAGGTCCAATATTTCACATTACTGGTGTAGTTTTGTTTTATAAAGTAAGCCTTTTTACTGGCAGTGAAATACACTGTATCAGAGAGCAAGGTGGGCAAACACAACCCCTTTTTAGTGCTTGCTTCTGATTAAATTTAGCTTCATCTGCCTACGTATCCTGCTAAGTCTCTTCTCATCTCAAGTCCTTTTTCAGATATATTCCACAAATTCTCTTGATCCAGCTCATTTATCTGCCCAGACATTGTTTATGTTTTAGTTTACCAGCAAACATCCTCCTTCCCCATCCCCCAAAATTTGTTAAGAATATATCTAAAAAAAGCACGTTGTTGAATTCATCACACCTGGAGAGTCAAAAGCTGTTTTCAAGGAAGGTAACCAGTTAAAAAGAACTTAATTAGCTTCAGTAAAACTCCTCTTGACATTCTCATTAAGACTTTTGCAATTCATTCTTAACAGCATTCTGTTTCTTATTAAACATAAAACCTTTACCAGAAAGAGAGATGCTGAGCCACACCAAGGAAACAGACCTGCAAGCATATCTCAGATTTTATGCTGAAAAATATCCTTGGCACATTATGCAAGTTCCAAAAGCAGTATTCCATACGGACAATTCAGATCATAGGTCACAAGTTAGCCTGTACAAAAAACTTAGCACAATTATGGCAGATGAATCAAATAAAATCAGGACTCTCTACCTTATACTCCCATTAAGACAAAAAGTCACATCCATTTTTCTTTAACCAAATTTTTACCTGAGCCTATCTCTATTATGGAACCTTAACAGCATTCATTTTCTGACCTACAGTCTCTGATAGGCACAAATATCATTTCAGCAATTCATATCAGAACAAATAAATCCAAAACATGTCAACAAAAAGTGAAACACAGGTCTGAATAAAACTATTCCACCCCCAGTTAACCATAACCCTGCATCTTATTGCAGTCCCAAGACAGATAAAGAAAAAGAATTGCACCCAGATACCAATCATTCGTTTTCCTGTGTATGTATGCTTGATATCACCTGGTTTCAGGTACTTATTAACAAACATTTCTATAAAATGTGTCAGATATGCAATTTTTTTTTTGATGGGAAAAAAACCCATTAAAAAATGTACGACTACTCTGTGGGGATAAGTCAGAGGAGAAGTTGTGAGGGCTGGCAACAAAGATTTGTTTTAAAGATATTTAGGAACAAATATAAAGGGAATGTAAAGTACTGTGAGTTTCTTTGGGTAAAAGTTTGGGAACCTCATGCTAAAGTGAAGAAAGAATGAGAGCATGAAGAAAATAGCACCTCATTCCTCCTCTATAATATACACAATGGCATCATGTTGCCACCTACCAGTATAATCTGACTCTGAAATGGTTTTCGTTTGAGAATATTATTTGGCACTGCAACATGTTGCCCTAGTCTGCTGTTGGAACAAAGCCGAGTTTCAAGCATCATAAAAAATGGGGCTAACTCGCTCAAAGATGAAAGGTAATACTGAGTCACTGTGCATGCCAGTCAGCAGCTTTTTCCCTCCTTCACCTTCCCAGAAATCCTCAGTCTATCCATTGTATTTATTCTCTATTCTTCAACCATGCAATCTGCACAGTAGCATACTTCTGAGCGTCTAATGAATTATTTGAATAGATCTTCAGTTGTGTTTTCAGCCACTGTGGTTAACCTTTTTAAATACAGGAGCAGAACTCTTTACCTACAGTAATTTTAGTCGATTTAAATATTAGTTATAAGTATCCAGGGACCCAGCAGGGAAATTCTGCTTTAGAACAGCATGTCACGAAGATTAATTGTATTGGCAAATTACTGTAACACTTCAAGGGGAATGTTCAATCTTGTTAATTTTATTTAATCAGTTAAATCAAACACATGTTAATGGTAGTGTTAGTTGATAAATTACTACAGCCTTGGGACTACAGCAAAGTATATGCCTACCTTATACTTCAAGTGATCAGTGTTAATTGTTGCTCTATAGGTTAAACAGTAATTTAAGGAACTTTTAAAGAGTCCGGTCTTGCAATTGCATTACCTATCTGACATCCAGTGCTAACAGAATGATGCAAAACAATTGTACTAGTTTTTTGCCAATAAATGAAGTCTTATAAAAATAATAAAAACCCTAAAACACTAAGAAGAAAGAAGAGATGCTGAAGAAGGTAACAGAAGATGTAAGACACTTTTTTGTTTATTTTGTAGGGCAGCAGTGTTACAGTGAAGGAACCTGGTTTATACTGAATGACTACAGACTGGGGAATTGAGACAAGTTCCTTGGGTTAAGAAAGAGAGCAGCTTTTTGCAGGCAAGTGGACTTTGTTTATGTGATCTCAAGAGGGTTGAGCCTAGAAGGTCCAAGAGCCCAAGACGGCTGAGTATACAGGGCAGGGAATAGCTCAGGGTGGGAAGATATGCCTATGAGGAGATGAAGAAAGTTTGCCCTCTTAAATGGGCAGAGAGAGCTGTTTCAGTTGTTTTTGTATTTTTGTTATAGCCTTGGGGCTTACAGTTTTGTTACTGTATACTCCAGTGATTTGGGCTGGGCCTGTAAAGAGTGATTTTGGAAGTCTCATTAGTGCCTGTGAGGCACACAATTGCTTTGAACCATTACAAAGGATGGGCTCAAGGCCTGTGCTATTTTTGAGCCCCAGTGAGGGGGCCGTGCAAGGTTACAGAGCAGCTGGGAGCCGGTGCCCAAGAGGGGCACGGTGAGATAGGGGCCAAGATGGATACATTTTGTATCCATTGCTACTGTTATTCATGCATGTTACTGCCCACTAAATGTGAAATAATCACTTCCCAAACCTCCTTTGCAATAAGTAAGAAAAAAAGTGAGAGATTTTTTTCTCTAACATCATTAGGAGCCATTTTTTAAGTAATCTAGGGAAGCTTTCATTTAAGCAGAGAAACAAGCTCAAAGAAGAAAAAGCCACCATTTTTCTATATGTGATATAGATGCTCTCTTCAGATTTTAGGGCATTTGTTAGACCAATATATATTTCATGGTCAATCCCTAAAGAATATTCAGGTAACATAAGACCTGACAGAGTTCATTAAATCTAGCAAATGCAGTAATTCTTAGTACATTTATTTTTGAAACAGAGATTTACATCTCTCTAGATTTTCCTGTTCCATAATACTGTAATTCAATTAGTAGAGATTTGATCTTTAATTTGGATGCCTGAGTATTTTATAGACAAATTAGCCCATTGAAATGGAAATGAATCTGCTGAAAAGTGTACTTAACATATTGAGATAGATGGTAAAAGCCTGTATTTTGTCATAGTTGATTTTGAAACCAGACCCTACCTAAAATTCTTACATAAATTAATCAAATTTAGAAGGCATATGACTAGATTAGCCAGAAAAAACCAACAGCGTCAGCAGTGTACTGAGATTTTGTGTCCCTGTTCAGCTATTTTTATCCCACTTACAGTTTTCCTTTTCCTGACAGACTGTTCATACGCTTCCATTTATCTTTAAAAAACAAAAAAAAAGGATTGAAGTGATGTTTACAGATGTGCCTAGTTGCTAATTCAGAACTAAACTGAAATTCCATTCAAGTTAAGGGAAGGCCATGGCTTAGATTTGACCCATAGCACCACTTAGAGCCTGTAGTTTTGTCAGCAAACAATCATATATGGTTCAGTCTTGTAGAGTGCTACCTGTCTCCTGGAGGATGTCGAGTATCACTAAGACTAAGAGTTAGAGGCGTGAAGCAAGTTTTCTAAACCGTGGATGCATCTATACATTCAATTAGTGTGGCACGATGAACTCTAGCATACTTTGTGCCAGAGTTAACAGCTCCTGGCATAGTGTCTACACATGCATCTGAGATCGCAGCAATTTTAGCTGAGGCAGAGCAGCCCCAGGCTGGCAGCAAGCTTGGGAGGGGGGTTTTGGGGGTAGTACTATCTTATAGTGGTGAAAATTAGTTTGCTACAGTCTAATAGTGTTGCATGTGTAGACTGTGGGTGCATTTGCAGGAGACATTTACTGCAGAGTTGCTCCACAGTAAATGTCTCTGGAATCTACATGTGCAGTTCTATTAGGACAGAGTAAACTAATCAACTCTGCCACAGGTTAGTACTTGTACATACAAGTATTAACCTGTGGCAGAGTTTTTTACTTCACAGCTGCATACGTGTGATACTGACAGGGTTGACTGAGGCACAATGGTGCTTCAGTGTGAGGCTAGTCAGCAGGCCCTCTGCAGCATGCTGAGCTGGGACAGAGCAGCTCTGGCTGGCAAGCTGATGTGCTGGACTACATGCCAGCTGGGGCTGCTATGACCCAGCTCAACATGCTGTAGCTCTGGTCAAACGTGATGCTTGGGAGCAATAATATCAGGTGCGACATGCACTGGAGTTTATTGCTGCACATTACTTACACCGCAACAAATTAGTCTACTGCACAGTTAAGCACATGTATAGATGCACCCTGTGAAGAGAAACCAAACAAGCACTGTTTGCTTAAAAAACAGAAAAAAATAGTTAAAAAAATAGAAAATTAACATAAGACTAATTAAACATAAGTTAATGCAAGCCTTTTTGACCACTTAGGAAAACATATACACTCCCTGATATAATTTATTAGAGTGCTTACAGCAAAGGCAAGGGTCATAGTGACTTTGTCAGAATCCTTTTCTAGGACTTGTACAGAAGATTCATGCAACTTAATGAAAACAATTTTTTAAAAGCTAAGAAAATTTGACAACACTGAAAAGATGCTGCTCTTAGGTCCAGAAAGAGACAGGAGGTGAAAAAAGAAATTAACTAATTAAGAAACATTTCCCCTCCTGTCCTTTTCTGGCCCTTAACTTCAAAGCAATATTTCTGCTTTGAATAAAATGAATAAATAATCTTGTTATTTATATACCCTTGGCCAGAAAGGCTAGCAGTTCTGAGCCAAGAAAGTCAGCAGCATGACTGACTGAAGCAGTATGACACTGAAGCATGAACAGGTGCAATGTGTTGGATATCTTCATGAGGGAATAATGCTGCATTGTTCAGTCACAGAAAGGGGATTTATTGCTAACAAGACAACAGTTGCTGTGTTATTTAAATTATCCTGGTAAAACCATCTTTCCTGACACCTATTCCCTATGCTACATCAGAAGAACATATGAGCAGGCAATGTGCCATCCAATAAGTTAGACAAGACAGTCACAAGAGTAGGCTGCCTATTGATGATTCATTTCTGCCATGCATTTGTTACAGGCAGCGTTCCTGCTAAAGTTACAAGAGTTTGCACTGACCTTGTTAAATGGGAATTAATCTAAGTCTGAAAAAATAAAAAACCCAATTAAAACTGGTTTAGCAAACTATAAGCATCATGGTTGGTGGAGAAAGTTACTTATGTGGAACTATGCTGTGACTTTAATAAACTGACAGGTCACTAGCAGTGCTCAGGGGTGTTGAGTGCACCAGTCTGAACGTCTCCAAACTACTGGGGAAATTCAGTGCTAGAGTGCCAAGATTCTATACACTTAGACTAAGTCCAGGCAGTCAAAAAGCCCAAGGCTGAATTGATTCAGTCTTTGCAGGATAGTCTAAACTGCACAAATTAAATTGAAGCAGAAGTGAACAGACATTTACCTTTGATTCAGGAAATGCAGCCACATGCCTGCAGTGGCTCAGGCCAGAAGCCAGGGGGAGCTAGAGCACAGCTGTCTGGCTGTGTGTTCACTTCCTCTTTTTGTTGTCCCCAAGGTCTCTGGGATTTGCAATCAAAAATTAAAGCAGCAGGACTCTGCAGGGTTGCTCATCACCTCCTCTTCTTGCTTCCAGGTGCCTCTGGGATTTGTAGACCACAATCACAGCCAACAGTAGGCTTGAGTGGGGGAAAGAGTGTTTAACCCCACTCCCAGGCCCCAGATGGGGTTTGCCTGGTGGGGGCAGCCCCACCCCAGACTGGGCTGCATTTCCAGCTGGGCTTGTCCCATCCCCTTATCATCCAGCTGTCACTGCTCTGGAGCAGACAGCACACTGGGCTGGTTGGGGGCTCTGATTTAACTTTAACTAGGAAGCAGCCAAGGACAGAAGTTTTATGAACTGGTTTGACCCAAATCAATGAAGTCTGATACTACATTGAACCAAGTTTATCAAACCAGTTCACCCATTTTAAAACTGGTTTATGTGCACTGAGCTTCTGTTTTGTTACAGGTTTAAACCAGTTTCTGATCATTTAAACCAGTTTATGTGTAACTTCTGTCCCTAATCTTAGAAAGAGCAGAGCACACACCAGACTGAGGCAAGCAGCTAAGAGTGGACTGTGACAGAACTACACAATCCAGGTCTTTACCTACTAAAACATGTAGTATTGCTGGCTGTGCTCTACGTCCTACTCCTGCTGTGTTAATGGACTGAGACAGCAGCTGTTGCTTGTAAAGAAACTGATGTGAAGGCAATTGGTAAAAGAAGCCCTCCTTGATTTCACGTGCAGGACTAACAACAGCATGGCCTGTAAACTCAACAGCCTACTTGAGCTTCTTGCTGGCCATTTACAAGGAAGTCTAAGTAAAAAATAAAATGTAATGTGTTTTTTTTTTTTTTTTCATCCTAGGTCCTAAAACATTAATGACATAATCCTGGCTTTAAAGGGAGACTGTTTCCCTGTGGAGGGCTTGCAAATTGGAACCTAGTTAATGTGCTTTATGGAATTATGAAAAATCTTAGGACTTGCTGTCAGGGCCTCTGATCAATCAGGCCCGGCTAGTCCCAGCACTTGAGTCATCACACATGCCCTTGATCCCTGGCTAATGAGGTTTCCCTAATTTTCTGTGGAGCCAAGCAAGCAGATTGACTGCTAAAAGCACCACTCACTGTTTTTTAAACACACCTGCAGCCCCAGGTTGCAGATATGCCTTGATACAGCTTTCATCTGTTCTGGTAAGCCTTGTGTTCACTGCTTCTTCTGATTCTCCTGGCTTCTGACTCAGCTTTGACTTTTCCTGACCTTGACCTCAGACTTCCCCTGGAACCAGGCACCAGCTCTCTGACTCCTCATCTCTGACCTTGGCTTGTTTCTGGATTACGTCTCTTGGATTTTGCCTGTCAGTCCTCCTGAACTTGGTTTTCCATAGACTAAGTCATTCAATGCAGGCCCCGGCTTGATGCTCTGGTAATTTGTGCTTTTGCGATGCTGGTCCCCTTGTTGCCTAGAGGGGCTTACCTTGCAGGCTTGGCCATCTGTGTCTTAGCCAAACACTCATACTTCCTGGCCCTCTTGAGGAATATATAATAACAATCAAAAAAGTCCCAGGCATTCTTGTGTCACTTAGAACCATGTATACTCTTCAAATGGATTTCCATCCCTATGACATTTTTGGAGTTCTGTAGCAAACACTCCAACCTTGTACCTGAGAAGAATTATGTAAATGAGTTTTGTTTAAATGTTTAAATAAAGAAGGTTTCCAGGTATCACACTGACTTACAGTATCTGTTTAAATGTGCACGCATGTGTTCAAATGAACCAGTTTAAGTTGCATGGTTTAGGTTGAACAGCCTAAACCCTTATCAATACAGCACCGTACAAGCATTTGGTATCAGGGGAGGATACATACAAAGAAACTTTTCTAGCAATAGCTTTCAGAAAAGGGCTCCCTGGCATGCATCCTAGTGTCCTCTGCAGGCCACCTGGGCTGCCAGAGATAGCTGATAGCAGCTGAGTACACAGGGCAGTCCACAGTGTCTGGATGTCACTGGTAACCATGTCTCTCTGGGGAGCTCCCAGGCATAATAACCCATGCCTCCCTGGTCTAAGGTTCCTATAGTGTGGCCTCCTGAGTGTAGCCTCTCTCTTGTTGGTTAAAAGAGTGTCAGTTTCTCTACACCCATTCCACCACGTATCCCTGTCCCTCACACACAAGCCCATAGATCCTTCTTGTTTTTCTCCACAGCTCTTGCAAGAGGCTGTGGGATGTTACAGGTGCCCATCTGAAGTACCTGGAAGATAACTGCACTGGTATGTGCCTTCCACAACAAGACCCAGTATTCCTGCCTTCTGTGCAGGACCACTTAACATACCCTATAGTCACCAAGTGTCACCAAGCTGATTACTTTCATCTGGTTAATGAAGCCAATGCCTTCCACTGACTGGGGTGCTCTGGGAGAACCTCCAGATCATCCAGCAGTGGTTCAGGGCCAATAAGACCAGCAGCACCTGGTGGAAGCATGTTGTTCTGAGCACCTGGGATGATGGGCAGTGGCTGCAGGACTTCTGCATGTGCTAGGCTACCTACATGTACATCATCACCCATCTGGACCCCAACATTTAGTGTCAGAACACTGGCATACGACCATCCCTGACTTTGGAGAAGTGAGTTGCCATCGCCATCTGGAATCTCACCTCCCTGAGAGCCTCTACTTCATCAGCAACCAATTTTGGCACAGGCAAGGTTATGGGCAGAGTGGTGGTCCAGATATACCAGGTCATACAAGACATGTTGAACTGCTTCAGTTGCCTCATCAGCCTGCAAGAACCATCACCAGCTTTTGCTGAATGGCTTCCCCAACTTCATGGCAGTAGTCAACACCACCCACATTCCCATCTGCTGCCTTCCCCAAGGTACTCTAGCCCTCATCATCCATGAGGGCTTCTTTTCTGTTATACTTCAGGGTGTTGTCAAACACCAGGCCCACTTCACACACATCTTTGCTTACTGGATTGGAATTGCCCACAGTGTCTTCATCTTCTGCAACTCTACCCTCCCTGTATATTGGAGAATGGACAGCATGCCCCCAGCGTTCTCAAGATCAAGGTTGGCAGTGTCATTGTCCTACCCCTCATCATCAGGGACCTGGCTTGCCCTGTCCTCCCCTGGCTTGTGAAGCCCTATAGAAGAAACCTGAACCACAGAAAAGAACAGTTCAACAGCTGCCTCAGCAGATGCCATGTGAGTGCACCTTCAGCCACCTCACGGCACATTGGAGGGTTCTGAGTGTGTACCTCAAAACATCCAAGGTGTACATGCTTCACTTAAGCACCACCTCCTGCATTCTGAAAGATATCTGTGAGGCCATGGAAAAGTATTTTGTGAGGCCTGGATGGAGGAGGAATGTCATGCTGTGGAAGTGCAGTGCAATGAGAAAGCCTGGTGCTCAGAGGCAACCCACACTGTACCTTTGCCAGAATATGCACACACAGGACAGAAAAACTGGCAGGGAGTACTGGTCAGGGAAGCCTTGATACATTATCTCCTGGACCACCAGGACCTTAGATGATTCCCAGAGGAATAGAGCCTGGGTGCTTTGGGGACCAGAAACCCTGAGCAGCTGAGCACCAGCTTTGCTGAGCATCATGCTGCTCCTGCCTCAGTTTCCTGATCCGTGGGTTTCACAGAGCCACTATTTTTCTGGGGGCTTCATAAGGTGGCTGGGGATGAGGAAAACCTTGGACATATGAGCAGAGGGAAACATTGGGATATGGGGGGATATGGCTTGGGAAAGTGTAGGAGTGCATTGGGATGTGTCTTCTCATTTAAGTGAGCAAGCAGCCTGTGACACTGCTTGCAGGTAGAAAAGGAGAGCTAATGAGAGACTCACCTGTCTGGAAGAAGACACGGGCTAGAGCTATATAAACCCAGAGCCTGCAGTAGTCAGCTAGTCTTTCCCTTGCCACCATGCAGGGAGAAGCTCCTGGCTGTAGGGCAGCAGTGTTACACTGAAGGAAATTGGTTTATACTGAGTGACTGCAGACTTGAGACAAGTTTCCTGGGTTAAGAAAGAGAGCAGGTTTTTACAGGCAAGTGGACTTTATGTCATGTCTAGAGGGTTGAGATGCCTGCTAGAAGGTCTGAGAGCCCAAGAGGGCTGAGTAAACAGGCCAGGAAATAGCCCAGGTTGGAAACATATGCCCATGAGGGGATGGAGAAAGTTTGCCTTCTTAAAGGGGCATAGAGAGATGTTTCATCTGTTGTGTTTCTTTTATAGCCTAAGCACTTAAAATTTTGTTACTGTATACTCCAGTGATTTAGGCTGGGCCTGTAAGGAGTGATTTTAGAGGTCCCATTAGTGCCTGTGAGGCACACAATTGCTTTGAGCTCTTACCAGGGGAAAGCTCAAGGCCTGTGCTATTGTTGAGCCCCAGTGAGGGGGCAGTGCAAGGCTACAGAGCATATGGGAGCTGGAGGCCTGGTGCTCGAGAGGGGAATAGTAACATGGTGGCCAGACGACTGGTGCCTGGTACCTGAGGGGCACAGCAAAATGGGGCCAGGGGCCTGGTGCCCAAGGGGGGCATAGCAAGATGGGGACTAGGGTCCCAGTGACCAAGAAGGACACAGCAAAATAGGGGCCAAGGGCCTGGTGCCCAAGGAGCTCAACCATAGTGGGTCAAGGGCCTGGTAGACAGAGGCCAGAGGCCCAGAGACTGAAGGTGATAGATTGAAGCTAGTGCCTCAAAGCCAGGTCCACTGTAGTGGGCCTAGGCAAACAGGTGTAGCAAGATTAAAAGGGGCAGAGGCTGAGGGCCCAACAAAGGGAACAATTTTATTATAACATCCACAAGGCTTGGAACATGGTGTAAGGGAGGAAAAGGAGCCACACCACTTGTCCCTCAGGCTACAGGGGCCTAGTCAAGCTGGGAGGGAAACTATTAGGCTTGAGAATCAGGATCACTGAGTAGGTGGTAGCCTCCCTTAATCACTCTTTAATAGTAAGATCAAGGCATGGCAGGAGAGCAAACTAGAGGGAAAGGCCACAGAGTCTGAGCCAGACAGGGGCTATAGTTCCACTAGGAGGTGTCACAGCCATCCTAGTGGGTTTGTGACCTGCTACAGAAAGAAACATGCCTCAGTTTACTTTTTTTTAGTTGTTAAAAGTAACTGTCTTTAATAAAAAAAAATCACTGAACATTAGCCATGTTAAGATTGGTTCCTCTTCCTTTTGTTTAACACCAGTGAGTGGGGGTAGGGAGAAGAGAGTAAAAAGGTGAAGACTGGAGATAGCCTGGGAGGTTGGGCAGGATTAGAAACAGGTGCTTTTCCAATAAAGAAGCACTGGAACTGGAAAGCACTGGAGGGAGAAGGGAAGGTTGTTCCCTCAGCACCCTAAGCCCCATGCTCAGGAACAAAGTCTCTTAGTGTAAGTGAAGCACAGGTGTGATCCCTGACCCCACTGTCCCCTAAGAAGGACAGGGATGCATGGAGGCAAGACAGGAGCCAGCTTCACTATGTGGCTATGGGCCCCAAGGAGGCCTGGATGTTCTCACCCATGGGCCCTCCATCCCCCTGTCCCTCTGAGTGGACCCCAGCCATGCAGCTCTTGACCAGGCTTAGGAGGTGCCTTATACCCCCAGATTGGGGTTGGCAGATTCCCTCCCTGTTGTGGGTAGAGTGCTCCATAGCAACAGGACTATAATCCTAGGGCCCAGACACATGAGCGCCTCATGCCTTCTGAGACTGAGAGAGCATGACAACTGCCCGCAGGCAGAGGTGACAGTGTCAGCAGCAGGGGTGTGGTGGCACTGAGTGGGGACCACCTGCAAGTGACCACAGTGACATTGGCAGCAAGGGCAGGCTGAATGGGGACCGCCCACAGGCAGCTGCAGTGATGTTGGGGGGTGGTAACAAGCACCAAGAGGTGATCGGTAACCACTCACAGATGCTGCTGGCAGCATTGGCACTGGCCAATCTTAGGGGGTGCACCATGCATCACCAATGCCCAGACATGCTCCTCTGAAGTCCAGTGCATGCTATGGGGAGGAGACTGGGGTCCCATCTCCAGGCTTTGTCTCAGTGATAGCCTGGCATGGTGATATGAAGGGCTACAGTTATCCCCTAGAAAATGATGGTCCAATGCCTCATTAGAGCTTTCTTAGTAACACTTAGTGTAGAGAAAAGGAGACTGCAAGGGGATTTAGTAGCAGCCTTCAGCTACCTGAAGGGGGATTCAAAAGCAGATGGAGCTGGACTTTTCTTAGTGGTGGAAGATGATAGAACAAGGAGCAATGGTCTCAAATTGCAGCAAGGGAAGTTTAGATTAAATATTAGGAAGAATTTTCTTCTTTCCAGTAAAACACTAGAACAGGTTGCCCAGAGAGGTGGTGGAATCTCCATCCTTGGAGGTTTTTAAGACCTATCTAGACAAAGCCTTGGGTGGGATAATCTAGTTGGGGAAGGTTCAGCTTTGAGCAACAGGTTGGACTAGATGACTTTCTGAGGTCCCTTTCAGTAATCATTTTCTATGATTCTATATCAGATAGGGAATACACTTCAGAATTACCTAAACTTTTGCAATGAAACCAATTGTATGTTTTCCTTGATGGTTTTCAAGACCCAGGTAGACAAAACTTTGGCTGGGATGATCTAGTTCAGGATGGTCCTACTTTGAGCAGGGAGTTGGACTAGATGAACTCCTGAGGTCCCTTCCAATCCTAACTTTCTATGATTCTAATTTGGCAGAGGCATCTACAGGCTGGCAACAAATGTGCCAGCAATGACCGTCCTTGCCCTGAGCATGTATCTGGGGAGTAAATACATCTCAAGTATCTTTTAGAAGTATTCAGGTCAGCCATCCCCACCCAAGGACCAAATTTTTCAGGGTCAGAGTTACCACCCTGATGGCTCATTCCTGTCCATCCACCCCCTGCCTTGCAGTGGAAATGCTGGAACTGACTTCTGCATGCTGGGAATGGGACTATGCCAGGCTCTGGGTAGTGGTATGCATTAGTTTGGATTTTTAGTTCTGGGGTTTTAGGTCTGTGTCCAAGTCTTGGTGCTCTGGGTCTGTGCCTGATTCTTGGGGGTAGGGGGTCTTGTGGTCAGTGTCTTTGGGTCATAGAATCATAAAAAGTAAGGGATGGGACCTTGAAAGATCATCGAGTCCAACCCCTCTACTCTGGGCAGGAATACTGCTGAGATCAAACTATCCCAGCAAGGTGTCTGTCCAGCCTCCTCTTGAAGATTTCCAAGGAGACTGCATCACCTCCTTGGGAAGTCTATTCCAGATTCTGGTCACCCTTACCATAAATAAGCTCTTCCTTGCATACAACCTGAAACCATCCTCTAACAGTTTATGGCATTGCTTCTTGTCATCCCCTGGGGCACCCTAATGAACAGTTTTTCTCCCAGATCCTGATACTCACCCCCTACATACTTATAAATGGCCACCAAGTTCAGTCTTCTCTTCCCCAGGCTCAGCAGTCCCAGATCCCTTAGTTTTTCCTTGTAAGGTTTTTCCTGCAGGCCCTTAATCATTTTTGTGGCCCATCTCTGGACCTTTTCAAAATTTTCCACACCTTTTTTGAGGTGCAGCACCCAGAACTGGACACAATAATTCAGCTGGAGTTTCACCAATGCTGAGTAGAGAAGAAGTATCACTTCCTTAGCCCTGCTCACAATGCATTGCCTAACGCATCCCAGTATGCTATTAGCTCTGCTGACTACAGTGTCACACTGGTGGCTTATGTTTGTCCTGTGATCAATTGCAACCCTGAGCTCCCTTTCAGTCATCATGCTAGCCAGGACATCCCCTAACCTATATTCATGTCACTGGTTACTTCTTCCCACATGAAGCACTCAGCATTTATTCTTATTGAACTGCATTCAGTTCTGCTCCACCCACCATTCCAGCTTGTCCAGAACTGCTTGGATCCTCATTCTGTCCCCTAGCTTAACCACTTTCCCCCATAAATTAATGTTGTCTGAAAACTTGGCCAGCATGATTTCCACATCCTCCTCTAAATCATTGATAAAGATGTTGAACAGCATACGGCCAAGAATTGAACCCTGCAGGACACCACTGGCCATCTCTCACCAAGATGATGCAGACCCATCTGCTAACTCTCTCTGGGTTTGACCCCTTTACCAGTTCCCAACCCACCTGACTCTGGACTCTGCCAGCCCACAAGCCCCCTGTTTGTTTGTTTTTAAATATAAGAGCATCATGGGAAACCATATCAAAGGCCTTTTAAAAATCCAAGTTATGACAACTACCACATTTTCCACATCTAAGTGGTTCGTTCCTTGATCATTCAAGGTTGTTCACACATGATCCGCCCCATGTTGGCTATCCTTCAGCATTATGCCTTCTGCCAGTTTCTCATAAATGGACTTCTTGATAGTTTTTTCCAAAATTTTACCCAGTATCAAGGTCAAACTGACCGGCCTGTCATGTCCCAAATCCTCCCTTCTCCCTTTCTTAAAGATTGGCACCACATTGGCCCCTTACCAGTCTTCTGGGACCTCTCCTGTACACCATGAGTTTTCAAATACCTTGCCAATGGTCCCACAATGACTCCAGCTAATTCCCTCAGCACTGCATGTGGGTCTGCATGTGGGTCTTGGGTGCTTTGGGTGGGGTCTTGGGGTTTTGAGTGTATGGTGGTCTGGGCTAGGGTCTTGAGTGTCTGGAGGTCAGGGTTGTGTGCAGGAGACACAGCTGCCTCTACCTTCTGTGTCTCCCTGCATCCCAGAGTAGTAGGTGAGGCTGGGGAGAGGAGTTGTTTTTTCTTGAGCCCAAGGCAGCTATTGGAGAGGAGTTTTTCATGCTCAGCTGGAGCAGTGGAGTACAGTCTAAATACCAGAGTGTTCCCCTGAAGGTGGGAGCAATGCACGCTGGGATATTAATGGACAGAAGAGGCACATCTATCAATAGGGGACTGTACACATGTTTGCTAAACCAATCTAAGTCCTATTGGACTAGATTTAAAACTCATCTGATGAGGTTTATATTTCCACCATTTATGCTATTTTTAGGCCATCCTAAGTCTTGTGAATATTTTCACACTTAGAGTTTCTAAGGGCTATATACAATTCTACCAGTGGAAATATAATGGTTGTATGCACCCTAAGTTTCCACTCCTCTAGACATTTGAGAACTATTAGTATCATGAGTAGTCCCACTGAAGTGAAACTCAATAAAGCAACATGCTTTAGTGGACGTTAGACAACTACAGCAATTAAAGTTGCTCACAGGACTTAGTGTTTGGGATTGTGCCTAATCATTTTTCATATCTTTTAATGTATGGCAGTCAGAAAGATATCACATCATCCCATACTGTCTTCCAGTAATTACACAATATGTTGCAACTTTTCATGATTGACTGAAAATTAGAAATGAACTAGAAAGCTACACAATTTGCATTTCAGTTCAACTAAACTATTTTTTTTAAAGTCTGTTTATATTATTTATATTTCTGATTTTACATCTCTGATTCAGTTTGATATACCCTAATGTACACCATCTTTTTATGGGAGCGGTGGGGGGGAGGAAGGAGGAGCACAGTATGAGTTTGTGTGGGAAGGAGGGTAGAGCATGTCTGGTTTATCAATTTCAGGGTTGGCTAATTTTGACAATAACAGAGAAGGATGGGCTGCTTTTAGAATTGGAGAGTTGTCAATTTTATCTTTAAGATTGGTCTAAATAATCTACTGTTACACAGATGCTTTTAATTTGTTTTATATTTCTTCAAAGCAGGTAGCATCAAACTGATTTTTCCATGGCTTTAATACAGAATCAAACAGAAGATATTGAAAATTGTATAAACAAATGAAGCACGAGTTATTAGTTGAGCATTAGAAAAAAAACTGAATTCAACTGGTAGGCAGACCTTTTTTTTTGGAAGTTGTGTTTTATTTCTGTCAGAATACTCTGTGATAGCAGGCAAACTATAATAGATAGCAATGAGTGGAATACATAAAATAGCAGAGAAGAGACAAACTTAGAAATCAGGAGATGAGGATGCAGTACTTCTGCAGTAATCTTTCATCTGTGGATCTGAGTTCAAGGGGAAATTATTTTGTTGTCCTTATGCTAATCCCCTTTTATGCATACCATAACACCCATCAAACATTTTGAAACAACTCATTATTATCGACAGTCTCTGCTTTGAAGGCTGGGACTGGAATAACAGAAGTACTTTGGGCAAAGTTGTGTATGCAAATTCACACAGCTACTGCTCTGCACTTCAGCCAGTAACTTTAATGATAAATTCACCCTCATACTTCATATGAAATAAAAAATTTGTGTGTTCAGTTGTATAATATGAAAAATAGTATAAAGAATATGAAATTCTGATACATATAAAAGTACTGATTTTTGTGTGTGTGTACCTTACATTAGTCTTCCATAATGGAATATTACAGCACGCCCTCTAGCAATGTGAATGTGTATTCAGAAGACATATGGTACATTATACAACAGGAAGATTCTCCTGTCATAACTGCATAACTGGAATATTAAGTATTCCACCTAATAGGAGCTCTATCTGAAAGTGCAGGAACTCCTCTGGATTTCAATGAGAGAGACGTAAGTGTAGGAAGGACAGATTATCTGGCTATATTTGACACTAAAGCAGCATATACAATGAATATCTTACAACAATATATCTTAAGAATATTAGAAAAGCAATGGTTCCCAAACAGTGCATCAGAAGGGGAAAGATCACCAAAAATGTCAGCAAATTTCATATTTGCCTTGTGATTAAAATAACACAATAGAGCAAATCTCAGCCTCTTCAACTATTATTTCAAACACAGTATTTTTACTCTATAAAGTTACAGTATACACTTGCAATGAGCTGATAAATGCCTTGTGTCACAAACAACTTCTACTCAGGTCTACACACACTCAGATCCTCCCTTTCTTAGACAGTACAGCTATATGGAATCTCCAGGCTCTAGGGTCCCACAGCTCTTTGGAAGAAATCTGGGAGAATTTGCAATTTGGATCCTATTGTAGAACAGCATCAGTGATGGCCACACTCAGTTGTGTGTGTTATGTAAGTAATGTTGAAGGATCAGCAAAAGAAGAATCCCCTCCCCTCCCCCAAAAAAGAGAATGATTTTTTTTTTTGTATACCACAAAATATGGATTCTTCCTAACTGGGATTTTAAACACAAAATTAGAAGTAGAGAGGAGATTTGAATATGTAGACTAATTTTGGCCCTCTTACTGTAGTTACCTTTCAAGTGTCATGTTACTTATAGGGCTACATGTCTACAAGATCTACATGTCACTGTACAGCAACATTGCTATAGTGCCATGTACTTCCTTTTGGCTTTGAAGGCAAAGCTATGGTCATGGATGGAATCAGGATTGAGTGTCAGGGGTGGATTAACACATCAGTCTGTGGGGCCCTGCTAATTTAGTACTTCCGATCCTTTTGAAAGTACTAAGGCGTGGTGCAGTACAGGTGGCTACTGTATTGTGCATGTGGTGCATGATTAGATTTTGCCACTACATCACTGTAGCGGCATGCTATGCTGGGTGAACACACCATTATGGTGACATAGGTGATCATATGTAGACCCATATGATTGCTATGTCTCCATAGTGTGCCATATGGCAATGTAGCACATCACTACATCGCTGTAGGGTGACGTGTAGATGCACCCATAATGTACTTTTGCTTCCTTTGAAAGATTTTCAACACAGGGACTTTCCTGAGTTAATGATTCCTTATTCTACTTGTTGTTCTTATCTGGTAACAGATACAGTCTTTGTGAAGCTTCACTACAACCCTGGGTGGATCCAGGGAGACAAAGTGGTGCAGTTGCATACCCGATGTTGGTTGTGCCATACCTACCCGGTGAACTCTCTGAGCTCACCAGCCAATCAACACAACTCTGCAAGCAGTGAGCTCTCTGAGCTCACCAGCTGATCAGCACAGCTCCTGCTAGAGCTACATGCACAGTGGGCTCATAAAGCTCTGAGAGGACCCAGGCTGAGCAGTAAGTGAGCTTAGAGACATCATCGTACTTGTGCTGCACAGCTGAAGAAGATGTGGTCATATGCCCTCCACCCTCATTACAGTGGTGGATTAAAATTTACTGGGGTCCTGGGCAAACCAAAAATTGGAGGCTGCCCCTTCCCCACCAGAAGCTGCATCTGCCCTCCTCCCTCCCT
>NW_017728918.1:61038054-61043866 GCF_001723895.1 Crocodylus porosus | reverse complement strand
CTGGGGCATTCCCAGAGCACAAGCACCACTGAAATGAAGACAGCCCCAGCCCTTCTACCCAGTGGGTGTTGCACAGCCAGAGCTACAGTCCCCAAGCACTATGGAATGGGCCAGGGCCAGGGCTACCTTGTGGGGTGGGGGGTGGGCATGAGCTCTGGCCCTGGCTGCTTGCTTGCTCCTCTTCACACCCCACCCCCCGCCAGCCTGGGCATGGTGGGGCTGTCCTGTCCTGTCCCAGTGGCACTGGTGCTAGCGGCTGCCTGTAGACAGCAGGGAGCAGGAGTGGGACTGATCATGGGGCAGATGGCCCTGGGAAGCCACCCACCCCTAGCCCCTGGTGCTATCTGGGCCATACTGCCTCTGGCACCCTAGGAGATCCCACAGGCCCATGCATTAATTCACCCCCTGACCCTCAATCCTGGTTCTATCCATGACCACAGCTCTGCCTTAAAAGCCTTTCTGCTGAAATGGGCACAGCAATGCAAGAAATCAAAGGGAAAAGATTTTTTTTACTTATACCTAATGAATGCCAAATGGTAGTCATAAAATGTACACCTGGCATCAAACGGAGATACAGCATGTGATTTTTTTGCTAGAACTCTTATCCTCCCTCAACCTTCTCCAATATTGTTTTAAATCCTTTTGTTATTTC
Organism: Crocodylus porosus; assembly: GCF_001723895.1. Lineage (NCBI taxonomy): Eukaryota > Metazoa > Chordata > Crocodylia > Crocodylidae > Crocodylus > Crocodylus porosus. The sequence goes on along the minus strand of NW_017728918.1, from coordinate 61,043,214 downwards.
ACTGCAAAATTTAAGCCCCAATCCTGCAGACATTAATTTCTATGGGATTTCCTGTAAGAGCAAGCTTGATTATGTGCTTGTTGGCAGGATCAGAGTTTAAATGATAAGCTCCTTGCAGAAGGGCCCAATCTTTTTATATACCTCTGCAAATAGTCTATGCTTCTGGGCAATGCAAATATAATACAATGCTCAGGTGGTCACACTAGATACATTTTGTTTAGCTTACTGCAATCCATATATACACTGACAAAGGAACATAATTTAAAAATAACCAAATAGTTTAACATTTAAATATTGTTGTTAAATGGATTAAAAATGTTTTATACCTGAATTCCCAGAACTTCTCCAGTCTCTCACAATAATGCTGGCAAAAGCAAACATGCCCATGGGAGCCTCCTGTGTTTTAAAGTACTGAAGTTTTTTCTCTTCTGGCACTGGAGTGAAAAAGATTGCCTCTGCTGCAACAGCTAGAAAGCTGGAGATTGTACAACTACTGCAGTTTAATGGAAGGGTTCCACTCAGCCTTTGTTTTCCTTTCTGCTCTAAGGCCCAATTTTGAATTTGGGTCTCAGAGAAAATTGTCATGCAAATCAATGTTGATTTTGTTAGAGCACAGAGGTCAAAACAAGGGGGAGGTGGTTATGGTAACAAAACAAAACATGATTGCCAGCTCTTATTGCTTATAGCCAATAAATTGGGAGACAGTGGGCATGTCTACATGCACATTTATGCTAGTTTATATTTAGTGCACAGCAAGGAATAGGCCATGTACAGATGTTAAAGCACATTAACAAAGTGTGTGCACTGACTTCAGACTAAAGTTAGTCCCAAGTTAGTCCACATACAGTGTAACAACACAGTAATAATGTGTCTACATATGCTCTACTGTGTAGTAGCTAATCAGGCATAAATTTAATACCTGCATGATGCAGGTATCAAATATAGGCTCAAGCCGGCGTAAGTCACCATATTTATTGCACAGTATGGGCGCGCACATGTAGATGTGCTCCCGTACTACATGGTAATTTTGGTTACTGCACATTAAATGCACAGATGTAGACACGCCCAGTATACTCTAATGAATGAATTGGGACAGGACAGACAGTCAAGACAAATGGGGTTCTAGCCTCTGTGTCACTGCTCCCTTCTGTAATGTTTGCCTCCCTTTCCACCCTTTGCCCTGTCATGTTACTCTTGGAGATGGGGACTAAACTGCCATTTTTATCTTTGAGGCACATGGAAATTAAAGGTGAGATAGGATCTAATGCATAATCCCCACAATCATGCTTTCTGCCATACCACACTTGCCTGGCAGAAGGCATGGCTGTAGAATTAAACATGAGATCCTCTCACGTTACATTGCTGGTGCAGGAGGAGCCTAGCTAATGGGCATAAGCTAAACAAGGGTAAATTCAGGCTGGACATAAGAAAGAACTTTTTCTCTGTAACGGTCACCAGAATCTGGAACACAGTCCCAGCAGAGGTGGAGCAGTCACCATCCTTGAAGGTGTTCAAAAAGAGGCTGGACAACCACCTTGTTGAGCTCATCTGAGCCCAATAACTTCCTGCCCATGGCAGAGGACTGGATTTGATAATCTGGCAGGTCCATTCTGGTCCTTTGATTCTATAACCAATTTGTACTGCAATCTCGTTGGTTTCAAGAGAAGAGCTCAACCTAGGTAAAATTAAACATCTTAGCAAAATCAGAATCTAAAAATATCCCAGTGCACCTGCAAATGCCAGCTGAAGTCAGTTGAAGTTGCTAGTGTTCTTTTTTTTCTAGAAATTGGGCTACCTCTACATAAATGCTTAAATATAGGTAATGGCACCTAGCTTCAAGTATCTGGGCCTGAACATGTGGGTCACACATTCAAGTGTCCTAGTAGCAACCTCAGGTGTATGTTATTTGCTCAAATACAAAGGATTTATTGCTGTAAAATACTGGTCTAATTACAATGCATCTATATTAAAGTCCTTCATCTACTGAGGTCAAAACTGCCTTTTCCCCCTCAGTTTCCACTTTCCTTCCCAGGGGAAAAAGTAAGAGTTACAGAGAGCATCAATAGTTATATTTCCAAGACAAATTGCACAAGCTTTGAAATTCAAGGAAATGGGAAGAGATTTTTTTTCTTTAAGGCTTGTCTTTGTTCTCATTCCTTGATCTCTTTCAAGATTTACAAAGAAGATGCCAACTTGCTATAGTATAAAAGTAGCAAAAACAACCAAAGGACTTTCTTTACTCTGCTACTACACATTCTGAGAGTGGAACACCATAGTCAACACTCCCGTTTCATATTGCCTAGAGCCTTTGTAGACACACACAAGTGCAAAAATAACTTTTGGGTAATGAATAACAGAATTTCTGTTTGATTGATGTCTCTTACCTAATACAGCTTATTTGATACAAGTACATTTTTCTTTTACTGCACCCATTTTTTAAATTAGATTTTTTAAAGTAGTATTTCATTTAATTTCTGTTTAAATGAAAAGTAAATTAACATAAATAAAAACAAGTTAATAACTCTTCAGAAGATTAAACCGTTCAAAAAGAATTTGAACACATTTTAAATCTGGTTAGCAAGCTGTTAGTCACTTGTTAACAACTGACACAATCATATATACCACCTAATATGACAACATGAATTTTAAAAAAAAGATTTGGCAAAAGGAACTTTTACATTCTTTGTTATGTATGATGTAATACAAGAATATTTTGTCTTAACAATCATGACTTATTTGGTCGCGACAGCTCTTGATTGGAGAAGGACCCTCATACTTAAATATGCAAACACATATGATGTGTGCAAATGGTGTTCAAATGGGGAACTTATCATTCTACATTTCATTGTGCATGTTAGTCAGGATTTGAACCTAGGTCTCCAGTAGAGAATTGACATTTCATTAAGTGGCATTTTTTTAAAAGGCCACTCTGAGGTCTATCCTAGTTTTAGACCAAAGATAATTTTGTAGTCAAATTATAAAGCCTTGAATGTAGTAAAATCCTGGATCAGCTTTGAACAGAATGCTACTAGTGTTACTCTGATAAGTCCATTCAGCAAACAGAAAAATCACATTATCTTAGGTTAGACTTGCAGCTCTCATTCAGCAGGAGTTTCCTGAAAGACCACAGTCCACACTCAGAAGCTTTTGCAGTATTGAAGTGCTGAGCCAGGTCCTACAAACTTAACACATGTCTACAGAGTGCAAGACAATGTGGGGCCGAGTTATCTGAGGTAAGTCTGTGCACACAGTTCATGAGTCAGAAGTGCAGCCACATTAAACAGAACTAAACCAGCCTGGGTGCAGCACCGTATAAACCCAGCTACACCATTTCTGGATCCAGAGCTAACAGTCTCTTGTGTTATACAGATGTAGATGTGTCATTATTACAGAACATATTACATTCATGCTTTAAAAAGGAGATTTTGAGTAATTTAAGAATAAAAAGTAGAAAAGAGAAAAGTGCTGATATTATACATGATTTAAAATGTTGAAGAAAAATAACTGTATAAGTTCTAACTGCATAATCAACAAAATGTAAGAGAACTGGCCTGGGCTTTGGAAGAACAGGATTCATGATTCTTTCACAGACACACAGAACAACCTCCTTTTCTATAACACAGAGTTAATGACACTTCTCCTCTGGCTTTGGTTTATCCATACAGATTGTAAACTGTTTTGGGCAGAGATTCTCTTACTATAGGTTTGTATGGGGCCAAGTACAAGATGGCAAATCAGAGGGAGTCTGGAGCTAGGGCTATACAAGCTTATCCCTACACGTATGTATACTTTATACAGATTAATACAAACGTGTTAATTTGGGGTTCAAACTGCTGGGTTCAAGCCCAGATCCCTGTTGAGAGGTACATCCTGCCTGAACCTCCAAGCTAGCCAGCAGAGACAGCTTGAGAAGATGGTGCAGATGTCAGTAGGCAGAGCTTATCTCAACAGCACTCCTTTTTTTTTCCTCACCAGCACTGGGCTTTCTTTGGAGGCTTCACAGACATAGCAACAGCGACAATTTAGAAGTTATATAAGATTAAAGACAATAATGTAAACCCAAACTTTGTTCCTTAATCTGCTAAGAGACTGAGGTCAGAGGTCATCTCACTGCTAGAACAATCAGAGCTACTGCTAACATCTAAAGCAGTGTAAGGAAACCAGTTTCTGACTGTAAACTGAGTTGTAATGAATCAGATGGCAAGCTTCAAAGAATACAAGCCAACTCTATTGCCACTGGCTGGCTTAAGATCACCTGCACAGTTGAAGCCTTTTATTGTGGCTAAGTGAGGAAAAACAAACACCAGCAAAGCAACCAACTGAGGCCTGAACTTCATTTCCACATTCTGAACGCGTTTCAACCACATCAGACCAACTTTTTAAATCATATTCTGTGCAGATTCAGCAGTGTAGAGATAATCAGTGCTTCAATGGGGCTAATTTCTCAAAATTAGGAAAATTACGAGTTACACTTATTTGAGAGGAAAAGTTAAGATGATAAATGTAAATGAAAATTTAGAGGGTTTTTTTTTTTTTAAAGAGTTTCATTAGATAGCCAAATATCTATCAGGACAACTCATAGAAAGAGGAATTCACTTGAGAGTAGAAATGCAGGTAGCAATTAGAAAATGTCTGTGGGGGGGTGTATATGTACATAATGGAGTAAGTCTCTGTGTCTTCAGATATTATTGAGACTTGGCAAATTAATGAATGAAACTTACTACATTGTGTACACTCCATTGTGTATGAACACGTAATGTGAATTTTTATTATGCAAACACATACACAAGTGGAACGTAAATAACAACCAACATAAAAACACAAGCTATGGCAGAAAATTGAAAAGGAAAGCTGAAGCTATCAAGAGAAAGGTGGAGCTGAGGTCAATAACAGAGCCTTAACAATGGTATACTGACATTACTAAAAATAGAAGGTAATATAGTGATGGTACACAAGCATTTGGTAAATATTCCTGGTCCATTTGGGAAAAAAGCTAGATGATATGCTAGTACGACATGGAGACAATGAAAATAATTCATTTCATAGATTTCGTAGATTTCATAAACATCAGGGCTGGAAGGGACCTCGGGAGATCATCGAGTCCAGCCCCCTGCCCAAAGGGCAGGAAGTCAGCTGGGGTCATAGGATCCCAGCAAGATA
>NW_017728918.1:61033096-61037577 GCF_001723895.1 Crocodylus porosus | reverse complement strand
AGGGTCAAAGGATCCCGGCAAGATAAGCAGCTAAGCGTTTCTTGAATGAGTCCAAAGTAGGTTCCTGCACCATTTCTGGAGGGAGTCTATTTCAGGTCTTGGGGGCTCAGACAGTAAAGAATTTTTTTCTTATGTCCAGCCTAAAATTGGTCTTGGAGGAGTTTATGACTTTTGGTCTTTGTTTTTCCTTGGGGCACTCTGGTAAACAGATAGATGTTCTCCCAGGTCCTGATGTACACCCCTTACGTACTTATATGCAGCCACCAGGTCCCCCCTGAGCCTGCAGTTTCCAGGCTGAAGAGTCGCATGGCTCTCAGCTTCTCTTCATAAGACCTATTTTCTTGCCCTCTGATCATGTGTGTAGCTCTCCTCTGGACTCTCTCTAGCTTCTCTACATCCTTTTAAAATTGTGGAGCCCAGAATTGGATGCAGTACTCCAGCTGTGGCCTCACCAAGGCCGAGTACAGCAGGAGGATGACATCCTGAGATTTACTTGAGAAGCATCTATTGATGCAAGTCAGGGTTTTGTTTGCTTTACCAGCTGCGACATCACATTAGTGTCTCATGTTCATCTTGTGGTCAGTCATGACCCCCAAGTCTCATTCAGCAGTGGTGCTAGCAAGCATAGCACTGTCAAACCTATAAGCATGCTGTGGGGTTTTTTTTCTCCTGAGGTGGAGTACCTCACCACATAGTTTGTACACCAGCTCTACATGAGCTTATTGGACTGGAGTAAACTAATTCACTCTGCTGTAGGATAGTACTGCCAGACACAAGTACTAGCCAATGGTGGAGTTTATTTACTCTGCCACAACATCTGTGTAGATGGTGACCAGGGATGGCTGGGGTATGAGGGTACTACAGCGTTGGACTGCTTGCCAGTTAGCTTCACATTGTAGCACCTTCATGCCCCAGCCAACCCCTCTGCAACACACAAAGCCAGGGCAGAGCAGCCTTGGGTTGACAGGCTGAACCCTCAGGGCCCCTGCTAGGCCAGGGCTGCTCCACTGCCACTCACCATGCTGCGGTCCCTGGCGCGTGTATAAATGTTGCACCCAGGAGCAATGAACTCTGTGAACTGTGCAGGAGTTTATGGCATCAAATTAATTTCACATTTAGAAGCACCCCATGACAGTGTAATAAAACATGGAGCACTCTCTCATATAAGAAATTATATTACCTGATAATTAGGCTAAGATATGGCTAACTCACAGATCTTAAAAAAGTAACCATAAAGTGGGAATCATTGCTAAATGTAGATTCCCTTTAAGATATTTTATGAAGACAGGGTCTATGTCACATTCTATTTAATACAGTCCTAAGGTATTTGGAAATAAAGTTATATTGATGAAAATCAATGTTAATACAATTTGCAGATGACACAAAGCCTGCCATTGGTAAATAATGACGACAGGCAAATCTCACAGACTCATTGCAATCTTTCAGTAAGCTTGCGTTCTTTCAAACAAAACAAGCTTTACTACAGCCAAATGCAAAGTCATACATTTGAGTTTACAGCTAAAGAATAACCATAAACTGATCACAAAAGAGGCAGAAGCCTGTAACCAATTAGACTACAGAGATTTGAATAATTCACAAATAATGTACAGTTATTCATAAGTGGCTTAAAGCATCCCTGTGCTGCCATTATTAGAGACAATTCAATTTCAGTTTAATAGATGGTCCATGCCATATATGGCCACAGACTGCGTGTAGGAGGAAAACTGAACAGGAAGCCTTCTGATGCTTTTCAGGAGCTGACTCTTGATTAGCTTCTGTACTGAGAACTAATTTCTCTTTTTTTTTATGTCCCTTCTGTTAAATAACTGTTTCCCCTTAAAGTTGAACATAAATGAAGTGATACAGACATGCCTGGCAATACATTAGTAAAATATATTATTTTTCTGAGCAACATCCCAATTATTTTTAACAGAAATTTGACCACAGACATCTTATCTATACTTCCTTATAGTTTGCCAAGGATTTTAGTGTGCTACATTCTTTTATGTTTTTTCTTTCGTTTAAAACCTCACAGCCTACAAATATGGCATGACTTGTCACCAGACAGCACATGGAGCAGGAAATATGTTGTTGAAGTGTCTGTCATCATCACAAAGTACCTATCATCAAATACCACAGTGCAAGTTTTTGCATTAATAATGCTACCATTTAACTGTTTTGGAATGTAAATGTTTCTGTGGGTGTAACAGATACCTCTGTGTGTTGCCTACAAACTGGTATTGCTGAATAGAGAAGGTGCAGCAAATGGGAAAAGAGAATTATTCTTTTAATACTACATTCTGGTCTTTTGAGATTTAGGAATTGCACTCCTAATGCAGAAGATAAACAATGAACTATTAAGCATATGTAATGATTCTGATATCCTGCTATTACTGGTAATTTATCATCAATGCTTTTTTTGCCTCAGTTCTGGCTGGAAGTTAAATATACTCTATTTCTTGGCTTCACTTGTAAAAAAAAGTGTTCTGCCAGTAACGGATCAATGTGAGCTGGTCCTTATTTGTAGAAAATTATGTAGGGGGACTGAACTAAGGGACTATGATTCAACAGTGAACTCCCTCTACATTAATCACATTCTGAAGCAGGGGCAGAAATCATTTTAAAGAAGTTTATAATACAATTCAGAGAACACAAACAATTAATATGAAGAACTGGAGGGAAAAAAGGGACAAGAGTGAACGTTAAGGGCATGCTTCTTAAAATTACTTCCTCATTTTGTGGCCACAAATAATGGAGCTGCAATTTTTCATGCAGTATTAAGTGTAGGCATTAATGATAGTAGGCAGAAATCCTTCTGATTGGAAGATGCAATCAGGCAGTTAGACATCTAATTGACATTATTTATGCCTACAATTAAATAACACAAACCGGTGACTGCAATTTTCTGTGAGGACAATGAGAGGGAACTTTAGATGTCAAACCTTAAAGGTCAAGGATCCTCTTGCAGTCAGTAACATTTTGCCCAAGTTAGTCTTTGGCCCCAAATACCAATTTTGTAACAAATATAGAAAACTTTGTGTGGGAGTTTGCCCCATGTATTAAAAAAAAATGTTTGAGAAGATGAACATGGAACTGTACTTAGATAGTTCTAAACAACACTTGTAAGCATTTACACTCTATGTAGATTAACCACATGAAAGACCACAGGTTCTGCCCACCTCTGTTGACATGAATGCAGGCACCATACATGCATAATTTGCTGCCACTTGCTAATTAAGGTATGAAAGGCAAAACACACATCAAAGATAAATATTTGATCATTTTAAAGCTATTATGGATAGAGTAGACCTCTTGTTACAATTCATGATATCTACAGGTTAACACAAGTAGTGACTGGTAGTTAACCATGTCCCTCTGAAGTAAGGCAGAAGGCAGAATGGAGTGGTATCTTAGACTAATTCACTCAGAGAGGTATGAGCTTTTGTAGGCTTTACCCTACTTTGTCAAGTCTATTCATCATATCTGATAGAGTAGCCTGAAGCCTGTTAAAATTCCTGTCTCCCTGAAGGCGCTAATCTGTAAAGTGTAAATGGCTAACTTGTTTACAACTTGGGTACTTAAAGTTTGGTATATAAACCCATGCTTAGGCAACTGATTAACAGGTCATCTAGCAATGAATCTAACCCTGATACCTACTTACTTTAAGAAGAAAAGTAAATACTAAGCAAATTTAAGATGCCTGATATTTTTATTCAGGTTACAAACATGAGATTTAGGGATTTAACTTAAAAAACTGGACATTTTAAGCCTGGTTGGTCCCTCTTACTGTGATTCAAGCTCCTAGTGAAATATAGCATATCCAGATGAGCCCGCATGTGCCTCTTGCAGTGTCTCAAGCTCCTTTGAGATGCTTCAAGGGGCATGTGCAGGAATGAGAAAATGTTCCCCATGCTGCAGATTTGCAGCGTGGGGAAAAATTAGACCCCTGGATATCCAGGGGTCAAAAAACCCCACGGAGAAAAAAGCAGGGCAGGTCCAGAGGCTGAGTCCTCCCCAGAGCCACTCTGCAACCAGAGGCTGAGTTCTCTACAGAGCCACTCTGGTAGCAGCCAGAGCATCTCTATGGTTGGCCCTCACCCTGGTACTGAAGCACATTGCCTGACTGACCCTACCTACCCCCTGAGCTCCCCTGATCCCTGCCACACTCAGCCCCATCCCCTGCCTGCCCCCCAAGCCCTCCCAATCCCTGCCCCACCTGGCCCCATTCCCCCCAGCTCCCTGATCCCCTCATATCCCTTCCGCACACAGGCATGGGGCTGGATGAGGCAGCCATTTTGGGGGGGCTGCAGGAGCCAGTGGGGGATGAGGCCAGGCAGAGCAGCAATTTGGGGGACTGAGGGAGCAAGCAGGGGTGGACATGTGAGCCCTGCAGGGGAGGTGGTAGCCCCTGTGGGGGCTGTTTGGCCCATATGGGGGGGCTGTAGCTCCTGTTGGGGGGGGGGGCTGTGGCCCCTGTGGGG
>NW_017728918.1:61031538-61032996 GCF_001723895.1 Crocodylus porosus | reverse complement strand
GGGGATGAGGCCAGGCAGAGCAGCAATTTGGGGGACTGAGGGAGCAAGCAGGGGTGGACATGTGAGCCCTGCAGGGGAGGTGGTAGCCCCTGTGGTGGCTGTTTAACCCTGTGGGGGGGGCTGTAGCTCCTGTTGGGGGGGGGGGCTGTGGCCCCTGTGGGGGGCAGCAAAACACACAGGTATTTAGAATTTACCTTATTATGATGATAGAGACACTGGTAGGCTTCCAAATTGCTTTAACATGGTAGATATATGTGAAGGAGTATCGGCATGGGACGACGCCAGAGGGGAGAAAACAATCAATACGGGAGAGTAGCATTTTAGAAGCAGGTGCTCGCTGCATTTAAAAGAGCCACGAGAGAAAGCTTCATGGCAGGGAGGATGGGAGGAAAATGGGCAGAGTCTCCTCGAGTGCGGAGAATGGGGAGAGGATTGTGGAGACAGGGTGATCCAGGAGCTCAGCCCAGCAAAAGAGAGAGAGCTGAGCAAAGAAAGGGGCCAAGCACACTGCAAAGAAGAAAGAGACCTTATATGGGACCACAGGAAATAGAAGCTGAGAAGCTGCGAGAAAAGGAGACAAGAGCATGGATGCCCTAAAAATAAAAAATTGAGAAAGGGAGAAGGGGACAGTGACAGAGACATAAGGATGTCTTACCTTCCATTTTGGTTTAGTTGTTGACTGTTCCCATTAGGGGCTAATAGACAAAGTAACGTAGTATAGGTCAATACTAACCCAAATGTTAAAAATGGAAAGTTCGAGGCAATTCCTGATATGGATGTGAATTGTAGACGGACCGATTAATATATTAAAGATCTTAAAGATATCATAGACATTAGGGCTGGAAGGGACCTCAGAAGATCATTGAGTCCAGTCCCCCGCCCAAAGGGCAGGAAGTCAGCTGGGGTCATAGGATCCCAGCAACGTAAGCATCCAATTTGCTCTTGAAGGTGTTCAATGTAGGTGCTTGAACCACCTCCGATGGCTAACTGTTCTAGACCCTGTGGGCTTGGACAGTAAAGAAAAGCTTCCTTATGTCCACCCTGAAACAGTCTTGCAGTAGTTTATGACTGTTTGACCTCATCATCCCTTGGGGCGCTCTAGTGAACAAACGTTCCCCCAGATCCTGGTGGTCACCCCTGATAAACTTATAGGTGGCCATCAGCTCACCCCTGAGCCTACGCTTTTCTAAGCTAAAAAGCCCCATGGCTCTCAGCCTGTTGTCTTAAGGTCTGTTTTCCTGACCTCTGATCATGTGCGTGACTCTTCTCTGGACTCTCTCAAGCTTCTCCACATCCTTTTTGAATTCTGGAGCCCAAAACTGGACACAGTACTTCAGCTGCAGCCTCACCAAGCCCAAGAACAAGGGGAGAATGATGTCCCGGGATTTGATTGAGAAGCATCTATGGATGCACGCCAGCGTTTTGGTCGCTTTAGTAGCCGCAGCATCGCATTGCAGG
>NW_017728918.1:60995427-61031196 GCF_001723895.1 Crocodylus porosus | reverse complement strand
CCAGTCTTCGGGCACTACACCAGAGCACCAGGAGTTTTCAAAGATCTGTGCCAGGGGCTGGGCTATGACGCTTGCCAGCTCCTTGAGTACCCTGGGGTGCAGATTGTCAGGGCCGGCTGACTTGAAGATATCAAGCTTCTCAAGATGTTACTTCATAATGTCAGCATTTCTGGAGGGCAGGGGATCTCCCTCACCCAGACCTCCCTGTCCCATAGCGGGCATGGGCGTCCCATGGGATTGATGAAAGACCTACGCAATGTACCCATTTAATAGGTTTGCTTTTTCCTGGACCTCAGTTGTCAGTTCCCCATCTGGTTTCAGCAGGGGTCCAATGTTGCCCTTGCTTTTCCTTCAGCTCCCCACATATCTGAAAAAGGACTTTTTGTTGTCCTTGATGCTTGAAGCTAGTTGGAGTTCAGTTGCAGCTTTGGCTTTCCTAGTATGCTCTTTGCAGGACCGGACCAGTGCAGAATAATCCTCCTTGGAGATGAATCCCATCCTCCATCCTTTGTAGGCTTTTCTTTTTAGGCTTAGGAGGTCTGCTAGGTCCCTGGAGAGCCAGGGTGGCTGCTATGCCGTCTTGCTGCCTTTCCTCCAAGATGGAATAGACTTAGCTTGTGTATTGAGGATTGCTCCCTTGAGGAGCAGCCACTCTTCTTGAACTCCCCTTTCCCTGCGGTCATGGTCCCTTCGGGCCTCACTGACAAGCCTCCTGAGCTTGTCAAATTTGGTTTTTCTGAAGTCAAGGACTTCCTTGTTGCTGACTGACTTGCCAGGTTTACGGCAGATTATGAAGGTGATCAGCTCGTGGTCGCTGTCACCCAGCTTCCCATCGAACACTAGGTTGCCGATTAGGTCATCCATGCATGAGAGGAAGCTTTGTGACCGCTCGGATTTTGCTGAGTGATCCTCCCACGAGATGTCAACCATGGTCCTGGAGCATGAGGCCTCAGCCAGCTCCCAGGTGAACTCCTGGTCAAGCTCAGACTTTGGGTGGGAGGTTTGTAGTAGACTCCCACTGTTGTTTCTCCTGTGCCATGTTCCCCATGAATTGTAACCCAGAGGGTCTGTACCTGTCCACCCTGGTAGCCGATATCAGCTTGCAGAGACATGTAGCTTTCCTTAACATAGAAAGCTACACCCCCGCCCCTTTTAGCTACATGATCCCTCCTGTACAGGGTATAGCCATCTATACCCGTGGTCCAGTCATGGGTGGAGTCCCACCAGGTTTCCGTTATCCCAATGACATCATAATTATTTGCACTGAGCAGGAGGACAAGCTCCTTCTGCTCGTTACCAAGCTCCTGGCATTTGTGTACAGGCAGGCAAGTGTCCCCTTAGGGGCTCTTGCCTTGCTTTTGTACCAGGGCTGGGGCAAGGGTGGGCTCCCTTAAGTGCCTTGGTCTGCTGGCTTTGCAAGGGTAGCTTAGCAGGTCAGCAGTGGTGGTAGTCCCTCCATCCCCCAGCGGGCTCAGTTTAAAGCCAAGTGGAGGAAGTCAGCCAGTTTGGCTGAGAATAGCCTCCTCCCCAGAGGAAAGAGGTGGAAGCCATCTCATCCCAGCAGCTCACTGCCTCTCTAGCCAAACAGTGGGCTGTGGTCATGGAAGCCAAAGCCTTCCCAATGACACCAGCGCCGCACTCTTTGGTTGACTATGTGGATCCTCCTCTCCCTCCTCAGCTCATACCCCAAGAGTGGGAGGATCGATGAGAACACCACCTGTGCTCCCAGACCCTTTAGCCTCACTCTCAAATCCTTGTAGTGCCTCATGACCCAGCTGGAAGCGCTCCAAGCCGTGTCATTGGTGCCCACATGAATAAGGAGCATACGATAGTGGTCTGTGGGCTGGAGGAGCTGCGGGATCCTCTCCGCAATGTCCCGGATGTGGGCCCCCGGGAAGCAGCAGACTTCCCGGGCTAAGGGGTCAGGGTGGCAGATTGCCCTCTCAGTCCACCTCAGGATGGAGTTTCCCACAACAAACACCTTACGTTTTGTCTTGGGGAGAGCAGGGACGGTAGCTGCAGGTGAGCCTTTGTTGCCTGTGGGAGCTGGCGACTCAGCAGACTCTGCTGGAGCAGCAAGAGGTGCGTACCTGTTGCTAAGCTCCAGTGGGGCAGGGGCCTTGGTGCGGCAGGCCTTAGGGCCCTTGACCACCTTGGTCCATGCCCCTGACTGGACAGACTGCACGGAGTGGGAGGTCCTGGAGTCCTTCTTTGTCTTGGAGGGAGACGGTGGTCTACCCTCCGGCTCCCGGTGGAGAAGGGCCTGGCAGTAGGAGTCCATCTCCTGCTCACAGTCCCTGATGGCATGTAGTCTCTGGACTGTGGCTTGGAGCTCCTCCAGCTGGCACACCAGAGACCCCAAAAAGAAGCAGACCCCACACAGGGAGGTGGCCATGCTCCCAGGCCCCAGAACCTGAAAAAGGGACAGGCAGCCCCTGCAGCCAAGAGCCAGGGGCTCCATCTGTGTGGAGCCTGGAGCCATGGGCTCTGTCTCGGTGGCAGTCACTGAGGTGCCCAAGGGGGGGGCTGCAGAGCCCGAGGGGACCCGAGGGCTGTGGCGCGTGCCCATCTGTGTCATGCCTCTGGTAGGCTGGCTATGGCTGGGACTGTCTACCCTGGGGGGTTCGCAGGCAGGGCTTCAGGCCGTCCCACGCCCCCTCCCGCATGAACTCTGTGTTAACTCATGCACCGGCAGACAAGTGTGCCTATTTGCACAGCCTGTTTGTGTGGCTCCGGTTGCATGGCTCCTTGGGGGGCTGGGCGAAGTAGGGGCCTGGGCAGGGGCTTGACCCGGCCCGGCTCCATGCAGCCGCCTCCTCCCACTCAGAGGGGGGTTAGCCCCTTCCTACCGCTAGCCCCACTTGCCTCCAGCTGTGCTGGAGGTCGGCAGGGGTCTCTGCACCTGCTGGGGGGGCTTCAGAGGAGTGGGGGCGTGGTGGGCTTTCGCCCATGCATCTCTCACCACTCCGGAGCCTAACTGGACTTTTTCTGCTGTTTGGTGGGCCATTTTAAACTGTGCACATGTGCAGTGGGCCCACCATTGGGGAAAGCTGCTCTCGAGCAAGGGGGAGCCCTGCCTGGGATTTGGGGGGCCCTGCCCTACTGGAGGGGGACTGGTGAGTACCCCCTTCTACTTTTCTGTCTCCCTGGGGGGCTGGGCCAAGTAGGGGCCTGGGTGAGGGCTTGACCAGAGGGAAGACCCTGCCTCCTCAGAGCTGCTCAGAGCTGGCACTTTGTACCCAGCTGGCTGTGGCTGACCTCCTGGCCAAATGAGGCCAGGAGGACATACTTTGACAGTTCAAAGCAGGCCTCCACACCCAGAACATCTTCCAGGCTGCCCAGATGGCTGGGCAGGGGGTACACATGGCAGTAGTGTCACATAAAGGCCAACTTTGCAGCCACAGCTCACTGGCAGCAGGCACAGTGGGGCAGATGCCTGTAGTGGCTATACAGTCCCCATTTGAGTCTGGCAGGTGTGCAGCAAGTCACAGCCAGGGAGCAGACTCCTGCAGTGGGTAAAGGGTGCAGGGAACTCTAAGGGCTGCTTCAGCTGTCCAGTTGGCACAAGAGATAGTGTTCCCAGGTATCAGCTGGCTGGGCCCCAGAAGCTTCTACTTAACAGGGCAGCTTTTTGTAGTGATGGGGCTAGGACAGGGCAACTTTTTATACTTCTGGGGATACAAAAGGGGCTGGCCCTGGGCTCTAGCTCCCCCTCATTGCAGATCCAGGAGGAGCCAGGCAGGGTTATTTTGCCCCAAGTGGTACAATTTGCCCCACACCAAAGTGCATGTCCAGGCATGTACGCTGAGGCAAAAAAGCCTCAGCTCAAATTTGCACTGCTTCTATTTGAGCTGCTGTGAGCTCAAGTGCTTGGATGTGTGGACGCACCCATACTTACATACAATAGCATCAACATGTCATAATTCAAAAATTGTCATGGGAAACGTGAAGATTGTGCATTATTGAGGTTCTTTGAAAATCCTCAGCTGCTTAGCATTTAAAAATATTCAGTAACTGTAGTAATAATTGGTTCCTTTATCAAATACTTTTAGTCTTTTAAAGCCATATGCCTAGTGTGGTGGTACAGTAGGGGTCACTACTATGCAGAGCTTCCCACCTCACTGTGCCAGGCCCAAAACCACTGTTTGGGAGTCTCCCCTGGGGAGCCTACAGCCAACCGTCTCCCTCCCTAGAGAACACTCACAAGCCTGGGTAATGCTGCTACCACCCAGGTCTCTGATAGGGCTCTTTGTAGCCCAGGATACACAGAACCTGACTATTTTTGGGTGCTTCTTTCAGAACAAAGCCTCCCAGGGTAACCTCAGGTTCAACTGAGGGAAACATAAACAGCCAAGCTCTGCTGTCCAGGCAGGGAGCAAAAGGCCTCTTCTCTGCCCCTTCCACAATGAAACTGCCAGACTTGCTGTAACCTGATACTTTCATTAACTGGGGGGGTGCGGGGGGGCAAAGGAGTCAGACAATACACTTTAAGCAAACCAAAATAAGTTAAGCCTTCAGATATTGAGCTGGGTGATCCTTGTCAAGATGCTACTACATTACTTAGTTCTAATTTACAAGCTAGTTTCCAGGTCTGTACTCTCAGAGATTCATCCAGGCAGCAGCCTAGAGGCGTGTTGCTTGTGTCTGTTCCAAAATATCGCCAGAGGAAAAGAGTGAGCACCTCCCCCCTCCCCCGGACTTTATCTGGCCAGGTCATCTGGTCAGCCAGCTAACACCAAAAAGCAAGTGAGGGGTGCAGATGGAACGACCAAATGCAGGAACAGACAGAGGGGGATTTCTTCATAACTAGGACAAGAAGTCACTTTCAAAATAGGTCTCTGCTGAAGGCTGAAACATGCTGTATGTACAGAGAAAAATATGCTAAAAGGTGTCTTACAATGTATGAAATGAGTCTACTGTTTTCTCATTCAGTATTATTTCACAAATATCCATATGTAACTGCATAAACTGTCTTTATTTCAGAGAAGAACCTCATTTTACAAGGTATGGCATGATGTTACTCCATGAAACCAGAAATACTATTCATTTTATTGAAAAAAAAAACTTATTACAGTTTGAAGAACACAAACCTCATTACCCAGTTCTACTATCCTTACCCATACTGAAAGCTCTTATTATGTGAGGAATGCCATCAATTTCAACAGACATACTTACAGAATAAGATACTTACCAGAGTTAAATGGGTCATTAGTGAACAGTTTAATTTTTCTTTATTTATGAGTCTCCAGGATTTCCAAGATCATGAAAATTCAGGCTGATTGTCACTATGCAGGAAAAAAAATCAACACTTCACAATGAAATGTATAGGCCTCCAAAGTATGACTCACTCAGAATATTGTAGTAGGGTTGGAACATTCTCATAGTCATGAAGGTACCAGAAATATACAAGACGCAAAGATAATTTTAGTGTTACCTTTTAGCAGACCAGCTGCATAGTTAGGAGAGATGTTAGACAACCTTTCAGGCACAAAAGCAGAACACATTTGTGCCCAAATGTTTGCCTAACTTCTCTGCCAACTATACCATTTGTTCAATGAACGATATCACCAAAAAAGTCCTTGCCTCTCAAAATATTGTGTGGCTTTGGGGTTTGTTCTGTAAATATTCTCTACTTCCCCAAAAGTATGTTTTCTATTAGTCTGCAGGAGTCCACAAAATCAAATGGATTTTTGTTTTATACAGGCTGCCTTTTGTTTCCACTTTCATTTCCATAAGCCGATCTCACTCTTGTGTTATTTATACTCTCCCACTTTGGGGTGGGAGAGATGTAACCTGATTAAACAAAATTGAAAGTAAAAAAGTCTGTAGTTCTGAGCCTTTTACTCTAAGGATATCAGTCATGGACAACCTACAAACATGTCAAGAGGTTGAATCACCTAAAAAAGCCAAGAAATCTAAAGCAAATAAGAAGCAAATAGAATGGAAATTACTCAAGACCTCCAGTGAACAGACATGCCAATATACATGCTCTGATTTGGAAGGCGCAAAGTTAGTGTAGTTTTGGTGTTTGATAGGCATCTCCTCAAGAAAAGCCCTGCACTCCAAACAAATATCACCTGGTAGTTAACCAAAACAATGGAAGAATAGTTACAAGCAACCTTGTACTGATGCGCTATCAGGGTGCATCCAGATGAGCACGCACATGCCTCTTTCAGCATCTCAAAGTCCTTTGAAACACTGCAAGAGGCATGTGTGGGAACAAAAAAATGTTCCTCATGCTGAAAATTTTCAGCACAGGGGCAAAATTAAACCCCTGGATATCCAGAGGTCAAAAAATACCCCAGGCGGTAGGGCAAAGTCCAGGACTATGCCCTGAGGCAACCAGAGGCTTGGGTCCTCCAAAGAGATGCTCTGACAGCAAGCCAGAGCATCTGTATGGCTGGCCTTTGACCTGCTGTTGAAGCACACTGCCTGCCTGTGCAGGGCAAGCAGTGGTGCAGGCTGTAGGGAGCTGGACCCGGCTTCATGCCAGGTAAGTAAGGGCTAGAGAGGGCTGGAGGAGCGGGGAGGGGACCATGAGGTTGCCTGCACCTGGTCCCACCCCCGCTCATCCCCCACCCAGCCCTGACTCCCTGATCGCCCACCCCTGCCTGGCCCCACTCCTGATCGCTTCCCCGCCCAGCCCCAGCAGTCCAGAACTAAAAAAGAAACCCCCCACCCCGCACTCACTGGCACTAGCAGCGGCCATCCTGGCAGAGCCCCACCACACAGCATGGGGCAGCTGGGGGCAGTGGGAACCGACCCTGGCCACCTGCCACCTGCACTGCCACTGCCACTGCCCCATCATGCAAGTGTGGCCCAAGTTGGCAGGGCACAGCAGGGCTCCGCATGCTGTCAGGCAGCTGGGGCCACTCAGGCTGAGTGGGGCTGGGCCCCAGGTGACAGCCACAGCAGCCCCAGCTGCTTTACAGCATGTGGAGCTGTGCAGCACCCTGCCAACCTGAGTCACAACCACATGATAGGGCAGTTACAGTGCCAATTCCAGGCAGCTGGGGCTGGTCCCTGCTGCCCCCTGGTACTCTGTGTTGTGTGGGGGAGCTTTGCTAGGAGGCCCCAGTGACCCCAACAGCCTCTGTTACTGCTGGTGAGTGCAGGGGGGAGGGGTTGTGTGTGTTTGTTTTGAGTCCGGGACTGCTGGGGGTGGGCAGGCGCAGAGCCAGGCAGGTGAGAAGTGATCAGGGAGCAGGGTTTTGGGTGAGGGGGCTCTGCCAGGAGGCCCCAGAGGCCCTGACAGCTGCTGCTATAACTGACACAGGCAGGCTTTTTTTTTTTTTTTTCAAGTGCCAGGACACAGGGGCCAGGCAGGGCAGCCATTGGAGGGGCTGGGGGAATGGGCAGGGGATATGTGGGCCCTGCAGCAGGGTTGATAAATATTATATTTATATATATAAATATAATGGTCTTTTATTTTAATTGTGGAAGAACATAGATTTTGGGATATTTTACAGAGTGACTTCAGGATTTTTTTTTCTGGGATTTTTCAGTTTTTAAATAGGGAACACCAGAATTCCTGCCAGTGAGGCAAAGGGCAGTACCCAGGCAGACGAACCTGCTCAGAGCTGGCACCTGGGACCCAGTTGGTGGTGGCCCCAAGTGGCCAGGAGGACATGCTTTGACAGTTCAAAGCAGGCCACCACACTGAGAACATATTCCAGGCAATAGCTGCTCAGATGGCCAGGCAGGGACACACATGGGAGTAGTGCCACACAAACCAATCCCATGGGACACCCCTGCCCACTATGGGTCAGGGAGGCCTGGGTGAGGGAGATTCCTTGCCCTCCATGGAAGCTGACCACATGAAGGAATTCCTTGACAGGCTGGATACCTTCAAGTCAGCCAGCCCTGATGGTTTACACACAAAGGTACTCAAGAAGCTGGCGAGCTTCATAGCTCATCCCCTGGGATGGATCTTTGGGAACTCCTGGTGCTCTGGTGAAGTGCCTAAAGATAGGAAGAAGGCCAATGTCATGCCAATCTTCAAGAAAAGGAGGAAAGTAGATCTGGCAAACTACAGGCCCATCAGCCTGACCTCTAACCTGGGGAAGGCCTTGGAAAAGATTATCAAAGAGGGCATCCTTAATGGATTAGCTGACAATATCCTGAGGGATACCCAGCATTGGTTTGATGTGGGTATGTCTTGCTTGACAAATCTCATTTCCATGTACAAGCAAGTGATCTATCACCTGGACACGGGGGAAGAGATTGATGTTGTATAACTTGACTTTAAAAAAGCCTTTGATCTGGTATCCCATGATCACCTCTTGGCAAAACTGACTAACTGTGGCCCCGACCTTACCATGATCCACTGGCTAGGGAATTGGCTCTGCGGTAAGACCCAGAGGATGGTGGTTGACAGAAGCCAATTGTCTTGGTGCACAGTCACCTGCCCTCAAGGCTCTGTCCTAGGGCCTATACTGTTTAACATCTTCATCAATGATGTGGACATTGGTGTCAGAAGCAGACTGGACAAGTTTGCCAATGACACAAAACTGGGGTAAAGCATCCACACCTGAGGACAGGAGGGTGATCCAGGCAGATCTTGACAGGCTCATGAAAAGGGTGGATGAGAACCTGATGGTGTTCAACACCAAAAAATGCGATGCTTATAGGCTTGGGAGTGCTACGCTGGTTAGCACTATAGATGAAAGGGACTTTGGGGTCATGATTGACCACAAGATGAACATGAGCCTTCAATGTGATATTGCAGCTAGTAAAGCAAGTAAAACACTGGCTTGCATCCATAGATGCTTCTCAAGCAAATCCCGGGACGTCATTCTCCCATTGTACTCAGCCTTGGTGAGGCTGCAGCTGAAGTACTGTGTCCAGTTTTGGGCTCCAGAATTCAAAAAGGATGTGGAGAAGCTTGAGAGAGTCCAGAGGAGAGCCACGCGCATGATCAGAGATCAGTAAAATAGACCTTATGATGAAAGGCTGAGAGCCATGGGACTCTTCAGCCTAGAAAAGCGTAGGCTCAGGGGTGATCTAATGGCCACCTATAAGTTTATCAGGGGTGCTCATAAGGATCTGGAGGAACATGTGTTCACCAGAGTGCCCCAAGGGATAACAGGATCAAATGGTCACAAACTCTGCCACGACCGATTCAGGCTGGCAGACCCCACACACAGGGTCACCCATGTCACAAGTTTTACTTGTCTGCAGCTTGGGGTGCAGTTCCCCCCAAACCCCTGCATCGATCTTCTTGAAACTTGGAAGGCTTTTTGGCCTTAGTACAAGCTACTACCCCTGCAGCTTTGACCCCCCTGTGGTGTAACACATAAACGTGACAGGAGTTTTGCTTTCAAGAATTTGGGGTAGAGTTCCCCCCCAAAACCCTGCAATGATCTTCTTTAAACTTGGCAGGCTCTGTGACCTCACCAGGGGCCACCGCTCTTGCAGTTTTTAGCCCCCTGTGGTGTAACACACAGCCATGATATGAGTTTGGCTTTCAAAAATTTGGGGTACAGTTCCCCCAAGCCCCTTTACCAATCTTATTGAAACTTGGAAGGTATCATGCTCTCAGAAGTGGCTACCATGCCTGAAAATTTCATCCGAATCACACAACCCCCCAAAGTTATAGATATTTCATTGATTCCTCTATTATACCCTATGGCTGGATCCCTGATGCGGAAACCCAGTTTGGAGCTCCTGATAGGATCACTGCCATCCGAAGTGGCTGGATCTGAAGCCAGATCAGATCACTGCTGACTTGCACAGGCCTACCATCTGGGTCTGGCAGGCGTGCAGCCTTAGGGCCACATGCTTTCGCAGGTGGCAGCAGGTCACAGCCAGACAGCAGCCCCCACTGCCAGACTGCTGCAGTGCATAGAGGGTGCAAGGAACTCTTCAGCGGTCCAGTTGGCACAAGGGTTAGTGTCCCCAGGTACCAATTGGCTGGGCCCCAGAAGCTCCTGAGAGCAAGTAGCCATGAGCTACTTGCCAGGGCAGCTTTTTGTACTGCTGAGGACAGCACAGGGCAGCTTTTTATATTACTGGAGCCAGCACAGGTGCTAGCCCTAGGCCCTAGCTCCCCCTGGCTACAGATCCAGGAAGAGCCAGGCAGGGTTATTTTGCCCCAAGTGGCACAATTTGCCCCACACCATAGTGCATGTCCAGGCATATGCACCAAGGCAAAAAGCCCTGGATCAAATTTGCACTGCTTCTATTTGAGCTGCTGCAGGCGTATGTGCCTGCATGTCTATCAAGCCTCCAAACAAAAAAATCCCACACAAACGCAAGACATGGTACAGATATGTTCATGATAAGCGTAACTAGCTTTAAGAATGAGTGCATTGAGGGATGAAGAGCTCAAGTACAACTGTAACATCAGGGCTAGCCCTCCCAGTCCACAACATCCACCATCATCTGTCCAACCTGTAATCATATTTTCCAGGCCAAAACTAAATGTAATCAGTCAGAATTTAGCCATTGCTTAATGTTATAGCCCTAAAGTGAAATGCAATCAGTATTATTTTTAAAAGGACAATAAGAATATGCATATTTAAATAAAAACATTTTAAGAGGTTCTTCTAGTTTAGTGGGAGAATAAGGACTTGAATACTGATTTCAAGATTGTGAACTGAGACAGGTTTGTGTGTGCTGTCAGGTCCCCAACAGAGAATAAGCTACCAAGCAAATGGCAGCCTGTAAATGTGAAAAACTCAGGCAGAATCTGTGCCAAAGTTTCACAGCTGGAACACAACTACTTAGTGCAGCTCATGAAAAACACTGTTCCAAGTTAGCTGGGTAATCTAATGACATTCCTCTTCACAGCAGGACAATGGATTAAACAGGCAACAATGTGACAGTTTTCTTGGAATCCAAGAGCTATGGTCAGTTGCAGAAGAGTTATCACAGTGGCAAGTTGGAAAGAAATAAATACCAAGACAAATATTTATGAGAACTAAATCATGCTGTTAAAATGAAGCCTTGTGCTCCAGAATGTGAAATGACTCACCCAAGGGAAAGCACAACCCTTCCTTGGATAGACCTAATACACAAACTAGCAAAGAATATTTAGACTTCACTTATCTTCTTGAGTTAGGCCCTTACAGTGCCTCAGGTAGCTTCTCCCACAGACTAGGGCAGGTAAAGCAACAGTAGTGATTCATTCTCTTAGTCCCCCTCAGGAAAGGGTGTAAGCCAAGCATGCTGTGTAGCATATAGGTGTTATGAAAGATTACTGAAAGCTTGAAGATTCTCCAAAAAGATCCAGCACAGTCTGGAAGCTTTCCTAGTGTGTGCAAGGTTGGCAGAGTTGAAGGTCAGGGATGGTTGTTCTGAGTACTTCTGGTTTCGACCAAAAATGTCCCAGATTAAAGAGTTATCCCTCTGTCCAATATCAATTCCAGAGGGAAGGTGAGAATCAGGATGACTGCCAGAAAAATGGAGAGCAAAGTTGAAGCAATAATACATCCTGGCTTGACTCCAGTTTGGATGACAAATGGATCTGTCTCTGATTCACTGTATAGAACAGTTACAGTCATCTAGTTGTGGAGAAGCGTCAGGAGCTTTCCAGACATACAAACCTGGGAAGTACTTATCACAAGGCTTTGCAACTGATGGACTCAAAGTCTTTAGTGAGGTCAGTAAAGGCTGTATACAGGTCCTAATGCTGTTCACATTTTTCTTGGACCTAGTGGGCAACAAAGATCATATCAATTGTCCCATGAGGTGGTCTGACACCACAATGAGATTTTGGCAGGACTTCTTCAGCAAGAGGTTTCTACCTGTTCTACCTGTACTGTTCAGGAGCATGTGGGCTAGGATTTTTCCTGCTGTGGAAAGGGAGGCAATACATCAATAGTTCCAACACACAGACTTATATCTAATCTTGAAGACAGTCATGATGTTGTCATTCCTCAGGTACCCAGGGATTTCTTCATTGTTCCAAATGCATAGAATAAATTTTTGGAGTCTCAATACCAGTTCCTCATTACAATCCTGTAGATTTCAGCAGGTATACCATCCAGCCCAGTACCCTTGTTATTCTTGGTCTCCTTAATGATATAGCAGATTTCTTCTATGATGTCAGAGTTGGTGAGGGATCCACTTTCAGGGTACTGGGGGATGGTTTAAGTGGTGGTATCTACCACAGTGTATTTATAGTTCAGGAGTGCCTCAAAGTACCCTTTCCATCTAGTGTGGATAAATTAATTGTCTCTGAAGAGTGTTGAGCCACCCTGAAGTCACGCAAAAGTAGGGCCATGGGAAGATGGGCCATAGAAGGCTTTCTTTGCTTGGAAAGAGCTATGCATGTCATATTTTTCAGCATAGAGCTGGATCTCTTTGGATTTATCTTGCTACCACTGATTTTTGATTCTTTGGATCTGCCTTTGAGCTTTGTCTTTGGGGAACTGATATGTCTCCTTCTTTTGCTAAGATGAGGTGTCATCTTGCCAAGCAGAATGAGCCCTACTCTTTTGGTCAAGGAAGGCTTGGATCTCAGTGTCACTCTCATTGAACCAGTCTTGGTGTCAATAGGTGGTATAGCCAATGGATTCAGCACTGGCCATATGGGTGGCAGCTTTAAATCCTTTCCAGAGTTCCTCAATGTTGCTTTCATTTGTGGACATGGCAGAGAGCTTTCCAGGGAGACACTGTTGGAGATCCTTACAGACCTTTGGGTCTTGAGAGACTGGGTGCTGAGAGTCCTTCATATTACTTTTGGTTGTTTCAGCACAAGCCGGATGTTCATAATGGAACTGACAAGACAGTGATCTGTCCAGCAGTTATCAGCTCCTTCCATGGCTCATGTGATATGGACATCCATTTGATGGCTCATGTGATGGCTCACGTGATATGGACAGGTCCTAACAATAACATAGTTCAGGAGGTGCTTAGAGCAAGGGTGTCCTGAGGTGATCTTGTATTTGTCATTCTGTCTGAAGCTGCTGTTTGGGAGGACAAGACTGCACATTTGCTCAGGAGAAGGTTGCCATTGGAGGTGGTCTTCCCTACTTCTTCCTTCCCAATAGTGCCATTCCAGAGTTTCAGGTCACATCTGACTCTGGCATTGAAGTCACTGAAGAGAATGATCTTGCTCTCCTTGTGAATATTAAACAATACTTGGTCAAGGTTGGAGTATAACTATTTTTTGACATCATCATCAACATCAAGCATTGAGGTGTATGCACTGATGGTGGTGGTGTATTGGTTGTTACTGAGCTTAAGATGGAGGGTCATAAGACATTTGTCAATGCCCACAGGGACTTCCATAAGTTGACTGACAAGCTAATCCTTCATTGTAAAGATTATGAAGCAAATGCATTTGTCCTGCAATTCCCCCTTCCAGAAGAAGGTGTAGCCTCCAGTCTCTTCCCTCAGCTGGCTCTCATCTGGTCATATTACCTCAGAGATGCAATCCTGGTGTTGTATCACACTAGTTCCCTGGAAAAAATGATAATTCTTCTTTCTGATCATGTGTTATCTTGGTTATCCATCAAGGTGCAAACTTTCTATGTTGCAACCATAATGATCTTCTTATGATTTATTGACCACAGAGAAAATGATCCCACTGGATATGGTTATCCAGCCAGGACCATATAAGACAGCCAAAGTTTAGGGCACCTTTTCTAACCGCTTCCCTATGTGCAGAAAGCAGAGGGGATCTTAAAGAGGACCAGTCATGGTAGCAGCTGCCATCTGCTGCTAATTCTGGGGCTAATTCTGATTAGCTTCTAGAACTCAGGAAAATATGAAGTGAAAACATAAGTGGGTGGTCAGGGGTTGGCGGGGGAGGAAGGGCATAACAAGAGTCAGAGAAAAGGAAATCTTTGCTAGCATGCACTGATCTGCTGGAGCTTACCAGCATGGGACAGCTAGAATTTCCCTTGCTAGTCCAGTTATAGGTATTCTGATCAAATTCTTCAAAGTGTAATAACTGTGTGGGTTCAGTCGTTGAGAAGTATTGTAACATTACTATCCAACATGGAGCTGGTATTTTCTTGCAGTATTTTGGAGAATTTGTTTAAAGTAAAACTGCTACTAGACATTGGATTTAATAAAAGCATTTCAGCTGAATTACTGATGTGGTCAATCAAATTCCAACAGTTTGGTGAACCAGGCACACGACACTGCCTTCCATTAGATATATTTGTTTGTAAAATGCCTGGTTCAGAGTAGCCAAATGATACTTGTTTGTTCTGGGTCTTGGTCTACCTGAGATACCTCATACTCTGGTAAGTGAGAACTCTCTTCTGAGACCATGACACTATTTTAAGATAATAGCACTTTCATATGTTGAATCTGTTCTTCCTCCAGGAAAGCGAACTTTGTGTATACAATTACACAGAAATGTGAACTCCTAGAATGGAATTGGTGGATTGTAAGGAGTGATTGAATTTAAGAATTTTATGTTTGTATAGCATGTCGCACCTGGGGGAATTTACTAGCATACAAAGCTAAGTGGTAATAGTTAAACATTCTCAAAAGTCACCACAACGAAAAAAGTCCTTTCAACACTGGTAATAGGACATTTCAGCTCACAGGTTTCCCAAGTGGTATGTCAAACTCTTTAGGTGGAGTTCCCACCTTACTCTGCACAGAGTCTATGTGCATTATAATTCCCAAATCCCTCTGGAAGTTTGACTTCATTTGTAACTCAAAACAATAATCAAAGCCTACTACCATCAGACAATTCTCTTCTTGGTCTTGGTCATTCATGGGAGTTAGGAGCAAAGTCTCTGAATCAGAATTTCCTAGACGTTAAACGCTGAAAGCTGCAAGTGAGAGGGGAACAGGGGGAAAAAAAAAACCCTGGTCAGGCCTTTTTCATGCTCCCTTTCAGCATTCTCTCTTTTCCACTGTGACAAAGGATACCAGGCAAAATGGATCTATGAACTGACCCAGTAAACATCAGTTTTTATGTTCTTATATTCTTTAAGCTAAGGTCCCTTTAACTCTGTCCTTCTTTAAACCCATTCCACACCATTGGTCCTTGTGCACAGGTCATAGAGTCTGTGAGAAATCTATGAGCAACTCTTGGCAGACCAAAAAAAATGATTAATTTTTTATTATATCTCACAATTAGGTGTAACTCTATAGAACTTATCATTTACAGGGTAAACTGAGAAGTGTCCTGGGAAGAAGCAATCAACCCATTTGATCATGTGTTCATCTTCCTAAGTTTATTTAAGCACATTTTTCCATCCTTTTTGTCCTGCACATCTAGTTGTCATTTGAACACATCTATACTCCTTGTTTCAATTGGCTTTTCTTAAGAGTATAAGGCTTCCAGTAAAAACAACATCTGCTACAAATAGGAGCTATCATCATAGTTAAGTATAAAGATGAATCAAAGCTCATTTATTTACTTTAAATAGGAAAATACAAATAAAGTCTCATGAATCGTGCATTTACCACCACCATTATTTAGAGACATACTAACAAAACAGCGATTTACTAGCTTATTGTGACAGCAAGACTTTTGAGCAGGTTTGGTTGTACAAGAAACAGATTTAAAAAAAATTAATATGTTAATGATAAAGCATGCCATAGTGATGATAGATTCTGGGGAAAAAAGCCACTGGCTTTTCCTCTCTGCCAGAGTGGGTCTCATGTCAAATGTGTAGTGGTGCTCCACAATCAATCAGATGCAAATCTTGATGAAAGGTAATGAAAATAGCTCCTGGTTTGCTTTCCGATTCTTTCCAGCTCTCTCTTTTCTGCTGAGGGGAAAGTCACTGATGCCCATCGGGGGGAACTCAAATCTTTCTCTGATGTTGTTGGATTGAGTAGCAAAATGAATACTGAGGCTTTCATTCAGCAACATGCATTCAAGCTCTATCTATACTCTGCTAACATGGAATATATAGCTTGAGGCCAGTGATGTCACATGGGCAATGTGCCAGATGATTTCACAGGCTCTCACCTGAACCTTTATCTTATAAGGGGGAAAAAAGACTTAGATGGTAAAGAAAAATCTATTTTTGACCATACCAATAATGCCAGTTTTATAACTGATGGCACTGAAATTACAGGCATCATGGAAAATGAGACTAGAAAGCACTTTAAGCCTAATTTCACCCAAGGCAGGTCAGCTGTACCCAAACCATTCCTATCAGATATTTGTCTAGCCAATTTTCAAAATTTGCAAAATAATGGAGAATCCTTGGCCTTTCTAGGTAATCTATTTCAGTCCTTAAATATCTTCACTGTTTGTTATTTCTAAACTCTAACCCAAATCTCCCTTGTTGCAGTTGCAAAGTATTACTTCTTGTCCTATCCCTAATGGGGATGGGGCAATGAGGCAAATAAATAACCTTTCTCTTCTTTGCTGCAGCCTTTTACAGATTTGAAACGTTCCCAGTTTTTAACATAACAGTTCTTTCAGCCCGTTCTCATAGGACACATTTTCAAGAATTCTGAACCTTTTAATTATATTTTCCCATGTTGTCTGCAAATGGCCAAGATCTTTCTAGAAGTCCATGCTAAATTTTCCTAGTTTGCTTAAATGGATGTCATATTCGACAGCATGGAAAGTCATACTAAAGTGCAAATCTGGGCACAGCAACCTAGCTGGAGCCTAACAAGTGCTGAATGAAATGGAAGAATTACTTCATTTCACATTTCTTGTATTTGATACTCCTTTTTAGGCCGACAAGGTTCTTTGGGTGAATCTGATATCTTTTATTTGACCAACTTAAATAGTTGGAAAACAATTATTAAGCAAGCTTTTGGGTTCAAAAACCCTTTGTCAGGCTAAGGAAGTTTCAGCAGTTGGTGTGTGCTCTTCCTGGATGAAATGAAAAGTAAAGAAACCAAAGGCTGGGCTGGTATGCATACAAGGCAGGTAGTTAGTGAAAATATAGATTGAGGAGTCAATGCACCCCACCAATCTTAAAAAGGCTTTCACTCAACAAGGACATTCCTCCAGAGAGATAGATCGCACATTTGAAAGAGCCACCCAGATACCACGTGAAGAACTGCTGCAGTACAGAAGAAACCCCCCCACAAATCGCACACCACTGATTATGACATATCACCCCTCCCTCGAATCTGTACAAAAAATCCTCAGACAGTTGCAACCCATACTAGAAATAGACCCTATTCTTAAAAAGAGCTTCCCAGTGCCACCCATCCTAGCCTTCAAACAAGCACCAAACCTCTCTAACCTCATCACCAGAAGCAAATTTCCTCAAGCCCAGAACACACCAAACAGATCCAGACCAGGCCATGACAAGAAATGCAAAACCTGCCAACATATCTCCACCACCCCCACAATTACTACACCCCACAACAGAGCCATCAGCATTCCCAAATCTTACAGCTGCACCTCCAGAAATGTGATATATCTCATCCAATGCACCAAGTGCCCTGATGGAAAATATGTAGGAGAGGCCAAACAACAACTGCACACCAGAATGAATGCACACTGGAAATCTATCAAAGACAGGTGTTGGGGAGTAAAGGCCCCAAGGTCACGGTGGGCCAGGCGGATCAAGAACGAAACAGGTGGGATTAGCAGCGAGGAGTTTGAGTGGTACGCGGACTTGTGGGTTTTCAAAAGATGGATTTTATTACTTACACATAGAGGGGAAGGATCACCTCCTTGGACCTGCTCGAGATGCAAAACACTTCCCAGAGACGAGCCTATGAACTGCACTTCATCCACCTCCCGGATACTAAAAATCATGGACTAAATATAGACATTGGATTTATGACACATTATAACCTGCCTGACATCTGACTCCCCAGGTATCTCTCCACTATTCATCCCCCTTCTCTCTCTCCCCCTCCCCACCCCCGGCTTGTCTCTCACCCATTGACTCCTCAATCTACATTTTCACTGACTACCTGTCTTGTATGCAGACCAGACCAGCCTCTGGATTCTTGCAATCTCATCCTATTCTGCAAAGTACTTGCAATTTCTTCCAGCTTGATATTAACTGCTAATTTAAGTGGACTCTCTATACCATCACTCAAGTCATTCATGAAATACTGAATAGAATACCACCAAACTTACAACAGATCCTTATAGAATTTCACTTGATACACCTTACATATGATAACTACTCTGAGTTTGGTATTCCAATAATTTTTGTACTCACTGTACAATAATTTCCAAGAAACTCTTACATTTACCTTGTTGGCTTAAGAGGATGTTATATGAGACAGAATAAAAAGTCAAGTTAAAATACAGATACAGTCAGGTATTATGGCACAGTGCTTGTTTTAACAACCAACATTTCAGGCTCAGTGAACCATCTTTTTGGACAAAACTTTGCTTCAATGGAAAATTTTCCAGTCAGCTCAAGCTAGATGTGTCTTCAGAATACTCATAGATAAAGTCCATGTAATATATCAAGACATTACAGTTACATATACCAGACAAAATTACCCCAGCCTGAAGAAATTAAAAGTCTCATAATAACCCAGCAAAGGCACATTCCCCTTATTAAAAGAAGACTTAGAAGAAAGAGGAGAGCACAATGGGGAAAATAACTGATGAGAAAATATGGTGTTTCTGCAATGAGTGGGAGAAAGTGCAGAGGGGTGAAGGAGATTGACATGACCTGGAGTTATGTTCACTGGTTGGTATTGATGCTTGATAAATATTTCAACTTGGCATAGTTTTCAAACTCCTCTTAAATTGGGTAAAAAATATGCACATCCCATTGCTGGGAAATCTACATTTTTGTCCTTCAACTTTTCATTGTCTAGTACAGTAACGGTAGAAGGGGAGAAGGAAAAACAGCACTTTTTACAAGCATTTTTTGGCAAGAATGAAGGCTGTGGTTGGCATGGGATGAATTTAGGGAATGGCCTAGGCCTTCTGGTCTTATAAACTTATGTTTTACTGCTTATGGCGCTTGTACACATGACGGGGGGGTTAGTCCTTCAGGGCTGCATTCTATGCCCCCTAAATTGAAATGGTTGTTTTTATTTTTTCTGTCACTGTGTACACACCAGCGGTCTTAAATCTCAAGAAATGCTCAGTGGGCTATTCACAATAAATTACTGCAGGGCAGCCCTGCATAACAATCCACCCTGCTGATCTCCTCGTACTAAATAACAGCAGGGGGCACCGCAAACCGCTAATCCCCAGTACAGATGGGGAACGTCTCTATTTAATGAAGTGTCAGTTCATTTTAATTCATTAACTTTTATACAAATTTTTAACTTTTTTAAAAATTTTTAATTTTTACATGAAAATGTTTTATTTTTTTAATTTGTATTTGTTTTATTCTTTTCATTTGTCTTAATTTTTATTTTTTATTTTCCTATTTCTATGTCATAAAGTATCTGCTTGTTTTTTTATTTCTCTCAACCTGATAATCCCAGGTACCTTGTCTGCTTTTTATCAGCTATTGTCTCCTGAACCATTCCTCATTTTCATTTTCACAGAACAGCTTTTTACAAACTGGCTTCTTTTCTACCTCGGAGAACTCATAACATCTTCAGTTTCTCCTTTGCCTGATTAAGGGCATGTGGGTCCAAAAGCTTGCAAAGAACAGGGTTTTTTTTAACTATTTAGTTGTTCTAATATAAGATATCATCACTACCAAAAGAGCTTTGTCCTGCCTTCTGAGGCCAGGAGTTGCTGTCTTATGCTGCTGTTGCAGGGAAGAAGCAAAGCAAATCTACTCCAAGCTCTATCCTGCCTTGTGGAGAGATGTTGCGGGGGGCTACACTGACATGCAGGGTGGACATGACTCACCTACCCACCCCAAAGCAGGAACTGGCTCCAGAATCCCTGCCAAGTGAGGAATAAGACACTTGGAAACTGCTTCCCTCTTCCCTTCCAAGAGGCCTGGGCTCTTTACTACATTGCTCATTTGTTGGCTGTAATTGTTGATTTCAGTTTCCTTTCCTCAGCTCCACTCCTGTTCCACAGGGTTTTATTTGTATGGGGGTAACTGTGCTTCCTCCGTGTGTTTCCTATGTGTGAATAAGGTGTGTTAAAGAGAATGGTATCTACTCCACCATCTTTTGACACGAGCTCTTTGTACAGACATGGTAGGAAAAAAAGGATTGACTGTTGCTCCAGGCCACATGTATGAGTTGTGGGATTGATTCAGCAGTCTTACTACATGAAAACCTGGGCATCAACATTTAAACCATGAGCTACTGCTGCTTGAGCTAAAGGGTAAGTCTTCTAGCTAGAAGCAGCAGTCACCTCATAAGTCATTTATATGGCTCAGCTCCTAGCAGAAGCTGTGTAATACACACAAGTCAACAATGAGTTATTTCTTACCCACCTCACCTGCCACCCTCCCTTCCTACCTCTACCAGAGAACAGTCACAATGGACTAGAAAAAAACAACGGAAGATTGGGACAGTCCCCAAGGAGGACTATACAAAAATGGCCTATACTTGTAGGGAGCAGACTAGGAAGGCTAAGGTGGTGACTGAATTTAAACTAGCAAAGGAAACCAAGGACAATAAGTAGTCCTTGTTTAGGTATGTAAGGAAAAGAAGGAAAACAAATGGAAGTGTGAGGCCATTGCTTAATAACACAGGACAGCTGGTTACTGATACTCAAGAGAAAACTGAACTCCTGAATGACTACTTTGCCAGTTATTAAGGGTAAAATCATGGTGAGAATGACCACCTTCCTACTGTTGATGTTGATCTTGTGCATGATCATTTAGAAAAGTTAGACATTTATAAGACAACAGGACCAGATGAACTTCATCTGAGAATGATGAATGAGCTGGCAGAAGTCATTGTGGGTTCTCTGGCAAAACTCTTTCAAAACTCATGGTGCTCAGGGGAAGTCCCTGAAGACTGGAAGAGGTCCAATGTTGTGCCCATCTTCAAGAAGGGGAGGAGAGAGGACCTGGGAAACTATAAGCCAATTAGCCTAACTTTTACCCCATGGAAAATCCTGGAAAAATTCAAGGAGTCTATATGAGATACTCTTGCAAAACGTAGGATTCTGAATGATGGCCAGCATGGCCAGGTCTTGTCTTACCAATCTCATCTCTTTCTATGACTAAGTAACATGCCACCTAGATAAGAGAGAGGAGGTCAACACTGTATACCTAGACTTCCAAATGGCCTTTAATCTGGTATCCCATGATATTCTCATGGGAAAATTGAAGGATTGCAGGCTTAACTGCTTGACAATTAGTTGGGTAGGAAGCTGGCTGTGGGGTAGGACCTAGAGAGTTCTAATGAACAGATCTGTGTCATCCTGGCAAGAAGTGGCCAGTGGTGTCCCTCAGGGGTCTGTGCTTGGTCCAGTGCTTTTCAACATCTTTATCAATGATTTGGATATAGGGGAGAAGAGCCCACTGACCAAATTCATGGATGACACTAAGTTATGGAGGAGAATGGTCACACTTGAAGACAGGCTGCAAATACAGGTGGATCTAGACAGGCTGGCAAGTTGGGCAGATCAGAACCAGATGAAGTTCAACACTGAGAAGTGTAAAGTACTCCCTCTGGGGACAAACAATCCGCAACATACTTACAGGCTCAGTGGCACCAAACTGACTAGCACCAGGACTGAAAGGGACCTAGGGGTAACAATAGACCATAGTTTGAATATGCAACGCTATAGCCAGCAGGGCAGATAATACTGTGGCATGCATCAATCGATGCATCTCCAGCAAAACCAAGGAAGTGATTCTTCCACTTTACTCAGCATTGGTGAGACTGCACCTGGAGTACTGTATCCAGTTCTGAGTGCTGGACTTCAACAAGGATGTGGAAAATCTTGAGAGAGTCCAGAGAAAAGCCACCAATATGATCAGAGACTTGCAAGGAAAGCCATACAAAGAAAGGCTGAGGGACTTGAGTTTCTTCAGCATAAAAAAGAGATGGCTGAAGCAGCTTACCTCTATATCAGGGGAATACATGAAACATCTATAGCAGCTTACCATTGTATCAAGGGAATACATCAAGGGCTCAGCGAACAACTGTTCACCAGGGCACCCATGGGGAAAACCAGGAGTAATGGTCACAAACTTGTGAAAGACCGTTCAGGCTCAACATTAGGAAAACCTTCACACTCAGGGTGTCCAGACTGTGGAATAAGTTCCCTCCAGAGGTGGTGCCACCACCTACCTTAGAAATCTTCAAGAGGAGACTGGATGGTTACCTCGCTGGAGTTGCCTGACCCCAGTTGTCTTTCCTGCCTAGTGCAGGGGGGCTGAACCTGATGATCTTGCAAGGTCCATTCCAGCCCCTTACAATCTATGAATCTGTGAAACTTCAAAACCAGTTGGGCAGGTTTGACTAAATGCTAAGTGCCACTACAAGCCAGCAACCTCTGTCCCTCCACCCCCTGGCTAGGAATGAATGGTAAAAGAACTTACCCGCTATTCATGAAGCGGGCACTTCTAATGCTCATGATCAGGTTACCAGAACTCCACTTGTTGGATTCACATAAAGCCGGTGAGTGAATTAACGGCATTAGGTGAACAATTATATAACAGCCAGCTGAAAAGGGATGTTTTAGAGGTGGATCAGGCGTGTGACATGGGGTCACCTCAGGGCCAGGTCTCATCACTGGCCTTCCCACCTGTCTAGGGTAGTCTTCCCTGTCTCACCTGCCACATCTTGCTCTTTTAAAACTGATTTAAATACAGGAGGCTGCCCATTAAGTGTCCGGATGCCTAGGTCATTATACACAGCTCAGATCTTCCCTATATGGTGTCCCATGCCTTGCAGATGGCATCCAAAATACTAGGCTCCACTGGACCAAACTACCCACTATTTACTACCTTGCACCCATACTACCTATATGGTCCAAATTTGGCCTCAGGCATTCGGAGACTAAACTTGACCTCTATGCCCCCTTCACTGGGCCTCTTTTTTATGCCCACTCACTAGAGCCCTCAACCACTCACTAGACTCTTTTAGGCTGGTCTGTGTGCAGTCCTTCAGGTCACTCCTGCAGCCCTACTCTGCAAATGCTACCCTGCACCCACTCAGCGCAGTCCTTCAGGTCATCTATGTACACCCTATTCTTCATGGCCTACTTCTTCCACTACCCTCCTCACGGGGTCACTCTACCACCCCCTCACAGGGGCCACCGTGGTCTTACACCCCCCGGGGCTCAGGTATAACTCTAGGCATGCCTGCCCTCCTTGCCTGTTCCTACACCTGGGTTACCTACCAGGTTGTGGGGCCTGCAGCTATAAGGCACCCCATAATCACCTTTTACTAGAGAGGGAACTGGTG
This sequence comes from Crocodylus porosus, assembly GCF_001723895.1. NCBI lineage: Eukaryota > Metazoa > Chordata > Crocodylia > Crocodylidae > Crocodylus > Crocodylus porosus. Next base: position 61,008,045 of record NW_017728918.1, on the reverse strand, counting down.
TGGCATTTCTGGGGATCACCCCACCACAGGCAGCCCCACCACACCATCCATTCCTAGGAGGGTGTAGTTTTCAGTCATACCACAGGACCAGGACCACCTTCCCCATAGCCAGTGGTGTACTGATGGGGGTGGGGTGGGGGGCATGCTCCTGGGCACCAGCTTGTGGGAGGGGGCACTGACCAGGCCCTCCAGGGATACTCAGTCCCCAAGTGGTGCTTCCAGTTTCAATGCTGGCACTTCTGGGTTCGCTGCTAGCAATTCCAGGCTCAGCAATCAGCCGCTGGGGCATTCCCCCCCCCCGCCCCCACTCAGAGATCTGCTGCTGGGGGACTCCCCCTTGGTCAGCAATCAGCCATGGATGGGGGCCACAAATGTAAGCATTGACTTCCAGGCAGCAGAGATCCATGGTATGCCACTGCCCATAGCTCCTTCCCTGGACCTCCAATATGTTGTCAGCAGCCGCTCTAGCTAAGTGATGTTCTTCCTATCACTGCAGCCAGAAAACTGCTGGTTCCCCTGCTCAGGCCTGCTCTTATTGCCAGCAGCTGGGCCCTCTTCCTCAAACAGGTGGCCTCCTGCTGGCCATGTGACTCCTGACTGGGGAGTGCAGCTACCTGAAGGCTGCTCTGCTGCTGGGTTTTAGCTTTTAAAGTGGCAGGCACCAAAGGTGTTCTGCTACAGGTGGGCACAGGGGCTCCTCATGGTTGTTGGGAAAAGTCTGGGGATTTTTGCCTGAAGTTAGGTGAGTAGCATTCAATAGCATGCTTCACTGTGTGGTATTTCTATAATAGCAGAGACTCAGCGTACACCATGCACTGTATGATCCCCAGTAATTGAGAAGGAGCATATACAGCAGGCACTGGTCAAACTCCAAAATAACCTAGTATGACCCCAATCTGCAACCTCCCCCCAACACACCCGGGGCCCTTTGGACACTCACCACACCAAGTGAAATAGGAAACGACAACCACATATTAGTGTCTTTGAATTCTTTATTTAATAAAATAATAATAAGAGGTCAGTAGAAGACTGATTTACGTCAGGCTCTGCAGCTACACCTGGTGTCCTAAAACATTCATTACACACAAATACCTGTAAACTGTAGTGACACTTGGTGGACAAGGGGGCTTACAACACAAAAATTTCAGTGACAACCAATGGTCAAAGGGGCTCACTACACAACATTCAGTGAATTTACATATACACATGATAGAGTAATGGCTGCAACATTGCAAGTTGCATTATTTCAAACCAAAATATATCAGGACATGGTTTAGTTTGTGATGATGCCAAATCATTTAAAACCCCCAAAACACGCATATGTGTAAAGTGTAATGCCATTAAGCCACACATTAAGCCACACATTTTCATCATCTGTACATCACCTGGGCATGACATGTACAAGCACACAAAAGCCCAAACAAATTCTCCCTGCTGTTATGTGTACCATTAGAAAAGAATTTTATTCTCTGGCATCTGCCACATTTTTTGTATACCAGTTATAAGGTTGTTCTGTTTACCTTGTTATAGTTCTGATTGACTGCCTTTATTCAGCCTTAAAAAACAGGATAGTATTAATATAGATTAGAACTCTGTCCTCACTTTTAATCCCACCAGCAGGAATTTTTAGCCCAGAGCACTGACAAAATAATACCTCATCTTCTACAGACAATTCAAGATCAAAAATCTATTTTTTTTACTGATCATTTTCAGACAAACATAATTCTTTACACAAGCAAATAAGAGTGCTTTAACTCTGTAGAGTTAAATCAGTTTTAAAATCCTGGAAAATTTATGTTTTAATTTCTGAAGGAAATGACATATAAAGCAATGGGCCAAATAGCAAATAGCAATCTCATTAGAACTGTTATTTGTACTTCATAGTAAATGTTCCTTTAATGAGTTACTATATAAACAGCTAAAAGTGTGAGGATTAGTTAGATTCACTGACCATTTGATACACATTAATTTAACTTGGATAGCTGATGAACAGCAATTCAGCCGGGAAACAGATGAGAGGACAGAAATGACAAGTGGAAGACAGTGAGGAGTGCAAGCCTGGAAGTGCATATTTTTGATATACAATCCAACTGAATATGAATTCTTCATATCTTAAATACAATGTGAAATTAGCTCTTTCTTTCCTTGCAACACCTACTAATGAGAAAACCTTTCTAACTGCATGAATAGCACTAACATGCTATATGAATTCTCAGAAATGCCTCTTTTCTCATTGCCAGTTTTGCTGCCAGCATCATTGTTCTCTGGTATTAACCAATATGGGTGTGGGCTCAAAATCCTTTCATGAGACACTCTACAATTGTCACAGGAGTACAAATGAGGTTACTGTAATGCATTAAAACATTCACCTCCCTGTAATGAGAAATGAACCATGTCAAAAGGGTGAATAAATATGAAGAAAGTGATAAATATGCATTTGTCTTATAAATGCATTTGTTAAAAGAAATCTTTCTGAAATATGAGCAGTCGAAGTTAGTATCAGATGAGAAACAGCAGTATCTACTATATGCTTTGGCAAGAATTTCAAAAGGAAATTTATGAGGATGATCAAATGAATACTCCTATACACCACGTAGATCAACCCAGCATGTAACTAGTATTAGACAGTTATTGAATGCTTGATGTATACTACCAAAAACTGTTGGGTGGACCCAACAGGTCATTTTTATTGCTAATTATGATGGTACTAAATTTATAATCTTTAGATTATGCTTAATAAAATGTTATTTACAAATTGCTAATACAAGTAGCTAATTAATAAATATGTTAGGAGTTTCTGTGTGCTGAAAATTGCTGATGTCATATCTATAAGTTCTAATTGAAGCATGTTGAAATATCTCATGTTAAGAATGAAGAATGTCCACAAACTTTCTATATCCAGGCCCCTTTTAAAGACAGAGAAAAATTCCTAAAATGTTTTAGATGTCAGTTAAGAGGAATCAATTTGGGGAAGTCTATATTTTCTATGGAAACAATTTCCACACAGCTGGGGGCTCTCTGCCAGATGCCCTGCCCCCCGCCCCAGTCAAGGCAGGGCCTGGGAAAGAATCCCCTTCCTAGCAGCTATTCCCAGACCCCTGCCTCAATCAGCTGATTGGGGTAGGGGGCTAGGAAATAGCTGTGGGGGAGGGGACACCTTCCCAGTCCTAAGGCAGGGGCCTGAGAAACAGCTCCCTCCCCCCTCCCTGCACAGTCCAGCCTGACCCTGGCACCTGGAGGAGCCTAGAGCTCCCTCTGGCTGCTGTAGTGGGGCAGAGCAGGGCACAAGTATCCCTGCTCTGGATTGCTCCCATCAGGAGCAAATTTGTTCCCAATGGTTACACATGTAGATACATTCTTAAGGAAAGCTTACTATGCAGTAAGCTTACAGCACATTAGTATCATGTGTAGATGCTCCCATAGTCACTCATTTCAGTTTGCCATCTTACAGCTGATCACCCAAATTGGTCAAGGCTAGCTTGAATCTTCCAGGGTGGCCTAACCCTTCATCCACTCCCTGTCTCAGGAGTGGTCATCTGACCTTCCACTTCCCCCATATCAACCCCTGACCTGAACCAGGAGGTATCTAGCAATAGGACTTAATTGACTCAAGACTGTTTTGCTGTTTCTTTTTGCTTGCTCCTCACCTCTGCACTCTGCTTGATCTCCCAGATTCTTAACCCAGCTTGCTCCTCAGTTCCACTCTGCTGAATCTCCTGGATTCTTGGCTCAGCTTGCTTCTGGACCCTGCTGTTCTCCTGGATTGACCTCCTGGCTTCCTGATCCTATTTGTCCTTGGATTCTGCTCATTCATCCTGAACCTGGTCAGTACCTGGGTCCCAGACTGGCCCCAGGACCAGCTGCCCATGTTTACACAATTAAACAGAAATGTGTAATTGTGGCAAATGTGTCCCAGGGGTTGACATAATGCCCCTGGTGGCCATGCAGTTTCTGTCCCAGCTTCAGCTCTAGGTACCCTCACCTACTTTACTCATCTGCCACTTCTTTGATGTTATTATATGAGAAAGGAGGGAGACTGCCTGAGGGACCTAGCATGAGTCTGCTGTTGTGCCAGTGTCAGGCTTCAGCCTTCTTAGCCACTGCCCTTTTTATTTGCTGGGCCCTTTAGTTCTAGTCCACTGACTAAACTGAATTTTTGGGGTCCCAGCTTCTGGTATGGCTCTTAATGTCCTTCATCTCTATCCCTTCCTTGGGCCCTCTCCCTCTGCCCAGATCCCTGGCCTTATCTCCACCCTACTCCGGGTGCTGAGTCCTCTTGCCCCAAAGTACAAATCTGGCCTTTCACAGGCTGTGGGCTTTAAGTTCCACATAGTGCAAACTCCAGTTTGGGGTACCCCCTCAGTGACCTCCCTTTCTGGGGCCTCCTCCAGCCCTGCAACTACAACTCATTTCTTTGGAGGAAAAGTCAGGGGATGAAATCCCCAAATCGTAGGCACTAGTTCCAGCTCAAAAGTTTGTTGTCCATGGGGTTCATTGCACCTATTGGTAGTGGGTTCCACAGAAAAAGAAACAAAAACCAAACAGACAGTGCCTGGGGCACTTAGCTTGCTCCTCATGTGGGCTCCCAGTTCTCCTTCACTTGCAGCTGCCTCCAGAGTCCTCTCCACAACCTGGGCTCCAGCCCCCACACCTCTCACAGAAGAGTCCGTTCCCAACAACTTCCATGGCTAGACTGCCCTTCTAACCCTGAGGCATGGGCTCTCTGGCTCATATGACTCCTATACTTCCCTTTCCTGGGTCATCAGGCTCTGCCTACACCTGGATCCAGTAGCCGTCTTGTTGCTGGCTCCTCCAGCTCTACATGTACCTGGACATGATGGCCACCTCACCCTGCTAGTGGGTTGAGTTTTGTACTCACCACCAGGGTACAGGCAGAGGAAAGTGGAAGAAAGAGAGGGACAAAGGAGGAGGAAAGTACCCCCACCAAGGGAAAGATACCAGTACATAGGCAGGCAGAGGAGGGGAAAGTGCAAGGAGGGGAAAGGGTTGAAGAAGGGGAAGATGACAATCTAATTGTGTATGGATCCTGTTACTCATTAGCCAAAGCAAGCAGATAGCAAACAATAGCACACATTGCTTGCAACAGCTTTATTTAGAATAGAGACATCTTCAGACAAGGGTCCCTCACAGACACACGGCCTGTGAACTAGGGGACCTGCACTGAACAATAGTTTCTTCCCACATTTATACACTTTAGTTTATACTTATTGTGAGGGTCGGGATTCGTCGACCGCCTCACAGGGGACCCCCGGCGGGAGGGGAATGGGCCATCCTCACTGTCCCACGCCAGTCTCGCCTACCACAACTTCGATGGTAAACTTAGGGGTTCACAATGTTATGGCGCATGCAGTTCGGAAGCAGCACTCTGTCTCCACTGGGTCCAGGGGTCCTGAGGGCTCCTCCACCCCTACACCCTCGCCTGGTCCTCCAGGGAGTGGCCGCTTATCTGGGCAGGCCACTTGTCAGGACGTTAGTTCAAAAAATGTTCGTAAAGAAAACAAAGTTTAACAAAAGGTTCCAGCCAGGGATTCACTGGAGCAGGGGGTTTTGTTTGGACCCTCGGCTACCCTCCCCAATATTCCCTATCTGCTGCGGGGTTGACCCCCTTCCTTAACTCCGGCTGGGTTCTTCCGCCCTTTCCCCCAGGGCTTCCTTCCACCCATCAGTCCTCCCAAAATTACAGGTGCAGTGGTTTCCCCGCCTGTGGTCACCCCTGTATTACAGTACTTATGGTACCTGGCTCCTGCCAGGTGCCATCGCTCTCCACGTTGTTAGGCCGCTCGTGGCCTCACTGCCAATTGGCCGGGCCTCCTTGCCGTGCTGGGGCTTACCCTTGCCCCAGTAGGTCCTGCCGCGTCTCCAAGCGGCTCGCACCCACTCGAGGGTGTTTCCTCCGGCCCCGGCTCCCCCACAGCCTTCCTCCGGATCCGCTGCTCCTGCCTCCAGATCCGCCACTCCTCTTTTATCCACCTGAGCGGGACCCAACCCGGATACTTCCGGGTTCCTGGAAGGGGGAAACCTGGGTGCTTGGCCTTCCACTGTGACCTGGAAGTTGGGCCTGACCCCACCGCCGCCGGCGTCGCCCTGGCCCAGCACCTTCTTCACCCTCTTACACTTATTAGCATTCATTCCACCTCTGTCCCTCCTTTTGTTCCACCCATTTCTCCTCCCATCTTAAGCTTCACCTCTGTTTACTGTTTGCTTCATTAGTGTGGAATTGCCTATGCATTTTACTCATTTACATGTCTTTTTGCTATGAGTGCATGTCTAAGACCTTGACTTCTTTTCTTCCATTAATGGGTGGACTTTGCATATATATTGGACCCTGTTACCAATTACATGTTGTTTCATCATATTCCAATCTGTTTTTCTGTCTCCTGTTGTGCTATCATCCACATTCCTAAAGCTTCACCTCATTTACAACACACAGACTTACACAGACCTACTTGCTGTTTTTACTCAGAAAATGGTTGACACAATTAAGATGTTTACTTAGCATAAGTAAATGGCTGGCTTAGCTATCATTCTGCCTCATGGTTAGCAGCTCTGCTAGGCCACAGGTTATGCCTTTATTCAGCTGCAAATCCAGTGTTCCCCAAGATCTAAATATTGTCACCCTAATAATCCTGACTGTTGCCTGACCCAAAAGTCTTAAATGATATAGCCTCTATTCCACTCCTAAGGGAAAAAAAAAGAAAAGCAATAACCCAATAGCATGTTGTGCCTCTGGAAGATATTTCCTTACTCAGCCTCACTACGTGTTTGGTATATGAACTGGAGTGTGAGCTCTAACATCTGTCATGAAATTCTTGTGCACAATATTATGCAGTGAGCATGTCTACACATCCTATTAAGGTGACTGAATAAACTCTGGGCATAGTTCATACCAGAATTTGTTGATGTCAGGTGCTACATTTACACATGTGCCCAGGATCACAGCCCCAGCTGGCAGGGGGCCCAAGGGGTCAGCATATCAGTCCAGGGTTGCTCTGCCCAACTCAACATGCTGTGAAGAGACTGACTGGGGCACGAGAATGCTCCAGTGTGGTGCTAGCTGGCAGGCAGCCCTCACACCAAAGCACCCTCATGCCCCAGCCAGCCTTTTCAGTGTCTACACATTCACTGTGGTCCACTAAATAATGCTGCCATAGGATAATACTTATGTTGACAAGTACTAACGTACAGCAGTGTTTATGATTTTACTGCAGCCTAATAGGGCCACACATATAGATGCCGAGTCTTTACTGTGGAGCTAATTAGGCCATTCTGCAGTAAATGTAGATGTGCCCTGTGAGTTGGTTGTTCCCCCTGCCAGTTGATTTAGTGTGACTCACAACCACACCTGTTTCAAGGTTCAAGAAGCACAGAACTTATTTGGAATCCTCTTTTCATTCAAAACATTTGGGTCCCACTGCCTGCTACCCTCTGCAAAGGAAATCAAAAGAAAATGATGGTGTCTCTGTCTATTCAGGCACAAAGGTTCTGCAGCTCCTATCAGCAGCAGCAATTGCTTTCTCCTTCTCTCTTTCTTACTCTCAGGAAGGGCCTTTTACAAATGTCCCTACCTGGGATTTCCTGAGAGGTTTGTTTTCCCCTACCAGGTCACTTACCTAATGACAATACTGTCCAGTTATGCCTCTGCCATAGCTTATACTGAGAGCCTTATTATTTTCTGCTGTGCTGTCCAAACTGCATTTAGATATGATCCATTCCCCTTCTCGCCCATCCCCGTAGTGCTAATCTACTGAGAAAAGGTCATGCCAACTTGGAAACTATTTTAAAGTAATGCAATTAAATTAATCAACTTACTGTGCCTGTGTATGCATACACACATGCAGGCAGACAGACACCAAGTTCTACCAAAATTCAGTTAAATTAAAAAGTTGAAAGGCATGTTTCCTGCCTTCAGGTCCTGTTTATAAGGTGAACAGGTATTCTGTGCATATTCTGTAATAGGATATGTTAAAACTGGCTTGTGGCTATAGTAGTGGGGAGAGGCATGCTGGTGATAAGGTTAATTTGTTTTGTAACGCTTTGTTTCATTAAAGTGTGAATATGTCAAGTGAAGGAAGCAGAAGGAAATTACTATTCCTCAAGAAGAAGACAATTTGTGCCAGTCACACAACAAATGAAGTATGTACATGGGCCAGATTCCTTAGAATAAATGCAAAAATCCTTCATGGAAGGAAACTGACCTAAGAAACAATCCTCTACAATGCAGAAATCCGTAAGTTACAAACAATGACTGTTGAAAAACATTTTGATTTTCTTTCTTTCTTTCAAGTAAAAAATATATTACAAAATAAAATAATTTCTTTTGCATAACAAGGCTCACATAACTTGTATTAGTGTCTTGCTTATCTTTCATTTTCCTTTCTTATTGGAAAAAGATGCATTCTCCATGGATGCTGAGCCAGTAGCATTAACTGAATGATTTATTTTCACCTTTACTGACCCATCCCTCCTCCTTCAGATGTAGGGTGTGCTTTAAAAAGCTAATATACGAAAAGGGACACTTTGTCCCATTGTAGTTCCATTTTAAACACGTATCTCAGGCATCCCATTGGTTTGATCAAATAACCATTTATTTATTTGATGGTTATTTATTTATTAATTTGACACTGCCTCCCCAACCAGTTTTCCAGTCTGGGTGTCCTCCCTGGTGGTATTAACTGGATATTCTCAGGACTATGGTCAGGCAAGAGAACACAGGAGTAGGAGCTAAGCATAACAGGGTTCTAAGCCTGGCTCTGCCACAGCAATTCTCAATGCATTAATAAAATAGTGCTGATTCTTACTTAGCTTTCTCCTTTTCTTGGGTATCAGGAGGATTTTTCAGTTGATGTGCATGACCAATTTGAACACAGCAAAGCATTATGCCAGTGATGAAAGTTTCTATGTCATGGTTACCATTTTCCTACTGCTAATACAGTCTACTAATGTCATAAATTTATATGTAAAATAAAACATCACAAGATCTTATTGGAGAAATAACTTGCACAATGTTCTTCTTTTTGCATGGTAAAAGTAACTGTTTTTGTATTAAACATGTACACTTCTATGTCCCTGTACAGCGATGTTGCTATGGCACTGTGTTGGGTGGTTACTGTCCCATGCGCATGGCACATGGTTAGATTTCACTGTTTTGTAGTGGCATGCTATACCGGGGGAGCGTGCCACAACACCGATGTAGCTGCCAATCATGTGTAGACCCACATGAACACTACATCACTATAGCACATCATACACAAATATAGTGCATCACTACATCATCATAGGGTGACATGTAGATATAATAGAATTTCTATATAAACCCAATAAAGGATGTACCTTTGTGTGTATATAATTATTATTATTATTGTTTAGATCTATATCCCGCCCTACCCAGAAAGCCTCAGGTTGGCTTAAAATAAAAGACAAGATACCCCCAAGATAAGAAATAACAACTGACTCCCCATAGGACACCCAGAAACTTGAAAACTCCACTTCAGCTACTCTACTTATCACCCATGACAGCAAACCTTCCTGTTTACTGGAATGGCATTTTTTTTAGAAAAGCCAAAAGCTGGGCAGGAGGTGAATGGAAGGGAAGTGCCTAGAAATACAAAATACCCAGTTGAAATATTGTTTCAGATGAGCCCCATGTGGCCATTTCAGATGAACCCCTGTGGCAAAAAGTCTCCATTTCCATTTTACTGGATAAATAATTTTAAAAGCACAAATATTGGCAAATTCTGCTATGCTGATCTGAGTGGTTCCCTTGCTTCAACAGATCTGCTTGTAGTAGTCGTGGGTATAAGATTTAGCTGTTACTTGCATAGAGGAGGATAAAAAGTCTGCCATATCACAGTTAGATTTTTATCACCACCCTAAAAATTGAGTTGCAAATAATTAATTTTCTTCATTTTTTCATTCCACTCTACTTATAAAATAATGCAACTTTCCAATCAACCTTGCTGCAATAGAATATTCTGTAGACTATATAAGCCAAATACCAGAATGGTAGTGTTACTTAGTTTTACTAAACAAAATATTTGCATAGCATTTCTGTTTCTGAACATTGTATCTAACCAATTGCAAAATTGTAGGGAACTTCCTATACATTGACAGATTGAATCATTTTAACTTTGGAGAAATTGGAAAGACTAAAAGGAGTGAAATAGGGACACAGTTCTTGGTATCTGTTTAGTAAATGAAACATCTTTGAAATTTTTTCTGAAGTCAAAGAACTGGTTGATGGAAGCCATTAACATTTTGCAGCAAAAATACCCACCTCTTATCTGTGTTCCTTTCCAACAGAGATTATAGTGTTGATGCCCTGAATACTGCATCTCTGAAAAAAAACCAAGCAGGTTGGATGGGAGGGATAAATAGAAACATAAACAGCATATCATGGTGGGAAGACACAGAGAACCCTTTTCAGGAGGAGAATGGGACAGCCTGGAATATACTGAGTACCAGGAAAGTATGGGGGGGCGGGGAGCATCACAGAGTCCTGGTATAGTGAGAGAATGGGGAATAATAGTATTTGGAATAGGGCTATGATGGGGAAACAGAGATCCAGGCATGTGAAGAAAGAGACTATGAAGTGCTGACATTTGCATGGAATCCCTAAAATAGAGAGCTGTGTAAACACACAGGCCATGTCCAGATGAGTGTGCCATGCAGTATATGGCACCACAGATCCATCTGTGGCACTACATACTGCACATTCAGGTATTTTCTGCACTGCTACTTTGCAGCGTTGGGTTTTGTTTTGACCCCTGGAGATCCAAGAGTAAAAAAAAGTGGGCGGCGCATGCAAAGACAGTGCATGCCACCAAAAACTAGAGTCTGAACAGCTGGAGTAACTGTGCTGAACCCAGCCTCCCCTACCCCACCTGGGGTAACTTGCCATGCATCAGAGGGCATGTGGCATGGGCATTCCTTGGGGAACAACTAGCAGTGGCACAAGGTGTCCCACTGCTAGCTGTCCCCAGAAAACCAAAAGACTGCTCTTGTCTGGATGTGGCAATAAAGGGCAATAGTGCAGATCTCAGTGTCTGAACTTCAGTCAAAAAGATAAGCAGCCTGTCATCCTTTAGTACTAAAATATAAACACCACATTTACTGCTAGTGGAAGGAGTGGTGGAAGTATTTCACTGACTGGACAGCTTTAACTCCTTCAGGGAGCTCCAGTGGTCATTTGTTATAAGTATATAGCTGTTTTCTATTATTGCTTAGCATTAGTCAGTCATGACTGCTGATACAGAAATTGTCAGCAGTTCTAGTATAACTAATTAAAGATTTGCAAACCTCATGGTGTTTGCATTCAGTTTTGATTTAGCAACAGCTGGAGAAAGTTTGTGTATCACAAATGTTTGCTACACACTAATTCACTAATAGTTATGGAGCTGGGAAGATTGCCAATACAACTGGTAACAACTTTCACAGCTGAAAATAAACTTATACAGTTCATACACCAGCTTTCTGGGCAGTTATTTAATGATTTAATCACACTGCCATGTTGTTCTGTAAATGGCTTGATCAAAGAAAATAGATCAAAAAGTCTCTGAGGACCAACTCTCTGGGTGTTTAATTACTCCTACACACAAGCAACTGAAATTGCAATGATAATTCCAATTCTAAGAAAACTTAGGTAAAGCAGTTTTCTTGGTATCTTACAATTCTAAGAAATGAGGACAATGAAATAAACTATATGGATTGCTGATTGCAACAATCAACTGCATTGGCTGAAAAATAATTGGCTAAACATAAAGACAGTGAGGAGTATTTCCATCCTCTAGGTGGTCAGCTTTGGAGTGTAGAAATTCTAAATGTCAATTGTTTCATTTAACAGTGAATGAGCTCATAAATGAGCTTCTTTTCTTACTAGGAAAACGAGACCCAGTTAGAATTGATGGGAATTGTACAACTGAAACCTGAGAATGTTAGTATTTGAAATGATGCCAGATTGGAAAAATAGTTTCAATAACTAGATGTCCAAATATTAGCTACCCAATTTTATTATCTGCTAGCTAATAAAGTCAGACACAAGTTTGCTGTAGTCAAGAAAAAGGAATTAGAATCATAGAAGTAGGGTCAGAAGGGACCTTGTAGATCTTCAAGTCCGACCCCCCACCTGGGTGGAAGAAAAAACTGGACTCAAATGAGTCCAGCCAGGTAGGCATCAAGCCTCTTCTTAAAGATCCCCAGGGTAGGAGCTAGCACCACTTCCCTAGGAAGTTGGTTCTAGCTCCTAGCCGCCCTATTCTCCAATAATTTGTGTCCATTGTTCCTTGTCATGCCAGGGGGTGCTAGGGAAAACAGTGTCTCCCCCAAACCCTTATGGTCCCCCTTAGTGAGTTTATAGACAGTCACCAGGTCCCTCTCAGCCTTCTCTTATGAAGGCTGAACAGGTTTAGGTCCTGCAGTCTTTCATTGTAGGGTCTGCCCTGTTGTCCCCGGATCATGCGTGTGGCCCTCCTCTGGACCCTTTCAACGTTGTCCACATCCCTCCTGAAATGGGGCACACAGAACTGGATGCAGTACTCCAGCTGTGGCCTGACCAGCGTTGCATAGAGGGGGAGGATCACCTCCCTGGCTCTACTTGAGATG
>NW_017728918.1:60993259-60995257 GCF_001723895.1 Crocodylus porosus | reverse complement strand
GCCCTGGGGGACTCCGCTGCCCACTTCCCCCCAGGCTGAATATGACCCGTCCACCACCACCCTCTGAGTATGACCCTTGAGCCAATCTGCAATCCATCTGACTGTGTAGGCATCAATGCCACAGTCGCCTAGTTTATTAATGAGGATGGGGTGAGAGATGGTGTCAAAGGCCTTGCTGAAGTCTAGAAAGTCTACGTCCACGGCGACAACTGCATCCATTGCCTTTGGGACCTTTGCTACACACTAATTCACTAATCGTTATGGAGCTGGGAAGATTGCCAATACAACTGTTAACAACTTTCACAGCTGAAAATAAACTTATACAGTTCATACATCAGCTTTCTGGGCAAATTTGTGATCATAAAAGGCAATCAGGTTGGTCTGACATGACCTACCACTAATGAAACCATGCTGGTTGCCCTTGAGCATCATCCCTGAAGCCAGCCCATCACAGATGTGCTCCTTGAGGATCTTCTCAAAGAGTTTCCCAAGGATAGCGGTAAGACTGACAGACCTAAAGTTGCCCGGGTCCTCTCTCTTACCTTTTCTGAGGATGGGGACCACGTTAGCTATCTTCCAGTCATCTGGCACCTGCCCCGAGCACCACGAGTGTTCATAAAGCCATGCCAAGGGCCCTGCAATAACCCCAGCTAGCTCCCTCAACACCCTGGGGTGGAGAGCATCTGGACCTGCTGACTTGAACATCCAGCCCCTCCAGAAGCTCTCTAACCCGGTCCTCCCCAACCTGAAATCTGGAGGCTTTAGTGTTTCTCCCCTCTCTTTGTTGTTAATATTTCTATTGAGACTCTGCAGGAAGAATTGGAAAGAGGGTACCATTTTTTGCTGGTTAGGCAAAGAAAGAAAAACATTCCATTCATAGGTGGAAACGTGGCAAAAGGGTCCAAAGAAGTCTGTGGAAGAAGTAGATGGGTAGATGATAGACAATATCATTGTCAGAAGCATAAGTATCCTGGAAAAAGTAGTTACAGATAAGAAGTTGTATGGTAGAATTACATGAGGTCCAGCAGCCAGGAACAAAATCTCAGAATCAATGGAGGGATTCAAGCGGCAGGGTTGATGAAGTCAAATCAATATTGTGTTGGGAGTTGCATTATCTTGCAGAGATGAAAACATGTGGGTGGCTGAATGACCAAAGAGAGGGCTGCAAATAATCATCTCTAGATATATATTCTATCACATTTGGTTATTATATTGTGTGCACCTGTGTTTTTGTCCTCCATTTTACCTTTCTTGTTTCAGTTACAGAGAAACTGTACATGGAAGATTAGAGACCAGCCAGAAAGAACAATTTCATTTATACTAGGTAGTAGAGAAACATTACAAAGAAGAAAATAATAGTGTTCTATACTTTTCTAGAAGATTTCTACTTAGTATTCAACGACCATTTTTTCCCCACATCATGCCCCTGTATACAATATGCATCTTAGTTTTGAGAAGCAGGATGACGACAAAATATTTCTTGTAGAAACTGAGTAGCAGCCGCAAGCCAGATCTGCTCCCAAGACTGCTGCCAGTCCCATATGTCAGATGGGGCTCATGTGCTCAGTCTGATCCAGATCCCATAGTCCAGGGCTAGGACAATATGTCAGGTTCAGCCTGGCTTACTGGGTATGATGCTGTGGGTAGGGTACAGGGTCCTGCACAAGGTCTGAGACCATATGCTGGGTCCAATCTGACACACCAAGTCCAACCCCATGCACCTGCTATTAGGTTAAAGTACCAAAAAGCCCTGCTGAAGCACCTGATCTATACAGACACTGGGTCTAAGTAGCACACTGCTTCTTTTGGTAAAGTGTGGTTTGTTTGTTTTTAATGTGTGCAGGCAGCCATAATCTTCATAGATTTCATAGACATTAGGGCTGAAAGGGACCTCGGGAGATCATCGACTCCAGCCCCCTGCCCAAAGGGCAGGAAGTCAGCTGGGGTCATAGGATCCCAGCAACATAAGCATCCAATTTACTCTTGAAGGTGTTCAAT
>NW_017728918.1:60989156-60993248 GCF_001723895.1 Crocodylus porosus | reverse complement strand
GGCAGGCAAGTGTGCCCTTGGGGGCTCTTGCCTTGCCCACAGATTGTGCCAGGGCTGGGGCAGGGGTGAGCTCCCTTAAGTGCCCCCTTAAGTGCCTTGGTCCGCTGGCTTTGCAAGGGCTGTTCAGCGGGCCAGCAGGGGTAGTAGTCCCCCCATCCCCCAGCAGGCTTAGTTTAAAGCCCGGTGGAGCAGGTCAGCCAGCCTGCTTTAACTGAATTCTGGAGTTTCTTAAAGTATTTTTTATACAACCATATTTTACTTGTGAAGAAATACATTATTTTAATTTCTATTGCATTCCATGGGAATTTTGGTTATTTTTTTTTTTGGTATGGGCCTTTTATCACTACCAATGACGTTCAGAAATAAGATTATGGTCACAGATAATATAACATAAAGGAAGAGAACAAACAAAAGAATAAAGCTTAAGTAATAAAATTGATATACCATGCAAAAGAGCATGCATTACATGCCAATTTATATATAATATCTGCTTTTACCTTTAATACACCAGTCAATATTTCCATAACTATATTTCCAAATATAGTGCCTTAAGGACAATTTAAAAAAAAAAGAAATACAATAGCTATAATTTCTGAATCTCCTCATAAACTTTGAGGGAAAGTTTTCAATAAATCAATATTTGCACGGAAGTGAAGAATGAAGAATAGTGTGGAGGAGTGAAGGGAACACCAAAGGAAAGGTGGAACACAGGGCGTTTGTGGGGCTTCTATTTCCAGGAAGCAGCTTTTGCGGTTAAAGTGCACCAAGACCTATCCAAAATGACGTTCTCATTTGGAATGAGTGGTTATATCACCTTGCATGAAAACTTGCAACACACAGGCTGCGCCCAGACGAGCGTGGATGTTTGGTTCTCCAGCAAGAAGTAGCGACAGCACCTTGCACTGCCGCTACTTGTCCCTGGGGAATGTCCATGCCACACGTGCTTTGGTGTACAGCAAATTACCCCATGTAGGGCAGGGGAGGCTGGGGCCAGCAGTGGGCTAGCCCCAGAAGCTTTACTTGGGGTCCTAAAGGCCTCTAGGGGCTGCAGGAGCAGTGATTCTGCTGCACAGAGCCTGTGTTGCTCCACCTTTTTTTCCTGCAGGGTTTTTTTTTATTCCCCTAGGTATCTAGGGGTCCAAAAAAACCCAGAAGAAAAAAGCGGAGCAGCACATGCATGACCAGCACTCCCGTGCAATCCTTAGAACATCTGCATGTGCACTATGTAGTACCGCAGACATGTTTGCGGTGCCACATATAGCATGGCCGTGTTTGTCTGGACACAGCCACAGGGTACATGTATGTATAGATGTATGTAATTAATGCAAATCAACAAACTCCAGTTCATATCGTGCTAAAATTTATGGCTCCTGGGCACCATGTTTACATGAGTGCCTGAGACTGCTAGCCTGAGTCTGTTCTGACTTGGCACAATGTGCTGTGGAGGGGCTGGCTGGGGTACAAGGATACTTTATTGCAGGGCTAGCCAACAGGCAGCTCCTGCACCGAAGCACCCTTATGCCCCAGCCAGCCTTGTTAGCATCTACATGTGTGTTGCTCACAGCAAATAATGCTGCTGCAAGACAGTACTTGTATTTACAAGAACTAACCTATGGCAGCATTTATTAGTTTACTGTGACCTAATAAGGGTACACCTGTAGATGTGGAGACTTTACTGCAAAGCTAATTAGACAGCTCCACAGTAAACATCTCATGCAGATGTGCCCACATACATCTATACACAAAGAAAAATCACACATTGACATTTCCCTCAAATCATCACATACCTGGCAAAAACAAAGGTAGTTGCTAGATCTGGCATATTAGTTCGTGGGTTCTGTCAAAATAGTCTTGTCTCAAAAGGAAGAAAAACAAAAGTTGCTCTATTTTATGGGAAGTTTAATGTAAGTCAGTACAGTCTACTAAAAGACATAATTCACCTATTTCTAAAGCGGATCATGCCACCTTTTCGATTTACAATTTACGAAAAGGAGAAACATGTTGCTCCTTTGTCATACATACAATGAGTTATGCTGTAGAAATGTCAGATCATTTGGATCATAATTTTTAGTCTACTGTTTGTTGTCTTCCACTTTCTAAAAAAGTGAAAATAATTGTTTGCCCAAGTCACTGTTCTGACATTCTGAAAGTTGGTGCCACGTTCATTTACATATAGTTTTAAATTCACCCATGTTGGGAAGATACTGCACCTCTTATCTTTTGAAAGATTAGTCTGGTCATCAAACCACATGATGCAATGGAGCAGCTTTACACAAGTCTTAAATTGCCATAACTTTCAGAGTTCCAAAAACTATTTCAGCATATTCCCCAAATTCATTTTATAGTTCAATGTACCAACATCCAGGAGCCGAAAGTTGATACCTCCACACTCGGTAACTTATACAGTTATGGGACATATCTGACAAATCTGACTGACAAAGGATGGAGGCAAAAGTCATAAGGGCAGAAAAAGGCAAAGTCCACTTTTCAGCTTCAGCAATGGAAATGGGTTTTTCCCACACACCTTGTTTTTTCAAGTGTTCCACCCCATATCAGAATGGCACTAACTAATATTTTCATAAATAAAAAATATATTTAAATAAATAAATGTTTCCTGTGGATTTCTCTCTCTTATAGGGATTCCCATCAACTCATTCTATGAACAAAATCCTTGTTTTTACCAACTCTATTATCAACTGCCACAGTTTTTAATGCTCCTGCTGAGTCATACTTCAGTTTTACAGCCTTTTCAAAGGCAATGCAGTTCATCCTCATTCTGGAACATACTGTCAATGCTAACTCGCAGATTAAAGTGCCACCTTCTGAATCATCAATACCACACCTCTTGTACTTGGATAAATTGCAATTAGGAAAAATGCAAGTATTGACCCAGCCTGACCCTCATTATCTGACAAGATCACAGATTGAGGGAGGGTTGCTAGAGATCCCCGTTGGCCCATAGGTTTGTCAGATAAGCAGAAAGTTCAGGCTCCCCAAAGAATGTATATCCCTCTCTCTGTTTGGAGCTATGCGTATGGGTTTGCAGCGATGTGGCGCAACCCTATTGTCATAGCAATATGTCACAGATTTGCTCACAGGAAGGAGGAACTGGCATCTGAAATAGCATCTGCCTTAGGTGCCAGAGGTTTAAACACAGAATGAAATGGGAAAAAGAACCTGCCATCTCATTTCTGTGACCCGTGGAAAGCACTGAAAACAAAATTGAATTTGACTGAGCTGAAAATAATAAGAACTGTGAGTTTCAAGTTAAGTGGGGATATTATATGCCCTGTCCTGATAGCTGCAATTACAGAGGCATTATAAAAAATAAAAGAAAATGCTCTTCAGTATTCAGGTGGCTTCTAGTAAACACGTCAGTGTGAAATTGGCTACTGTTCAAAGAGTGCAGAAGTAGATGAGTGTATAAAGCTGGGATCTAACTAGAACCTGAATAATCATTTTCTGAGGGAAAAGAGAGAAACTGTGTGCGCAAACCTAGCAGGCTGTTAGAGTGGTAAGAAGTTGTGGTCTAATGAGGTCATTTAAAAAAAAGGATTATCCTCTGAGGATAGAAAAGAATTGGGCCAAATATGGAAATGATTTTTCCTATCTGATGAAAAATAAACATGATAGGAAAGTTCTTTAATTAAACACCATGAGAAGACAAGGCATCTGTTACTCTGAGATAAACCATACCTCCAGGGCACAATTGCACAGGAGCTGCCTTGGGCTACCTGTGAAATAAAGTTATCTCTTTGTAAGATAGATCAGAAAGTCCCCTTTCTGAATTATAAGCTTATTTTACATTATAGAAATTTGTTATTGATTCTGTTGGTGAAAGGAGTGATGTGCTTTTCTATAAAATGGAGTAGAGGTAAACACAAAGTAGATCAAGTTCAGGTCATCAATCATGTCTTCTCTGAGTGGTCTGAAAATGCTGAGAGAAGAACATAGCAAATGAATACTCATTATTACCTACTTTAATGTCTTGATTCAGGGAAGGGTTGTTTCATAGATTTCATAGACATTAGGGCTGGAAGGGACCTCGGGAGATCATCGAGTCCAGCCCCCTGCCCAAAGGGCAGGAAGTCA
>NW_017728918.1:60963179-60989145 GCF_001723895.1 Crocodylus porosus | reverse complement strand
GCTGGGGCTGCAAGAGGTTCGAACCTGTTTGTTTGTTTGTTCTTTTCTCTTTCTTTTACAGTAGTCTTAATTACAAAATTGGGCAGATCACTTCCAGAATTAAATTTTTAATAAGGGCCGTACTAAACTTTAACCATGATGAACTACCTCTCCATCATCACATCTTATGTCAAGCCAGAGCCTTTTTTTACCAGGTGCTCCTGAGTAGGTGCAAGGGATGTTGCTCATACAAGAGAATATGGCCCTGACTGAGAGACAGCTTCATGAACCAATTCTAGCTCCTGAGGGCACGCTGACCTCACATTACTCAACTGCTATGATATTGTCCTTGACTTCCCTGTCATTTTCTAGGGCAGTGGTTCTCAATCATTTTTGTACTAGAACCCATTTGTAAAAATCAAATCAGTGCCCCTCCCTCCCAACCAGTTTACCCCAGATGCCAGCCCTGCAGTGTGTGTCAGGAGGTGGTTGTGTGGGGGTAGGAAGGCAAAGGGGTGGCATGAGAGGTCCCAAGCAGCCCTTTGCAGACTGCAACTCTGCCAGCCTGCAAGGGAAAAGCCAGTTTCCCATGTTTTTCTCCTTTAAAGAAGAATCCATTTTTAATGTTTGGTCACAGCCCTTTCATGTGTTCTTGTGACCCACTTTTGGGTCATGACCAATGAGTTGAGAAATGCTGCTCTAGGGTTGGGGAACTGTCCCATTAGTTATCCAACTATATTCCCTTCCTTCTTCAGAGAATCCAAGGAACACATTCTATTAGGCATGTATGTGGACTTAGGCACTGAAGTGCAATTTTATTCTACCTTGTTCAAATCCCTGAAATCTGTTAGTATGCCTGTTTGTGTAACATGCTGCTGTTCTACCCTTAAGACTCAGTCATAAAAAGACAGTGAGGATGATGAGGACCCACCCACCTTTTGTATTAATATTTTTTTCAGGGACTCATGCAAGATGGAATAGGATCATGTTAGGTGCCTAATAGGTAGAATCAAATCTGGCCAGGGTCACTTTCTTACTCTTAAAAGACAGATCTGGACTAGAAACCTGGTTTTGAGTTCTCTTGAGTTATCCAGGCTACTCAGATCCACTGTTGAATCTGAATACTGTGGTTCAGCCACATCCCCATAGGGAGCTTTTTGTGATACACTATTTAGGACACTACACAGAAAGAAAATCTACCCTGTTGTGCATTAATTGTATGGTGGTGGGAGTCAGTGCATTTTTTAAAACAGTAAGACAGCTGTATCTGTGTGAAGAAATGTCAACTACCACTGCTGTAGCTTTTGATAATAAGTGCAATAAACTAGGCCAATCTTCTGCATGAAAAACACACCTCTCATTTGTACTACAGAAAAGTCCAATTCAAATGTTTTATGAAGCATTTTCCTTCTTACCTTTATCCTAACTAACAAACAAAGAATTAGTTAAAGTAGTAATGATAGTTAAGCCAATAATTGATAGTAACCACAACATAATTAGATTCAGCCAGCTCAGGAAAAGGAATTGTACCAAAAACTAGAACCTGGGTAAGAGACTCTAAGAAGAAAAAGCTGGAGTAAATCCCATAAATCAAAAGGTAAAGTAAATCTTGAGACTCAGCATGGAGGCTCTTTAAGCATGCTATAGGAGAGGCATAGAAGGCATGCAGAGCCCTAAATAGAAAGGAAAGTAGGAAGGTGAAGGGGAAAAAAAAGATCCAGCCTCATAAAATGGCAAGATTCAAAACATTATTCAGGTCTAATAAGTATACTTCAGAGAATGGAAATCCAACCCCTGTGAAGTCAGTTAAAAGACACAGAAATCTGGCATGCAAAATGTAAGGTAAAATTTAGGAAGGAATCTGAAGGGCAAAGATATCATAAAAAAGGAAGATGTTCTTTTTATAATTCAGGAAGCCCTACAAGAGAAGTAGGGGCTCTGCTGGAATATCAGGGAATAAAGGGAGCAATTAAGGATGATTTCAGAGAAGCTAAGGACTAGAGTGTGATACCCTTACTCACTTTGGGTGGTACCTTGCACCTTCAGCAGTCCCATTTATTTCATTCACCTGTAACTGAGCGGACTTTGTTGAAGTGTCATGTAGTCCTCTGCCTGCAGATGAATAAACTAAATCACAACCTGGTCATAAAGTTTTGTTCAATTTTGTCTTCTATGTTTAATAGATTAGAAGGACAGACAGAAAGTTTGTAGACAAAGAAGTAATATTCTTTTTTTGGATAAAATGTTTGCACTTAAATGGTATTACACTTTGTATTCGGGTCTAGAGCCCATATGCAGTAAAAAGGTCCAAGGGCTTTGCTGACTCAGAAGTAAACACAAAACTGTAGAAGAAGATGAAAACTGTTTCTCCTCAATGTATTTTACCAAATTCATTAGATAGCCTCCAATATGGTGGGCAGATCCTGGAACCAGCCACCATTTTTGTGGGCTAAGTGCAGCACCCTCTCCTCCCCACCCCCATACCTCTGATTGGGTAAGGGGCCCGGGCAGTCCCACCTCTCCCTGCAAAAGGCCAGATGGCCCAAAATCATGGTTTAATTACCCTGATTAAGTCCAGGGAAGCCATTAATCCACACATTATTAAGCATGGATTAATGGTTTCCCTGGGCTTAATTAGGATAATTAACCCACGGTTTTGAGCTATCCCCAAGCAGGAATGTTGTACAAGTAGCTGCACCTTGGTCCTAGGCCAGCTGTGGCAGGCAGCTGGGAGGCTGCAGCAGGGTCCACAGAGTCCTGTCCAGGTTTTCTGCATACCTGTACCTGCCGCCAGCAGTAAGCCAGGCTGGGGCTTCCCAGACCCTAATGCAGCCTCCTGCCACAGCCCAGGACGAAGGTGCAGCTACTTATGCAGCATCCTTACCTTCCAATGCAAGCAGCTGCACCTCATCCCCCCTCGCCCCTACCTCCCCACTTTCCCTCTGCCTTGTGTCCTGTTCCCTCTTCCCTCTACCTTCCTCCCCACTACCCCTGCCTTTTGTATTCCCCACCACCCTAAATAAGCTAAATAAGCCCAGTTTTTTCAGTCTCTCCTCAGCCATACTCCTCAGCCTCCTAACCATTTTCATTGCCCTCCACTGGACTCTCTCCAATTTGTCCACATCCTTTTTGCAGTGGGAGAAGGGCAAAACTAGATATAGTACTCCAAAGGTGACCTCACCAGTACCGAATAGAGGGGAAGAATCACTTTCCTTGATCTGCTGGCAACAGTCCTATTAATGCAGTCCAGTATACCTTTAGTATTCTTTGCAACAAGGGCACACTGCTGGCTCATATTCATCTTATTGTCCACTGTATAGGGTTACCATATTTCCAGTGCCAAAAAATAGAACACTTGTCAGGTGTGCACCTCACTCCCAAACCACAGCCCCTGGCCCTGCCAGTGCCTGTCACTTCCAACCTGCAGGACCCCATCCCTGCAGCTGCCCCTCACTCTCAACCCACAGACTGGTGGCCCTGTCAATGCCCGTCACACCCAATCCACAATCTCTCACCCACCTGGGCTATGCTGGTGCCCCTCAGTTCCAATACTCAGCCCCCCATCCCTGCTGCTGCCTCTCACTCCTGACCCATAGATTCCTGGCCCTGCCAGTGCTCCTCACTCACTGCCCACAGTCTCCCCCGCCCCTGGGACAAACTGGTGCCCCTCACTTCTGACCCATAGCCCCCTGGTGCTGCCAATGGCACACAGCCCCCTGCTCCCTCCAGCCCTGCCAGACGGGGCCTCCAGCTGCCTGCATGTCAACTGGGCTGGAGTACAGTGGCTCCGGCTCATGCAGAGCAAGACCAGCCCTGGCACAGGCTGCAGTTCCTGCACTGCAACAGGCTGCCTGGCTAGGTCCCTCCCACCCACCTTGTCAGTGTCTTGCAGGTGCCCTGGCCCTGGAAGAACAGGCACCAGGGCCAGTACCACCAGCCCAGTTGCGCAGCTCCCCACTGCCCCTGAAGGACTCCCCCACACCCTTCCCCCACTGGAGGAGCAGATACCTCCCTCCTGCCCCTGTGCTCTGCCTGGACACTATTCTCCAGTGCTGCCAGGCACCCAGCACCCTTCACAGAAATCCATTCCCCCTTCCACCCCCCCCAGACAGTTCCCAAGCCCTGGCCCTCCAACCCCCACTCCCCATAAACTTACCTGAATGACGCTGCCAGGGCTGCAGACATACATGATGCCCCTGCATCTAATCGCTCTCCCCTGCTCCCACCAGGGAACAGAGCAAAATCCCAGATGTTCATTCAGTTTTTAAAAATTCCCCAGATGGAGATGGGAGAAATCAAAAAGAGATATCCAGAAAAACACGAACATATGGTAACCCTAATCTGACCCCCAGGTCCTTTTCTGCAGAGCTGCTGCTTAGCCAATTGGTCCATAGCCTGTACTGGTGCATGGGATTATTCTGGCCTAAGTTCAGGACTTTGCATGGGTCCTTATTAAACCTCATAACGTTTCTTTTGGTCCAATCCTCCAATTTCTCTAGGTCTCTCTGATTCATACCCCAAGCTTCCAGCATATCTACTACTCTCCCCAGTTTAGTGTCATCTGCAAATTTGTTGAGGGTGCACTCCATCCTATCTTTCAGGTCACCGATGAAAATATTGAACAAAATTGGCCCCAAAACTGACCCCTGGGATACTCCACTTGAGACTGGCTGCCAACTAGACATTGAGCCATTGATTACTATTCTATGAGTCCAGTGATTCAGCCAGCTTTCTATTTTTCTTACAGTCCATTAAGCCAAGCCATACTTCCTTAGCTTGCTTGTGAGACTGTTGTGGGAGACCATATCAAAAGCCTTGCTAAGGTCAAGGTATATCACATCAACTGTTCTCCCTGCATCTGCAGAGCCACTCATCACTTCTTAGAAAGCAATCAGGTTGGTCAGGCATGACTTGCCCTTGGCAAATCCATACTGACTGTTCCTAATCACTTTCTTCTTCTCTAAGTGTTTAAAAATGAATTCCTTGAGGATCTGCCCCATGATTTTTCAGGGACTGCAGTGGTGCTGACAGCTCTGCAGTTCCCCAGACGCTCCCCCTTCACTTTCTTAAAGATGGGCACTATATTTGCCTTCTTTGAATCATTTGGGACCTCTTCCAATTGCCGTGAGTTTTTAAAGATAATGGCCAGTAGCTCTGTAATCACATCAGCCAACTCCCTCAGCACCCTCAGATGCATCCCATCCAACCCCATGGACTTGTACACATCCAGCTTTTCTAAATAGTTCCTAACCTTTTCTTTTGCCCCTGTTGACTGCTTACCTCCTTCCAAAACTGTGTTTTCAGGTAGAGTAGTCTGGGAACTGACCTTGCCTATGAAGACTGCGGAGAAAAAGCCATTGAGTACCCACTTCCCCGCTTACCTCAGGGCTTTGCTCCCCATCCCCTGGCGAACTTAGTTTAAAGTCCTCCTCACTAGGTTAGCAAGCTTCTCTCTAAATATGCTAGTCCCTCTCTTCATCAGGTGGATCCCATCTCTTCCTAGCAATCCTTCTTGGAACAACATCCCTTGGTGAAAGAAGCCAAAGCCCTGCTGGCAACACCATCTGTGCAGCCGTGTAATTGGAATAGTGGGAGAGGAGGAAAAGCTGCCCCTAAGAAGTGGTCCCGTAACTACACAGCATTCAAAATCAAAAATTCTTATGGACTAATGAAAAAAAAAATCAGCACACACTAAATTCTTTGCTTTTAAACATAAGAGCTACAGCTAGTCTTTGAAAACAACCCTTTAAAAACAGATTTTAGGTTGCTATCTTTTCCCTTCACACTCATCTTTCTCTGCCAAGTCATTTTGTTTTAATCAGCAAATTAAGACATTGTGTTCTAAATTTGAGTAGCCTTATAACAATCACAGTCCTTTTGAGTTAAAGCCTCAATTTGATTTTTAAACTTGTATTATCACTGACAAATCATTGTCATTTGGCATCAATTCAGTAGTCTGCGTAAAATGAGCCATGAGGACAGGAGTCTCTTCCAGGCCACCTCTTAGCTGTCAGGTAGGCTTCACAGAAACATTCATTAGAGTTGGCTCCCTTATTGACAGTTGCTCAGTGAAGTCAAGGATTGAAGAGATGGGGATACAAATCACTATCCTCTGTGGTCCCACCTTGGAGGATTTTGATTTGGGAATCTAGATCTAAGCATGCTCTAGCTAAAAGGCATATTTCAAGAGCAGCACATTTATTTTTTAAATGTCATAGCTGGTCTATTATTACTACAACTTAAATAGGTTTAAATAAGTTTTGCAGTAAGAAAGCCCTAAATGCCATAGTTCGTAGGTGGCAAGAGTCAGTGACAAGACCAAAAGACCTGTGGATTTGTTTTCATTTTTGCTACCAAGGGTCTATTTCTTAGAGGTCTGGAGAATTCATTTTCAATTAGTTTAACACCACAGAGAGACAGCAAGAGCAGGCTTTATCACATAAGCATCTTTCACTCCCATGCTTAACCAATTTAATACAAGTCCTATGGCAGAACTCCACTGAAAACAGTAATTTGGCTTGAGTCGTGATCCCATTAACCATGATAAAGAGTAGTTATGGTACCTTTTAAATGTTAACATCTTGTCTACATGAATAGATTTCAAAAGACAGCAGCTTGCATTAAGAAGAAATTTCACATCCTTGGCAAATTCTTTTCTTTATAAATGCCTTTAACTGCTCAGGCAGCAAACTGGCAGACTGAGACTGTCAAAAACTGTGTAATGAGCATACTGTATGCTCAATCAATAGCTAAATAAGAAGTTATACTTCTGCATATTACCAAGCTCTGAACAGATATCTTAAGGAATTCAAAACACAAGATCCCAAACTCCATCCCTCAAGCTCTCAGTGAGCAATCCATTGCTATGTATACATTCCAACTATGTCTTGGAACTGTTATATTTCTTTGAGTTCATATGTGCAGAAAGAGACATAATTTTTCTCTCCTCCATGGATGCAGAGGGCACACAAAAATATAGGAATGAACCTCTGAAGATTGCACAGTCTGTGTGTTCACTGAGCTCAGAAGCTGGAGGGGTCTTGGCAGGGTAAGGCACAAAATGCTGTTTGGGAGCAGCAAAGGCCAGCAGAGACCTCCATCATCCTTTCTCTCATAGCAAAGACATGCGGGCAGGATCCTGATTTACTTCCAAGACATCAGCAGACTGAATAAAAGGGTGGACAGCTCCTAAAGCATGACATGTTTTACTGTTATAAGCAGCATCTGCAAACAAGTAATGCAACAATTTTAGTGTATTGAAAGTTTTATTCATAATACTTTTGCCTTCCCCTTATTGTTTATTTGACAGCTGTGCAATTTCTTCACTTTCCCTGAATGCAAACAGGGTTTGCTGCTTTCTTAAAGTTGTTCCTGACATTTTGTATTGAACATGTTGCTGCATCCAGATAACTGTATGACATTTATATTGAAAATATAGAATTAAATATCAGTTAAATTAAATTAAGAAGTGGGTCCAACCCATCATTCCCTCTAAGCTGTGTGGCATGTGTGGCTGCACAGGCACGCTCATATCGCACGGCCAGATGCACCAGTGCGGCTGTGCACGGCACACAGTTTAGAGGGAATGCTTGTCCAATCCTCTGCTGAGTCCCATGTGGGTTTGAGGGTACTCAGTAACTTCCAGGAGGAGTTGGAATCTGGATGATAAAAGCTGTTCTCAAAGATAAATTATCTGAAACATTAATTTTTAAGTGAACTGACAGGACATATTTAGAACTTTATCAACATTTAATGGTATAAACCATATATACCATTGTTGACAAGATCATCACCATATAGCAAAAATGGCCTGATTTGTGTCTGACTTAAAAGGGTCTACTGCCCAGTTACTGCAAATTGGCTTCTAGAGAACAAACTGTGCTGAAAATGGTCCATTGAAAATTAGACTCTATTAAGTAACAATTTACACAGGAATGACCCATTTGTATGCTTATCAGGAGTACTTAACATGCTGCAAAATTTAACTGCTGATACTTTATCAGCGTCCGCATGTCGCAGGTTCTAAAACAATGAAATAATTTACTCATTTCATACCAGAAACCTGGTTCTCCAGAAAATCTCAGCTCAGCAGCAACCACAGAGAGCTGACTGTAGAAACTGCCCCTTGACTACTTTGGAAGGGCCTTCTAGGAACACTGAATTTGGTCTACTGCTAGTGCAGGCACCACATCATATAATCTCATCATAAGCTTATCAAACCCAGAAGATTTTAGGCTTTTGCCCTTGCTACTTCAATTAGAAGACTATTCTAGTAACTCTGCTTTGATGGTTAAAAATCTTCTAATTTTCAGCCTGAATTTATTCATATCCAATTTATACACATTTATCCTTTTGCCAAAGTCATCTTTAAGCTTAAATAGCTGTCCTTCTTCTCTGAGGTTTATCCCAAGGATGTATACATAGATAAAAATCATATCCCTTCTCAGCCTTCATTTAGCTAGAGTAAACAAGCCAAGCTCTTACACTCTCTTCTCATGAATGATGGGCTCTCCAGTCCCCTGATTACCCTAGCAGCTGATCTCTGCACCTGTTCCCATTTGAATTTCTCTGTCTCTCAGACATGGGAAATAAGAACACAGTATTCCATGGGAGATCTCACCAATGCCTTGTAGAATAATATTAAAACTTCCTTATTTCTCCTAGAAGTCCTCAGGACTGCATTTGCTTCTTCCACAGATGCAATTAATTAGTAGATCATATGTTCATCCTCCCATCAACTTGCTTGCATAAATCCACCCCTTCCCTCTCCCCATGCTGCATAACTGATGAAATCTCAGCTTATAGCAGATGTTTGTTATTAGTCCTCCAGTGAATAACCTTGCATTTTATGTTAATTAATTTAATCCTGTTTCTATGACTTCAGTCCTTGAAGCAATCCAGTTCTCTCACTAGGATATCCCATCCTCTTCTGTACTGACAATGCCTCCTAGTTTTGTGACATCAGAAATTACATCAGCACATACTGGCTAAAAACTAGTCCTTAGACTCTACTAGGAACCTCTGCTTAGCCTGACACTTTCCTTTTCAAAGTCTGCCTTTTAGGCCTCTCATGATCCTTACAACACTCCATCTTCTCAGCTTCAGTCCTTATGGTAGCTATAGTAAGTAATAGGGTTAGAAAGTTTGTCTCACATTTCTCTCAACTCTACAGTTAGACCAATAAAATATATCACTAACAAAATTCCTGGTTTCAAGAATATTAAGGACACTATTAATTGTTTAATGCTGAGGTATGTCAGTTAGGTCCCAAGTCAAGCTCCACTGAAGTCAATAGGAATGGTTCTTTTACTTTTAAATGGGTTTAGATTTGGTGTTTAGGGCCCCTGACAGACATTAAATGCATTATGGGATCTTATGAAGGATCATAACAATTGTGCTTCCTGTCATGCCCCATGTGACTGTGACTGATCCCAGACTCCCCCTGCACTGGCAAGTAGCAAGCTTGGCTCCTAACCAGGGGAGCTCACACTGCATTCCCCTGGCTGGGAACTCTGATAATTTAGTGGGCTTTCCATGCCAACCACTGACTGGCCTACTGTTGTTTGGGCCCTCCCAGCACCCCCACATGCAGCAACCGCCTGCCCAGCTGGGCAAGGCCACTACCAGGGAGGCCATCCTGGATGTATGGGATGCCCTCGAAGGTGTGCTGACACCCACCATGCTCTATGTTCAGGATGCCCTGGTGGTGGTGGCACATTTCCATGCCCTGGGATTCCCCCATTGCATTAGGGTCCCGGATGGAACCCACATCCCCATCACCTGCCCACCCCATGGCAACCAGCCCTACTACAGCTGGAGCAGCTTTAACTCTGTGGTGCCATTGTGGACCACTACGGCACCTTCACGCACATGAGTGTTGGCTGGGTGGGCAGTGTCCATGATGCCTGCATATTCTGAAACTCCACCCTGCCAGCCCTGGTCCAGAATGGTTGCTTTGCACCAAGGGTGCTGGACCTTAGCTGGATGCTGTGGTGGTCCCACCCCTCCTCAGGGACCCCAATTATCCACTCTTGCCCTGGAGCATGCCACCCTACACTGGCCAGCTGGACCCCAGCCAGAGCCACTTTAACTGGTGCCTGGACTGGAAACATGCCCTGGTGGAGTGTACCTTCAGCCACCTCAAGGGATGCTGGTGCACTCTCACCACTCACCTTGATGTCACTGAGGACAACCTCCCCTGGGTAGTCATTGCAGCCTCCATGCTACATAACATCTACAAAGTCCAGTGGGAGCTCTTCTGTGAGGCCTGGGCAGAAGAAGCATGGCAGGTGGAGGCCACCTGGCAATGGGAGCATCACCTGCAGTGGCAGTGACAGTGGCAGGCTCCATTCTGAGGCCTTTGGTGAGCTGTACACCCACCACCAGGGACCAGGGCTCCTAGTATGAGAGACTCTGGATGACCATCTCCTCCTGCACTCCCCGCTGTAGCCAGCCTGGACCTTACCCCACCAACCACCCACAGCACCACTCTCACTGCAGACACATCTCAGAAGAATAAGTGTTTACTCCCCTCCCATCAAACAGAACCCCACTCCTTCCTCCCCAAAAATAGTGCCCCTCCTCACCCCTCAACAAACAGTGCCCCTTCCCTCCTCCACACAACAGAGCCCGTCCACTGCCCACTCCACCTAGTAACAATAAGACACCCTCTTCCCTGTGTAAACTGTTTACAAAGTGCTTTATGTACAAAGTGGGGGGGGGGGCTGTAGGGCGAGGGTGCCTAAGGGGCAGAGCCCAGGGACAGGCAGCCAGCACCCCGGCTTCTGGCTGTTCCCCCATGGGTGCATACAGTGTGGTGAGTCCAATGGGCAGGTGGGTTCCCCAGGGGTTCCAGCAGCCAGTGGTCTCCCAGTGTGGGTGGCTGCCCCTCTGGCACCTGGTGTTCAGGACCAGCGGGGCCAGCATGCAGTCCTGCCCCCACTGCAGGCAGTTCTGGCTCTCTTCCTGCATGGAGCCAAGGCAAGGAGGTGGGCCCTGGATGCTGGAGGCAGTGCATGACTTCCTCCCAGGCCCTGAGGGGGGCCTGCTGCTGCATGGCAAGTGGTTGCCAGGGGCAGATGGGGCTTGGGTCAGGGGCCAAGTAGCAGGTGCCATGAAGGCAATTGCCTGGGTCAGAATGGTGTCCAGCACCTGGCAGTCACTGTCTATGGCCTGCACTACCTTGATCAGGATCATGTTCTGCTCCTAAAGTGACTCGACCCATTCGCACTCCAGGGCCAGGAGCTGTGCCCAGAACTTCTCGCCCGCCCAGTCCCATGCCTCCTTATGTTGGTCCCATGTGTCTTCATGTCAGTCCTACATGTCCTTGCATGTGGTGTCCTCTGCCCATGAGGCCCACGAATCCACCAGCTGGTCTTCTAATGCCATCACCAGCTGGTCCAGGAGGATGAGTGTTGTCCTGGGTCCGCCTTTGGAAGAGCTAGCTTGTATGCAGGGTCCTGACTGTGAACGAGAGCAACCCTGAGGCTGCATACCAGCTGCCAAGTGTGGCCTCTGCAGGTCCTGCAGAGCCATGAGAAAGAAGCCGCATATGAGAGTTTGCATCATTACTCAGATAAGATGCTCTGTACCAGAAGACATGCACTGCCCAGTCTCAGATCAGGGATCAGGTGTGCACAGGTGCCCAGGGATCATGGTAAGTCATCCAGGCAGGGTTGAGCCTAGGTGGTTACCAGCTGAGCCCCAGTTCCTACTCGCTCCCTGGGGTAGGCAAGCTGCTGGGCGCTGGCTGCAGAAAGCCTGCCTCCCCTGCCACCTTCCCAGGCCAGGACAGACCAGGTTCTTGGCAGCACCTGCTGCTGTGGCTCCAGAACCCACTCCGTTGCACTCCTCCTGCAGGACAGCTGCTATCCTATGCTGTCTCCCAGCCCACGGCATCTGGGAACAGGGGCCACAATGCTCTTGGATGACTGAGACAAGCAGCTGCCCTCAACCCCATCCTTCCCACAAGGATCCTCTCCATAGATGTGCTCTGGGGCCAGTCCCCCTGCACACTGCCACTGTGCCCTGAGTGTGCCCCTGCCACACATGTCATGGGTTGTGTCTGAGGAGCTGTTTGCATGGGCCAAGGTGTACCTGATCCACTACACTCTGGTGTGTGGGTGCCTGGCTGAGGCCTCCCTCAGGGAGGAGGTGGTGCTGCTGGTGGTTGAGGCTACATGGTCAGCTGTGCCTCATGGCTGGGGCTGAGACCATGGAGCTGTCAGGTCAGGCACTGACCCCGGCTCCCTGAGCTGCTGGTGGAGGCTGTGGCCAGGGAGGTCAATGGGATGGGCTGCTATAGGACTGAAGGGCCCTCCCCAAGTGACATGTCACCATGGGTGCCAGGCTGAGGTGGGGGCTCAGGCAGGCTGCCCATGCTGCTTTATGCAGTACGGCTGTGGCTTGGGTCCTGGGGCACAAGGATGGGTGTCAGTTGCTGCATAAGGGGCATGGACTTGCTGGAACTCCCCAGCCATCAATTGTTGTGGGTCATGGTAACTTATGGTGCCTGAAAAGCCTTGACCATTATGCAGCACTGCTGTGCCGCACAACACCACAAGGTCACCAATCTCCTCCTACAACCAGTTGGGTCCCCAGGAGATTGGCATGGACATGGGTATCATCATGGGGAAGGACAACACCACAGGGGGTCCTTCACTGGCTCTTTGGGTCTCCATGCAGCTATCCCTGTGCTGCCAGGCCTTGATAGCTGCCTGCAGTGCCCAGCACAGGGGCACAGCATGAGACTGACAGTTGAACAGCACAGGTAATGCCCCACAGCACCTGCAAGCTCCAGTCAGCCCGCTGGAGCTGGCCCTGACAGCCAGAAGCTGCCTGCAGCTGGGCCTGGGTGCTAAGAGGCCTGGCTGAAGCCTGCAGCACTCTGCAGGCCTGGATAGTGCAGGCCTGGCAGGCATGCAGCACTGCAGTGCCAGACAGAGGCACTGGATTGTAGGCAGGCTGGCACAGCTAGGCTCCAGTTTTCCCAAGGGGATACAGGGGCCTGGAGTGCCCTCAGGCTCCCTCCATGTGTGTCCCAGGGTTCAAAATGACTGCAGGCTTTTAAAGGTCCTGAAGCTGGGGCTATCATAGAGGAAGCACAGCCCTGGAGCAGAAGAGGCTCCCCGCCTAGAGCCCTGGGGCTAGCCTTAGGTAGGCACCCTAATGGCAAAACTAACCAGAAACAAATCTGCTCCTGGTTGGTATCTACAGATGCGTTACTGCACAGTAACTAATTGCAAGTATATTTCCTACCTGCATTTGCAGGCAGCATATTTACTCATAAGTAGCATCATTTACTGTGCAGTAAGCACACACACACACATAGACATGCATGTTTACTATGCAGTAAACTATGCTACTGTGAAGATAAGCATCTGTGTAAATGCACCCCCTCATTAAAAATGCTGCTGCCATTGCCAGGAAGTTGGTTTCAAACTGTGTGTGAAGTAGGAATTGAAAGAATCCAGTGTACCCCCTTGGATCTGCCCTAGTAACATCTGCCAAGGACCTAGTAGTCAGATTCTTAACTCTTGTATATCTCTGAATAAAGGCAAGGGAAATTATGAACATTGCTTCAGGGGAGAGAAGTTAGTTTAATAATAAACACTTAATTATTTTACAGAAAAAGTCTGTTCCCTTTTTCTCATACACATGGATATATGCACACAAATACAGATCTGTGTATCATTTGTAGGTTTCTTAAACATTGTAAATCTAAAAATCAGCTAAAAATCATAATCTGAATTGCCAAAATAATTCAATTCTCTGTTGTATTTCTCTCTCTCCCTGGAAACACAGTTCGAAAGAATAATCAGAATTTTCCATTCCACAAAGGAGCACGCTCGAGCAATTAAACAAAAAAAAATCTCTGAAACAGATGATGCAAGAACTAGAGAAGCAAGAGAAAACCTTCAACAATCTTCTTTCAAAGATCTCCTGAGAAAGCAGGGTGCCATCATTTCAGATTCCAGATACTGTCTTGAAATAGTCTCTTGCTATGAAGGGAGATCCTTTCATGTGAAATAATGTTTGTATTTTGTAAATTTTCAATCATTTTCCAGTTAGTCTGGTGAGTATGTAAGATAAAGTGTGTGCATAAAAGCACACACAGGAAGGAAACTTTAGTTTGAAGTTGGAAATAAATGAGCTAATTATGAATTTCCATCACAACTTAAGTAGAATCTTGTTTATGCAATATAACATTTAGACTATTCCTTTATTTGAATCCCTCAGTAAGAAACCTTGAATATGAAAATGTAAATGTCTTAGTTAATTATTTTGATGAATAGATTCTGTATAGGTTCCTATAAAGGCAAAACAAGTTATGAATACAGTCTCATGGAGGCAAGAAGTTAGTTTTAAAAAAGAATTCTTTCAATTAGTTGTATTTATGGAGAAAAAAAATTGTCACCCATCATTATAACCTTCATTCAATTAATGGTGAAAAGTCCCCACTTACCACCACCATTGCTTTTGTTCTAGTTATAAAGGAAAATTACGATGTGTAAGATTAAGATTGGCAAAATAGGAGAAGAGGCAAAATAGGGTGAGAAACATGATTTTGGCTTTGAAAAATTATGACTGTATGTTAAAAAGTAGTCTCTGCAGATGACATGAGAGAATTTATACATTTTATATTGTGACACCAACACTAAGGATGAACAAATTGATTTAAAAAAATACTTCAAACTATTTAGAGAAATTCATTCTAATGGCTCAATTCTAAGTAGCAAATTCTCTTGTTTCTCTTCTCTACATCACAACACAGCAAAATATAATGTAAATGCTTATTTTAAGCATTTCAGCGGAGGGACTATTATTATGTGTGGTATTGTTCTGTATAGAGAGATACATACTTCTTCCAAGATGCAGTTTAAAGTAGGCATGTTGAAAATCTCTGGGTCAAGATAAGAGGAGAAAACAGCAAGGATCATATCTTGGTGAGTGTCTGCTGTAAAACAACAACTCAGAGGAGAGAAAGTAGATATGGCTTTTACGCAAACAACTAACAGAAGTGTCCAAATCACAGAACCAGGTGCTGTCGGAGGCCTAATTACCATGACATCTTCTGGGAGGGTAACACAGCAGTATACAGACAATCCATTAAAATTTGGAATATGTAAGGAATAAACTTTTGGTACAGCTGGTAGAGAAGCCAAGTAGGAAGAAAACTAACCATTTACTGTATAACCATTTTCAAATAATTGAAGGATGATTATGAAGAGGATGATAATCTCTGTGGCCACATGAGACAGGAAAAGTAGTAACAGATTTAAATTACAGCAAGGAATTTTAGGTTGGCTATAAGGAAGAAATTTCTCAGTATGAGCATGTTTAAGCACTGAAATAAGCTACCCAGGAAGGTTATAGACTTTTCTTCCTTGGAAAATTTTAGAAATGAGTTTAACAAACATGTGTGTGGAATGATTTGGACATTAATTATCCCATCTTGAACACAGAATTGGGCTAGACAGCATCCTGAGGTGCCTTCCAGCATTTTCTATGATTCTATGTCATGGGTGGCAGAGTTACTCACTCAGCCACATCTGATTCTTCACCGAAGCCGGAGAGTTGGGGGAGCGGGGTGCTGAGCAACCTGAAGTGGAGGTGACACCCCCACACACACCTCCGAACCACTCCAGCTTTCCTTGCAAAGAGCACACCCTGGAGTAAGCGGTGCAGCTGCAGTGGAAAACCTCCAGAGAGCCTCAAGTACTATGCCAGAGAGCTGCATTTGGCTCATGAGCTGCATTTTGGCCAGCATGGTTCTGTAGTCACTGCCTATCACAAAAGGTTCTTAATTCCCAGCTGGGAACTTTGAATATACAAACTCTTAGCACTTACACTTTCAACCAGAAACTAGGCACTACAACTGGTGCAGAAGTTTGTTCTTGTGACATTCCAATTTAAACATTCTAAATCTCAAAGAAATAAGTTAGTTCAATTAATATACATTATGTGTAGATACGTACATGTTTGACTTGTATGAAAGAATACATGTTTGGGGGCTTACCCTTCTGCCCCTGGAACAGAGTGCATTTAAGTGCTTTAAACTAGCTTCGCCAGGGGATGAGGCCACAGGAAGACATGAGGACACCTCCCAACCAAGACAGGTGACATACACCAGGAGTACCCAGGTAAGCAGCAGGGGTCCAGATAGTCCTGAGAATTGGGGTGGGAGGGTGGCATATGCACCAATTCAAGGCCTTAAATGCCTCTATACCAATGCTCATAGTATAGGGAATAAGCAGGAAGAACTCACCCTCCAGATAGCTAGTTCAAACCTGGACATAGTAGGGCTCACAGAAATCTGGTGGGATTCATCCCATGACTGGGTGGTCAACATTAAGGGCTATAGGCTATACAGGTGGGATAGAACAGGAAGGAAAGGCGGGGGTGTGGTGCTCTACGTCAAAGAGCGATATACATCCTCAACCAGCAGGATGGGGTCAGAGGAGGGGCAGGCTGAGTGCTCTGGGTCAGGATACAGGGGGGATGTGGGGAAAGAGACTTAACAGTGGTGGTCTATTACAAACCTCCCAACCAAGGGGAAGAGCTGGACCACGAATTCTTGGGTTAGCTTGCAGATGCACTTAAGGCAAGGGATGTAGTTGTCATGGGTGATCTAAATTACCCGGACATCTGCTGGGAGGAGCAGTCAGCCAGGTCTAACTGCTCACAGAGGTTCCTGGCTGAGATACAGGACCTCCACTTAACCCAAGAGGTGCACAGTCCTACCAGGGGGAATGCCCTGCTGGACCTAGTCCTGGCCACAGGCGATGTCCTGGTGAGGGGACTCCAAGTCCTCAACCACCTGGGTGATAGCAATCATCGCTTACTGGAATTCACCATCCAGAGCAGGGTGTGAAGGGCCTGCAGCAAGGCAGTAGCTTTAGACTTTCAGAGGGCCAGCTGCATGCACACATTTTAAAAAGGGCCCAGCAACAACATAAGCCCCATTAGAGTCCCAGCTGTGGTGTGAGATGTGCGGGTGTAAGCCCACTGCACTCCTGTGAGCCCAGGGACCCCAGCAGCAACCCCAGGACCTCTGATGAGCCCCGGCCTGCTGACAGGTAAGCAGGGGCCCATGGATGGAGGAACCTAGACAGCTGGGAGTGGGCTAAGTGGGCCAAGGAGGGTCACAACCCCACCCCAGCTCCTACTTCACCCAGCCCCCCCAGGGAGCCACGAGACTGGAGCCTCATGAACAGGCCGCACAAACAGGTATGCTCCTGGTCCCGGTGCATGAGTTAGTATGGGAGTTCGTGCAGGAGGGCAAGTGGGAGGGCCCAAGGTCCTGCCTGTGAGTCCCCCAGAGTAAGAAGTCCCAGCTGTAGTGAGCCCACTAGCAGCATGACACGGATGGGTATACACTGCACCCCGAGGGTCCCTGAGGGGTCTGTGGCACCCCCCTCTGGCACCTCAGAGACATCCACCGAGACAGAGCCCATGGTTCTGGGCTTCACACAGACAGAGCCTTTGGCTCTCGGCTACAGGGGCCTGTCCCTTTTTCAGGCTCTGGGGCCCGGGAGCATGTCCACCTGCCCTTGTGGGGTTTGCTCCCTACTGGGTTCTTTGGTACGCCAGCTGAAGGAGCTCCAGGCCAAAGTCCAGAGACTGAGCACCATCAGGGACTGTGAGCAGAAGATAGACTACTACTGCCAGGCCATTCTCCCCCAGGAGGCGGACGGCAGACTACAGTGTCCCTCCAGGACAAGGGAGGACCCAGGGACCTCCCTTTCTGTCCAGCCTTGGGGTTGGACCAAGGTGATCACGAGCCCCAGGGCCCACCGCACCAAGGCCCCTGCCCCGCTGGAGCTTGCAACAGGTACAAGCTCTTGCAGCCCCAGCAGAGCCTGCTGAATTGACAACTCCCACAGGCAACACAGAGGACACTGGAGCTATCGTCCCCACTCTCCCCAAGACTAAACACAAAGTGTTTGTCATGGGAGACTCCATCCTGAGGGGGCAATCTGCCACCCCAACCCCTTAGCTTGAGAAGTTTATTTCTTCCTGGGGGCCTGCATCCATGACATTGTGAAGAAAATCCCTAAGCTCCTCCAGTCCACAGACCACTATCCCATGCTCCTCATCCATGTGGGCACCAATGACATGGCTCAGAGTGCTCCTAGCCGGGTCATGAGGACCTAGTGCAGGGATTTGGCTACACAGCTAAAGTGTCTGGGGGCCCACGTGGTGTTTTCTTTGATCCTCCCAGTCTTGGGCTATGGGCTGAGGGGGGAGAGGAGGATCCAGGTAGTCAACCAAAGACTGTGGTGCTGGTGTCATTGGGAAGGCTTTGGTGAGAGAGGCAGTGAGTTGTTGGGAAGGGATGGCCTCCACCTCTCTCTGTTGGGGAGGAGGCTCTTCTCAGCTAGACTGGCTGACCTGCTCCACTGGGCTTTAAACTAAGCCCACTGTGGGATGGGGGGACTACTGCCACTGCTGGCCCAGTGAGTGGCCCTTGCAAAGCCAGCAGACATAAGGGTTCCCACCCCAGTCCCAGCCCTGGAACAAAATGTAGGCAAGGCAAAGGCCTGGGGAATGAACAAAAGGAACTTGTTCTGCTAAATGCAAATAACTATGATATCATTGGGATAACGGAGACCTGGTGGGACTCTACCCATGACTGAACCATGGGTATAGATGGCTATACCTTGTACAGGAGGGATTGAGTGGACAAAAGGGGTGGGGGTGTAGCTGTCTAGGTCAAGCAAAGCTATGTGTCCCTGCAAGCTGACATTGGCACCCATGGTGGATGACTTGAGACCCCCTGGGTTAAAATCCATGGGGAACATGGCACAGGGGATACTATGGTGGGGGTCTACTACAGACCCCCTACCCAGAGTCAAGACCTTGACCAGGAGTTCACCAGGGAATTGGCTGAGGCCGCACAATCCCAGTGTATGGTTGTCATGGGAGACTTTAACTACACAGACATCTTGTGGGAGGAGCGCTCGGCCAAATCTGAGTGGTCACAAAGCTTTCTCTCATGTGTGGATGACCTCCATCTGATGCAGGAAGTCTATGGGCTAAAAAGAGGTAAAGCGCTGCTCGACCTTGTACTGGCAACTGGGGGTGACCTAATTAGCAACCTAACAATCAAAAGGAAGCTGGGTGACAGTGATCATGAACTGATCACCATCTGCCGTAAAGCTGGCAAGTCAGTCAGTAATACCGAAGTCCTCGACTTCAGGAAAGCTGATTTTGATAAGCTAAGGAGGCTTGTCAAAGAGGCCCTAAAAGGCCACAACCCAATGGAGAGGGGAGTTCAGGATGAGTGGTTGCTTCTCAAGGGAGCAATCCTGGATGCACAAGCAAAGTCCATCCTGTCTCAGAGGAAAAGCAGCAAAAGGGCACAGCAGCCCCTTTGGCTCTCCAGCGAACTGGCAGACCTCCTACGTCTTAAAAGGAAGACCTACAAAGGTTGGAGGACTGGAACTGCAACCAAGGAGAAATACTGTGCTCTAGTCCAGACTTGCAGAGAGCAAAACAGGAAAGCCAAGGCTGTGATGGAACTCCAGCTAGCTACAAAAATCAAGTAAAATAAAAAGTCCTTTTTTAGATATGTGGGGAGCCAGAGGAAAAGGAAGGGCAACGCTCAACCTCTGCTAAACCAGATGGGGCAACTGACAACTGATGTCCAGGAAAAAGCAAACTTGCTAAATGGGTATTTTGTGTCCATTTTGCACCAGTTCCATGGGACAGCCCTGCCCACTATGGGTCAGGGAAGCCCAGGTGAGGGAGATTCCTTGCCCTCCATCAAAGCTGACCTCTTGAAAGAACATCTTGACAGGCTGGATACCTTCAAGTCAGCTGGCCCTGATGGGTCACACCCAAAGGTACTCAGGAAGCTGCCGAGCACCATAGCTCAGCCCCTGGCACAGATTGTTGAGAGTTCTTGGCACTCTGGTGAAGTGCCTGATGATTGGAAGAGGTCCAATGTTGTGCCTATCTTCAAGAAAGGGAGGAAAGTAGATCTGGCAAACTACAGACCCATCAGCCTGACCTCTATCCTGGGGAAGGTCTTGGAAAAGATTATCAAGGAGGCCATCCTTAACAGACTAGCTGAAGACAATATCCTGAGGTATATATGGGTTTGTTGCAGGTAGGTTTTGCTTGACCAGTTTCATTTCCTTTTATGACCAGGTGGACAAAGGGGAAGAGATCGATGTCGTAGACTGCGACTTTAAAAAACCTTTCCATCTGGTATCCCACGATCACCTCTTGGTGAAACTGCCTAATTGTGTCCTTGACATCACTGTGATCCACTGGCTGGGGAACTGGCTCCGCAGTAGGACCCAAAGGGTGGTGATCAATGAGAGCCAATCATCTTGGTACACTGTGACCAGTGGAGTCCCACAAGGCTGTGTCTTAGGGCCTATTTTCACTGGTTAACATTTTCATCAATGATGTGGACATTGGTGTCAGAAGTGGACTGGCCAAGTTCGCCAATGATACCAAACTCTGGGGTAAAGCATCCACACCTGAGGATAGGAAGGTGATCCAGGTGGATCTGAACAGACTCATGAAATAGGTGGATGAGAACCTGATGGTGTTTAACACTGAAAAATGCAAGGTTCTCCACCTTGGGAGGAAAAACCTGCACCATGCTTATAGGCTCGGTAGTGCTACACTGATTAGCACTACAGATGAAAGGGACTTGGAGGTCGTGGTTGACCACAAGACGAACATGAGCCTTCAGTGTGATGCTGCAGCTAGTAAAGTGAGCAAAATGCTGGCTTGCATCCATAGATGCTTCTCAAGCAGATCCTGGGACGTCATTCTCCCACTGTACTCGGTCTTGGTGAGGCCACAGCTGGAGTACTGTGTCCAGTTTTGGGCTCCTCAATTCAAAAAGGATGTGGAGAAGCTGAGAGGGGACAGAGGAGAGACACGCACATGATCAGAGGTCAAGAAAACAGACCTTATGACGAGAGGCTGAGAGCAATGGGGCTATTCAGCATGGAAAAGCGCAGGCTCAGGGGATGACAAGATCAAACAGTCACAGACTCCACTGTGATCGATTCAGGCTGGACATAAGAAAGAACTTCTTCACTGTCCAAGCCCCCAAGGTTTGGAACAGACTGCTGCTGGAGGCAGTTCAAGCACCCACTTTGAACACCTTCAAGACACATTTGGATGTTTATCTTGCTGGGATCCTATGATCCCTGCTGACTTCTTGCCCCTGGGGCAGGGGCTGGATTCGATTATCCTCCCTGGTCCCTTCCAGCCCAAATGTCTATGAAATCTATGAAACTTCAATGAGCTTAGGAGATTAATGGGGGAGGCACTAGGGTCCTGGAGAGTAGGGGAACTGGGTGCCCAAGTTGAGTGGTCATTCCTTAAAGAGATGATACTCAGAGCCCAAGGGGTGACAATCCCAACAAGAAGCAATGGGGGCAAGCATGCCTAAAAGCCTCCCTGGCTCATCAAGGACATTCATGGGAGGGAGGGGTTATCACCAAAGAGGAGTATAGCTCCACTGCTCGGTTCTGTAGGGGGGCTCTTAGGAAAACTAAGGCAGATACAGAACTAGGGCTAGCATCAAGGATCAAGGATAACAAAAAGTCCTTTTTTAAATACATAGGGAGAATGAAGAAGGCCCTGGGTAATGTGGGGCCCCTTCAGGGCATGCTTGGCAATCTGGTGGTCGTACCTGAGGAGAAAGCAGACCTCTAACAATTTCTTCACCTCTATTTTCTTGTGCAGAGACCGGGACTCCCCTACCAAGATTCAGGATGGACTCAGGAGAAACTCCGCCAAGCCTAGAGCCAGGAAGGACCAAGTCAGAGAATTTCTGGAGGGGCTGGACATGTTCAAATCAGCAGGTCCACATGCTGTCCACCCCAGGGTGTTGAGGGAATTGGCAGGAGTTATTGTGCGGCCCCTGTCATGACTTTACGAGCACTTGTGGTGCTCTGCCCATGTGCCAGACAACTGGAAGAGGGCCAATGTGGTCCCCATTTTTAAAAAAAAGGAAGAGGGAGAACCCAGGCAACTATAGGCCCATTAGTCTTACTTCAATCCTGGGGAAGCTCTTTGAGAAGATTTTCAAGGAGCACATCTGTAATGGGCCAGCAGTGGGGGTGATGCTCAAGAGCAACCAGCATAGTTTTATTAGAGGCAGATCCTATCAGACCAACCTGATTGCCTTCTATGAGCAGGTCACAGAATCACTGGATGCAGGTGTCACAGTGGATGTAGTCTTTTTGGACTTCAGGAAGGACTTTGACACTGTCTCCCACCCGATTCTCATTAAAAAGTTAGGTGACTGCAGCATTGTTGCCTACACAGTCAGATGGGTCGGAAATTGGCTGAGGGATCCTACTCAGAGAGTGGTGGTGGATGAGTCATTTTTGACCTGGAGGGAAGTGCGCAGTGGGGTCTGCCAGGGCTCAGTCCTTGGGCGCGCACTGTTCAATTTCTTTATTAGCGACTTGGATGATGGGGTGAAGAGCAGCCTGTTTAAATTCACAGATGACACCACGATTTGGGGTGAGGTGGGCTTGCTAGAAGGGACGGACAGATTACAGCAGGACCTGGACAGGTTACAGGGGTGGGGAAATGAAAATAGGATGGGATTCAATACTGAAAAGTGCAGGGTGCTGCACTTGGGCAGTAGGAACCACCAGCATACCTATAGGCTGGAAAACTCCCTTCTAAAAAGCACAGTGGCAGAAAAAGATCTTGGAGTCACTATTGACTTCAAGATGAATGTGGGCCAACAATGTGAGAACACAGTCAATAGGGCTAACCATACCTTGTCCTGCATCCACAGATGCAGCACAAGCAAGGCTAAGGAGGTGTTCCTTCACCTCTATCGACACTGGTCAGGCCACAGATGGAGTACTGTGTCCAGTTCTGGGTGCCACACATCAGAAGGGATGTGGACTGCATTGAGAGGTTCCAAAGGAGGGCCACTCAGATGATCTGGGGACAGCAGGACAGACCCTATGACGAGAAGCTACAGGACCTTAACCTGTTCAGCCTTTGCAAGAGAAGGCTGAGGGGGGACCTGG
This sequence comes from Crocodylus porosus, assembly GCF_001723895.1. NCBI lineage: Eukaryota > Metazoa > Chordata > Crocodylia > Crocodylidae > Crocodylus > Crocodylus porosus. Next base: position 60,966,139 of record NW_017728918.1, on the reverse strand, counting down.
TGACCATCTATAAACTTACTAGCGGGGACCAGCGGGTTTTGGGAGAGACCTTGTTCCTCCAAGCGCCTCTCAGAATAACAAGGAATAATGGCCATAAGTTGCTAGAGAGTAGGTTTAGACTAGACATTAGAAGGCACTACTTCACAGTCAGACTGGTTAGGATCTGGAACCAACTTCCAAGGGAAGTGGTGATGGCTCCTACCCTGGGGGTCTTTAAGAGGAGGCTCGATGTTTACCTGACTGGGGTCATTTGAGCCCAGTTTTCTCTCCTGCCTATGGCAGGGGGTCAAACTAGAAGATCTACAAGGTCCCTTCTGACCCTACATCTATGAATCTATGAATCTACTATGCATTTGATCAAAATACTATGTGCTAAAGGGCTTTTTAAATTAGCAGAGGAAGGCACAACCAGAACCAATGGCTCATAAATTCAACTAGGTAAATTCAAATAGATAAGAGGGCTTATTTTTATGAGTGAGAATGTTTAACTATCAAAACAGAATACCAGGAAAATGAAAGTAGTAGATATTCCAGGTCCCCTTCAAATCAGGACTGGATGACTTTCTTGAAGACATACTTTAGCCAACAGACATTATTTCACTTAGTACAGATGATAAGAAAAGAAATTCTATTGCTCACATTATTCAAATCTAATGATGGCCTACTCAGATGATTTAATGGCCTCTGTTGGCCTTTAAAAAAATCTATGAATTGATGAAGTGAAGCAAACAAGAAGGTGGAACTTGCAAGCTGCTTGAGTTGGATAAATAATGAATGCTTTTGGTTTGGTGGGTAGTCCAAAAAAAATTAGAAGAAATATTGGCTCAGAAGTTTTCCAGTTTTCGGGGGGGGGGGGGGTTCCCCCCAAAATGGAACTAACAAGCGAACACAAATATTTTGTTTTGGATCAAACTAAAACATTGTTTGACTTAATATGCTTTATTTCAATGTCATATTTTATTTTATTCTATACAATGTGGGCCAATTTTTAAATAGAAACTATTCCAAAATTGTCTTTGGTATTTTACCTGAGTTCACTGGTTTCTGTACCCCCAAAATTTCATTTTTTGTGAATTTACTTTTAATCAAAAACATTTAACTCAACAGTGTGTTAAGTAGATTAGAAAGTTCAAAATGATGACAATTAAAGGAATGCTAAGGTAATTTAGTAGTGTGCAAGCAAACAGAGTAGAATAGAAATGTGTAGACCACCTGAGGTATATTATGGGAAGTGTTAATATGACTAGAAGAAAATCTACATCACTTAGGTGAATATATGTAAGGTTTTCCATTTACAGGAAATAACAGGTGTGAAGGCGGCATAACCAAGGTGTAGGATGAAGCAATGGATATCTGTGGGAGAAAGTTTATAATGTATTTAGACTCATGTATGACTATAAATATATCCCAGGCAACACCTTATTATAAGTTGCTACTCATTATTAGGTCTGCAGCAAGGCAGAAGCCCTAGATTTCAGAAGGGCAGACTTCAATGAGGTAGGAGAATAGTCAGGGAGGCACTGAGGTCCCAGAGAGGAGGGGAGTCAGGTGTCCAAGAAGAGTGGTCTCTGCTTAAGAAGACAATCCTCCAAGCCCAAAGGGAGGTAATCCCAACACAGATCAAAGGGGACAGGAGAGTGCAAAAGCCTCCATGTCTCACCAAAAGCATCCGGGAATGTCTCCTAACTCAAAGGGAGGCATACACCCAATGGAAGGGAGGGGCCATCACCAGGGAGAACTATACTGCAGTTGCTCGGGGCTGCAGGGGGACAGTCAGGAAGGTGAAGGTGGAGATGGAACTGGGACTAGCTATCCAAATCAAGGACAAGATGTCCTTTTTAAAATACATAGGGGCAAAAAGAAGGTACCAGGTAATGTGGGGCCCCTGCAAGACACACGAGGAAATCTGGTTGTCATACCAGATGACAAAGCTAACCTATTTAACAACTTCTTTGCCTCCATTTTCCTGAGCAGGGACCGAATCAGCCCCCCCACCGGGACCCCCTCAGGCCCCAGGGGAGGCGCACCTAAGCCAAGGGTCAGTGAGGATCTAGTCAGGGAACTTCTGGAGGGACTAGATGTATTTAAATCAGCTGGTCTGGACGATCTCCACCCCAGAGTGCTGAGGGAATTAGCTGAGGTCATTGTGGGACCCCTGGCATGGCTTTACAAGCACTCGTGGTGCTCTAGTGTGGTGCCAGAGGACAGGAAGAGGGCCAATGTAGTTCCCATCTTCAAAAAAGGGAGGAAGGAGGACTCAGGAAACTATAGATCAGTTAGTCTTACCTCGATCCTGGGTAAGCTTTTTCAGAAAATTATCCTGGCACATGTCCACAAGGGGCTGCCGGGGGAGGTTATACTTAGGGGCAACCAACACGGGTTCATCACAGGCAGGTCCTGTCAGATCAACCTGGTGGCCTTCTATGACCAGGTCACAAAATACTTAGATGAAGGGGTAGCAGTGGACGTAGTCTTTCTGGAGACTCTAGGAAGGCCTTCAACACTTTCTCTCACTTCGTTCTCATTAAAAAACTGGGGGACTGTGGTGTTGACACCTACACAGTCAAATGGATCGCTAACTGGCTGGAGGTCCACACCCAGACAGTGGTGGATGGGTCATTTTCGACCTGGAGAGATGTGGGAAGTGGGGTTCCACAGAGCTCGGTCCTTGGGCCCGAACTGTTCAACATCTTCATCAATGACTTGGAGGAGAGGGGGTAAAAAGCATACTGTTCAAATTTGCTGACGACACTAAGGTGTGAGGGGATGTGGGCATGCTAGAAGGGAGGAATAGGCTGCAATCAGACCTAGACAGGTTACAAGGGTAGGCAGATGAAAACAGGATGGGTTTCAACACTGACAAGTGCAAGGTGATGCACCCAGGGAGGAAGAACCAGCAGCATACCTACAGGCTGGGGAACTCCCTTCTCGTCAGTGCAGAGGCAGAAAAGGATCTTGGA
>NW_017728918.1:60960050-60962939 GCF_001723895.1 Crocodylus porosus | reverse complement strand
CGGCCTGTTACAAACTAGTCAGAGGGGACCAGCAGGCATTGGGGGAATCCCTATTCCCCCTCGGCACTACCAGGAGTGACTAGAAATAACGGTCACAAGCTGGCAGAGGGTAGATTCAGACTAGACATCAGGAGGCGCTATTTCACTGTCAGGGCGGCTAGGATCTGGATCTAACTTCCAAGTGAAGTGGTGCTGGCTCCTACACTGGGGGTCTTTAAGAGGAGGCTAGATGAACACCTTGCCGGGGTCGTTTGACCCCAGTACTCCTTCCTGCCATGGCAGGGGGTTGGACTTGATGACCTGCTCAGGTCCCTTCCGACCCTACAAACTATGAAACTATTAATAACTTTGAGATTCATTAGAATAATAGCATTCTTAAAATGTTTATTTTGTGTTCATCTGGTTGTAATAACTAACCTCACAGCAATTCAGTGCCAATTAATGTTCACTGATAGCCATTATATATAATTCTGACAAAATTCTCCTTCTGACAGGAAAGGTGTAGGAGAGAATGATGGTGCCTTATCCTTAACTGGCTGACTCTTTCTTTTATCACATACAATATGGCAGAAAGTTAACTTGTGGCGCTTCTTGGGGCTGGCTGAGACTTCTCCATATTGCTGACCCTGTTACATGTGAAAGCACATTTAATGTCTGTTTATAAGGGGTATATCTCAATTTTTCAATGCTAAAGCTAGCTAGGTACTAGAATTAGTGCTACATACACAGTTTTTCAGCAGAAAAAATTAGCCTGAAAAGATTTGCATTGATGCAGTTAAATTGCTTCCAGTATCCAAATTAGAAGTACAGTATAGCAGACTTATAGTATAGACAGTAGGCAAAAAAAATACTTTACTATGACGCATGCATGTCTGAGACATTTGTACTTCCACATGCACAGTAGCTCACTGATAAAGATTTCCAGTGTAGGACACCTGGCCCCATATTACCCTTTAGGTCATAAATTTGCTATGCTCCACAGAGATGGCACACCACCTACTAAACTAAAACAGCTTAGTCAGTTCTGCACAGCACTTCAGCCTGGCTAATTAGCATTGCTGAGCGACAGAACCCAATTAACCAGCCCCACCTCTGCTTCCCCCTGACACATACAGCAGCTCTGTAGTGCACTTGTGAATCCCATTCCACTCAGGACATGGCAAGTGTACTATTTGGAAAGAATTAGTCTTAGCCCTAATGCCTTAATACAGAAGTTTTCAACCTTTTATGGTTGGTGTGCCCCCAGTGGCCGGTTGGGAAGCAGGGAACCCCCTTGGCCAGTTGACAAGCAGGGGGTGGGGGTTCCCCCAGCAGCTAACTGACAACCTGGGAGGAGGGGTCTTCTGCACATAGTGAGAAACCCAGAAGCACTAGCAGTGCAACCAGAAGTGTCCCCCACTTCCCTGTGCCACTGCTGTGTACCACCTGGGTATATGTACCTCTGGTGTACAACACCTGTCTTAATGCACCGAGCCTGCCATTTTAATTACTTGTGATTATACAAGGTGCAACTTCTGGAATCTAAATTGAAATCTAAATGTCATACCCAAAATTAGATGGTCACTCTTGGGCAGATTTTGAAAAATAACACAGCTTCTGTTCAATTTGCTTCAAACTTTGAAATTTACCACTTTATCAACCAGGAGCTCCTAGTAAGAACCAGGCTTGTATTTTTGTACACAAATGAAAATTAGCCACAAACAACTTTGAATTAGCATTTACCACCATGCCTATCATTGATTCAAACATCTTTCTTCAGAACTTGGTTAACTACAGCAAACGATATTACAGAATCAAAGAAAAGTAGGGCTGGATGGGACCTCAGAAGGACATCTATTCCTTGTCCCAATTCAAGGCAGGATCATGAATTAAACACCCCTCCATCCTGCAAAAAATGCACCATTTTAATTTTCTAGTACCTTTTAGGTAAAAAATTATTGCTATGCTAAAGTTACAAGCTAGGAGGCTGATGAAAGTACTCTATTCTTGTTCAACCATTCTAAATACTGTAGAATAAGTGAAGACACTAAACATTTGTTGCTTAGTTCACTAGTTGTCCAAAAATCTTCCAGCTTCATGTAAACTTTAAAAACTGTGGCTAGGGTTCAGTGAAGTAGAACAACTTAATAAGAGTATACTTTGACCTCCTCCTGAAGAAGATTTCACCTTCAAGGTATAGCTTTCTGGTTCCAAGTTAAGATCTGATATCTACCCTCTCCCGCATACTTAATAGAGAAGCTTTTGTGTTAGATCCCTCAAGACTGCCCTCTTGTTCTGCAGGTCATCCTAGTCAGCAATTTTATGGTAAAAATGATTTCTCCCCCCATGCACACACTTTATAAAGAAAATTTTGTGAGTAGTGACCTTCTAGTAATCTAACCTCGAGCAAAATTTCTTTGCTAGAAGCTGTGACAAATTTCCTATCTGTAATTTGAAGCTAAGTGCAAAAGTCCTTTTTATCTATGGAGTCCATTAAACCAGACTTAAAGAACAAATGAAGGATACAGTTTAAAACATTATAGGAATAGGGAAATACACTCTGATGCAAGGGTTTTAAGGAAGAAAAAATCCCTCCACTAAAGTGCCTGGAAAAATCCAGTGGGAAGAATACCTTTAGCTAATTCATGCCACAGATTAAACAGAGTGGTAGTGTAAAGATTAATACCTTCTATTCTTAATTTGATTAAAAATAAAGATTTGAGACATGCAAGCATTTTGATTTTGAAAGAGCCACAATTAACTATAAGTCCAGATGAATTCTGGCTGTAAATTAAAGCCAGGCCAAGGTCATTTGAATAAATGTCCTAAATTGGAAGGTTGGTATTATGGGAAGGAAAGTTGTTTTCTTGTCCTGAGGGGTCAGGCCAATGTTCAGGATCTCAATATTGC
>NW_017728918.1:60924027-60959755 GCF_001723895.1 Crocodylus porosus | reverse complement strand
TTCAAAATAACTAGTTTAGGTTAAGCCCATACACGTTACACACACCAGATTTAGACAGAATCAGTTACCAGTTACCAACGCCTGCACATTCAATACACATATATGGATTACCAATTCATATAGCACACACACACACAATGATATCTAAATATGCTTATATATGTGTATTTACTAATTTAGACACATACCACCCACCTACACATATACACAAGTGAGTTCCTAAGTTGGGTATTGTGATATGTATGTATGTAGGTATGTATGTATGTGCTTGGTATACTTGGGATAAGGTTAAGGTAAGAAAGCAGAAGTGTAGGGAGTTAAAGTTACCAGGACCGGGATTAGAACAGGTAGACTACAGGGGCCTGGGCTGAAGAACTGAGTCTCAGAGGTAACTTTAGGTTAATTGATCTTAATTGATTAAAAGACAATGCCCAAAGCCTGCAGAACAGGGAAGCATGCCGGCACAGAGTCTGGGACTGGAGCCAGAGCTACGGTGGAGCTGAAAAGGTAGATGGGGAGAGGGAAAAATGAGACTAAGGGAAAGTGTAAGTGTTAAAGAGGGGCTCTGGGTGTAGGGACTCAGAGAATGGCTCTGGGGCAGCTAGAGAAGTTGCAGGGAGCGGCAGTAGGTGCTGGGAGCTGGAGAAAGGCTCCAGCTGCTGGAGAAAACTGCAGAACAGCTACAAGGAGCTGGGAAGCTGCAGGGAGGGGAGCAGCAGCAGAAAATCACAGGAAAAGCAGCAGGAAAGCAGAGAAAGATAGCAGAAAGTCACAGGGAAAAGGCAGTAGGGGCAGGGGAGACTGAGAGGTAGCAGAAAAGGGGAGCTGGAATTGGGAGGAGATCGGGAAACTAGCAGAGAGGGTGGGAGCTAAAGCTGAGAGAGAAAGAGAATGAGACTAATTTAAGATATAGAAGGGACTGGCATTTAGTAAAACATGACCCAACTCGGGGTTGCAAATGACAGTAGTTTTACTGAACAGGGGGGATGGTGACACAATGTCTTATTGGTTCCCTTACACCCCCCCACACATACATTGGCAGTAGGGGTTAGAGAGGCTTGGTGCTGGGGCTGAAATCCACTGAAGTCCAGGAGGAGAGAGAAAGACAGAGAGAGAGAGAGTCCAAATTGTAGGAGGAGGTGTGCAGGTAATATCTACCTACCCAGGCTGGAAAGGGCTCTGTACCCGCCTGGTTTCGACCATCCGGTCACGTGCTCTGTGCCCCCGGATGTTCGAAGTTGTCCGCCTGTCCCTCCCTGTGATCTCTGTGAGTTGATGTCGTCAACCCAAATCGTCTCTCCCCAGTCTCGCCCACCACAACTTGGATCTTATCACAGTGGTGGGGATTGACTATCGGCGTTCCTCATACCAGGGACTATGGGACGTTGATCTTCTGCGAGGCTCCTCCTCCCCTCTACCTCACCCTTACACCACACCTCGATGGTTTCTGGTCATGTCCCTCTGATAGTTGGGGCTTGGGGCCCTCTTCCCAGTAGGCTCTAGGAATCCAGCTAAATACTCCCCTCCTACCAGCCGCCTGCTCTGGCCCCCAGCTGCACCCTGTCGGTGCTGTATACCTCGCCTCCCCTCCAACAGTGGGTAACAAAACAAAACACAAAATAAATCACTGACAGAAAACACCAGATACTAAGGGCTGCCTTTTGCCCCTTTTATGTCTGCTCCTACTGCCTGCTCTTTTGCCCCCAGTTGCCATCTCTCAGGCCTTAACCAGCCTAGCCTTGGTCTAGGGTCAGCCTACTGTGTTCTTGGTGGGTCCCCTCAGCGCGTCTCCCCCACAGCTCTTCTTTGGGGCCATCCATGCCCTCTGTGATCCCACCTGGTCCAGTGATCTGGATCCTGCCACCTCTTCTTATCCTCTGTGGGGTCCTTCAGGTCTCAATGTGCTCCAACCCTTCTCAGCCTCTGCACCTCGACATAGCTTCCTCACCCTCTGCCTTGCTCCGGGCGACGACCGACGACCTCCTCCTGTGGGGTCTTTCCCTCTCCACCAGGTCTGCTGGCTGCAAGCCCCCATGGTCCTCTGCTCTGAGGGGACTCGGAGAGCGCTTCCCTCACCGGCGCTCCTCCTGCTCTCCTCCCCTCGGGGCTGCAGTCAGCTGCTTTTAAGTCCCCTGACCGCCTCCTGCAACTGTAGCCATCAGCTGGCTGCAACTTTATAAAAATGCGGCTAACGAGCTGCTCGGTTCCTGCCACAAGTTCTGGTTTCGCCATGCTGTTCTCTAAAGGTAAGAACCTTTCTATTTGTTTTTCTTTCCTTTCTCTTTCTTTCCCATCCCATTCCTGCTCCCCAGGTTCCTCCCAGAATCTCTGGGGTTTTCCCCTCGGCTGCTCCCTGGGACAGGGTCCTTGTCCAGTAGGTATTGTCCAGAGGGGGGGTCACCGGCAGGGCCTCTGGGTGGATAGGTGGTGTGGCATGGTACTGGTCCAGATGGAGAGGGCATCCCCCTGGGTCTGTCTTCACTGCCCCTTTTTATAGGGGCAGACTTTGTGTGACCCTAGTGACAGGAGGCATGCCCAGGCAAGAATCAGCCCCTGGCATACTGAGCATGTGCACTCCATGCAGGGATGTGCAGTTTTGGGTGTCTGTAATGTTGAGAATTGTTGCTTCTGCAGGGTCTTTTGTCTTTCAAATGCTGGTTTTGTCTCTGTTCCTGGGTGAGGTCCATGGTTCCTGGATGAATCAATGTGAGGTAATAGCCCAGTCATTACAGGCCCTTCAGTACATGGGAGGGGTACAATAAATCATATTGTTGCAACATGGGATGCCCAGGCACAGGACAGAAGATGGAGGCTTGACATATAAAATGGAAACTTGACATGACTTTGGTTCACTTACAAATACAGGCCTAAACCTTACAATATCCATATGAAACAATCCAAATCAATACAAAAATGATAATAATACAATATGCAACAGCAAAATTAATACAAACCTAATAATAGTAAAATGTAAAACAGTGGATATCTAAAACCAAAACTTGCTAAAAATGTTTAAAGCTTATCCTACATTTTAGCTTACTTATACTTATCTATAGGGAATAGAGAGGGAGAGAAAAAGTCAGAAATGGTTGGGGAAGGGGAGTGAATGCAATAAAAAAAACCCAAAAAACTGGGGGTTTTGTTACAGTTTAAGGTACCAATATGAGTAAAAATCTGGGATAGTTAAAGCATTGTGTGTGTAGTTATGTAGGACTTGAAGGAACTGGCATCTTCCACACATGTTGAATGTGGCAACTGAACACTATCCTATGGCTGCTACATGATAATTGTATTGAGCTGGCACTGGAACTATGTTTTCTTAATTTAGACCGCACATAAGTCTAACAAGGTCTTTGTAAACTGGCCTTTTGTGAATTCCCTACTCCTTGTAGCTCCACTCAGCATAAACAAAGATACAAAGAAGCAATATATCTCAGTCCAAATGTGACCGTCTATGGGATAGTGCATTGGTTTCTTATCTAAGGACTCTACTTGAGGGCTTGGATCTGCACGATGTCTGTACCACTCACTGCTCCTAGCCTTCTTAGTCCTTGTGGTCACTAGAAGCATCTATCAGGAAAATTTTTGGAGGGTTGCTATGGTACCCTCTTCCACTGCATGTGGTATGTGGGGTTCCAATGCACCCTGTTCCATTCCTACATGAGAGAACTGCTGAGGTGCAGTAGTAGACACTTTCCACAGCCCCCATACTGGAGGAAATCCTTTCTGAAAGATATTTACAAGTAATATTACTCATTCACAACCTCTTTGACTTCTCTCTCTTCATACTGCATTTCAACTAAGTCAGCCAAGTGATAGCATTGTCAACATCTGCCCAGTCAGGCCCTTCTAAATGATGGTTCTCAAACACACAACATGCTCACATCTTAGAGAGACCCTGTCATCCTTTACAAAGTCACAGAGCAGTATCGTATTGCATTTATGCCAAGGCCACCTTGCTCTTCCCAACAATTACAGTCCAGTTCAATGACAGACAGTGCAAAAGATTGTGCTTCTTGATCTCTTGAACTTTTTATAGGCTACAAAGCTACAGCACTTTCTCTGATTTGAACTTGCCTATGCATACATGTGTGTGCTCTCTCACGCTCAGCTGGAAAAGAAGCAACTGACCATTCAAGGTATTTTGCCATAGCAAGGTTTTTTCATCCAGGCACCGGGGAGGCAGTGAGCAGGGCTTGGCAAGGGACAGGCTCTTTGCCTCAGGAAATGTTATGTTGCATAATTGCTTAATGCATGTTATGAAATTGAGCAGCTTGTATTATTGTGTAGATCTAGTCAGACTTATACTGAAAATGCAGAATACTAAATGGACCTTGTCATAACAGCAATAAGGATACACTCTGTGAGAGCTGTTTTGACCACAATCCACCATTTGTATGTTGCAGTTACACAGCTAGAGACCCATCAGAGGCTATATCTGATAACCCTGGCTGGAGCTGTAAGAGGCAAGTATATGGTGGCTTAGTCCAAGTTGGGCACGTCTACTCAAGAAGCTACATCACCATAGCCACGCACTACAGTGACATTGCATCAGCGGGCACAAACAGTGATGCTGCAGCTATGTTGCCATAGCAATGCACTTCCTCACTATAGCACATAGCTACAGCGACATAACTAAAAATAACCGTGTGCAGCTGGCTGCTACTGTGGTGCTAGGCTGCTACTGCAGTGTACCATAAGGAAGTAGTAAATAACAGCATGGCAATAACAGCTCCGTAGGGGCATATATAGAGGTGCCTGCCAAAACATGGTTAGTTATGTTAGTGTGAAGTCAAGTAGAAGGCAGGGTAGATTTGTACCTTGTAGATTGACCAATTATAGACTAACCAAAGTAAATACCTAGCTACCTACTGTCTATAAGGTTCAAATGTACCCTGGCTTCTACTTAGTCCCCATTAAGTTTACTTTTTTTTCCAGACAGGAGGCAAGGACCCATTTTGACCTTGAGTTCTCCCATTCAGGGCAATAAAAGATGGTTTATACTTCAGGCTGAGGGTCTGTGTGGCACTACTATTTTGTTACAATATTTTTGTTTTAAATGTGTTTATGTTGTTGTCATTGGCAGTCCCTCAATCTGAGGATGACAGAGTTCATGCTGTAATAATGTTTCATGCCTCAGTTTCCTTGATTAGCTTGTGGAGGGAGGAAACAAAGGGGTTAAATGGGACTGAAGCCAAAGCTTCCTTTTCTACCTGGTGGTTAAGAAAAGAAGGACTTTTAGCAAAAAGAAACTGAATAGTCTCCTTCATACTTCAGGTGGCCTTGAAAAACAAATCTGGTACCCCATTTGTCTGGACACATCAAAAGAAGGAGAGAGATAAACATCAAACAATGGATGGAGCACCCCAAAAAAGGGTATCAGCCTGAGAGGGAACAGTTGAGCTAATCTTGGGATGCTCAGGGCTGTACAGGCTAGTTTGGGGTGATTGCCCACTACCCAGCACTCTAGACAAAATGTGTTCCTTTCTTTCATTTATTTGCATGTTACTTACTTGTTTATCATGTAAAGTTGTGGCCTTTGTAGCATGAAATAAGCACCACCCTTACTTAGGTGGTGCCTCTGTAGGGCAGTGTAATACACACAAATCAGATTAGACAGAATTGAGGATTTTTCATTTAAGGACTCATTAGACAATAGGTCAGTAACATTTTAAAATCTAATTTTAAAATAATCCATTTTGAATTTGGCCTATACAAAATACAATTAGGCTTACCACGGGTACTTGATTTGAACTTTAGGTCTCTGATACAAAACTAAATTTCAAGTGAACATCTGAAACCAAGAAAGTTTCAATAGCTTCCGTTGCCTCGTTTAAATTGTCAAACTGACTTTTTGCTAAGGGCAAAATGATTACACTCTACTTAAGATGTGGGTCATTAGTAAATTCCAAAGTGCCAAAATTACTTCTTAGTTTTATATTTCATTCAGAATTATATATAACACTGAAAGTGTATGATTAGTTTGGCCATGAATGGCTTTAGTGCATTGCCCACAATCGGTCTCACATTTTTCTTAATCTGTATTCCATTCTCTGTTTCTTTATGTAATATGCCACTTCAAATGATTATTTCACTATAGGACTTTCTATTTTTTTACCCAGAAAACATTTTTAAAAATCACCCTTGTGATTCCAATAGCTGGTCTGGTTGCTGCAATTCTCATTATACATTTTTTTCTTTGGCAGAACTAGATGATATTACATTGATATATTTAGTCCTCAAATATTAGATGTTCTTTCTGAGGATCTGACTCTCACCATGTCTGAGCCATGGCATGTTTGTCCTGCCCTTGGTAAGCCCTGGATTTTTATGTTGCAGTATTACTGAGTTTTATTATTTTTCATAATAAGGTGTGGCCTGTAATCAATATAGGGGATGCTTTTATTTGACCATAGATCCCTTATTCATATTATGGAAGCTTTTTAATCTCCTACTAACACTGTTTATAATATTTGATGCATGGTTAAAAAGCAGAATGAAATAATGTGAATGCTACAATACTAGTAGACGTTGTACTAATACACAAAATGAAAGAAGGTCATTTTTAATGTACAGAATTTGTGGAATGAATTAATTTTTCTTTTGTAGTCTCACTGCTACCACAAAAACATCATTAAGGGTTCTCAGTGTATTACAGAATTGTTTCACCACAACCTGCCCTTTGGGGTAAGTACAGATAGTCAAAAACTCTGAGACTGTATTGATTCCATCTTCACAGGTTAGTCTCAGCGACATAGATTGAACTGATAAGACAGTGAACAGACATTTACTTTTTATTCCAAAATTGCAGCCACATGCCTACAGTGGCCCAAGACAGAAGCCAGGAAGCACTAGAGCATGCCTCCCTGCTCAGCTGAAGCAGACAGATTGTGCCAAGGCCACACTGCCCACTCTGTAATGCTGGGGAATTTTGGGGGGAGGTACAAAGCATCCTGGGATACTGGGGGACTGTGAGTTAACTTGAATATGGAGGGAATCTGAGACAAAAGTTCAATAAATTGATTTAACCTAAATCAGTTATGCCTGATACTACATCCATCCAGGTTGATCTCACACTGATTTCAGCCATTTTGAAAGCAGCTTATGTGGTCTGAACTTCTGTTGTGTTACAGATCTGAGCCAGTTTCCTATCACTTATACTGATTTATGTGTAATTTCTGTCCCTAGCCCTAGTGAAAGTAAATTATTGTTAATTACTATACTGCTCTAACCCAGTATTTTGGAGCTTTGCCATTGTTGTTAATTTGTTATGAGCATGACCACTGGCAAGGCATTTTTAAATGTTCTCCTTATTCAAACTACAGAGAACATCTCCAAGCGATACAAAAATGAAGCTTAGGTTACAATAACTATTCCCCTACAGCATTTGAATTTGAAAGTCAGGGCTACTATATAATAAAGATGGCCAGTGGTTAAAAATTAGATTGGAGAATGAGAGACAATGTAAAAATTGGGTGTGCAAGGAGAGAAAAAGCAAGAAAGGAGGCAGTATATTGTGATGGGAAACAAGAAAAATGCACAAGGAGGGACAAGCTGTGAACAAGACACAGGAGGTAGGTGGGAAGGACAGGAAACTGGTATTGATAAAATAATAAGATATTTACAGAGGCTAGAACAACATTTTCCTTTATGCCAGTTGACTAATGGATCCCATTTATCTTCTCCTAAGAACTTGCAACAGAGTTGTATTTTGTATAACTATAGATAAAAAAGAGTGGAACAAATTCAGGGGCTATTTCCAAAGGAAAAAAGCAAAAAGGCAAATTTAAAATGCTATATTTAAAAAAGTTTGATTTTAGTCAGTCTTTAAAACCAATTATTCTGACTCATGATTTTTAGCCACGAAAGCTAAAGCAGACCACAATGGACAAACCTCCTCCACAATGATAATTTGAAAAAGCTCTGATAAAATAGTAACAGAAGGGAATGTAACCTTTAGGAAGAAATGTATTTTTCCTTTCCATTTCCACATAAATAACATATTTGGAAAATTCTATAGGGGTTACATAGTCTCTGTCACAATTAAATTAGAGGGATAGGCTAATATGCTTGTTGGAACTTTAATATATGCAAGTACTATTACATTTGTCATTCAGCTTGCTAATATAAAATGCAAAGAGTCTGCTTGGAGACAGTAACAGCCAGTGAAGAGTGAAATATCATGGAAAAAAATGGTAAGAAAGCTTCTATTTGATTTCTCCTTCTTCACTGAATTATTTCAGTGAAGAACTGACTGATGATTGACTAAAACATTTGCCTAGAACACTGACAGAGCATGAGAAAAGGTGTTTGGAAAAAAATCTAAGATCAAAAAAGAAAGTGAGCAAATGCTACAGAAGTTTAGAAGAAGCAAGCAAAGTGAGCAGAAAGTTTGAACTGGGTACAAAAAATAATGGACTAAAAATAGACCTTGGATTTATGCCACGTAACTTGCTGGCCATCCAATAAACCTAGGAATCCTCTCTACATTTTACCAACTACACTTTGTGACCAGGTCAACATCCCCCCACACCTGTCTCACACTTATTGTCTCCCATGGCCTCTGATCCTCACTGCCATGTATATGCATTTTCATAGACCTGCATTTTGCATATTGACTTTCATTGCATCCAGGAGAACACAAAACAACAGCAGACTCTCCCTATTCCTGAAGAAGGGTGTTTGTGACCAAAAGCTTGCAAAGAACAATTTTCCAGCTATTTAGTTTGTCTAATAAAAGGTATCACATTTACCCAAAGAACACTGTCTCCCTATATCCTTAGCTCAACATGGCTACAACCAACACCTAGGAAAAAGAAGCATTTAAATGGAAGAAAATATATTGGAATTAAGAAAGACCTATAGCCTCTTTGTGTATATTATAGATAATCCAAAACCAATTTCTCATGAACAAAATACCAAGAAAAAACTGTGAATTTGGGAATTCAACTGTTCTACTTGTCAGAACACAATCTGAATAGAGAATAACTGGAATTTAAAGATATGCATGACTTTAGAGCTATTTTAGGTATTCTATTCATTTACAGCTTTTCTTTTAAAAAAACTTTACTAACAGATGAGGATTCAAAACAAAATTAGAACAAACAATTTTAAATGGACAAATATAGAAAAGACCATTTTTTTCTTTCTGTCCCCTCTACTTTCCATTAGGGCTGTGTGAAGTTTCGGCTGCTGATTCAATTCGGCGGAGATTTGGCCTGATTCAACAGCCAAATCTCTGAATTTGAATCAAATCAGGAGACCCATTAATCTCCAATTCAAATTGGAACCCTCTGAATCGATTTGGAGAGTTTCAGAGAGATTCAATGATTCTGACATAGGCACAGCTTTAAATGTTTTTTTCTACATACCTCAAGGTACCAGGCAGCTCATGAATGCTTAGGCAGATGAGGCATCTCACGGGAGCACGGGGGGGATCCTGTGCTCCATGGTGGACCTGGAAGTGGACCAGAAGCACTTCTGATTCACTTCCAGGTCCACCATGGAGCACACCATGGAGCACCACATAAAGTACTTCCAGTCTACTTCAGGGTCCACTGCTGAGCACGCAGGGGACCCCCACACCGCAATTCTGTGGGACGCTCCATCCACCCCACCATCGCAGCCTTCACAAACCATGCCTGGAACCTCAAGGTATGTAGAAAAAACCTTTACAGCTGTGTCTCCAAATCAGCATTGAACCTTCAGATTCAGATTCAGCCAAATCAAATTGGGACAGTGATCCGAATCAACAAATCAAATTACTGTCCCTGATTTGGGCTGAATCTAAATCCAAATTGAATACAGCTCATTTTGCACACCCCTACTTTTCATGTCCCTCCCCCCTCCCCCCCCAGTCAGTTCCTAGCTGATTTATTTGCTTAAGTAGGAAGAAAAGTGGGTCATGCATTTGATTCAACTCATTCACAAAACAGAGGTCACTACATCCCTTATTTAAACACACACAATACACACAAACTTAATGTGACTACTAATGTTCTTATTATTGTCCACAAATATGCAGGGTATTTTGTAGTCACACTACATTCTAGGCTGCTATGATACCTTATGGTAATAATTTTACAGATTAAATTATGTGTAGTAGAAAATGGTATTTCCTTTTACCTATTTTGTATTTGAATTCAGTTAGCACAATCTGTAGGATTAGTTTACCAGTGCTTCTATATTTCTCCCATTCTCCATGACCTTTCCTCTCCCTCCCCTGCCTGATGATCTGGAAAAAATCAGCTTACTTTGATTTAAACCCTAGATACCATGTTATCTGGATCCAACCAAAATTGCATATTTAGTTAATCAATAGATATGTTGACAAATTTTTATTACTTCATAAAAGTTCGGGGTGGGGGGGGCTAAACCCAAATCAATTATGAGCACCAAAGGAGTAAAATAAAACTGTATCTGTATACTATTAAAATAGAACAATGTTTTATTTATGTGAAACTGTGGGTGCAGAAGAGAAGGACAAGGCACAAACTTCTGCCTCTAAAATTTATTTTCCCTTATCATCTGCCAGTTACTTTGGAGAAACAACTACTAGGTGATACTTAGGACATAGATGATTTGGCAGCCAGTTGCAGGTTGATGGAGATGGCTTGAGTACAATGCATAACTTGCAGGCTGAAAATCACCTTCAAGTGAATGAAGCTTTCTGATTCTCCTGGGAAGTGAATGATCTGCATGGCAATATCCCATAGATAATTTATTTTGGTGTAACACTTGTAGGTTTGTACAGACAAGCCATAAATGGTAAATAACACCCCCCCCCAAAAAAAAAATCCATTAAGTTGCTGCATATACTCAAATATACATTGTGTCTGTGGGGATGTACATGGACATATATGCATAGGGGTATGTGTGTGTGTATACACACACACACACGCACATTTTATATATTATATATATGTGTATGTGTGTATATGTGGGATAATATTCATGGGATACTATTCTCTTTCTCTCTCTCTCTCTCTCTATATATATATATATAATCCCATAAATTATATACATATATATATATATATATGGGATAATATTCATGGGATACTATTCTCTTTCTCTCTCTCTCTCTCTATATATATATATATATAATCCCATAAATTATATACATATATATATATAAGGTATGTATGGTAATATCCCATATATATAGATGTGTGCGTGTGTATACACACATATATATGATGTATAAAATGTATATATGTATAAAATGTGTGTGTTTACACACACACACAGTATATTTGAGTCCATGGAACAACTTGATAGGTTTTGTTTTTTTACCATTTATGGCTTCTCTATACAACCCCACAGGTAGAAATGCATGCTGTATTTCTTTGAAACAATTGTAGGCGCAGTGGAGACATTCTTTAGCCTAAGTAGTCTAATATATAAATGCAAAGTTTGGTGCCCAGCTTAAAGTTTGGTGGAAAACTTTCCTTGAGGTGCTGTACTGAACATTCTGTATGCGCTATGAAACAGGAAGTAGTGTAGCCACCATAGTGTGCTCCTATATCCATGCCAGTGAATTCCTGGGACTACTTGCTCATTTTTGCATAAATCATGGGCTTAAAATGTTTAAATAGTGTTGGGACCAGAACCCAGAACTCCATTCCAAGACGTTTCTCCTTAATGGACTTGTGTGCTATCTGTGACCCCACATATCTTGTATTGCTTTCTTCCTTGTAATCCAGCTTCAACAAGAGATGAACTGTTCGCTTACCCAGTCTTGTCTCTAGAATAGTTGTTCAGGCAGTCTAAGAGGTAGAAGCTTTCTGTTTGAACCACCTTATGCTGAGGAAGGAAGTGAAATTAAGCGTCCCACTTTCTTGTCACCTTTTACATGTAAATAACTCACTCTGTTTTTAAGTGAAAGCAACTGTGACTTATATCCTCTGTACAAAATTTACTTCTGTCAGCCTGCAGTAGCCTACTAAATTGGGTCTCTCAGAAAACTTAGGAACAGCAATGCCTAATTTATGAATGCCAAAGGGGCTTAGACAAGAGAAACCCACCTAAATAGGCAAATCAGCCAAGATGGTGGCTGTTCTAGGCATGCACAAGAGCTGAACTTGAGGCATCTGTGTTTGCATCAGAAAACTTGGAGTCTATACATCAGGAGTGGGCAATTACTAGGACTTGAGAGCTACATAGGGAGTTTTGGGTAGCTGTCGTGGACCAAGTCAGCACTCCCCACAACAGCTCACCAAACCTCCTTATGTGGGATTGGGCTGTTGGCGGTGGGGAGAGGGAGTTGGTATGGGTGTGGGTGGCAACTTCAGCCTCTGACAACCTTTCTACCCCAAAGAGGAGCTCAGGCAGATCCTGATCCCCAGGGGAAAGCTGCTGCCTTTGCCCACAGCTGATGCTGGTGCCCACCTGGCGCTGCTTCTGGTGCACAGGCCAGGAGCTGGTGTCAGCTGTGGGGCCCTGCTGTAGGTGTGGGGTGGTTGGGGGGAAGAGGGAGACAAAGAAAGGTAGTCTTGCCCACGATAAGCAGCAGCGGCCCATGCTGGGTACCAGGAGCTGGGCAAAAGCTGGACCTCGTAGTGGGCATGCTTACCATTTCCAGAACCCTTCTGGCTACAGCTGCCCAGAGCCCATGCCAGGGCTGCCCTTCAGCTCCTGCTCACTGATACTACCACCACTCCAGGGGCCCAGGGTGGCCTGGAGGTAGCCAGGGGTGGCAGCATTGGTGAGGAGCCACAGAACAGCCCCGGCACAGGCTCTAGGCAGCTGCAGCCAAAAGGGCCCCAGAACTGGTGACCGTGCCTGCTGCTGGGTCCAGCTTTTGCCCAGCATCCTGCACTGGCCACAGCCACTCATTGTAAGCACAGCCACCTCTCTCTGTTTCCCCCTCCCCCTTCTTCCTCCCTCACTCCCCACAACCACCCTACACCTACAGCATGGCCCACAGCTTACACCAGGTCCGAACCCATGCTCTGGAAGCAGCACCAGGCAGGGCCAGCATCACCTGTGGATGCAGGTGGCTGGTTCCCAGTTGGGTTCAGGGCATCTTCACAGGTCTGCAAGTCATGATCCTGTACCAGCATATCAGCTGTAGTCCTAGACAGTTGCCCTGATCCGCAGTGGGAACCTGCAGACAGCATCCACAGCTGGTGTCAGCATGCATCCGGTGCTACTGCTTTTGATATGGAGGGCAGGGGCTGGTATAAGCTGTAGACAGGGCCAGGACTGGGGTGGGACATGCCCACCTACCTGGCACAAAGCAGGAGCCATAACAGCTGTCTCCCTATGGGCTAGATCCTAAAACTTTGTGGCACTGACCTGTGAGCTGGATAGAATCAGTTGGTGGGCCAGCTTCAGCCCATGAGCTATATTTTGTCCACCTCTGCTAAGGACTTGGGTAGACTTTTTATAGATCACTCAAACTTGGGTGCCTAATTTTTGGCTAATATGCTACAATTAGCACCCAGTTCTTTTTTGGATTTTGACTTTTTCTATACTTCCTCCATTAGCTTCTTTGAATGTTTATCTATAAATCCCTCCCAGATACAGTATAACAATGGAGATACAAGCCTCTTAAAATTCTAAAGCCTGAATAAAGGAGCTTCATGTTCTTTATTAGTTATTACCTTAATATACCTTTTTCTAATTCATTTTCCAAAGAACAATTTTCCTTGAATTTGCTCATGAAGGTTTACAGCCTTCCAGCTTCTAGCTTTCATAAATCATGTAGGGTGGCTGCATTGCTGTTCATTTTTTTGTTAGTAAGCACAAGGGGAAGAAGCTAAGTGACACATCTTAAACCACACAGGGCACATCTACATGTGCTATTAATGAGTCTTCGGCTTATTGCACAGTAAAATACTGTGCAGTAAACCTTCCCCAGGAGCACATCTATATGTGCACCCTGTTGAGAGTAGCCCAGTACAGGGCTGCTCCTGCCCTGCTCTGCCCCACCCCCCATGGTTGCCAGGGGGAGCTCCAGGCTCTCCTAGGTGCTAGACTAGGGCTGGCAAGGGGTGGGCTGGTCCTGCTATGCACAGGGCCAGAAGAACTCTACTGCCTGCAGTGGCGATTGTCTCCTGGCCCTGTGCACGTTGGGACAAGACCTGATGTGCCCGTGCTGGGAGAGAGCTGCTGCAGCAGCTGGCAGAGCTCTCTTGACTCTATGCATATGGGGACACAGCTGTCAGGTGGGGCTTAGCAGGGGGTTCACTGGGAAATCTCCTGGGTGTGGGGCAGCTGCTGGTGAGCTTTTGCTGGGGGTAAGGGAGGTCACTTGGCAGGGTTCTGGCTGGGAACTGTCCCACAAGGGGGGCTGCTGCTCCCTGCTCAGTCGGGTGCTCTCTGGCAGCTGCCCCATTTACCAAACTGTTCTTGGCCAGTCCCTTGTCAAGTGAAGGAGGGGAGGGGGACAACTGGCAGCTGCTCTGCTTGGATTCCAAGCCCCTGCTCTGTATGGCATGGGGATGGGAACTCGATAGGATGAGTGGGGGCTGGGAACACAAGCAGAGCAGCTGCTGGTTGCTGTACCGTGCAGAGCTGCACTTTGCTGCACAGAGCCTCTCCATAGATTGAGTTCCTCAGGAGTTCCCTGTGGAGTACAGGAACCTGGGACCCCAGATGGGGACCGGAGAGCTTCCAAGTCCTAGCGCTGACTGACTCCTGGGAGAGCCAGGAGCTGAGCATCACAAGGATCGGAGACAGAAAGCTCCCTGTTCCCTGTAGTGGGATCATTGAATAGTTGGGAAATCTTGGCTCCCAAGCTATATTCAGGCCACCAAACATGACATGTTGATTTTCTCTTAAGAATTTTTAATGCTTTAAATCCTTATTGGTCTACTTAACTGTCTTCCAATTATGGCTATTGCAACAGGAGAAGAAACACATGTTAACAAGAAATACAGGGGAATCAACCTTTCCTAGAGATTTAATATCCAAGATAGAGCCGATTCATCTTGTGTATGAAATAATTGATTCCAGCAAATTAATTTAATCAAGATGCATGAATTCAAAAACAAAATAACTCTACAAAGAAGAAACAAATTAGTTGTAATATATTGGTCCTCTGAGGATTAGAGCATTGCAGCCACATTACATGATTTTATTCAAACTAGGTTCAAGATGACAGTAGACAAGTTTGGTAAGGCTTTGTGGCAGACATTTCTACATCTGCTACACACTATATTCAGTAGTGTATCTGAGATGGGCAACTAGGGCAGTGGCCCTCGGTGCCGCTGAATAGGGAACATGGGTAGTAATGAAAAAATAGCATCTGCTTTTGCACCCAGGATTCGTGGGGGTGTTTGAATCCCAACCCTCACTTGGATAGGGGTGGATAGGGTTAGAGGTTAGCCTAAGCTGACCAATAGTTCTAGGTAGCACTACCAGCTTGGGACCCAGATTGGTTTTAGGAGTATTAGTTTAGCAATCAATGAAATTAAGTGCAAAAGAAATATAACATTTATTTAAAACAACAACAACAATAATAGTAACAATACATTTAGCCTATATACATTTACTTTACAAGAGAGACACCACAGCTTCTTCCCATACTCACTCATATGCTCATGGACACTATGGAGCCCCCTCTGGGTTCAGGAACTCCCCAGGCAATACAACAGGCTGAAGTTTTTCTTCTCCCTCACCACAGAGGTACTTTGTGAAGTGTCTCAGGCCTCTCTCTCTTCACCATGGAGAGATGCAGAAAGTAAGTCTTGTTGTCACAACAGAGAGGCTCTTCTGAGGGACACTGGAGGCCTTCTCCATTCCTTACTATAATCCTAGGGTAGCTGAACTGCTCCCATAGGATTATCCAACAGGCTCTTTCCCGTTACCACAGAGACACAGCCTTTACCATTACAAGAGATTCCCCCAGATATCCAGAGGTGGATAAGGACAGTAGAAGGTTGCACCAATGAAAATCACTACTCTCCCAAAATACCAAATACCTTCGCTTATTACGTACACCCACAAACCACTCACCATGTGCTACGGCTTCAAACATTCTTTTTAATATTTTTTTGTCTTTCATATCACACCATTCTCTTTCAACCAATCAATCCTCAGATAAAAGCCTGTCAATCAACGTCAATCATGAATGCACCAATCAATTTCACTCACATTTGATACATTCACCTGTCACTCAAACTCAGTCACTCACCATTACCTCAGAACCCATCACACTTTTCCTGCCACTTATTCTGACCCTACCATGCATGCCCACGCTGTCTAAGTTGGGCAACAGGTCAAAAGTTTGCTCAGGTTCTGGAGGCTTCTATAACTAACTGTATTTATGCATACTCAAATATAAGCATTACAGCATCTTTATCTATGTACATACTGGTTCAAAACTTCATGGGTAACACCGCTGCTGCAGCTGCACATTTGCATTGCTGGCACATCACAGCTGGAAGCCATCACTGTTTTTATGCATTGGAGAAGCCCTGGGCACTTGGATGATTTGTTATAACTCTGGTTATATCTCATAGAATCATAGATTATAGAGTCATAAGGGACCCAACGGATTATTGTATCCGACCCCCTGCCCCTGGCAGGAAAGAGGATCAAGGTCAGACAACCCCAGCCAGGTGACTGTCAAGCCTCCTGTTGAAGACCTCCAAATTAGGTGATAGTACCACCTCTCCTGGAAGCCCATTAAAGACTCTGCCCACCCTTACTGTAAAACATTTCTTCCTAATGTCTAACCTAAATCTACTCTGCACTAGTTTACACCCATTATTCCTAGCTACTTCCTGGGGCGCTCTGGTAAACAGTGCATCCCCAATTCCTTGCTGTCTTCCCCTGAAAAACTTATAGGTGGCTACAAGGTCACCCCTCAGCCATCTTTTGTAGAGGCTGAAGAGATCCAGATTCCTCAACCTCTCCTCATACGGTCTTTCATGGAGACCACTAAACATGCGAGTGGCCCCTCCCGAACCCTCTCCAGATTCTCTGTGTCCCTCTTGAAGTGCGGTGCCCAAAACTGGATACAGTACTCCAACTGTGGCCTGACTAATGCCACATAGAGGGGGAACATCACCTCCCTCAATCTGTTGGTCATGAATCTGCTAATACACGACAAGGTGCGATTGGCTTTGTTGATGGCCTCATTACACTGCCGGCTTATGTTCATCTTGGAGTCAGCTATGACTCCAAGATCTCTCTCAGCCTCTGAGCTGCTGAGGAGGACATTCCCCAACCTGTAGGTGTGCTGGGGATTCCTCCTTCCTAGGTGGAGCACCTTACATTTATCTTCGTTGAATTGCATCCTATTTCATCCCACCCATTGATCTAACCTGTCAAGGTTGGCCTGCATCTGCTCCCTGCCCTCTGGTGTATTAACTTTGCCCCATAACTTGGTATCATTCAGAAGCTCAGAGGGTACTCACCGCACCCTCATCCAAATCCCTGATGAAGATATTAAATAATACCGGTCCCAGGACCGAACCCTCCGGGACCCCACTGCCCACCTCCTTCCAGGCCAAGAATGATCCATCCACCACCACTCTCTGGGTGTGGTCCCTAAGCCAGTTAGCCATCCACCTGACTATGTAGGCATCCATTCCACAGCCCGTTAGCTTCCCTATGAGAATAGGATGTGAAACTGTGTCAAAGGCCTTCGTAAAATTCAGGTAGATGACACTGACCTCAGCTCCTGTGTCAAGGCAGTGTGACCTCGTCATAAAAGGCTATAAGGTTTGTCAGGCAGGAGCTACCTGTGACAAACGTGCTGGTTTCCATTCAGCATCGTTTCCCCTGCTGGGCCTTCACAAATACGGTCTTTGATTATTTTTTCTAGTATTTTCCCAGGGATAGAGGTAAGACTGACTGGCCTAAAGTTACCTGGCTCATCCCTTCTTCTTAAAAATGGACACCACGCTGGCCTTTTTCCAGTCCTCAGGGACCTGGCCAGAGCACCATGAGAGCTCAAACAGCTGTGCCAGTGGCTCAGCAATGACACTGGCCAATTCCTTCTTAAAATCCCATATTTTAAGAATCTACTTCCAAGCTTAGATGTACTAATGAATGATGCACAGAAAACTAGATTCACTGTTTGTTCCTGATATTTTTTTCCTCTCCCCTGTTTCCTTTTTTGTGGTCCAAATCTTTCTTCTGGAACATACTCAACAGATGCTAAAACAAAATTTGTTAAACAAACACAAAGACTTGCAATTATCTTCTAGATTTTTCTACAGTTATGCTGCATTACAGTTTTAAAAATGACTACAATCACAAACTATGCCCATGTGAAACAGAATGCACCTAGTCTTGTCTGATCTCAGAAGCCAAGTAATGCCAGGTCGGGCTAGTATTTGCATAGGAGACTGCCATAAGCAAAAGTCAAAAAACTGTACTCAAACCATTTCACTAATATTTGGAAAGAAAAACCAAATAAGTGGAAAGTTTGGTGCTCACTGGTGCTCCTGAACTGAGAGGTGGAAATTCTTTTTAAAAAAGAAAACAAAAAAGACCCCTTAAGTGCATATTGGGCTAATCTACACATGCTATTAATGTGATATAGGCTTACTGCACAGTACAATACTGTGCAGTAAACCCTCCTCAGAAGTGCATCTACATGAGCACTCTGTTTGGAGAAAATCTGCTGCCCTGCTTTGTCTCCCTGAAGCAGGCTCCCTGTGACCCTCTGGGGTGCTAGCTCAGGGGCTGGCAGGGAGTACAGGGGCTGGTCCCAATGTGCAGGGGGTCAAGAGAGCTCTGCCACCTGCAGCAGCAGCTGTCTCCTGGCCCCATGCATATCTGAAGGGGTCCTGATCTGCACAGACACAGCTGCAGCTGTAGACAGTAGAGCTCTCCCAGCCCCATGCACATTGGGACACACAGCTGCCAGCAAGCCCCAAAGCCAGTGGGGCTCCCCTGCCTGGTAGGGGACTCACTGGGAGTTGTCCCACTTCTGGGGCAGCTGCTGGCAAGTTTTCTGCTGGGCAGGAAAAGAAGGAGCTGGCTAGGACCTGTCCAACTCTGGGGACAGCCACCAGCAAGCCCCTGGCTGGACAGGCAGCTGCAAGAGGGAACCTCTGCCCAGCAGGGGACTCACCTGCAGCTGCTCCAGGAGCAGGACAGGTCCTAGCCAGCCCCCTGCTTGACAGAAAATCCCCACCTGGCAGGGGGCTCATCAGCAGCTTGTGGGACAGTTGCCAGCAAGCCCATGACTGAGTAGGGAAGTAGAGAGTTTCCCAGTCCCAGTGTTGCTTGGCTCCTGAGGGGAGCTGGGAGCTAGGCAACACCAGGACCAGGGACAGTGTGGCCCCCTGTTGTTGTGGCTAACCAGGAACAAATTTGCTCCCAGTCAGCATCTACTCAAGTGCTACTATGCAGTAACTACTGTACAGTTAATTTAGTACCTGTATTTACAGGTCCCAGCAAAAATAACACCCAGTAAATCCTTGTATGTGTAGGGGGTGGTGCTTTACTGCACAGTAGATTAGTCTACTGCACAATAAAGCACCTTGTGTAGATTTGCCTGTTAATATGCAACACAGATCAAAGTGTTGATTGATAATGTTCTTTTGAGAGGAAGAAACCTAATACCAGTCCTAAAGATCCAAGTGAGCACTTCACCTGAACCACAAGGTGAGGGGGGAGAGGGATAGAGGGGAAGGAACTGAGAGAAGGTAGAGGAACTTTTTGATTGCACCAAGGACACCACCCTTCCTACTCGATTTCTTACCTAAGCAATGAC
This sequence comes from Crocodylus porosus, assembly GCF_001723895.1. Taxonomy (NCBI): domain Eukaryota; kingdom Metazoa; phylum Chordata; order Crocodylia; family Crocodylidae; genus Crocodylus; species Crocodylus porosus. The sequence goes on along the minus strand of NW_017728918.1, from coordinate 60,940,074 downwards.
AAGTACCAGCAATTGACAGAGAATCAAGATCAAAAAGAAATGCATGGGACAACAGCAGTAATTCACACTGTGACACACCCTGACCCCACATTCTGCAAGATGTGTTTTTGAGAGGGCACACCTTCAGTAGTGCCCTTCTGCCATAAACCTCTCTTTGCCATCTGCTGCTTGACCATTGAGGCCAGACTGAAATGCTGCAAAGGTCACTTCCCTGACCAGCTTCAGCTGCCTCACCTAGGTCTTGTCAGCTCTTAGCAAAAGGGGATTTTGCCAGCTAGAAATATCACATGATCATCCAGTCATGCACTCAGAAATGATAGATAGCTTTTTCCATAGAAGAAGCTTTCCTGTACAGTCAAATGCTCCAAAATCATATTTATCATTGACAATAAATATGTTACAAAAGATAACCAAATAATTTATTATAAAACAAGAACAAACCTAAGAAATACGTAACCATATGTTGTGACACAGGCAGAGATATAAGAACAAATAAATAAAATAAAATATCAAAACAATGATTTTATCTTATGTCTGTATCTTATCCTCAAGCTCTAAGAATGCAGCTTCCACTTCTCAGCTCAATATGTTAAAAAGCAGGTGCAGCCTCTAACCTTCCTGTCATGGCTTTCTGCAAATTTTCTTGCCATCCTATCATACTCAGTTCACTGGACAAAGGACTGAAACACCTTATGCTCAGGAAGCATAAACACTTGCTTCCATGGCAAGGTTTAAATATTGTTTCTTATCTGGCCATTTACATGCATTATTCCTTGGATTTTTGGGGATCCCCTACCATACACTTCCTGTCTCCCAAGAATATATCTGTTTATCAGACCAGAAATCTTTTATGATCTAATTATGACTGAGAGAATCCAACATTTCAGACATAAAGAGCACGTCTACCTGAGATGCTTTACTGTACAGTAAACTAATCTATTGCACAGTAAAGCATCACAGTCTACAGATGTGCAGCATTTACTGCACAGTAAATTACTCTACTGCATAGTTGGCTACTACCTGTAGATAAAGGTAGCAGATTAACCTCACAGTAGCTACCGTGCAGTAGCTCACGTGCAGGCAGCTGACTGGGGTCAAATTATTCCTGGTCAGCCCAGGCAGCAGGAGATGAGGGAACTGTCGCCTTTCCCAGATAGCCGCCTTCCAGCCCGATGTCCCAATCTGCCAATTGGGGCAGCTTCCTCTGCCCCCCAGAACCCAGGCCTGACCCCAGTGCCCCTTGCCTTCCCAGGGCTGGCACCTGGGGAAGCCTGGCTCTCACCCTGGCTACTGTAGGCAGGGGAAGCAATGCAGAAGTAGCCCCGTACTGAATTGCTCCTGTCAGGAGCAAATTTGCTCCCAATGGGCACACGGGTAGATGTGCTTCTGGGGAAAGCTTACTGCATAGTATTTTACTGAGCAATAAGATTACAGCACATTAATAGCATGTGTAGATGCACCCAAATAGTACTATTCCAATATCCTGAAGATACAGTCTCACTTAATTTCCCCACTGTGAGGAATACCCTTCTTTGAATAGCTTGTTTCAAGGTGTTATTTTTGCTTCAGGTCTCTCCTTTTGAAATGTAAATTTATCATTGTTTAGGAGGGCCTGGCTTATGTACCTCAGACCACATCCACAAGGGTCTGATCAATTAGCCATTAAACATATTCATTTAGGATGCTGATTTTCAGTGATTACTTCTTTCAAGAATGAATATGGGAGGAACACTTAAGCTAATCATTGCCCTAAACAGTCCTGGTGCAAATATAAAACATAACAATTAACTTTGTATCAAATACTAAAACCCATACAGGCATAATGGTGATATGGCTAAACACAATTTAACACTACCTATACACAGAGACACCACACACACTATTTATCAGCAAAATAAATAAAAGAACACATGCATAACATTCCATGAACACTTCAAAATATTGTGGGTTCATGACACCCACCATATCAGATGTTGGCCAACTGCTGAAAACCTCTAAGGCCTAGAGGTTCACTTAAAGCAGATTATTGCTTCCAAACTTTCAGGATATTGGGTGCATCTATATGTGCAAATAAGCACAACTAATTTATTGTACATTAAGCTAATTCACATTATGCTGTTTTTGCCATATGTATACACATGCTGAGACTTGGCACTAAAGTTAGTGATAAGTCCCTCCAGCCCTACCATTTGTCCCTGTGGACAACGGGAGGAGCTCCAGCTTCTGGCCATGTGCTGTTGGCTCCTTCCCTGCCTAGGAGCCACATGCCCAATGGAGGGCCTGCATGTGCCAGCTCCTTCCTTGGCCATCCTGCCTCCCCACACCAGGGCTGCCTCTGACCCTTCCAGTGATACCTAGCACCCTTCTGCTCCAGCCCAGCCCCTTCTATCAATGACCAGTGCTCAACACTCCTGCTGTGGCCAGGATGTTGGCCCTTCAGGTTCCACCCTGCTGGGTGCTGGCCTCAGTCAGCCTGACTCCCCTTACACCTTCCCCGGGTGGGACAGGCCAGGCTGCTGGCACCACCTGCTGCCACAACTCCAGACTCCACTCCCCTCCCCAACCCCTGCAGGCTAACTGCCCTGCTGCACTGCTGCCCAGCCCATGGCACCTGGGTTCAGGGCATACAGGGCTCCGGGACAGCTGGGGTAAAGGGCTGGCCATAACCCCACACTCCCTATTGGGGGCCTTTCTGGGGAGGTGACCTGGGGCCAGCTCCCCCCCCACACACTGCTAGTGCATGCTGATTATTACCCTGCTGTATGTGCCCATGCAGTGTGCAATGACTTTTTTGTTCAGGCTGAGGGGTGCCCAAGCCACTACAGCCTGCTGCTGCTCATGCTCCTGGTGCCCTAGGAACACCTGCACTCCTGGTTTGGGACCCTGAGCTATGACAATGTGGGGAGCAAGCCTAGGTTGCCCCATAACATCCATCACAGCCTGAAGGGATATCTGTGGCAGCACTACATGTCCCTGTCCCCCACTGTAGAGGAGAACAGAGCTTCAAGCATTGACACCTTCCTGGGGTGTGAGAGGCCCATGCCCACCCAGCTGTGGGGACATGGGCTGCTGAATAAAGTTCTGAACTGTGTCCCACCTCTCTGTGTGCTGTAGAGGAGGGAGGAATCCAGGGCTAAGAGACTGCAGGCAGGCCAGGCAGGGCACAGGATTAGGGGCTGGGGCAGGGGCAAGGACTGGGAGGGCCCTCCCCACAGTGTAGGACTTACCATGTGTCCAGGGCTGGTGAAGCAGGTGTCTCAGTGTGGGCCTCCCCATTGGCAAGGGCTACCAGCTGTGCCTGGCAAGCACAGCCCACAGTGTACAGGGTGACAGTACCTGGCCAAGACACCATTCCACAGGAAGGCTGAAGGCCTTAGGTCCTCTCCCCTGGTGATGTGATACCAGAGGCATCAGAAGTGGGGTGTCAGGCAGGCTGCCCCTGCTGGTGACACTCATGGCCTGGGTCCTGGGGTGCCAAAATTTGGGTCAGCTCCTGCATAAATACCATAGTCTTGCAGGCACAACCAGATTGACCATTGTAGTCGGTCATGGCCATCCACGTGCCCACAAAGCACTGACCTTAACACGGCACTGCCATGCCAACTGGGTGTCCTCACTCCCACATGCTGCTTGACAAGTCCTCATAAATCTGGGTATTCAAGCACCCACCTGTCTCAGTACCTTGGCACCATTCCAAAATGCCCCAAGGTCACCAACCTCCTTCCACGTCCAGTTGGGGGCCTAGGTAATCGGCACAGACATGTGCACGTAGGCAGGGCCAGGGTTTGATGGCGGGATGGTAAGGACATGATGTCCCATGCTGGATGTCTGGGCCCCCTCATGGCTGTCCATGTGATGCCAGCTCTGGATAGCTGCTAGGAGTGTTCAGCACAGGGGCATAACCAGGAACTGGAGGCCATACAGCAGAGGCACTTCACCACAGGACCTGCAAGTATAGGAGATGCTGGTGGGTGTGAGCAGCAGCAGGGAGCAGGTGCTGGCTCTGCTGCCAAAGACAGCCAGGCAACAGGCCTGGAAGGATCTCAGGGCTGGGCAAGGGGTACAGCAAGCTGAAGCCTTTTGTAACACTCACCTGTGGTCAGACTCGAGAGGGGACAGGCCAGGCAAAGGCAGCCTGTGTTCTGCCCAGGGGCACACAAGGCCTGCAGTGGTCCTGGAATTGCACAGGACCCACCACGCTTCTGTGCGGTATTCCCCAAGACACAAAATGCCTCCACGCTTTTATAGTCTGCTGCTAGGGGCTGTCAGAGGGCAAGTCAGCTCTGGCTCAGGAGAGGCTCCAAGCCAAGAGCCCTGGGGCTGGGTTTAGGCTGGCCCCAACTGGCAGGGCAGATCCAGCACTAAACTTAGTGCTGGGTTGTATCTACATGTGTGTTACTACAAATTAATCGAATCTACATTTGATATGTGCATTAGCCATTTTTACTGCTCATTAAGGGTGCTCATATGTAGATGCACGCCCTCACCGTGCAGTCAAATAAGCTAAGGTGCATTAACGTGTCTCATGTAGATTTGCCCATTGTGTCACAAAAAGGATTAAAGGAATATTCATGTAATATCCTGAAAATGTGAAGGGCCTGGGAACTCTAAGCTAGTACAAGTTCTATGCTGACAGTCCAGAAGTTGCTTTAAGTTACCTCTTCTTAGAATCACCTTTGAATTTGGCTATCTGAAAGAAACAGTTTCTCTTTTGAGGCTTTGTATGAATCCCAGGATGAGCCTCTCCTGTGACTTCACTGACTTCTCCAAGTACTGTCCCACAAAAGCAAGTTATCCTTGAATGCCTTAGCCTGTAGCTGGTCTTTGAAAATGAGCTCACTTACCAGGAGCAGTGCCAGAGGGGGTGTATGTATGCACTTCAGTGCAGGCGGTGCACTGAATGATATAGACAAACAGACAACACTAGAAGCGGCATCATACACAGAATTAAAACCACTCAAAAAGAGCCTACTAACTACATAACTTTCCTAGACCCATATGAGAAGCAGCCAATATAGACATTTTCCATAAACCAAGCCAGGAAAGCCTGAAAGGAATAAGCTACAAAGGTGATTCTGGAGTTCTTGGGATCTCTCCAGGAACAGTATTTTGGAAATCTCTGCTTTAGGAGTGTAACAGCTCTGTTCTGATATACAGCTGGTCAACTTCTTGTAGAAAGAATTATCCAACACTTGAGGGAAATGGTCAAGTGTTTCCTATAGCACAGTCAAGAAGCTGGTGTGTCAAGTAGGTTGCATCCTGTGGCAGGTACTTGATTTGAGGGCTCCTGAGCACACAACCTGCAGGAGAAAATAGCTTTGCTCTGTCACATTGTGAGTTGTGTATTCTAATAATAGATGAGATCCTGAGAAAGAAGGTTTGTATGCCTCCCTGCGCCAGGAAGAAAGGCTAGCAGCCTACGAGGAGCACCTACTTTCTAGAAAGCATCAAAGCTTGTAAGTTTGTCTCTAGAGAAAGTGTTCATTAACTCCTGGGCTGCAGAAAACTCAATTCCTTAAACTAGGGTAGAAGACATAGCTTGACAAGCAGGTAAAGTGATATGAGGGATTTATCATCACACCTCAAGGGTAAGAAAGAAAACATGAAACAGAAGCCAGACTTCTCACCTACCCATAACTTCTTACCATTAAGGAAAAAATCTGAAGTGGGGAAAAGCACAAATCAAACTCAGAGGTTATTAGCTTAAAAGAGCTAAAACATCTATAAGTCTTATTGGAGCTAGAAATATATCAATCTTTTTAACTCCTGGGCATAGTAGAGGTTGGAACTAGTAGTCATTAAGCACTTTTTTCCATTTTGGATGGTCTCACCCAGAAATTTTTCTCTTTTCCGCTTGACTCCAGGAATGAAACAAGAATACGTGAAAAAAATAACTCAAGAAACACACAGTACAGAGTTGCTAGTAGCATCTGTCCCTAAAAAAACAAGTATTCTGCCCTCTGTAAAATATATAATTAGTTACATCATAAAACTGTCAATAAAATAAAGTTAATATAAAAATAGAATAAATATCAGTTCTGCAAATGAGCAAATAAACAATATATTTTAGTTCTTTTTCTTGACTATAGAGTAAACAGGATGGAGTTTCAATTCATAAAAGTACTAATTATCTTGACTCAAGGAATTCAATGATACCTCAGGAAACAGGAATTATGATAAAGGCAATTTGCCCAGATGAGTTCTGGCAGTCTAATGGGCTTGGCTGACTTGACAGAAGGAACTGACATAATTAGAATGCCTGAATAAAATTAGGTAGTGCCAAGATAATGTTTCTTTCTTCAAATAAATATACAATGAAGAACCAGACTGCACAGTGGAGATTAAGCAGCAAACACACAAGGATATACAGAAAGAACATTGTGGGATAACCTGCAATTATTTAATGGCATTCAGCTGACTCTAGGGAGTAACACTGGAGAATCCTGTTTCTTCCTCAACCTTGATTAAAAAAAGATTTACAAATAAGATAGAAAAGCTGTGCCTTGCAGTGTCATGGGGGTTTAACCTCCAAGAACTATCACCTGATCTGAGAAAGGACATAACAATTCTTGTCAACTTGTTTCAAGCATGTTTACCTATAATTCACATGAAGTTCTAATATTTCCCACCTTAGTGCACCACAGGAGTCCAATATAAAGAATGTCTTTATTTAACAGTGCCTCAGAACTATTGCAAACCTCAAAAACACTGGAGATTACAATTGCTATAACCAGATGAGCACAATTTATCCCACTGGAGCAAGGAAGGGAGTGGGCAATAAAGGAGGACTGCAACCTAAACAGTATGCAGAAATGAATACATTTAAAAAGTTGTAAGGTTGAAGAGATAAAAGGTTTCCCTTAGAGGAAAAGCTGACCTAACTATCCATTGGCACTGTAATTCAGAAGGTATTACACTGATATAATGTAATTGAAACACCCAAAAGCAAAATCATAATGAATCAGGTAGAGTTTTAAATCATGTTGGTAGGTAAATGGATCTATCTAGCAGATAAATTTTACACCAACAACTTCTGCCGTACCAAATGTAACATTCTAGAAATATCATTGCATGCTTGGCCTAACGCTACCGAGATAACTCACACAATGCTAAATGATTACAAGGTGGAATAGAATGCAATTAACTGGAACAATCAAAAAGACTCCAAGTCTTGGGTCATCCAGTTCAGTATCCCATAGTAGAGAGCCTATACCATTCTCTGAAACACGTATTGTCCTGAATCTGACAATTATGAAATATGCCACTCATACAAGAAGGGGGTTTTTTGTTTCATAAACCCATAGTGGGTGATTGGACTATGTTTTAAAACTCTTCCTGTGGCTCTTCTCAAACTCCCTGAACCTTCTTGCTCTTGCAATTCTGTACCTCAGTCTATCAATGAGTAGCTACATTAATACTCTACTTCAGGGTCCCACTTCAGCTCCATGCCATGGGCTAGGGAGGGATCAGAAAGTGAACAGTGGGGCAGGAAGGAGGATCCTAAATACCCTGGCTACAGCAACAGCCAGTGATAGGGCAGGCAGCAGCTGGGTAGAAGCCCGGGGCTGCACATTAACAGCTTAAAGGCTGCCAGTTGGACAGCCTTGTTCTAGTTATTTAGCTTGCTTTCTTCTTCTCCCTCATCTAACTTAAATGCCATTTCTTTTCCATGCCTTCTATATATATAAAATGCAAAGGGACCAGCTAGGATTTGGGAAAAGGAAGCTGTATGTGAAATACCATTTAGAGTTACCTGGCAGGGGAAGCAGCATGACCACGTAGGCGACCTGGCAGGGGAAGCAGCGTGACCACGTAGGTGAGCTCCCCAGGGTAATTGTCTCTGATATGTCCTCCATAGGAGGTCTATATTGAGCAGATTCTTTTTGGTATTGGGTGGTGGAACCGGAGCGTGCTCCATCCACTCCATGCATTGACCTGGTATTGCAGTGCTTCCAGGACCGGTGCAAAAAAAACAGAAAAAAAAAAAAACCATTTAGAGTTACAGGGTTGTTGGTTGTAGCAGTGGTGACCTAAGGACATAGGCAGGCAAGGTTCTTTGGGTAAATGTAGTATCTTTTATTAGACCAACATTTAGAGTTACTGCTTCTTTCTGCACCTTTTAGATAACTTTCCCCTTCCTCTCAGACTTACCTCCCTGTATGACCCTGGCAAACCACACCCTATTCTCACCCCATATAGCAACATTTCCTTATAAGTCTCCAAAGATTTCTCCCCATTCTACTTTTATGATGAATGAGAGAGAGATGAAGACAGTAACAGAGACCAGGGAAAATCTTATACCACTCCTTACCTGTAAATGCACACCTAAGACCTTTTGGCAGCCCCCAGGATTGGTGATGAGGCAGCAGGGCATGGCAGAGGCATGTGATCCCCTCTCCCTCCCTCCACACCCCCGCTCTCCTCCCCAGATTTCTGCACTGACAGTAGGGCACAGGGCATGGTGTTGCAGCCTGGCAACAGCTAGGGCCCAGAAGCAGTGGGAGTGATGTTGTGACAGCAGTGCAATTTCTGTGCCAATGTCTGTGCAAAGAGCTGCAGCCTGGTGAGACCCAACACCTAGCAGCAGCGGAGGCAGTGGCAGCAGTGGCGGCATGGAGTTGTGCCCCAATACTGCAGTGGTTGCACAGAGTTGTGTCCCCCCACTGTTAGCACTTATGCCTCACTTATGATCCCAATCAACAGCTGCCTGGAGCAATCACACCTCAAGCCCCCCAAACTCATATCAGTACCCTTAGATTTAGAGAAGGGGAAAGAGAAGAGCAAGTTTTGGTGGAGAAAAAGCTGCAAGCTTAATTTTAGAGCTAATGACTATAACCCCAATACAGCAAATTTGCAATGATCCTCAGATCTGTTTCTTCCCATATTTTGCTAGAATAGTCTGTACTATAGTCTATACTCACAAACCTCCATCTTGAAGTTTGTTAAAATATTTGCACTACTAGCCAAGCTCTGCCCAAAGTTTAATTTCCTGACTGTGACATAGAGACATGTTTTAAAGGATAGCTGTATGTTTTCTTCTAGATTATTTTGCACTCTAACATTTCTAAAGGATACTAGGCCTCTCTACTTTTTACTGTGTCTGCTTTTAGACAAGTCAGTCATAACCAGACCTCCTCACAATGCAGGCCATCATTTTCTTCAGGTTCCATGCAAGTTAACCTTTCACTTGGAATCTCTCTTCTGAGTGATTAAATAATTCTTATTATTAAGCTGAAGGCAATTGCTATGCTTGCCCTTACTGTTGGCATTTTCTGAGTAGCTTCAATGTCACAGCATAGTCTTAATCTTTGTAATAGTTCACAGAGCATTATACTTCATGATATTCAAAAGTCAAGCAGCTGACGCAAAGTCCCCTTAGAGCTGTTAAATGCTGGATGCCATAGTAATTCTACACAACTTATTGCCATGGGAAGTGGAATTTCTCCCCACCAAGGCATTGCCTTATAATGGTTAGCTAAATGATTCAAAATATAATAAGAGCCAAACAAACTTGAAAAATATCTAAAAAATAAATATGCAGCTTCTAGGTGCCACAAAGATCACAGTGATAAATTCTATCACAACTAAATGAGATGATTGAGTTCAGGAGCAGAAAGGAAGGAAGGAAGGATAGATAGATAGATGGAGAGCAGCAGAGTAAGGACCCTGGACTTCACAAAATGGACATCAACTCATTCAAGGAATTAATGGCCAGTGTCCCAGGGGCATAAGTGTGGGGGGTATGCACCCCCAGAGGGGGAACCAAGAAAATGAAGATTACTTACCCACTTTAGGGCTCTGGACTCCAGAAGAGAGACACTGATGAGAAAAACCCATGCGGTTTATCAACCATGCCTATACACAGTTGGGGCCAGCGGGTAATGTCATGGACAGGATAAAAGCCAACACTAGCTGGGAGCTGGGGAGAGCAGGAGAGGCAGCAGGAGCTGCATGTGTTCTTGATGCTGGCAGCAATCAGCACCAGTACAACAAAAGAGACACTGATCAGGCAGGAACACCCAGGCAGCAATGGCTGCTGAAGAACCCCACACCAGTCACAGGCAGAACTGGCATGTGAGGGGAGACCCTGCTCCAGGAAGAGCCGGGAGAAGATCAGGAAGTGGACAGCACTCCCCATGCTGGGCATGTAGGGACCATGTCAGGGGAGGATAATTAGCCATGAGACAGAAGCCCAGGAAGCTTCATCAGTGACTTGGATGAGGGAGAGAAGTGAACTCTGTCCAAGTTTGTGGATGATATAAAACTGTGGGGAGAAGTAGACACACCGGAGGGCAGGGAACAACTACAGGCAGACCTGGACAGGTTGGACAAATGGACAGAAAACAATAGAATGTGATTTAACAAGGAGAAATGCAAAGTGCTGCACCTAGGGAGGAAAAATGCCTCCAGCACACCTACTGCCTAGGAAATGACCTGCTCTGTAGCATGGAAGTGGAAAGGGATCTCGGAGTCCTAGTGGACTCCAAGATGAACATGAGTCATCAGTGTGATGAAGTCATCAGAAAAACTAACTGCACTTTATCATGCAACAGCAGATGCATGGCAAACAGAACCAAGGAGGTGACACTTCCCCTCTATTGGGCGCTGGTTAGACTGCAGTTGGAATACTGAGTCTAGTTTTGGGCGCCACACTTCAAGAGGGATGTAGATAACCTGGAGAGGGTCCAAAGAAGGGCCACTTGTATGGTTAAGGGCTTGCAGGCCAAGTCCTATGAGGAGAGACTAGGGCATCTGGACCTCTTCAGCCTCTGCAAGAGAAAGTTGAGAGGCGACCTTGTGGCTGTCTATAAATTCATCGTGGGGGCGCAGAAGGGAATTGGTGAGGCTCTACTCACCAAGGTGCCCTGGGGGTCACAAGAAATAATGGCCATAAGCTAGCAGAGAGCAGATTTAGACTGGACATTAGGAGGAACTTCTTCACAGTTAGAGTGGCCAAAATCTGGAATGGACTCCCAAGGGCGGTGGTGCTCTCCCCTACCCTGGGGGTCTTCAAGAGGAGATTGGATGGGCATCTGGTTGGGGTCATCTGAACCTAGCACTCTTTCCTGCCTATGCAGGGGGTCGGACTCCTTGATTTATTGAGGTCCCTTCCAACCCTAACATCTATGAATCTGAATCTATAAGCTCTTAATCAGGGTAGAGAGTCAGACAGCCTTAAGGAATGCCACCAGGCACAGGCTTTAGGCAAAGGCCATCTAATAAGGCTGTCCAGCCTGATCCTAAGTTATCTTTCTTTTGTACATGCCTTTATTTTCTTTCCAGTGTAGTTTTCCCCTTTTGTTTCCTACTAACCTGTACCTGATCTTCTGTTGCCTTTTGTCTTTCTTTGTATTTCTTATTTGGTTGGTTACTCATCGGTGAAGGGCCTGGCTGGCTGCCAAACACCAAGGACCATTCATGAGAAGTGGCAGTCACCCCATGGAAAGTAAAAGTGACCCACAGGAGAGGAAAATATCCAACAGATTCATAGTCCCTCCAATACCTGGAATGGGTGATGGGTAAGAGTCATCAAGACCGAAGGGCTGTCCACTTCAAGATCAGGTGGCCCACTGGAGGCTGGTGTATGGAAGGGGTGTTGGGGAGGTGGAGCCCCATGAATATTCATCAACAGGAATACCCAACCTTGAGGAACCAACAGTGGGGAAACCCACCACTGAAGGAATACTCAAAGTAGTGGCAGGAGAGTTCTAGGGTTCTCCCCAGGGTGATCAGGGTCCCTGTCAGAGGTTGTATGAAGGCTTCTTGTGTCCATCACCAGGCGCCTGCACCAAGGCAGCACATGAGTGGGTACTCGATGCAAGGTGGGCACAGGCAGGATCCGAAAGGAGTCCAGGACAGCTGGTTGTACTTGAAAGAAATCTGATTGAGGGAGCAGCAACAAACTATCCTGATCTACAGGAATACTAGGAAGTATATAATAAAATCAGAATGGCTTATCAGTGAAATCTCCAGTGAGCTAAATCACAAAAAGAATGCTTACAAGAAGTAGAAAGTTGGAGAAATTACTAGGGAGGGGTATAAGAGTTAGGGCTGTGTGAAATTTTTCTGGCTGTTTCATTTCAATGTTATTTCGACTTGTTTTGAGCTCAAAACAATAAAATCAAAATAAAATGAAGGACTTCAAAACAGCCTCAAAATAAAATGAGGGCAGTCTAAATGTTTTGAAAGTTTTGAAACATTTTGAGTTTCGAAGCTAAACCTGGACTTGCCTGCAGGGAAACAGAAAGTAAGGAGAGGGAGAGGGAAGCGGGGGAGGACTGCTCTGATACTGACTGCTCTGATACTGCTGGCCAGTAACTGCGATCCTTCCCTGAGGTCCCTTCCAATCCCAGTGCTCTGGGGGAGGAATGGAAAAAGATCATAGAAGGCAGCATTGTTTGAACTGGCTGGCTTTCTGCCTTTGGGTCAGTTATTGAGCTATCTTCCAGAAGCTCAGGAGTGTTAAACAACAAAGGCTACTACAGCAAAAGCTGCATTACCCGGCATCTTACAAGCTAGCATGCTGTGATAATAGTCATGCTGGCTTGTAAGGGCTTGTAAGGGAAAAGTGAAACTGGAAGTGCTCACTGTGGCACTTCCGTGTGCCCGTCTCCATTCAATGATTCAAGTGGCCTGGGAAGCCGATCTTGCTTACCAATGAACCTCATGTAGACCCCGGAGAGTTCCTCGATTATCTTCTGTGTATCCCCCAAGCTTGCCTGCCACAACTTCGGATGGTCCTTCAGTGAAGGGTTTCCCCTCTGAGGATGCCTCCAGAGTTGTCATATGTCCTGGTGGATGTCCATGGGGCTCCAACCTCCCACACACCCCAGCCATATGCCAACCTACAAGATGAGCCTCAGGATCTTTTGCAGCTAGCCCCTGTTGATGTCTTCCTCAGTTCCCACGTGTCCTCTTTCACAGATAGATGCCTTAGCTCTGGCCAGACCTGGAGGGTCTGGGGACGCTCTGACTCCTGGGTTGTCCCTCTCGATGCCCTGTGCATTCTAGGATGGATGCTATCAGTTGTCGCCATGTTCTTCCATGGTCTTTCATGGAGGGGTTCCAATTCCCCGAGCCCAGTGTGGTGTGCCAAGCTAACCTTCTCTAAGCAGGGAACTAAAGATAGATCCAACTAAGAAAGAAAAAAAACATGAACAGAACACTTACCACCAGAAGACCCCACACTGTGGGAACAGCCCAATGTAAAGGGAAAAGGAATTAAAGACAAGACTACAAAAGTAACAAGACAGAGAGAAGGAAAAAAAAGAGAGAAGAGGAGTGACTGTGGGGAGAGTCCCATGCTCCCTTCGCCCCTAAAGCCCCTAGACTAATGGGACCCACTCCTTCACCCCAGTTGGAGTTTCTCTTATCTTCTCTGGGATCCACTTCTGCCCTGGGGTCATGGCACCCACCGCCATCAGCAAGAGCTCCCTTGCTGGCTCTTGCCATCGCCATCACCAGCCTCCCTGCTGGCTCCTCTGATCCTCGCCAGTCTTCTTCAGTACAGTGATCTCCCACAGCTCCTGCTGCTGTGTCCGCTGCTGCTGGCCTTGAGATCGGCCCCTTTGATCCCTGCCAGTCTTCCCAGGTGCAGGGCTCTCCTGCAGCTCCTGCTGCTGCTGCTTCCAGCCTCACAATCAGTTCCTTTGATTCCTGTTGGTCCTCCCCGGCGTGGGGATCTCCCGCAGCTCCTGCTGCCATCTCCGCCGCTGCTAGCCGCAGCGGCTGAATGCACTCTGCCTGGTGGTTTCCCGCTGCTCCTCCAGCACTCAGCATCCCCCTTCCCATGCTCCCAGGGCCAGTTTTTATCTTCGCCAGGTGACGTCTCTTCATGATGTCACCCAGCTCCAGCTATAGATGGGTGTGGCTGATAAACTGCTCAGGCGGTTTCCCCTGGTGCACCCCCTCACTTCTCTGAACCCCTGCAACAGGTAGGTTTTTTCCTCCTTTTATTTTCATCTGGGGTCTGCCTCTGAATGAGGCTTCCCTCTTGCCTGATCCTGCATCCCTGGGACATTCCAGTTTCACAGAGCCCTCACAGCCTTGGGGGCATAGCAGACTGCATGGGTCCCCTCTCCCTGTCCCTCAGGGTGGCAATGCAGTGGGAGGGGCAGCAACATGGCAGGAGGGGCAGCAACACCCCAGATGTGGTGGGACAAGTAGTGGCCTGAACAAGGAAAGATGCCTGTTTGGGCCACTCAGTTATCTAGCATATTTTGTTATCTGGCACCCTTCATTCCCCGTGGGTGCTGGATAAAAAAGCTTTTACTGTACTACCATTGATTTGATTTCCTACTTGCTAGCCTAGCAAGTGGGATTCTGTAATACTTTTTGCTTTCCTTCTAAACCCTTTTACTTTATTATTATATTAATTGATTTATTCTTTTCAATGTCATAATTATATACTATAGAATTTATATAGGAGGGCACATATACATTTATATTTTTTTATAAAGGCAAGACACTATAAAGTGTGCTGGAAAGCTGGAAAATCTTCAGTGGGGGGTGGAAGAGAGGGTAGAGAGAGAGCTGTAAGTTCTCCCACCTCTAAACTGAGATGCAGCCTCTTTGCTACAACAAGCAGGCATGAGACTTCCACTAGTTCTACAGGCAGGAAGGAGAGGGGAGCAGTGCCCGTACCACTGCCTGTGTCTGAGTTTGCATCCCCTCCAAGAGCATCAGCCATAACCCCACCCCACCACCACCATGACAACAAGCTGCAGCACCAGCACCAGCATAACAGTCTCATCCACCCCCACTTCACTTCCATCCTGAGCCTTCCAGTGCCATAGGAAGAGTCAGAGATGGATCTGGATCTCAGTGCACTAGCAAGGCAGGGCATGTAAAAGTGGAGAGATACCTGGGGGGGGGGTCAGATGATGTCCGACAGGTTGTAGTGTGTCAGAATTCCAATATCTATTTTGAATCCATGAGTTTCTGTTCCTAGAAGGGTGATGGAGTACAGTTCATAGGCTTGCCTGTCAAATGTGGTTTGTAAATTCCCTTTGAGAATCAGGCCTGAGAGACTGAACACAGATGAGCTGTGCCAGATTTCACCAGGTGTTTCTTTTTGAAGCTGTTTGGATGCATTTTGAGCTCAAAACAGCAGAATCAGCACAAAACAAAAGGTTTTGAAACAGCTTCAAAATGAAACAAGGGCATTCGAAATGTTTCAAAAGTTTTGAAACATTTTGAGTTTCAGAGCCAGGCTTACTTGGCTTCAGCGCCAGGCCCAGGTGGCAGTGGCATCCTCCTCTCATCTGGCACACAGATCCGGGGGCCCACACCCCCAAAAGGGCTGTGGGTCTGTGCCAGACTCCTCCGAGGGTACAAGCCCCTAGATCTGAATGCTGGATGAGAGGAGGCTGCTGCTGCCACTTGGGACTGGTAGCAGCAGTAATCTTCCCTGGCACTGGGCGTGGGCTGTGTCCATTGCCTGGTCCCCAGTGGCAGAGGCAGCCTCCTCTCATCTGGCATGCAGATCCAGGGCCTCACATGCCTGGGAGGAGTCCAGCACAGCCCAGCAGCTCTCCTGGGGTGTGAGCTCCCAGATCTGTGTACTGGATGAGAGGAAGCTCAGGCTGCCGCTGCCACCTGGGACAGGTGGCAGCAGCAATCTTCTCTGGTGCTGGGTGCAAGTGGAAGAGGCAGCCTCCTCTCATCCAACGCCCAGATTCAGAGGCTTGCAGCCCTGGAAGGAGTCCAGCACAGGCCAGCAGCCCTCCCAGGGGTGAAAGCCACCAGATCTGCACCCTGGATGAGAAGAGGCTGCCTTTTCCACCCAGGATCAGCACTGGGTGCAGGCTGCATCCAATACCAGAGAAGATTGCTGTGCCAGGCAGCAGTGGTAGCCTGAGCCTCTCTATGGAAGTCAAAATAAAACAGTGCTGTTTCACACAGCTCTAACAAGATAATTGTTCAGGCATGTAGGGATGAAATAAGGAAGGCCAAAGTGTGGTTCATAGATTCATAGATTCATAGATGCTAGGGTCGGAAGGGACCTCAATAGATCATCGAGTCCGACCCCCTGCGTAAGCAGGAAAG
>NW_017728918.1:60874793-60923122 GCF_001723895.1 Crocodylus porosus | reverse complement strand
GTTGGAGCAGCTAGAAGGGAAAGGAAGGGCAACAAGAAAGTCAGCGGCAGGAGGAAGATAAGGGAAAGTGTATGTCCCTTACTGAATGCAGGAGGCAACCTAGTGAAAGATGATGCAGAAAAGGCTGAAGTACTCAATTCCTTTTTTACCTCAGTCTTCACAAGCAAGGTCATCTCCCAGACTACTGCACCTGACAGCAGTTTGGGGTGCAGACAAGCAGCTAACAGTGGTGAAAGAACAGGTTTTGCAGAAGCAGCAAGCTGGCCTGGGTGGCAATAGGAGGTACTGCAGCTACTGGGCACTGTGTGGCTGTGGTGCCCAGCAAAAGAAGTGAACCAGTCCAGCCCCCGCTCACCAAGCCTCTAGTGGCAAGTCACAGCTGTTTAGGTGAAAGACAGAGCTGGTTTTTCACCTTCAGGTGTGACTGCTCCACTAAGCTGAACAACATTCAGCCAATTAACATTTGTTTGGCTTACAGCATAAGGTGTAACAAGGCCTAAAGTTTACGAATGTACTTTGTGTACATAGCAGTATTTTACCCAGTTTCACCACCTCCATTTGTAGTCAGCTAGGGTGAAATTATGCTTTACACTTAGACCATAATAATAGCACTGAAAATATGAGTGTCTGCATGTTAAAACCTGTTAACTCATACTCTCCAAGTATCTCAAAGTTATGCCACTTCAGGTGAGGGTTGACTTTAGGCTGTGCTACCTAACTTTTGCTGGGGAAATCAGTACCCTCCAGCATCCTCCAGCATCCCAGGATGCACTGTTTACAGCCTCTTCCTTTCTCTCAATCCCCGCTCCCCTCCCAGAGCATGGACACAACCCAGGTCACCAGCTCTCTAGTGGCAAGTCAGAACTGGGTATGCAAGAAACAGTATTAACCCTTAACATGGAACTAATCATGGCATGTTCTAACTTTACCACTGTTTAATATTTCATAGATTTAGTATGATATAAGTATAATGCTTAACTTCACCGCTAGAAAGGACTCAAACTATTTAGTTGATTTAATTTTAACTGAAGTCAGTAAAAAGACTTTCATTTACTTGTAATTACATTTGGCTCAGGCCTTTAATAGGAGACAATATCTACATCTAACAATTTACAGTTTATACAAGAAAGTGCAGTGTGCAAAAAGGAATTACTGACCCTATTTTTTTCAGAACAGGAAGAGAATTAGAGAGAAATTAAGTGATTTCTATACAAGGTCACTCAGGAAACCTGTGGCACAATACAGATGCATGTCACAGACCACATCTACACGAGACACTGACTGTGCAGTCATTACTGCTCAGTCATTCGGTACTTATTTATGCATTCAGTACTATGACTGCAGTTCTTAATTTCCAGCTGACCAAAGTTTAGTTTAGATCAGCTGCACATGTACTTGTAAAGGAGCCTGAGCCATTTTCAAATATCATTCCCAAAGTTACATGCCGAAACCCAAAGTGAACCCAAATTGATATCAAGGGATGAGCAGGCTCATATATTTTAGGTCTCTTGCTTTGGGTCTTCTGTGTATACAAACTTCCAATATAGAATTAATTTAAGACAGACTGGCTATTTCTTCTAGTGTCAACATCTTGATGATCCTGAAATAACATCCTTAGTATTTTGAAGACTGCCCTCTTCTCTCCCTTCTTCCCTGACTTCAGTGGAATGATTATAGCATAATGGGAACTGACCTTACAAGCAACAACTATAACTTTTAATCTTGGAAAGATTTCACTCGCAATTAATCTGCTTTCTTTTCGGCCACAGGGTTGAGAAAGATTCTATTCTCTAGGGAAGGAATCAAAATGTGCAGGTTCTCATTTTTTTCTTTAGCAAACGTTAAGCCAGCATTTTCCTCTCGCCAATATATAACTACTTAAGTATGTGCAAAAGAAAAGCTGCTGCTTGCTTTTACCAAAAGCCCCACAAGTTATATTAAAAACCATACGCTCTAAAGACTTGAGCAAACTACAGCTGCAATTTATAGAACAGATAATTTTGTTTCATCCCTTTTTTCTGCTGCCTCAGGTTTTCCCTTTGTGACAGTGAAGTGAATGGTGCTTTCCAGGGACTAAATCATTAGTTAGCATTCCTGCAGCTGTTTCTGACTATTACAACACAGGTTTACACAAATAAATATGCTATGGAAACATGACCATCATATGGACCTAAAAAGGGAGAACCAGTGTTCCAAGTGGGATGAAGATATGGGACCGTGTTCCAGACTATTACCAAGCAAAAATGTACAGATAATTAACATTACTGAGAAACAATATATTTCAGTGTTAACCAAAGTTACATGACAGTTTTTGTGGTGAAATTTACCAAATACTTTTTGCCCAATGGGGAAAAATGAAAAAGGTTGAAAACATTTAGTTTCATCTATTCAAAACAATGAAACATGTCCTCTTTTCAAAGGGCCCCTTTAGATATTCATAGATTTCATAGACATTAGGGCTGGAAGGGACCTCGCAAGATCATTGGGTCCAGCCCCCTTCCCAAGGGGCAGGTAGTCAGCTAGAGTCACATCACCTCAGCAAGATAAGCATCCAAGCATTTCTTAAATGTATCCAGAGTAGGTGCTTGCACCACTTCTGGGGGTAGTCTATTCCAGACTCTGGAGACACAGGTAGTAAAGAAGTTTTTCCTTATGTCCAGTCTAAAACTGTGATAATTAGACCTTGCCTTCCCTTGGAGTGCCCTGGTGAACAGACGTTCTCCCAGTTCTGATAAAGGTGTGATAGGATCTGATGCATAAGCCACACAATCATGCTTCCTGCCATGCCACCCATCCATGGTAGGAGGTGTACTTGTGGGATCCAGCATCAGATGCAATCATGCTTTATTGCTGGTGAAGGAGAAGCCCATGCTTCCATGGCTGTAAGCCCCACAGC
Organism: Crocodylus porosus; assembly: GCF_001723895.1. Classification (NCBI taxonomy): domain Eukaryota; kingdom Metazoa; phylum Chordata; order Crocodylia; family Crocodylidae; genus Crocodylus; species Crocodylus porosus. The sequence goes on along the minus strand of NW_017728918.1, from coordinate 60,920,226 downwards.
TGATGAGGCTCACAGCATTCCCCATGCTGTCCCTGCTATGAGCCCTGCATCTGACAAGGCTCACAGCACCACCATCACTATGAGTCTTGTCAGCTGTGGGGATGGCAGCAGGTGGTGAACCTCTGTGGCTAGGAACCCCCCAGTTGATGGGGCTCCCAGCCACAGGGTAGTGCCTGGCCACATGCTCAATTAATGACATGATAAGAACAAGCTACAAAATGAATCCACATTATTTGTGGAATAATTTTGTAGCTTGTTGCTTTTTTTTATCATGTCATTAATTGGCTAAACATGCAGCTGGGTCACAACTTAAAGCATGGTGAACTGCTTAATCACACCTGAAGTGTAATGTGTAAATGGGGCTAAAATGTCATCCATCTAAAATGAAAGAGGTTAAAATTCCAAAACAAAACTGAAACTTTTAGTTTTACCAAAAAATTAATCATTTTTATTTTTATATTTTAGCAAAATGGGTGAGAGGGATATGTGGGGAAATCAGGTTTTTTTATATTACTCTAGTGAATAGGCATTAGAACAAGTAAATTTAAGGTGCTTTTTTGCTTTTAAGATTCCTTATGGTGTCAGAACTCCCTCATCATAAATAGAAGATTTACAATGAACATGGACTGACAGTGAAGGACATTCTGTTGAATTCAGTGTCCTGGTGTGACAGGCAACATGCCATGAATATGTTTATCAAGCTCCATTTAAAATGTGTGCGTGATCTCATATTTTTTATATTTGGTCTCATTCTATTTCAATTACTTTCATCCAGTCATCTGATCCTTCCTGTATGATAGCCCAGTCCTCTATATTTTTCCCAATTTTTTGCCATTCGCTGATTTCATCAGTGCATTCTTACTTTTACTGCCAAGGTTACTAATAAAAGTACTAAATAAGCCTGGTGTCAGGGAACAACCCATGAAAAACACTAGTAATAATATCTCTCCATCCTGATACTTCCATTTGCACAGTCATCTCCCACATAACCTTTTAAATTACCTACCTTATAACTGTTATACCAAGCCTCATCTTCTACAGGTCAAATCAAGTTAGCCCCAAGGCTGCTGTGACCTTTAGGAAACCTTAGGGTGTGTGTAGATGAAACGATATTTCCTGTTTATGCCAATGAAACTGAGGTTGTGTTTGCATGACCCAGGATTCCCTGCTGCTATAAAAGTCCATTTAGCACCTTAAACTAACACTACTTGGAGATGTGTTAATTTGTGGAAGTCTCCAGTTATGCCGCCTCAACTGTGAATTTGTTTGTGCAAACACCCAGGGACTCCAAGGAATTCTAAATAATCCTCTTTGCCACAAGGGGGCACTGTGCTCCAGCCTTTTGCCAGTAGGTGCCGCTGTCTGTTCTGTTTTACCCTCCTTCACTCCTCACCTCTCCCTCTTCCCTCACAGCACACAGGAGTGTGGCCACAGGTTCAGGTCAGGTCTGCTCAGAATAAAAAAAAAATAATAATTTTAATAAATAAAAATAGGGGACCTGTTAGTCTTACCTTGGTCCTGGGAAAGCTCTTTGAGAAAATTATCCAGGAGCACATCTGCAAGGGACCAAAAGAGGAGATTATGCTTGGGGCAATCAACATGGGTTCATCAGAGGCAGGTCCTGTCAGACCAACCTGGTTGCCTCCTATGACCAGGTCACAAAATCCTTGGATGCAGGTGTTGCAGTTGACGTAGTCTTTCTGGACTTTAGGAAGGCCTTTGACACTGTCTCTTACCCCATCCTCATTAAAAAATTAGGTGACTGTGGTGTTGACGCCTACAGTCAGATGGGTCACAAAATTGGCTGGAGGGCCACACCCAGAGAGTGGTGGTGGATGGGTCATTTTCAACCTCAAGGGATGTGGGCAATGGGGTTCCCCAGGATTCGGTCCTTGCTCACACAGTTCAACATCTTCATCAGCGACTTGGACAAGGGCATGAAAAGTACCTTGTTCAAATTCGTGGATGACACTAAGATGTGGGGGGAAGTGGGCATGCTAGAGGAGAGGGACAGGCTACAACTAGATCTGGACAGGTTACAGAGGTGGGTGGATGAGAATAGGATGGGTTTCAATACTGACAAGTGCAAGGTATTGTACCTGGGGAGGAAGAACCAGCAGCATACCTACAGGCTGGGGAACTCTCTTCTTGTCAGCACAGAGGCAGAAGAGGATCTTGGAGTTACTATTGATTCCAAGATAAACATGGGCAGGAAGGCTAACTGCACCTTGTCATGCATCCATACATGCATCACGAGCAGGTCCAAGGAGGTAATCCTCCCCCTCTATACGGCATTGGTCAGGCCGCAGTTGGAGTATCGAGTCCAGTTCTGGGTGGTGCACTTCAGGAGCGATGTGGACAGCATCAAGAGGGTCCAGAGGAGGGTCACTCACATGATCAGGGGGCAGCAGGATAGGCCCTATGAGGAGAGGCTATGGGACCTGAACCTGTTCAGCCTTCACAAGAGAAGACTGAGAGGGAATCTGGTGGCCATCTATAAACTTGCCAAGGAGGACCATGGCAGGGGGTTAGACTTGATGATCTGCTTAGATTTCTTCTGACCCTACCCACTATGAAACTATGAAACCCATGTGTGGGGAAGAGGCCAAGGCATGGTTGTGGATACCTGAGGGCATAGTTTGGGTTAGAGGCTGAGTAGGGGACTCAGCCAGAGAGTTATGGGTGAGTCCTGACTTGAGTAAGTCCTCCACTGCTAGGAAGCTGAAAGTGGAATGAAAGAAGACCTTAAGGGCAAGCACAATAACCTGCTACTTCAGGCAGGGAGAGAGAGTCCCTGTGAGACCCTGGAGCATCAACCATGGTGTAGGTTATGATTACATCATGCAGATGTCATCTAAGAAGCATGGGCTGTGGTGTAGGGGAGGTTTAAACCTGCAGGGCAGTCTCCCACATTTACCACCAGTTTATGGAAACAGCAAAGTTGTGGCAGATGAGACAGGGCAGACCGTCCTGTGGAGACAGGTGGTTGAGCTGGCATGAGACCCAGTCCTGAGAGATGTCCCCTGTTACAAAAAGCAATTCATAATTGAATCCTGCCTAGAGTGGGTTGGCTGGACCAAATGATCTGCAAGGTTCCTTCCAGCCCCTAATACTTCCATCCCCTAGTAATCAATGAATGAATAATTCATAATTCTCAATAATGTATGTATTTACTTTAGTACACAATAATTAATTATTTCTTTATGTGCATATTTACAGCAACAGTCACTTGATAGTAGGGTAGAGAGGGGACTGTCACTCAATGAACATGTGTCCACTCAATGATATGCTTTATACTGTATAGTGTCCTATTGAAAATAGCCTCAGCTCCTTTTGTGGCCTGGCTAGCAACCAAGGAGAAGGGCGAAAAGAAAGCTTTTCCCTCATCCTGGCACAACATCAGGCTCAGAATTTGGTACTTTTCTACAAGCCAGAAGGCCCATCCATGGGAATAGAGGAACATAGCAACGCACTTGCTCATTATTATGGTCAGTAACCAAGAGGTGGGCATTCCCACCCCCACTGCCACGGGGAATGAACCTCCCTTATGCTCACTATCTGCTTTCTTACCATAAGGAATCAAACTGTAATTATAAGTCTATATAAAAAAGTCTATATCATATATTGGCTACACACACACACACACACACACACACACACACACACACACACACACACACACACACAAGTGGAGGCCCAGGATGTGTGTGATGTTTTCCCAGGATGCATGCGGGGAGGGGTGGGGTGATAAGGCAGATCTACCTGCTTTGAAATGTTGTGATAAAGAATTGAACCATTACAATTACTATTGACCATTAATATTAATATTAATACCATCATTAATATGATTAGAAACTCTTATTAATATATTACTATTGAAATTAATAGTTTTGTTGACTCCTATTATTAGTATTACCTGTTATTATATTATAAATCTATAGGATGAAAGTCAACTACAGTTATAATGTATAATGCTTGTGCAAAATAATGTTATTGAAGAGCACAGCTGTTTTCACTGGAGTGGCAAAAGTTTTGAGTAGCCTAACAGGAGAGGAGTAGGCAAGACATTTTTTGTTTGCAAGCTTGATTAGATCAGAACACCAGTTGCTACTAAGCCCAGGATGAAAGTATGTGCAAAAGCCCCAGTGCTCTGGGGTGCCAGGTTGAAGTGCTGAAAAAGTACTGCATCAAGCTCCAGACCACAGAACACCCTTCAGTCCCAGCCTCCCACTTAGTGCAGATGAGTGAGAAGCTACTGCTGACGTAGAGGGGCAAAATGGAGAATGAGGATGAAATGCATGGTGGTGGAGAACAAAACAGTGAATAGTCCTCTGACATGGAGAATATGGAGGATGCGGGTGAGCAGGAGGAGGAGGAAGAGGTGGCAGTGCTGATTCTACAAATGTTGTTTACCTGGGAATTACTGCTGCAATGCTTGAGAAGGACAGGAGTGGCAAGATGTGTTCCTGCTTTAACAGCAGTCAGAATAAGAAGAAGACCCAGAGACTTGGAATACCCAGAGGAAAGCAAATAAGAGGAAGATGACTGGGCTCTGTTAGAAACCCGAGAGCCAGAATCTGCACTGTGTGGGTCTGCAGGAGCAGCTTGGACTGGTGGGAGCGAGTCGTGCAGATGACTTGGAATGACCAGCAGTGGTTGGAGATGTTCTGAATGAAAAGCGAGATGTTCTATCATATTGTCTCAATGCTGGGGCCCCATATCATGAGGCCGGACACTAACATGCGTTGGGCCATCCCACCAGACAAGAAGGTAGCAATGGCCATCATGAAACTGGCCAGCTCATTCAGCCTCCACTACATCATGAACCAATTCAGCATGGCTGCCTGCAGTCATGCAGGCAACTCATGAGGTATGCAGCTGCTAAAGGAGATTGCTTCAAACAAAATTGTCTGTCTAGTGAATCCACAGCAAGTCATAGATGGCTTCAGTGACATGAGGTCCCTGAACTGCGTGAGGGCTTTAGACAGCATTCACATCCTAGTGCTGTGCTCTGTGCGGAGGGGTAGGATTTTCACAACCAGAAAAAGATATGCCTCCATGATCCTGCAAGCTATGTTGGAGCACCAGAGCTGGTTCACGAACATGTATACTGGGTGGGCTGGCAGTGTGCATGATGCACACATGTTCAGAAACTCCCCTCTGCCTGGCCTCATAGAAAAAGGACACTATGCACCTGGCATGGAGGGGACAGTGATCTACAGTGTCGCTGTTCCCCCGGTTATATTAGCATAAGATGCCAACCCCCTAAAGCCCTGGCTCATGAAGCCTTATGGAGGGAACATCATCGACCTGCAAAGCTGGTTTTTAACTACTATCTGAGCAGTTGCAGGATGGCCGTGGAATGTGTGTTTGACCAACTGAAAGGATGATGGAGGGTGCTTACGTGCCAGCTCAAGATGGAGCCATAAAATATCACAGCCTTTGTAATGGCAGCCTGTGTGCTGCACAATATCAGTGAGAGCTGCAGAAAGGTTTTCAAGCAGTCATGGGTAGAAGAAGTGCAACAGACAGCCATCAGACAACAGAGACATGTCCAAGCAACAGCAGCAGCACAGGGACCAAGGAGATATCCTCAGGAAGAGGCTGATTGGGAGACCCATGTGCATGATTATCTGGCCGGATATATTGCTGACAACAACACCTATGACTGCTTTGTTCTTTTTTTGGTTATGTTAAAATAAATTCATTTACACTTTGAATCTGTGTCTGTATGCAGTGTTGCAGATGTAAGGCAGAGGGGAGGATGGTCAGGAGAAGAGGGAGGAAATCTGGACTGGGCTGGGGGTTTGCTACTTCCAGACTGTCAGTGGTTTGGGGGAAGGGAGGCATTACATGCCATCACGCACATCTGAATGAGCCCCCACCTCCACATGAGTGAGAAGGTGGGTGGGGGATGAAGCTGAATAGCAACCCACATTTTCAAAAACATTCCAAAACAATTTATAAAACATTTCACAACACACTTCCAAAAGCCATATGTCGCACTACACAAACAGATTGATGGTGTGCCAGGGCAGGGAATGGGAGGGTTCCAATGGGAGCCCCAATGGAAACTGTATAAAGATCGATGAGCTTGGCAATGCTGGGAAATGTAGTCTAACCTCCCCTCCTCCCCACCAAAGCCAGAAGGGCTTGCCGCCACCACCATCAACAGAAATCGCCAATCAAATGTGCGGCAACAAACACCCACCCACCCACTACTATAAACCCTGAACATTTTATATCACAGCAGTTATTAAAGTAGTTATAGTAATTTAAAAAAACCCAAAACATATATTTGTAACATGGTGGGATGGGAAAGGAAAGGAATGGGAGGGGAGGGGAGGATTCACAGGGCTTGTCTTTGGGATTGGGATTGGGATTGGGATGGGGTCTTTGGGATCACATACTGATGGAGACAGACCAAACCAACTAAGTACAGGTGGGTGCAAATGACAAGGATTTTGGGGTGACTATGACTGTGCCCAGGGGAGACTCCCAGTGAGAGTCAGGACTGTCCAGTGAAAGTCTGGGGCCAGGAACTGGGGAAGTCGGGTGGTTTACATGCACTTCCTGCTGTAATACATTAGGAAAGACATTACAGGGGGGTAAATTGCTATTTGACTCCCCCTCCTGAAATTTGTGGGGAATGACACAAAAGGCTTAACTCACTCAAAAATGCTGTTTGTGCAAACATGAATGCTATGTCATGCAAACACAAATGCACCGCACCAAAAAAAAGCCATGTTAAAATTTTCAAGTGCTCTACATTAATGCCTGTGTCATATACATATGCCCTTAGACACTGTAACAATCCTCCTCCACTCCACCCTGCGGTTGGTTAGCTTTGGGCACTCTGTCATCTACAGCTTAACTAATTATATCCAACAGGGAAGCATATTAGTAGGCCTTGCACATCTTCATATGTCAAGAGCCCTCCAAAACAAGCACTATACAATAGCACAAGTGAGTTTTTGAAGTCAAACAGTGCTCTTATAACAGATATTAGCTTGTTTTTATTTTCTAGGTGCACTACAAAAATCCAGAGTCTCTTTGTCACAGGAGAGATACTACACTCTGATAGAGTGAATGGTTTTATGCATTGCTTATCTCTCACTTATTTCCTAGAAGGCATTAAGTAAATCTTATTTTAATTGTTGTAGAGAAGCTTGATCTTGGAATGGTAGCTTATAAGAAGTGTAAATAATCATGCATGGGTACACAACAAAACATGGAACAGTATATTGGATTGCTATGCCATATCTATCATGATTACAGAACTATACCATCTTTTTTCTCAAACAATAAGTCATGCCAGATGTACTGGATTAGGTATGTCGTGAATAAATATAAAATTAGATAAGCAATGAAACAAAGAAGTAAAAAGCAATGGTACTGTGCACAATAGGCAGGAAGGAGAAAGAAATATACATTCCACAATAGATATATATTTTTTGTTTTTTAAACTGTCAACACAAAAAACAAAAACTAAGGCAAATGTAAATAAGTTCTTTAATAGAAAATGTTGTATACGAGGGTGCCAGAAATATTCTACATAAATTATATGGACTTCCAAAGTAAAAACTGTTTCAAATATTTCATTTCCTGAAGGCAAAAGAAAGGTCACAATTCATAAACCTTTCTTGAAATACAGAAGAAAATCATGTAGCCTTTAGGATAAAAAGAGAACTGGCATAACTTTCATTTCTATCAATAACACCTACATAATAAAAATGTCCTTTATTTTTGGTTTAAATATATATATATACTTTAAAAAAATCAATATAGGTTTAACAGAGCATGCATTTTAAATTCTCAGTTGCTCAATTAGTCATCCCTTGTTCTTGTTTAACAAATAAAAGGCTTTTCAATTGAAAAAAGAACATAGTCAAACAGAGACAATTATTACAACCCACCTTTTTACCCAAAGGCACATTACAGAGAAATGTTTTTGGGTCACAAAAGCAAAATAGTTCAAGTTGTTCATATATCACCTCTGGTTTTGTTGGCAGGATGTATTATGTTGAACAACAACAAAATAATGAGGTCAGCCATAGCATGCTTGCCAGCCGATATGTCAAGCCTGTGACAAAAAAATATTCTTTTGAAACATTCAAAATACTTGTGAAAGTAATTTTTAAAATGCTGAAGATCAAGGACTAAAATTATTCCAGAGGAAACTGCAGTAAATTTAGTTCCAGGTGTCTGTTATCACTTTCACCAGTAAAGATAGCACAAACCATTGAAACCACGCTGACTTCAACAGGAGCCAAATCTAGGTCTGGAACAAGCAACCACAACTTTTAATAACTTTATGAGAAGTTGCATGATTACATTAAGGTTGAAATTGCTCCTGTGTTTTTATTATTTTCTTAATATGCAGCTCCTTGAAACATATTTGCTAATAATGTGCATTATCTAAATATCCTTTATCAGCCCTGTGGCTTGATCTGTGATATTTCCATTTTACTACTTCATCTTCAGTTACGTTGCAAACTCTTAACCAGTTTTGATATATAATTAACCACCAATCCACACCTTTGTAACTTCTGGATTAGACTATAGTTGAAAGTCTCGGAAGCCACAAACATACCAAGAAAGCTGTAATACACAGTCAAACTGTAATATATAGCCAAGCCTTCGATACTACCAAGTTTGCACTGAGGAGAACACCCATGATCATCACCTCACAAATCTCAAAAGGGCTTTCACTCAACAAGGACACTCCTCCAGAAAGGTAGATTGCATTTTCAAAAGTGTCACCCAGATACCACATAAAGAATTGCTGCAGTATGGAAAGAAAATCCCCACAAAATACACATTATTAGTCATGACGTACCATCCCTCCCTGGAACCTATACAGAAAATCCTCAAACAATTGCATCCCATACTAGAAGAAGACCCAATTCTTAAAGAGATTTTCCCAAAACCACCTATTCTAGCCTTAAATCAAGCACTGAACCTTGCCAATCTCACCAATAGAAGCAAACTTCCTACGGCCTAAAACACACCAAATGGATCTAGACCATACCAGGACAAGAAGTGTAAAACCTGCCAACGTATCACCACCACTTCCACACCCCACAACAGAACCATCACCAGTCCTGGATCTTACACCTGCACCTCCAGAAATGTAATATATCTCATCCAGTGCACTAAATGCCCTGAAGGAAAATATGTAGGAGAAACCAAACAACAACTGCACACCAGAATGAACACACACCGAAAATCTATTGAAGACAAAAATACCCAATTATCTGTGGGTGCACACTTTTCACAAGACAGCCACTCTCTCTCCAATCTCTCAGTTCTAATCCTCAAAGGGAATTTTCAAAACCTCTTTTGTAGATGAGCCTATGAACTTTACTTCACAAATCTGCTGGATACAAAAAATCATGGACTAAAAATAGATATTGGCTTTATGGCATGCCATCCAAAAACCCCAGGTAAACTCTCTATGTTTATCAGCTCCATTCTATCAACAGGTCAGCATTCTCCCCTTCCCCTCCCACCTATCTGTCTCACACCTATTGTCTCCCATGGCCTCTGATACTCACTGCCACAAACCTGCATTTTCACAGACCTACATTTTACATATTGGCTTCTGTTCCACCCAGGACAACACAACACACCAGCAGACTCTACCTACATCTAAAGAAGGATGTTTGTGCCCAAAAACTTGCAAAGAACAATTTTTTCCAACTATTTCGTTAGTCCAATAAAAAAATCACATTTACCCAAATAAACTTGTGTGTCTTAGAAGTCACAAAGCAGACAAGGTTCTTTGGGTGAATCTGATATGCTTTATTAGACAAACTTAATAGTTGGAAAACAATTTTTCAAAAAAGTTTTCAGGTTCAGAAACCCTTTGTCAGGCTGAGAAAGTTCCTGTAGTTGGTGTGTGCTTTTCCTGGATGGAATGAAAAGTAAAGAAGCCAGAGGCCGGGCTGGTCTGCTTACAAGACAGGTAGTCAGTGAAGATGTAGATTGAGGAGTCAATAGGGGAGAGACAGGCTGGTGGGGGGGCAGGAAGAAGGGGGATGAATAGTGAAGAGATACCTGGGGAGTCAGATGCCAGGCAGGTTATAAAGTGTCATAAATCCAATGTCTATATTTAGTCCATGATTTTTAGTATCCAGGAGGTTGATGAAGTGCAGTTCATAGGCTCATCTCTGGGAAGTGTTTTGTAAGTTTCTTTTGAGGATAAGGACTGAGAAATTGGAGAGAGAGTGGTTTTTCTGTGAGAACTGTGCCCCCCCAGGTAGTTGGGTATTCCTGTCTTCGATAGCTTTCCGGTGTGCATTCATTCTGCTGCACAGTTGTTGTTTGGGTCTCTCCTACGATTTTCCATCAGGGTATTTTGTGCATTGGATGAGATATGTTACATTTCTGGAGGTGCAGCTGTAAGATCCAGGAATGCTGATGGCTCTGTGGTGGGGTGTAGTAATTGTGGGGGTGGTGGTGATGTGTTGGCAGGTTTAGCATTTTTTGTCATGACATGGTCTGGAACTGTTTGGTGTGTTCTGGGTCTGAGGAAGTTTGCTTCTGGTGATGAGGTTAGAGAGGTTTGGTGCTTGTTTGAAGGCTAGGATGGGCGGCTCTGGGAAGATCTCTTTAAGAATAGGGTCTCTTTCTAGTATGGGTTGTAATTGTTTGAGGATTTTCTGTATGGGTTTGAGGGTGGGGTGATATGTCATAACCAGCGGTGAGCTATTTGTGGGGGGTTTTCTTCTGTACTGCAGCAGTTTTTCATGTGGTATCCGGGTGGCTCTTTCAAATGTGCGATCTATCTCTTTGGAGGAGTGTCCTTGTTGGGTGAAAGACCTTTTAAGATTGGTGAGGTGGCAATCCCGGGTGTTCTCTTCAGTGCAAATTTGGTCGTCTGAAGGCTTGGCTGTATATCACAGCTTTTTTGGTGTGTTGAAGTGATTGTTGGTTCTGTGAAGAGATATATGTTGGTCTGTGGGTTTCTTGTATAACGTGGTCTGTAGTCTGTATTTTATCATTCTGGATACTGATCATTGTGTCTAAAAAGGAGATGTTGGTGCTGGAGTATTCTAGAGAAAGTCAGATGGAGGGATGGTGATTGCTGAATTTCTGATGAAACTCAATCTGAGATTGGAGATTTTCAGTCCAAATGATGAAGATGTCATTGATATATCTTAAGTACAGCAAGGTTTGATTGTGCAATTCTTGAGGAAGTCTTCTTCCAGGTGGTTCATAAAAAGGTTGGCATACTGTGAGGCCATTTTGGTGCTCATAGCTGTTCCCATTGTCTGGAGGAAGGGTTGGTTATTAAAAGTGAAATTGTTGTGTATGAGGATGAAGTGTATATGGTCAGTAATATCTTTGGGTCTGTATTCTGAGTTGTAATCTTGTTCCTGTAGATATGTAAGGCCATCCTGGTATGGGATGTTGGTATATAGGCTGGTAACATCCATGGTGTCTAGGAGGGTGCTGCTGGGAAGGTGGTCTATGTTTTTAAGTTTTCGTAGAAAGTCCGTAATGTCTTGGACAAAACTTGCTTTGTAGGTGATGGGCGGTTTTAGAATTGATTCAATGAAACCTGATATTTTCTCAGTTAGGGTCCCATGCTTGGATATGAGAGGTCTACCAGGGTTCCCTTGTTTGTGGATTTTAGGGAGCATGTAAAAAGTCCCCAGGTTAGGTAGTGGGGGGATCCAGGTCTGTAGTTTTTCTTGTAGTCTTGATGGAAATGATTTGATGGTATTGTTGAGTTTCTTGGTGAAAAGGGGAGTAGGATCTTCTTGTAGTTCTTTGCAGTAGGTGGTGTCAAAGAGTTGCCTGTTGGCTTTTTTTACATAGTCTTCACGGTTTAGGATGACTATGGCTCCTCCTTTTTCTGCTCGTTTTATTACTATTTGGTGGTTAGGTCTTAAGAGATTCTATGGCCTTTTTCTCTGGTGGAGAGAGGTGGTTGTGGTGGCATGTGTTGCTGATTATATTATATATTATAAATTATAAATATTTTATTAGAGTATTTTTCCAAACAGAAATTTAGGTCTTTAGGAAAGACAGATTTTTCAGTTTTGGTAAGCGTGTGTGTGGAGGGACTGATAATATTTGAGGGTTGGTTGCTGCTTTCAGTTTCATCGCGTCTGAGGTTGGAATGTTGTAAGGTGTTAGTGTTGTTCCTCTGACGGTTGTTTTGTGGCTGGGGAACTTGTTCTTAGAGTAATTTGTTCCATTTCGTCTTTTTATGTAGGATGAATGTTGTAGAAAGTTTTTCATAGTCTCTTTGTATCCAATGTATATTATTAGGGAAGATGATTGGATTTCTGTCTTTTAAGTTGTAATTTCTGGTGATTTCCTTCCTGAGTTGGTCTCTTTTGGAGTAGATTAGGTGAAGTAGATGATTTCTAATTTTCTCTGAAGTTCTTCTGCATACCTGTGAAGCATATTTGGAGTTGTGTGTAGTAGTCAGAGGATTGTAGATGTTTAGTCCTCATGGAATGAAGCTGTGTTTCTTACATAGGCTTAGAAAATATATGTTGCTGTTGAGTTTGGCTTCTTTCTTTTTCATGTTGTACAGTTTCCATTTCAAACAGCTGAATTCGATATCTTCCATGTTACCCCTTAAAAGCCACAACACATTCTAGATTTAGCATTTCACTTATTTATATATGTGGAGTTTCTCAATGCATAATTGTGTTCATCTACATTTGTTTCTAATGCTCTAGTCTGTGAAATCTTATGCCAACAGGGGTCAGGCTACCTGTCATTTACCATGATAGCAGAAATCAGCTGAAATTCTTTTGCAGTTTGTCTGCAGATAGTCACTTAGGCTCACATCCACAAAGATATTTAGGACCATAACTTCCACTGAATCAATACTTATGTGAATCTGTTCATTAACTGACAAGGTGTTTCAGAAGTTACTCGTCTGTACTATGGTCTCCCCCAGTGGTTTATAAGATCAGAGTTTTCTGACTGCTTGTGTAGCATAAATCACATTACCAATACTTGTTTGATTAACATAATCACTATTTATACTTCAGGGATCCAGTAGGGAACAGGAGCCAAAGTATCAGAGCTAGGAGTATTATATCTCCTGATAGAAAAAGTGAGACTTGGTTAGAGTTGCTTTTGTTCTCCAGTAAAAGAATTTTAAAATTATCTATGCAATAGCAGTATTAAAACTAAATAAAAGCTTGTTCTTAACAGTCCTCTATAACCAAACCAGTTCCACCAGCAACTTCAACCAAAGACCGGCATTTAATATATACGACTAAATAACAGCATCCAAAGACCACGTTGAGGTTTCCTCATACACCTAATTCTTCTGTCCACATTCTAGCCAAATTGTAGAAATGATTTTAGAAAGTGTTGCCACACATTCACTCTCAGGTTCTACAAATAAAGTGAGAGGCCTTTATCATGAAGCCACAGTGTGTTAAACCATGCTAGAGAGACTGAGAAATGTGCAAGATAAACCCAATAGGGCACAACTGTGGTCCTGTTATTCCATTTAAGCACTGTTTAAAGTTTGAACAGTTTGGAACAATGGGAACATGAGAGAAGAGTAAAACGCCCTTTACAAGGTCTCACAAGCCCAAACAACTGCTCAAATGTTAACAGTTGCTATGCATTTTAAACTAAGTAGTGTTACCAGCCACATGTTGGCACTGTGAAATTACTTATCTTTTTAGTCTTGTGTGCAGTTTGGGTATGCCAGCTTCAGAAATTTTCTTAACAAACAAATTAAAGCAACTTGTTCAAGTTAGCCATAGTCAGCTCATGTATAATGGGTACTATTTCAATAAATTCACAGGAGTTATGACCACAAACTAAATTAACTTGCTATTTCAGGTGATCAAATACCAGAAGGCTGTGACTATTGAAAGCACAACTTTCTTGGTAATTGTAGACACATGTATAATTTTATTATCAGGTGATGGAAATCACCAAGTCCTTCAAAGATAGGAACAGTCAGCACCTACTAAAAGTTCATTGCAGTGAGCAGGGGCACTGGTTTCTATAGGCCTAATTACAATAACAGCAACTACAGCTGCGATACACTTGATATCAAATAAGGATCAGGTCCTAAGTTTGATCCAGCTTCTGCTCTTCATGTCAATAGCTTAAGTAATTCTTTTAGAGTATGTTTTGTTGGGGGGGGTGCCTCTTTAAAAAAAAAAAATCATCTGGTTGGAAGATAGTACAGCAGTGCTTCATTTCAAAGGCTATAACATTTTAGTGGTCCCTGAAGTGACTGTCAACTGAAACCCATAACAGAAAGCTTAACACTTCTTCCAGAAATAAAACATAACAACAAGGATCTTAGTGTTTCATACCTTTGTCACTGTCAGCTTAAGTTTATATCTTTTACAGTCATTGTCAACTGGCAGATTGCTGAGAGAGAAAGATGGGAATCAATGACAAGAGTTTAAGCCATTTAAAATATCAGGTTTTCGTTTAGGTATTAAGCACCTGAAGAGCAGGATTTCTTTTAATGTGACCATCTGAGTTCCAAAATCAAGAGGTGTTAAATTATATTATAGGCAATAACTTATTCCCTTTAAGCTAATTGAAGGCTGAAGAGCTAATTTGTCCAAAGGTTAATGTACAATGAATTGGAATTCTGCTCTTGGGAGACGCCTGTAAAGGCTAGCTGAGACAATAAGGCCCACTGGTCTCATGAAGCCCTTATTGCACCATGGTGAATTTCACTGATTTTGAGTTGAGATATTTAGGACCTGGATACTCTCACTGATAATACTAAAATTAATGCAGAGAGAGGAATTCATTATGTACAGGATATTTATAAGCAAACAAGCCAAATCCCTGTCAGGAATGACAGAGTGTTTCGGGGGGTGGGGGTTACATGCCCCACCTCCCACCTCCTGCTCACCCTTCGGGGCTGGCCATGTAAACAGTCCCTCTGCCACCACCGCCCCCTCCTCCATCCTCCGGCATGGTGGCTCCCTCCCCACCCCTGCCGACCTCCACCTCCTCCTGCAGAGCAGTGGGGCTTCCCCCGCCTCCCTGCCTGAGGAGGCAGAGCCTGCGCAGCCAATCACTGCTGGCCCTCTTGGCGGCACGTGCACAGTTCCCCAAAAGCGTTATGGACAGACAGACACACAGACAGACAGACTAAGGCCTTTATTATATTAGAATGGGACAAATGAGATATGATCTTACTCAATACCTGGAGGATACAAATGTGTATATGCAAACATTATAGACAGCACAATCTCAAAGACCTACTGTTAAGGTTGTCTGACCTTTATCTACATTCCCCATTTCTGGGAGAAGATCTGGGTTGAGGGAGGCGGGAGGAGGGGTTGATGTGATGCTTCTTACTTCCCTCCCATTCCCCCTCCCAGGATGGAAGCAGAGCAGAAGCAGGGTTCTGCTGCAAGAGGAGAAGTTACCCCCAAGAGCCAGGTTATACCTTGCCTTGCTCTACCACTGCCAAATTAATGGCTTTTGATCTCTGCTCACCATGTAAAACTGTGGGAACTGCAGAGCCATGGAAGGGTTAACCCATCTCTTAGTAGTGACACCTCTTTCAGCAGTGTCTTTCCCCTGCTCTGCTTTGTCCAACTCCACACTTCTTCTCAAACTCCTAGACCCACTGGTATCCTTAAAATTGCCTACTTGCTTATAACATTTCCATACATTAATTATTTAAGCTAAAGTTTGCTGTGCCAGGTGTGCTTGCATCTTTTTCAGAGAAAATGTACTGTATTTCGTGGTGTGCAGGTCGACACAATAAATAAGTCAACCCCATTTTTCTGATTAAAAAAGTTAGGAATTTCATAGATCCAGTATATAAGTTGATCTAACTTTTTGGATCAGAAATATAGGGTCAACTTATACCAGCCCCTGCACACCCTTATGCTGGCCTGGGACCTGGGGGTGGGGCGGGGTGGATATGTGCTGCAGAACCACTTTCAGGGGTTAGGGCCAAGCTTGGTGCTCAGCTGGCACTGCCCAGGCAGCACCGCTTGCAAGAGATGGGACTGTGCCAGCCAAGCACTGAGCCCGGCCCTATCCCCTGTGAGTGATGCTGCCTGGGCCACGCCAGCCAAGCACTGAGCCCAGCACCACTCACAGGGGATGGGACCTGGCTTGGCACTCAGCTGGTGAAGCCCAGGCAGTGCCACTCGCAGGGGATGGGGCTGGGCTCAGCGCTTAGCTGAGCAGCATTTCCATAGTGATGGCAAGGCTCACAGACCACCCTTGGGCTGGGCCCAGGCTCCATGGCCCCCAGTGACAGCGAAGCTGTCAAATGGTGAAAAAGGTCTGGTTGGGGCTGGGCTGGGGTTTGGCCAGAGGAGTGCTGGGGTGGAGGTCAAAAGTATTGATATGGTGTATAAGTCGATGTTCAATTTTAAGAGTTAAAAATTGGGCTTCAAAACTCAACTTACACCCATGAAATATGGGACCATCAGAATGAGATTAGGGGAAAAAATTCTCTTTATATTGAGAAATGGGAAGTTATTTAATATATTTTTCCTATTCTTAAAATATGCAGTTTGACACATATCATTCAAATACTATAAAAATCACTACATTTCCTCACAAGCATTTTTATTGTATTCTCACTATATTATCCTAGTACTTCACAGACATTATGTTACCTTTACATTATCCTCATAGGATCAAATGGTATTATTTCTACTTTACAACTTGGAGATTAAGGCAAAGAGAAGTTAAGACTAAAGCCGTCAACAAAATCTAATAATTTTGCACAACCAATTTGAGACACCTAGACATTCATCTTCCAAAATATTTAGATGGTACATTACACTTTCAAAGCATCGCTCTAAATGATTTTAGTTGCAGTTTGGATTCTCAACATTTCAATAAGTTTGCCCCTACATATTTTATATTGGGCACTTAGAGAGTGACATGTACAAAAATTGGAAACCAACTGTGAATTTTTTTTTAATGTGACATGTATGGGATTATTATATTTACTTGAATCCAAGATGTATTTACTCGGCTGTACTCAACACGGGGAGAAATAGCCTCATCTTAGATGCAAATGGGCTGACCTGGGGAAAGTGGGGCCAGAACTGCTGCCCCTGGGGTAGCTTGAGATGACTTATATGCATCAGGGGAAGTATGTGGGAGAGCATTCAGGAGGAGAAGGCATATAGGGGAGTCACTGTAGTGCAGGGGGAGGGGCAGAGAAGAGATCATGCAGTTCATGTGGGGAAGAGGAATGGCACAGGGGAGACTGCACAGTGGCAGGGGAGCTACTCCAGCTCTGGCTCTGGCCCTGGTTCTGACATTGACCTGCCTCCAGTGCTGCTGCCTGGCTGGGCCAGCCAGAATCAGAGCTGCTTCACTGGGTAAGCAGTGCCTGGGGTGGGGGTAGGCAAAAGAAGATGAAAACTAAATACTGAGGGCAGAAAAAGACTTCTGGTGGAGCTAATGGCAGGTTGGATAATGTAGAAACTTAAGAATCAGGAGCTGGTAAGATTTTTTTTCTGCCTCACTTCCACTTTTCAGCAGAGATAATGTCATAAATACTCGCTAATCCTGAAGGAAGATAGTACTTGCCATAAATACTCGCTAATCCTGAAGGATAGTACTTGCCTTCAGGGATACATGTAGGACAGTATTTTGTAACCAGCACGTTTGCTTGCATATATGGATTCTGTCATGTTTTCATAGTGCTGCTTTCCTCAAGCAGTGCTTTCCAGAAAGAGAGCAGCAGGTAACTATTGAAATATACTGCATGATTCTAATTTCATGATTTCCTGTTCATGTCCCTGCTGAAATTGCATGCCTATTTCTGTTATATTCTTCTATATTGGTTTATCTTCTCTGTTCTATGTTGTTCATTTCAGAAGAGCCTGATAGTGTTGTGGCTATTGTGTATTGTCATAACACATTTGGTTTGAGTAGAAGTTACAGGGTTTTTGCTTGTAAAGCTGCCTCCAAACATCAATGGAAGCTGTGTGAAAAGATCAAAGTTAAGATGACCTTAATGACTAAAACTAAAACAACATTAAGATGTGGTTTAGCTGGGAGAAAAATCAAAACCAGAAAGGCTGAAACTACTCAGCCAGCTGTTTGTTTGTATACCATACCTATTTTAAGAACCAGTGATGTTAAACCTTTTTCCTCTGTGCGCTGGATTGGCCTGGTCCTACTGTGGGTCAGAGCTGGTCAGTGGTTCCAATATGTGCCCAGGGCAGGTGCAGCAGATACCATCTGGCCATATGGAGGGTGGCGGGGAGCAGGTTGGCCCCAACCAGACCACATGAAAAGGAAGAAGCCTCACATGGCCCTATGGGAGAAAAAGCTATAGCTAAGCCCCAGCTTGGTCGCTTGGGGGGAGGAGGGAACATGACTTGACCTCAGCCCAACCCCATGGGGAGAAGGGGTATGGCCAACCCAGTCTTCAGGCTTAATGGGGTGGGAAACCTGGCTTCATGGGGGAAGGGGATGTGAGTTGGCTGGGAACAGGGCACAACTGGGCTCCAACCCACTGTGTGGGGCTTGAAAATTTGGAAGGTAGGAGAGTGGTCGTATGAATGGCCACTGCCTTCTTCCCCCGCCCCCCCCGTCACTAAATGGGGCCCATGGGGAACCCCTCAGACCAAGTGAGAGGGCTCCATTTGGCCCGTGGGCTGAAGGTTAAACACCCTTGCTATAAACCATAACACATATTTGCCTATTAATACCCTAAATAAGGCCCAATATTTACAGTCTTCTCATAAAGGAAGTCAGCAGCAGGCACAATAAACAGAATTTTTGTAATATGCAAAGGAGGAAATCACTTTTGCTTTGTTTGCAACATAAATTTGGAATGAACACTAACTTTCTATGTTTTAAATAGTAAGCCAGAAACAGGACATTTTACCAGGTTGGCCACTAGAGAATAGAGTGTTAGCTTGTGTTGATATTTAAACGCACACATTTTAGATTTCACAACCAGCCAATGTTTGAGCTTTAAAATTATCCATTCATTGCCTTTGAAGAAATGTTAAATATTTCAAAAGGGGGGGGGGGGCTATTTTCCTAATAGACTTGTAGAATTATCTTTTTCTTTAAAACAAACAAACAAATAAAAAAAACTTTTACCCTCCCTCCCCACAAACACATTCTAATAGTGTTCAATTATGCAAAAGTAATTTTCCATAATTCAATTATGGAAAAGTAATTTTCAGTGTTATCATAGTAGTAATTATTACTTCTACCATTTCTACATCTAATGAACATGTTAGGTTTAACAATTTTTAAACTTTTAACTGTTTCTGAAGTGAAAATCAGTTCAAACAAGATCATTCATATAGCTGTTCCTCTCCCCTCATACTCAAGCTAACCCATACCCATAGCTACTCATACTCAAGCTTAATTGAAGCTGCATCTGGAAACAACATGCCAGGTACTGTAAAAACAGAGAGTGTTGAATCATTTGCTTTTTTATAAACACATGGAAGGAGTATATATGGGAATCTGGCAATAGAGAGTAACAGATATAACCTGCCTTATGCTGACAAAACAAGGTATACGTTTCCAGGAAAAACAGGAACTTTTCTCCGGTGAATAACACCTCCATATTGGGCATGTACAGACATTACACTTAGATTGGTCTAAGTGAACATAAGTTGATCTAAACCTGTAAATGTGCAAACTTCTGTACATAGACCAGTATGAAAATGGCTCAAGCAATCTAAGATAGACCTGGTGCAAGGTACACTCAATTCAGATCAATTTAGGTTAAACCAGTGCATGAAACTCTTCTGTATTGCTTCCCTTTCAATTCAAGTTCAGTTGCTGTCCTCCAGCATCCCAGATGACTTTGCAGCTCCCCCAACCCCTCCTTCACATGGAGAAGCACTAGCATTTGGCCCATACTTGGCTGCTCTGGCTCAGGGCCCAGAATACCCCACCCCCAGGCTCTCCCAGTGCTGAGTAAGCATGACCCCTCCAAGCGGCCCCACCTCCTTCCTCTAGCCATCAGGCAGGGAGTTATCTGTGTCCTCAGCATAAACCCCAGGACTTTAGCAACTGAGTGCTTGGGCCATATTCCTGGATCCCCAACACCCCATCATGAAGCACGCCATGATGTACACTAAGCCCGGCAGAACCCCTGGGAAAATGTGAAGCATCCAGGGGTGAGCAAAGCTGTTAAACACCTCCTGCAGGAGGAGCAGGGCATTTTGGTTGGCATTCCCCCAGGAATAGTGGTAAAGCTCATCCCTCTGGGCTTGGCCAACATTCACCAGGGAAATGTCAGGAGTAAAGTACTGCTCCTGCACAGTTACAGTGCTGAAACATCTCTCCTGTAAGGAAGGGAGAGGGGGCAGTGTAAGAGCTCTACTGGTATTCCCCAGGTGATCAATTCCCAGACCCTCTGTCAGAGCAGAGCCAGTGCCCACCACAGTTTCTGGACCTGCACATAGCACCTCCCCCAGCAACCTGTTCCAGCATCATTACAGGGCTCGTTGACCATCTGCAGCAAATCTGGGACCCCAGTCTCTACTGTGCCAAGTGGATAACAGTCTTTCCTGTGCCAGGTGGCTCCTGGCCCTGGGGGTAGCAGGGAAAAAAAGGCCCAGACAGAGGACTTACCATAACTACCTTGCCATCCCCTCACAAGTGTCCAGGTGAGTGCTGGGAGAGTCCAAGATGCCTTCCCTTATACTCCAAAAGTTGCAAGTTCATACAATGGCTCTTTCTCTCCCCTGCTAAACTGCAGAAATATGACCTGTGCAAGAGAGGACAGTGTGCAGAGGATGCAATACTGGCTTAAGGACAGGGCACCACATAGCTTCAGACTGCATGAAAGATGACCTCAGGAGACATCAAAGAAGCAAGGAGAAGATGCTGCAGGCTGGTTGCTGCCTCTGAGCACCAGGCATGCACAGCTAGGGCTCCTGGTGACAGGAGCTGTGGGATTGGCATGAAGAGAGGGTTCAGATACGGAAGAGGGATGTTCTCAGGCTGGGGGATGCCTATACCCAGGCTGCCAAGGTACAAGAATGGGAGCTCAAGATGGCAACCTGCTGTTTCGAGGAGGCAACCCATACCTATGTGAAGCTGGCAGAGTCCCAGCACCAGGAGAGGGAGCTTATGGACAGGGTCCTAAACTGTTTTGTGGCCACGTATAACACCCCTGCCTCCTGCAAAGACCCCATAACCCCTGGGCCTGGGAAGATGGGAGAGGCTGTCACCCAGCCCCCAACAGTATGCTGTGCTCCACTCCAGGGAGTCTTCCCAGAAGTGACAGGAATGGGGCCCCATGGGAGGGACCCCTAGATTCATAGATGCCAGGGTCGGAAGGGACCTCAACAGATCATCGAGTCCAACCTAAGCAGGAAAGAGTGCTGGGGTCAGATGACCCCAGCCAGATGTCTATCCAGCCTTCTCTTAAAGACCCCCAAGGTAGGGGAGAGCACCACCTCCCTTGGGAGCCCATTCCAAATTTTGGCCACCTTTACCATGAAGAAGTTTTTCCTGACATCTAGCCAAAATCTGCTCTCTGTCAGTTTGCAACCACTGTTCTTTGTTAGCCCAAGTGGCACCCTGGTGAACAGAGCATCTCTGATCCCTTGCTGTGTCCCCCTAATGAATTTGTAGGTGGCCACAAGATCACCTCTCAGCCTTCTCTTGCGGAGGCGGAAGAGGTCCAGGTCCCTCAGTCTCCCCTCATAAGGCTTGTTCTGTAAGCCCCTAACCATATGAGTGGCCCTCCTCTGGACCCTCTAAAGTCTATCAACATAGTTCTTGAAGTACAGCATCCCAAACAGGATGCAGGACCTCAACTTCACTCTGACCAATGCCGCATAGAGGGAAAGTATCACCTCTTTGGATCTATTTGTTATGCATCTGCTGATGCATGATAATGTGTGGTTATCTTTGCTGATGCTTTTGTCACACTGACAACTCATGTTCATCTTGGAATCCACTATGACTCCAAGATCCCTTTCCACTTCTGTGCTGCTAAGAGTGTCACTTCCCAGCCTGTAGGTGTGCTGGATACTTCTGCACCGTAGGTGCAGCACTCTGCACTTGTTCTTGTTGTACTGCATCCTATTGTGTACTGCCCACTTTTCTAACCTGTCCAGGTCTGCCTGCAATTGTTCTGTACCCTCCGGAGTGTGCACTTCACTCCACAATTTAGTATTGTCCACAAACTTGGACAGACTACACACCCACATCCAAGTCACTGATGAAGATATTGAAGAGTACAGGTCCAAGGATGTAGATGTTGGGTCAAGGGGAAATGGTCCACATAACACCCCGCCTGGAGCTACAGGAATTGTAGTAAGACCTACAGCTGGAGAAGTGGTGTAAGGAAGCCAGTAACTTATGGTCTGGGGAAGCAGAAAGGTTCCTGGTGGGACCTGCTCCAGTGTGTGGCTGTGGGTGAGGGAAGTGGGACCAGGGTATCTGGGCCATAAGGTCATGGCCATCCATGACACCTCTCTCCTTGAGCTGATCCGCATTCCCCCAGCCCTGGCAGGTACCCTGGGAATGCAACCCCAACAAGTGGTTCTCGAAGAGTCCCACTGGGGGGACTCTGAACTGGGAGAAGAGCACAGCTTACCAGCTGACTGGATTAGGCTGTCACTTCTAACTGCTGTCCCATAGGAGCCTGCCAGCCCTCATTCACCCACACACCAGGCAGGGGTCCTAAGGGGGAACTTTTCCATTCCCCACAGCCCATCTCCTGCCCTGGGTCCCACTGCAGGGGAGTTCTGCTCTGCAGCCATGGCAGAGAGGGGCAGGCCCCAGGCTTAGTCTTGCCACATGAGGTGGGCCCTGGGCATGGCCTAAGTTCATGAGTCCCCACAGAGGGATACTGGGCCCAGGGGGTGAAGGGTGAGGGGCTGTTGGTCCCATGGGAGAGCACCAGAAGTCCACAGCCCCTGCTGTATTGATCCCTCCTGCTGTTGGCATGGGCCCAGACCCAGCTCTTGATAGTCTGGAGGTGGTGCCAGAGGTGTTCAGGGATTCCAAGAGTGTAATGCCTGCTCTCCATCATCTAGGCAGTCCAGGCATCCTGAGTAGCCTCATCCTGGTCCGCCATGTGGAAGTTGGTGGCTGAGTCCAGGATGCTTGATGGTTGCTGGATGCAGCAAGTGGCTCTGCACAGGAGATAGGAACTCATGACCCATGATGACCAGCCACATATGATGCCCTGCAGCCTCCTTTGAGCTGTGCAGGGTGACAAGTAGGAGCCTGCAATGCATGCTAAGAGATGTGCAGGGACACCCCCTGCTTGCAGGCCTTGGACAGCGCAGGCTTCCTCTACTTTGCCCCCCACAAGGGTGAATATGGATATTGTTCACTCTTGATCTAACCTAGGCCATTTACAGAAAACCATGAAAATTGGATCAATTCCTCCCTGGCCACTGAGTGAGCAATAAATGTAGAAAAGAGCCCCTCTGTTAAATTGTAAAGGTTGTCTGTATGCGTATTATAAAAATATCATACAATTGCACACTTTAAGGGTAAAATATTTCATACTTTCATCTATACAGGTGTAGCAACCAAAATACAAATTCTCACTGCACTGTCACAGGTATCCAATATATCTTTACAGAAAGGACCAATACAAATAGCGAGCTCAAATTTAACATAAGTTCCAGATGCTCAAACACCTCTAAGTACTTACCCTTTATCTTGTTATAATGTTTGTAACTTGTGTTATGATTGTTCCTCAAATTCCAAACAGTGCATTATGCAGTACTAGAAACTGCACAATACAATGGGTTGGTTTCTACTCTTATAACAGCTTTTAACATCTTTTTAACCCAGAGTTGATAACATAATTAAGATTGCCCTATACTTCCAATTAATAAGATCCTGTATTTATTTATCTAAAGCTTTGCCAAACTAATTGCTAATTCTTTGGATTGAAATATCCCATGTCAAATTTTTGAAGGGAAGAGAGAACATGTGGAGCACTTTAGCCAAAACAGGTCATTCACTTCCAAGGACTATGGAAGGGACAAAAGCATTAATTTAGCCCTAATTAAATATGGGCAACCTTCTCTTAGTATATCTGTAGTATGTCCTTGTATTGAAATATGGCACTGGGATGATTCTATATCAGGGATGAGTCTCTATCCATCCCTATGAAAAGCCATTCAACGTTATAAGCCTCTGAAAAGTTCCAGTTTGCACCTGTTGGTAGAGATTCTTAAGTGTCAGCAGCTAATAACCTGAAGATTCAGTCCAAACTGGGCATGATCCAATCCCATCTGAAATAGCACTGATTTTGAAATTATAATCCTGGACTGCTATAGGCCTTGCTGGGATCATAGAAATCATAGAAATATAGAAATTAAGGGCTGGAAGGGACCTTGAAAGATCATTGAGTCCAACCCCCTGCTCTGGGCAGGAATACTGCTGAGATCTAATGATCCCCACAAGATATCTGTTCAGTCTCCTCTTGAAGACTTTCAGGTTGTAGACTTCACCACCTCCTTGGGAAGTCTATTCCAGATTCTGGTCACCTTTACCATAAATAAGTTCTTTCTTACATCCAAACTGAAACCATCCTCTAACAGTTTATGGCCATTGCCTCTTGTCCTCCCCTAGGGTGCCCTAGTGAACAGTTTTTCTCCCAGCTCTCAATATTAACCCCTTTCATACTTATAGCTGGCCACCAAATCCCCTCTCAGTCTTCTCTTCCCCAGGCCCAGGCTGAGCAGTCCCAGATCCCTTAGTCTTTCCTTAAAAGGTTTGTCCTCCAGACTCCTGATCATTCTTGTGACCCTTCTCTGAAGCCTTTCAGGATTCTCCACATATTTTTTGAAGTGCAATGCCCAGAACTGGACACGGGGCTCCAGCTGAGGTCTCACCAGTGCTGAGTAGAGAGGAAATATCACTTTGTTAGCCCTGCTCATGATGCATCGGCTAATGCATCCCAGTATGCTATTAGCTCTGTTGACTACAGCATCCTACTGGCAGCCTATGTTCATCTTGTGATCAGCTATTACCCTGAGGTCTGTTCCAGCCATCACGCTGCCCAGGACATCTCCTCCTAACCTATATTCATGTTGCTGGCTACTTCTCCCCAGATGAAGCACTCTGCATTTATTCTTATTGAACTTCATCTGGTTCCACTCCACCCACATTTCCAGCTTGTCTAGGTCCATTTGGATCTGCATCCTATCCCCCAGCATTTCCCTATAATTTAGTACCATCTGCAAACTTGGCCAGCTTTTTTTTCACATCCTCATCTAAATTGTTGATAAAGTTGTTGAACAGCACTGAGCCAAGAACTGAACCCTCCGGGACACTACTGGCTACTTCCTGCCAAGATGATACAAACCTGTCCATTAACACTCTCTGGGTTTGACCCCCTAGACAGATCCCAACCCACTTGACTGTAGATTCTGCCAGCCCACAATCCCCCCACTTTTTTATAAAAGCAACACGGGAGACCATATCAAAGGCCTTATTAAAATCCAAGTATATGACATGAACTGTGTCCCCCTGTGTCTCCCTCATCTAAGCAGTTTGTTACTTGATCATAGAAAGAAATGAGGTTGGTCAGATATGACCTACCCACAATGAAACCATGTTGGCTATCCTTCAGCATCATGCCTTCTGCTTGTTTCTCACAAATGGACTTCTTGATAATTGTTTTCCAAAATTTTACCTGGTATTGAGGTCAAACTGACCGGCCCATAGTTTCCTGGATACTTCCTCCTCCACTTCTTAAAGATTGGCACCACATTGGTCCTTTTCCAGTCTTCCAGGACCTCTGGTGGTTAGGAGTCTTCAAACACATTAGTCAATGGTCCTCCAATGGCTCCAGCCAATTCCCTCAGCACTCTCAGAAATAGTCCATCCGGCCCTGCTGACTTGAACACATTCAGCTGCTCTAAGTGCTCCCTTGGCAGTCCAACACTGACCATTGGTTGGCAATTGCTCCCCGCCACCCTCCAAACACACACACTCTTTATTGAATACTTTACATCCATGTTCCTGCATGCAAATGGTAGTAGCCCACCTGGTCATATACTGGATGCAAAGTATTCATTAAAAAGAGTTTGACTTTCTCCTGACTTATCTGTTATCGGCTATCTCGTCCCATTCTGCAAGGGCCTCACATTTCCCTAGCTCTTCGTCCTGATCCCTATATACCTGAAGGACTTCTTATTGTCTTTGATTTCAGTTGCCAACCTGATCTTAGTCACTGCCCTTGACTTCCTGGTCCTCTACCTAAAAATACAGGCTATACTTGTATATTCCTCCTTGGTTTCTACTGTCTTTACGCCTCCTTTTTCTTTTTTAAGTGTTCCTTGACTCTGGTAAGCTAAGAGGGCTTCCAAGCCCCTTTACCACCTTTCCTTCATACAGGAATGGACCTTTTCTGCACTGTGAGGATCATTCCTATGAGGAACAACCACCCTTACTGAACTCCCTTCCCCTCCAGTCTCTCTTCCAATACGGTCTCTCCTGCTATTTTCCTAAGCTCATGTAAGTCAGGCTTCCTGAAGTCAAGCACCTCTGCCCTACTGACTGACTTCTCTGCCCTATGACGGATAGTGAATTCTATCATCTCATTAATACTATCTCCCAGATTACCCTCAATCCTCAGATCTCCCACCAGGTTGTCCCCTTTGCCTAGAACCAAATCCAACAAAGCCTTCCCTATGGTTGGTCCATTCACTTCCTCTACTAAATAAAGTTCTTCCATGCAGGTCAAAACCTACATGACTAGAAAGATCTGGCTGAATGGTCCTCCCAGTAGATGTCAGGGTAATTGAGAACCATGACAACCATGTCCCTTGGATGTGCAGCCTCCATCAGTTGTCTGGAAAAGTCTAGATCCAGATCCTTCTCCTGGTGTGGTGATCTGTAACAGATGGCTACCATCAAGTCCCCTTCTCCTCATCCCCTCCCCCCTCCACCTGTATCTTCACCCATAGGGTTTCATGTCACACTTCTTTCAAACCATTTTGGGTCTCTGAGTAGGCATAGAGAGCTACACTGCTTCCCTTCTTCCTTACTGATCCCTTCTGTGCAGCCTGTAGCCCTCCATGCATGCATCCAGTCATGCGTGGTATCCCACCAGATCTAAGTTATTTTGATAATATCATATTCCTTATTTAGTAGCAGGAGTGCCAGTTCCTCCTGCTTAGTCCCCATATTCCTAGTGTTTGTGTATAAACACTTAAATCCCCATTGGTAAGCCACAGTTTTCCACCCGCCCAATGTTGTTCCAGCCTTGCAACACCTCCCTGACCACCCTGTCTTCCCTACTAGGCTGGCATCCTTCCTGCTTGGCAGGTCTGGTGACCTGAATGAAGAATAGGCATAGACAATTTGTCCCCATCTTATGCTTTTCAGAATTCCCTTGCCAGTACCAAGTAAGCATAGAGAAGAAAGGTCATCCATAAATGCAAAGGAGACAAAAGCAAAACATCTAATCAGCAGAAGGTATAAATTTGGATGGGGAGTTCAAGGGAAGGAGGAGTCATTTCCAGGTTTTGGATGAAAATCTGAGAGATGGTTTACTTGTGTAGTTTGAGAGCCTAGAATGTGAATTGCTACTACTGGTATGCCACTTCCATTAGGCAAGGGAAAAACCCTGCCTGGCCTCATAGAACATTGCAGTAGTACTGTTAGTCCTGATCTGATCAGTATCATTCTTGATGCTAGAAAGGCTTTGCAAGGAATACAAATTATTCTGCTCTAAAATGTCAATGGAGATAACCTTTACTCATATTACTTAGTTTAGAAAAAAAGGGCACATACAAGGTGTACTTCTACCTCTGTCTTCCATGTAGATCAGTCTACTTTGTGACTGAATAGAGAAAGGAGGCAGCCTACACATAGATTTCATAGACATTAAGGCTGGAAGGGACCTCAGAAGATCATCAAGTCCAGCATCCTGCCCCAGGGACAGGAAGTCAGCTGGGGTCATAGGATCCCAGCAAGATAAACATCCAAATTTCTCTTGAAGGTGTTCAAAGTAGGTGCTTGAACCACCTCTGGTGGCAGTCTATTCCAGATCTTGGGGGCTCAGACTGTAAAGTTCTTCCTTATGTCCAGCCTGAAATGGTCCTGAAGGAGCTTGTCACCATTTGACCTTGCCATCCCCTGGGTGCTCTGGTGAACAGATGTTCCCCCAGATCCTGGTAAGCACCCCAATAAACTTATAGGTGGCCACCAGATCACCCCTGAGCCTGTGCTTTTCCAGGCTGAAGAGTCCCATAGCTCTCAGCCTGTCATCATAAGGTCTGTTTTCCTGATCATTCATGTGGCTCTCCTCTGGAATCTCTCAAGCTTCTCTGCATCCTTTTTGAATTGTGGAGCCTAAAAATGGATGCAGTACTTCAGCTGCAACCTCACCAAGGCTGAGTACCCTGGGAGAATGACGTCCTGGGATTTATTGGAGAAGCAGCTATGAATGCAAGACAGAATTTTGCTTGCTTTACTAGCTGCAGCATCACATTGAAGGCTCATGTTCATCTTGTGGTCAGTCAAGACCCCCAAGTCCTTTTTGTCCATAGTGCTAGCCAGCGTAGCACTGTCAAGCCTATAAGCATGCTTTGGGTTTTTCTTCATAAGGTGGAGTACCTTGCATTTTTCAGTGTTGCATACCATCAGGTTCTCATCCGCCCATTTCCTGAGCCTGGATCGCCCTCCTATCCTTGGGTGTGGATGCTTTACCCCAGAGTTTAGTGTATTCAGGAAACTTGGTAATGTTCATATCATTAATGAAGATGTTGAATACTGTTGGCCCAAGGGCAGAGCCTTGAGGGACCCACTGGTCACAGGGGACCAGGACAATTGACTTCCATCATCCACCACCCTCTGGGTCTGACCACAAAGCCAATTACCCAGCCAGTGGATCATTACCCAGTCACTGAAGCCGAGGCTGCAGTTGGCCAGTTTTACCAAGAGGTGATCATGGGATACCAGATTGAAGGCTTTTTTAAAGTCAAGATATACGAAATCAATCTCTTCTCCCTTGTCCAAGTGATAGGTCACCTGGTCATAAAAGGAAATAAGATCAGTCAAGCAAGACCTACTCACGACAAACCCATGCTAGCTATCCCTCAGGATGCTGTTATCACCCAGTCTGTTAAGAATGGCCTCTTTGATAGTCTTTTCTAAGACCTTCCCCAGAATAGAGGTCAAGCTGATGGGCCTGTAGTTTTCCATATCTACTTTCCGCCCCTTCTTAAAGATAGGCACCACATTGGCCTTCTTCCAGTCTTTGGACACTTCACCAGAGCACCAGGAGTTCTTGAAGATCCATGCCAGTGGCTGAGCTATGATGCAATCCAGCTCCTTGAGTACTCTGGGGTATAAGCTGTCAGGGCAAGCTGACTTAGAGGTTTCCAGCCTCTCAAGGTGTTCCTTAACAAGGTCAGCATTGATGGAGGGTAAGGAATTATGCTCACTCAGGTGTTCCTGTCCTGTAACGGGAAGGGGCACTCCTTGGGACTGGTGAAAACCCAGTGCAAAGTACCCATTTAGCAAGTTGGCTTTTTCCTGGGCATCGGTTGTCAGTTATCCTATCTGGTTTAGCAGAGGTTCAACGTTGCCCCTGCTTTTCCTCCGGCTCCCCACATATCTAAAAAAGGACCTTTTGATACTTGTAGCTAGTTGGAGTTCAGTCACAGCCTTGGCTTTCCTGGTCTGCTCCCTGCAGGTCCGGACCAGTGCAGAATAGTCCTCCTTGGAGGTGGATCCAGTCCTTCATCCTTTGTAGGTCTTTCTTTTTAGACTCAGGAGGTCCACTAGTTCCCTAGAGAGCCAAGTGGCTGCTGTGCCCTTTTGCTGCCTCCTAAGCTTGTCAAAGTCAGCTTTCCTGAAGTCGAGGACTTCTGTATTGCTGACTGACTTGCCAGCTTTATGGCGGATGGTGAAGGTGATCAGCTTATGGTCACTGTCACCCAGCTTCCCTTTGATTAGGCCATCCCACATAGCCAGTACCAGGTCAAGCAGGGCTTTACCTCTTGTTGGCCTGTTGACTTCTTGCACCAGATAGAGCTCATCCATGCATGACAGAAAGCCTTATAACTGCTTGGATTTGGGTGAGTGCTCTTCCCATGAGATGTCAGGGTAGTTGAAGCCTCCCATGACAACCATGCACCAGCAGCATGCAGGTTCAGTCTTTTCCCTGGTGAACTCATGGTCAAGCTCTTGATCCTGGGTAGGAAGTCTATAATAGACTTCCACCAATTTGTCCCCTGTGCCGTATTCTGCATGGATTTTAACCCAGAGGGTCTCCAATTGTCCACCCTGGGTGCCAATGTCATGCTGTGTTGATTAGGCCTGAAATAACCCTGGATCTTCCTCTTGCCAAAGGCTGATATGGGGTGATACGTTAAGGCTATCTGACTCTCCAGGCATGATAGGACTGGTGTCAGAAGCTCACAAAAGAACAGTGAAAGACTGATGAGCTCCATAGATATATGGCCTTCCCACCCATATGCAAAATGACTCAAACCAGAGAAAGAAGGGAAGAAAGACTGAAACAGCCAAGAAGAAGGCTCGAGGCTCTGCTGTAGAGGCAAGATAACTGCTGGAATTATCTCAAGGTCTCCCTGGACATAGGGATCAGAAGTCACCACACAGAGAGATGCAATCAATAATGGCCAGGAAGATGAAAGAAAGAGCCAAAATGGAAGAAACATAGGCAAGCAAGTCCTCTGCTTCAATATAGATTTCCCCTTCACTGCAAGGGGGATCATATACTTTCTGAGCAAAGGAACTGGAACCTGATATAGAAGAGACCTTCAAGATGGAAGAAGAGGGACTATAAGGAGCTGAGAACAAAGGATCATTATAACCGTATCTCTGACCATAACAAAATGTTGAGGATTGCACTTACTGCAATAGTTAATGAGTGGAAAATGCAACATTCTGCAATTTAAAAATCAACTTACCTTTACAAATGAAGTTAACAATGATCTTATTCTTCACATGGTGGGAGGGCAGGTGAAAGAGAGAGGGAGGTACATGAAAAGATTGGAATTGTTTATTTTAGGGAAGAGTGAAAATTATCACTTAAATAGTTGATTATGGATGTTATACTATTTAATATCATAGGTAATATAATAATAGTGAATAGGTACAGAGAAGGCAGGGAAGAACAATGGGTCTGAGTATGATGCACAGATTCACTTAGCAGATGGTTACATTTTGCTTAAGCAAGATAATGAATACAAATGGCAATACATTCATAAGCAGAAGGCGTTTGCAATTAGCTTCCCATATGCACAACTCCATGATGTACAATTTCTTTCCCAAAGATTTTTATATTTTAATATTCAAACTTTTTTTAGTAGAAAAAATGTAAATATTTTAATCAGGAAAAGGACAGGAACTTAAAGAATCTAGACCTTTTCTATGCAGTAAATTGCCTATTATTGACTACCTTGAGAAACATTTTCTCGATTTCAACCAGAGATGTGTACTAAAATTCAGTGGTATTAACATTCTATAATTCTGGCATTCAACTGATCCTCTCTCTCTTATGAGGCCTGTAACATCCTGCACCTAAACAATGAGGATGATGTATATTCCCATTTTTCTGCATAAATGATTTACCATCATGTGCATAACAGTGGAATAAATGTATGTACATACATCCCTTTTGTATGGATATGAGACTATAACTCAGAAATAGCATGTCTTTTTTAAACCCAAACAGATGAAATAAAAATTGAAGTGCTGAATTTTGATGTTTATTTATCTAGAACAGACAAATCAACACTTTTTGAAATAACGAAGCATAATTAAAATAGACATTCCTTGAGATAAGTCAGCATGAGACACAGAGCAGCTTACATGAATTTTACTACAGCCATGAAGCAATCACTTTTCAGCAGTCTGAGCAGGCAGGGACTAGTCAGGGGTGGTCAAGCTGTGGTAGGTATGTCACAAGTGGCACAGGCAGCCTCTGTATGGGGCACACAGCAGATTCAGGAGGAAACAGGGAATGCAACAGCAAATAGGACAGGAAGCAGAAAGCAAACCAGCAGATTAAGCAGAGAACACAGAACAGAGCATAGAAAGCAGAGCGGCCGATTGGGAAAAGGAAGGGAACTTAAGTATTATTTTGGGAGGAATAGGAGATGCTCTGTTTACACGAGCATCCCTTGGAGTAACTAGAAACAACAGCTACAAACTGCCGGAGAGCAGATTTAGGTTAGACATCAGGAAGAACTTCTTTATTGTAAAGGTTGCCACAATCTGGAATGGGCTTCCAAGTGAGGTGGTGCTCTCCCTTACCTTGTGGGTCTTTAAGAGGAGGCTAGACCGGCACCTGGCTGGGGTCATCTAACTCCAGTGCTCTTTCCCGCCCAGGGCAGGGGGTTCGACTTGATCTACTGAGGTCCCTTCCGACCCTAACATCTATTAATGTATGAATGCTGCCCCCACTGGAAAAGTCACTTGAACTGTTTTTACAATATAACAGTTATTAGTGAGGGGTATTTAAATGACAACTCCAAAATGACTATACAATGGAGTACGTACGCCCAACTGGAAACATTTACATGGTATGTATTATATTCAAAGAAAATCCTATGTTGCCCTGTGGCCAGATGATAAGTGCACCTGTCATTTTAAGAGGGGAAAAAGGCTGCAGTGACAGCTCAGGTGGCTACCAGGGAAGTCACCTGATCAGCCACAGGCTAGGTTAAAGGAGAATATAGGCCCAGGGCCTGAGCTAGGCTGGGCAGTCATATCCTGGCTGCTGACAAGGTAGGAGCTCCTGAGCAGCTGCTGAGGCTGTGACTGTGGCCCGTGCTAAGTATGCCTGGAGGTATGCAGCCTTAGGACTGGGGAACGTCTGATGGTTTGTGGAAGGGACTAAGGGGAGGTAAGGAGGTCCTACCTGGCTCAGAGGCAGAGAAGGGCAAGAAGCCCAGAAAGAGCAGAGGGAGAGCAGGGCCTAGAGGACCCAGAGAGAGACAGCACCTAGATATGAGCAGCAAGGCTGCTCCGACACACGGTAATACATAAGATTCTGGAGTCTGCTGGAGTGTGGTAATGACTGTGATTGAGCATGATTAATCAAGTCTGCTGTGGCATGGTATTTACTGTGCTCCAGAAGACTCCATTGTATCAACTATCAGCATCCCTGTGCTTAAAAATGGTGGTGGAGGCACTTTAAAGCTTGTTCAAGCTGTAGTTGATGGTACTATAGTGCCCCAGCACCATTTTTAAGCACAGGGACACTGATACATGAGATGCTCTGGACACTTTAATTAGAGAAGCTCTCGCAGCTGCTGTAGTTAAAGTGCCACCTTCTTCCCCCCACCCCTTCTGAACACGTGTATAAACACCCAGAGAGAGAAGGCGTGAAAGTGATTGATAACATTTGCAAGACATGGGCTTGGGGAGGAAGAGATTAGCCTTTAAGGTGACAAGCAGTAACACCAGTACTCATGAAAAAATCTGGCTGGAGAAGCCCTGGGGCAGCCTCCCTTTTCTGAAAATATCATTTTATCAGTGCATGGCAAGCTAGGAGTAGAGATTGCCCAAAGAGGCCAGGTTGACAAGTGCTGAGGGGGCTCCATGGGCATCACAGCCACCCCTGGAGTTGAACCCTTTGCATACCCCTAAGCAATATTGAAGATAGTTAGGCAGAAAGTCAAAAATTAGATGTTGAAGTCTCTTATCTATTTTGTGTATCAAGTTTAAAACTATGAATTTAACCAGACAAATACACACACACACATGCATGCACACACATGCACACACACACGCACACGCACACGCACACTTTAGTGTTATTGATGGCATCTTATCTTTTACAGTTCCTGACTGGACTAACTCCACCATTCTGAAGTTACTATTAATGCAATTTTTTTTGGCATCTAATTCCCTACTAATACATTTTTAAAGAAAAATCTTTAAGGTGTCAAGCCTGGATCATTTTGAATACTAAAAAATGTTCTTAAAAAATTATGCCAACATAGCTACTTAGAACTCTTTCAAACCATTGCAATGGTATAAGGTCTCAAAACGTTGCAAGTCCTTGATATGCTTTAAATCCTAACCTTTTAAATGACACAAAATTATTTCATATACAACAAATATATTTCCTCTCCTTTTGCCTTAGAGTTAGAGGTTAGAAAATAGCTTCAGACTGTCAAAAGGATTTAGTGGACAAGTAGAAATTTCAGCTCCTACCCCAAGGTTTTTGGGGAAAGCACAATCAAGTGCCTATCATAGAATTTAAGCAACTTGAATTATGGCAAACACTACAGCTAACTGGTATAAGACTGTAGAGAACAGGAGCAACTCCATAGCTAAATACAAATCACGTTGTAAACATGAACCAGAAAGAAATTTCTTTTTCCATACAGATAAGGTAGAATTTTAGTCAGAATTCATATCCATGTGCACCTTTTTCCTGTCTTCCTAGGGTAACTGAATTTCTAGTGTTGTTGTTTATGAAACAGATTTTATAATTATTTTGAGAACTAGTCCTAAGTTTGGAGCCAGCAATGTCACTTTTTCTTATCTCCCTAAAGAGCTGTAATTATGAGACTCAAAGCTTCCCAGTTGTATTCTCAGAACCAAAGTTCTGGTTCTCTCAAAACTGTTTGTGTAGCTAGGTCAAATTTCCAATTACTACTTTCTACTTAGTAAAAAAAAAAAAAAAAGAAAATCAGGAAAGCCACTTTAACAGAACTGCCAGATAAGGAAACTACTTGGATGAAATGGGGAGAGTGCTTCCAATAGCTCAGTCAGACTGCTTGCTCAGGATGGATGGCTTCAATTCCATCCTCTATCAGCTATGACCTGAACCTAGAAGAGCAATATCAACTTTTGGATACAGTGTACTCTGGGGTTGTGCTGGAAAGCTCTAAATCTGTCCCTTTATGCAAAATGTAATACTCCTAAGATATGCATAGGGGCAGGGAAGGGAAACCCAGGTATTCTACCTCCCTACCTAGAGAGTTATGGTCATACTCTGCTCCATTCAGGGCAGAGATTTGAACTTGAGTGTCCTATCTGCCACATGACTACATGAAACATAAAACTATAGGGTATTCTGAAATGGAGCTCTTCAATCCTCCCTGCTGGAGTTGTGCCACTGCCAATACTTTAAAAATTGAAGGAGAAAGACTTTAGCCTTGGAGTTAGTGCACAGTCCTGCGATGTGGCTTCAAACCTTCTCAGGGAAAGGAGGGGACGTGGGCATTCTGCAGTTTGAGCGGCTACCCAAAACACTGTGCTATTGAATAAAAAGGACACCACCACAAGTCCATCGCTTCATTTCTTTTTCTTACAAGAGCCCAAAACAACCCATTCCACTTGAGGTCAAAAGGAACAGTCTATGTAAATTAATTTAATTTGGACGTAGGGGGGCCTCAATGGATTTTTCAAAGTGTGACTGCAAAGCCAAAATTAAGATTACCAGTAATCTAAATTCAGACTAATATTTTTCTGCCACTTCAATATCATAGCATTGGTGGTGCCCCCAGCATCCCCTGGTTTTGATCTTTGGCACCTTGTAGGGTATTTCATGTTTACTGTGGCTGTGGTTTGCAAAGGCTAAGGGTGGGCGATAAGACTCTTTGAATGAAGACTCTTGTGAATTCAGGGAAGTGGACTCAATGGTTTAGGAGATTTCTTTCTGTTCTATGTTGCAAACAGGAAGATCACATTACTTGTACAGTCTTATTCATTGCCAAAGTGGTCTGACTTGCAAGAAGTTATTTCATGTATCACCTAATAATAAAGTTAACCTCTGGATTCAGCTCCTTCAAAGGTTAGAGAGTTTCTGCTGGAAATGTCATGTCCTGTTGGCAGTTTGTTTCCTAATGCCACCTGACTGCTTCCCAGACTCATGAGCTGTACCCTGAACATGTCGTGGGAGAATCAGGGAAGCTTGGATGTGGAGGTGGGCTTGCACACCATACATTACTAGAAGCAGGTGTGGGAATTAGCTAGTTAATTAACTAGTTAAAAAGTTAAAGAAATACCTAACTTTTAATTTCAACTAGTTAAATTTTTCAGCTGTCAACTTTTAACTTTAACTCGTTAAAAAAGGGTAAACTTTAACTTTTTTAAAAGTATAAGTTAAAAGTAAAAAAAAAAAAACAAACCAGAAAGAAAAAGAAATCTGGCTTTCCCAGAGTTTTTCCTGACACAGTCACTCTCTAGGACTTACATGGAACTTTTTTTCTATATTGAAACTCTAGGACTTCTTGTTTGAGAGACAGAGTGTAGTCTGCCTTCCTATGAGATATGGTCTCTTAAGAACTGCAAGTCCCAGAGTTCCTTAGTTCATGCTGGCATTTCTTGTGCATTTGCAGTAGTCAACAGGGCAGCCAGTTGGCTGCAGGAGAAGGAATAGGTTTAAGCAAACAGAGACATTGATCCCAGTAAGAGTGAAAGCAAGTAGTGAGGGTGAAGCAGATGGTGACTTTTTAAATTTTAATGAAGATCAGAACCAGCAGCCCATAGCCCAAGAAGTTGAGCATTACTTCTCATCTTTGAGAAACTTATCTGAGATGTCACCTACTATGAAAAAGCTATTAATCCATTATAACACAAGCATTCCCCCATCTGCCATGTAGAGCGATTGTTCAGTAGTGGGGGCTTAGTCTTGCAAGACCGAAAAGGAAAATTGTCAGATGTAAATTTTGAAAGGCAGCTTTTGCTGAAGTTCAATAAGCATGTTTAAACAGTTTCTGCTATGCAACTAAACGTTCTTTCTCTCATTTAAACTGATTTTCTCATTTCAGTCTAATTTTGATTTTCAGACATTTCATTATTTATAATTCAGATGTATTCCATACCCTTTTGTTACCTTTTGAGAAATACAAATTGTAACAGAGGTTTTCTGTGGAAACAGCTTTAATTTGTCACCTAACTATGAATATCTCCTTTCTGTTATTCTGGTATACCTATATGACACATTGACTTTTACAAAGTACTTCACATGCAGAGGGTGAGAAGAATCTGACATTACATAGGTATTGGTAAATTGTTATTCTGAAAACTGTATGACAAGTATAACATTGTTTCCAGGTAAAGCAGGGTGAGTTCCAAGTAAATTAGTGTGCTTCCGTGGGCTTATGGAAAAAAAACCCACTCATTGCATTTGAAAATGAAAAATGATGCTAAGAGGCAATTCACTGTGTTTCACACATTTCTCATGAATAAACTTAACTTTTAACTAGTTACTGTCTTTTAACGTATGTTATAACTAGTTGAAAGTGGAAATACTTAACTCAAGTTAATTTTAAAGACTGCTAACTTTTAACTTTAACTAGTTACATTTTGCATAAACTTTTCCCATGACTGACTAGAAGAAAAACCTGAATTGCTAATATTTTCAAATAAAAGTACCAAAGTCAGTCCACAGGAATTTGTAGCTACCGAGCCCTCATGAAAATAACCATTCCTTGGACAATACTGTATATATTAGCTCTACATATATATATATACTGTATACTAGAAGTGTGAGAGGAACCATCCATCCCACCACAGTGCACCTATTTCTTCATTACATGTGACAGATAAGGGTGTTATATCCTCTGTTGTGTCTGGGTTGACTATATAGTTTTGCTAGGAGAATAGTCAATGGCTTTGTATAAGGGGCTGGACTAGGTGATCTCTATAGGTCCCTTCCAGCCCTACTTCTCTATGACTCCATGCATGGAGAACATATTATTACACTCCTGCAGAAACATTTATGGGACAAGCTCACAACTACCGCTGACTATCCTTATTTATTAGAAGGCAAAGGTTAAGTGGGTAGCAGTAAGGCAATTCTCTATCCCACTCTTGCCAACTTCCTCCTAAGGTTAAGTTCCTCCTCACCAGCAGGGGTCTTCATTTCCTTGTAGAAATCCTTGAGACTATTACTTACCTCTTCTCAAAATATGGCAGAATGGAGTGAAAGAATATCTCATTACCCTCTCATCTGGAGTGGGAGAAGTGACCATTCCCCCTCCCTCGCTCTAAATAATAGGAAGAAGAGAAGGAATGTCTTTATGAAAATAGTCAATAGTCACAGTAGTTGATCAATTTGATTGTTTATTTCTCTACTTGTTATTTTGTATATTCCAAATGCCAAGTGTTGAAAAAAGATGCTTCATCCTCTTCAGACTATAATCACCACTGATGTGGCATTAAACAAGATTAATGAACAAACTGCATGCAACACCATCTCTGCCTGTGCACCTCTGGCTTCTACACCAAACAAATGTGATGGCAAAACAGGTTCAGTGTTTGAAATTAAATGGGAAGTAAAGGACTGATTCCATATTTACAGCATTTCCTCAAAATTAGGTACTTCTTTTTCAGATACAGAATAGTTTCCATTTCAGACTGCAAATACTGTGATCTCTAAGTAAGATCATGGAACTTAAAACAGAACATGAAACAAATTATATTATATAAATTAAAGTTGCACAATAAGAGTATTAAAACAAATTTGCATCACTGGATTATATAATTGTTGTTCTACAAACATCCCCTTGTTGTCATCTACTAAGTGACATTCTTTTCCTTCATTTCAGACATTAAAAAAAGTAATATGCAGATATAAATGCTAAAAAAAAAAAATCCAGCAGAAGACTGTTGAAGTATTTACTTTCATATGTTTTACAAGAGAAAATCCTCTAGGAACAGTTGCTTTTAGAAGCCTATACGTAATTAAGAGAACAATCCATGTTAAAATTAAATTAATTACACGCATTCTAAAACTCCTGCATAACTGAACACTCTTTTCACAGTATAAAACATTCCATGGCAATTATTTGTTTCCTACTTAGCATATAAGTGTGGCAATTTTTACATGAGACCTCTGATATTCTGCACAAGAAAAGATCTGTCCAAATTCTCTTTTTTCACCATTCTTTCCCATATTTCAGAATAATTAGAAAACTAATGGATAGATAAAAGTTCCTACATGCTTGTAAGACTTAGGGTTAGCAGGCATTAAGTTAATGGTATGATTACTAACACAATTAATTGTAAAATGGCTGAATATACAGTATGTTATAGTACACCAAAATGGCAAACCA
This sequence comes from Crocodylus porosus, assembly GCF_001723895.1. NCBI lineage: Eukaryota > Metazoa > Chordata > Crocodylia > Crocodylidae > Crocodylus > Crocodylus porosus. Next base: position 60,881,260 of record NW_017728918.1, on the reverse strand, counting down.
GCCACAAAGATGTTCTACTTTTAACATCTTTATGGATGGCTTGTATCTTGCTTCAATTTGCATGTATAGTATGTACCCAAGGATCAGGCTGCACAGTAGGTCTTTAAATGTCCCTGCAATGAGCTCCCCCTGAGCAGGGGCATTTAAAACCATGCTATGCAGCTTGATGCTAGATTAACAGGTCCACAGCTTGGAGATACAGGAGGGAGCTCCTTGGTCCCCAGCTGACTGCATGTTACTGTAAGGTTCCTGGAACATGAAACTACAGACTGGAGAACTCCCTGGTCCCCAGCTGTGCATGTTCCTGTGCCAGCTGGCTGCACACAGACTGGGGATCAATCCATACAGCTCACTGTGCCTAGCTGCACGTCCCAGCAAATGTATGACTGGATCTGAGGAATTTTATTCCAGAACCAAAGAATCATGGTTCCTCCCATGCTAGAAATTTAAGGATGGCAAGATGCACAATTGTTGTGATCCAGGATAAAATTTCTCATATCCCATCATATGATTACATTAACATCTGGCAGGGATCTTAGTATCTCTATACCCAGAGTATTCAAGTACCTTCATGGAAGAAACAAAAATTCTTGAAAACCTGTTTATTCTGAATGAGTGCTTCCCCATTATGGAGGGTGTATCAAAATATTTACTTTTTTCATTTATGCATCTTAACTCAGGACAACTAGATTAGGGGTTTGCAAATATCTGACTTTTCTATTTGGCTTCTGAACTTGAACTGTTCTTGCTGAATTAAAACTAAAACAAAATGTTTCTTTTTCCAGACACTTTTTATAAAGTACAAGCAAACAGATTTAGATTCACAAAACTTAGAGGACCTGATCGTGGTCTATGGTTATGGCTCTCACTCAATGTAAAACAGGCAGATTCAATTCCTTTCCTCTTCCTCAGATATTTGAATTCATACTGTTACAAACCCATCCATGGGTTACCCCTAGAGCCCTGAGTTTCTCCCCACTCCACTGTCTTTTACCAGATCTCACAGCTGCAGTAAGTCAAGCTTTGCCAGCTCCAAGTGCAATCCCCTTCCCAGCCTGGAATGTCACTCATGCATTCATCACTCACTCACTATTTACCACAGGCAATTAGTAAGGAGATAAGGAACAAAAGGATATAATGTATATGAAAAGAATAACACAAGCAAGACTGACCATACATTTGAAGATAGAACAAAAAGACCCTCTCATTTGACTACCACCTAGTCCTTCAAAGAGTATTTTCAAAGATCAGCCTTATCCTGATGCTGCCAGACCTACTATCTGGGGATCTGGACCTTCATCCTACCTGGGAAAATCCGAAGACATCCCCCTCCCCCCTAATCTCCAAGATAGTTCTAAAATAACTCCAAGCCAGTTCCTCCCCCCACCAACTTCCTACATCAGCCCCCATCATCATTTCTCTAATTCCTCATGGGTCTAATAATGCTCTAAAAATTTATTTTCTTCCTGAGGCACAGGTAATTCCTCTGGCTAATGGGCCATTTCTCTCAGATGTCTGCTATTGAGAGGCTGATTTCCTATTACAGGGAAATCATCCCTTTGATGCCCACCTGTGTAACGGCTCCTTCTGTCTGTGACTGGGAGTGACAATTGTCCTTGCCCTAGGACACATTGCAAGAGATGCTTAGCAGTTTCACCTGTTCCTTTCCCTTAAGTATGCATCCCTCAGTTCCTTTGATTAAACCCTGCCCAAGATCAGAAAGATATATACAGACAGAATGACAATCTATACAATGATAAAAGTAACATAAATGGATCCAGCATAGCACTGGCATTCCAACAAGACAAGAAAACATTCATGACATCCCACAAAGCACCAAAAATTGGTGGGTTTCATGATATATATCTCAAGGAAACTGCCTTACATGATATATATCTCAAGGAAACTGCCTTATACACCACACTGCACTATTTGTGGGTCTAAGTCAAAACTGTCCTTTTGACAGTATTTAAATATCCATTGGAGAGCAGGGAGTACAGCTCAGGTTTCCCATCTCCCAGGTGAGTGTTTCATTTTAATGAGGCCTCAATAACTATTTATGAACTAGAACATCACCAGCAGGAGAGAATGTCCCCTAGGTTCATGCTTAAGGCACTATCCTGTAACAGAGAAGGGCCTCTATGTTTAAATCCTGCCAGACAAATGAGGAAACTGAAGTTCATTTGGTTTTTTTCCATTTGTTAGAAGTTTTTTTGCTTTGTTTTTTGCCAATCTGAATGCTCATTCTCAATTGGCTAACAATTCTGGGATAATTGAACTGAATAGTGAATGAATAAATTAACACTAAAAAGCTTCACCTTTCCAAGTGCCTTTAAAAGGCAGCTTCATCTGCTCCCCAATTACAACAAACACACCTTTGAATATACTTCTATAACATTATAATATCTATCACGTGCATTACATAATAGGTGCAGACAGAAGTGCAGCTCCCAGCCGCACCTCAGAACGTGTTCTGCAAAGCATTCCAAGTTACAGCGTTACTCCAGACCAGACACAAGTTCACTGGTGGTTCCAGGGGGAAGGGGAATCTAGCTGCTGCTGGGAGCCTGCAGCCACGTTCCCATAGCAATGGCCAGGGCTTTCTGCCAGTACTCCCTGTTTTCAGAATGGGATGGAGAAAAGGCAGTGGAAGAAGTTAATTCTTGGGGCTCCCTGATGGTGCTGAAGGGTGGGGTGCGTGAAATGGAGCTTCTGACCACCTCAGGGGACTACAATACACCTACCCCCCCTCCAGGGGGGCTGAACCCCCCCCCCTCAACTGAACTCCCTCTGCTCCCTTTCCCCCTTCCCATTCTGAAAACAGCAACAAGCTTGGAGCTGGTCAGACACAAGTTACAAAAGATGCTACATTTCGTACCATCTTTATCGGATACCTCATGCAACCAGAGGTCAGATTTTCACCCAAGTAGTCATTTTTTAAGCTGTTTGCAGCCATGCACTCATGTTTGGTCACAGCTATAAACTGCTGTCTATGGTCAGATCTGGCAAAAACTATTACTTATGTCTTTACCTATGGTTATTTGTTTCAAAGATAAGCAAAGCAAGACTCATCCTAGAGAACTTATTCAGGTAAGATGCACTGACCTCAAATTCTACTGATGAACTAAGGACTTTAGGTTTGGATGCTTAAATGTGTCTGTATGCTTTCTGGAAAGCATCTCACACAATTAAAACTGCCAAAATATAAACAACAGAATTTCAAATGACATTAACAGGATTGAAAGGGAGTTCAGTACTGTAAGAAGTTAATTATTTGAGCTGGGCAAGGGAATGAAAAAAAATGTTTGACCCCCAATGAGAGTTCCACAACTGCTTTTGATGGAGGAACAAGAGTTAAGAGAAGGGATGGGGAAATAGACATTAATTTTCTGGAAAAGGTAATTTCTTTTAAGGGATATTTTTAACATAATAGGATTGCTGGACTGCAGTTATGACTGATTTGAACAGCATAGTAGTTCAGCACAGTAGCATAGGATTTTTTTTTCTTTTAAATTTCATTTCACAGGTCAGTCACAAATTGTAGCCTCTAGAATGTTACCTAACTAATGATGGATGCAAGTGTCCCTGCATTTAACTTTCATATAGGGTCTCTGAACTCTAGGAATTACCATCCTGCAACTAAACCTGGTACATTCTTGTAGGTGAAGAAATTTATTGGAGAAGTATAAGCCAGACACAAGATTTTGAATCATGCCCTGTTTGATTCTTAACAAAAAGGAAGATCTGAACGAAATATGGAATTTCCATCCTGGAGCAAAACATATAAAAAAAAGTACTTTACCTATGATGGGAGCTGCTTCTCTAGAGAGAAGGCTTCTTTATGCTAAAAAGCTAGTGTATTAATTTGTAGATTCATAGAAGTTAGGGGCTGGAAGGGACTTCGGAGACCATCAGGTCCAGCCCCACTGCTCAAGGCAGGAAAGACTGCTGAAGTCAGATGACCCCAGTGAGGTGCACCTTCAGTCGTTTTTTGAAGATCCCCAGGGAAGGTGATTGTGCCACCTCTGGGGGGAGTCTATTTTAGACTCTGGACACATACACTGAAAAATAATAGGGGAAAAATAAGTCACAGCAAATACATAACTTGCAGTCAATCTTCATAGTTTCATAGATGGTAGGGTCAGAAGGGACCTGAGCAGATCATCAAGTCTGACCCCTGCCATGGCAGGAAAGGGTACTGGGTCAAACAACCCCAGCAAAATGTTCATCTAGCTTCCTCTAAAAGACCCCCAAGTTGGGAGCGAGCACCACTTCACTTTGGAAGTTGGTTCCAGATCCTAGCCACCCTAACTGTGAAGTAGCACCTGATGTCCAGTCTGAATTTACCCTCTGCCAGCTTGTGACCGTTATTTCTAGTCACTCCTGGTGGTGCTCGGGGGAACAGGGACTCCCCCAAGGCCTGATGTTCCTCTCTGACTAGTTTGTAACAGGCCACTAAATCCCCCCTCAGCCTTTTCTTGTGGTCCCTTAGCTTCTCTTCATAGGGCCTGCCCTGCTGCCCCCTGATCATGACAGTGGCCTCCTCTGGACCCTCTCCATGTTGTCCACATCCCTCTTGAAGTGCGGCACCCAGAACTGGATGCAGTACTCCAGCTGCGGCCTGCCAGTGCCGCATAGAGGGGGAGGATCACCTCCTTGGTCCTGCTTGAGATGCAGGACGCATGACAAGGTGTGGTTGGCCTTTCTGACTGCATCCCCACACTGCTGGCCCATGTTCATCTTGGCATCAATGATGACTCCAGGATCCTTTTCTGCCTCTGAACTGATGAGAAGGGAGTTCCCCAGCCTGTAGGTATGGTGCTGGTTCTTCTTCCCCAGGTGCAGCACCTTGCACTTGCCAGTGTTGAAACCCATCCTATTCTTATCCACCCATCCATGTAACCTGTCTAGGTCTGATTGTAGCCTGTTCCTCCTGTCTAGCGTGCCCACGTCCCCCCCATCCTTTTCTCTGAGGGAGAAAAGTTTTTATACTGTATACATGTAGGTACATGCAAAATGAGCCTCTGTGGACAAACAGTGGAAGTAATCATGCTGTATCAGGTAAAAGTTCTACAGAATTTTGAAGAAATTAGATTATGTGGGTACTTGGAAACTCTAACAGATTTCTAAACAAATGTTAAGAACTTAAAAAGAATAGAGATAATTTTAGCAGCTTGGAAAAAGTACAATTATCATGGGAAGCTCAGATCTTTAAATAAAACTTTGCAGTTGCCTTCTGTTTTAGTGTTTTTAGCTTAATAGGAAGTAACCTATAGCCAACTGCCTATGAATTACTGCTTTTCCAGGTTACAACAGCTATAAATCCATCCTACTGTACAGGCTGGGAAAGGTTACGATCAGTCTTGTCCCAGGAGTTCTTAGACTGGCATATAAATCTCTGCACAGCCTTGAACTGACAGTACTTTGGCAGTTAGTACTCAGCAGGCCCTACAGAGAGCCAAAGCATGCAAATCATTGTGGTTTAAGAGCACTGACAGGATGCTGAGCCTGTCTACTTTGTCTGACATCAGAAATAGTTTGCCACATAAACTGCTTAGAAAAGTAAGCTTCAGATCTACTGCAATACTAGGAATTTGTAAGGAAGACAGCTTACAGAAATGTAAACACAATGTAAACAAAATAAATTTTAAGAGTGGGAAAGAAACCCTTAAATCCAACCAAAGGTTCTCTTCTCTCTGTTCCTTGCTATAAATAGCTTCAATTACAGTACAATACTCCTTTTCAATGCAAGTTCACTAGTCATCTTAATTATCTGCATTATTGCAGGTTTACAGAAAAAGCATTCCATCTTGTGCCTTGGAAACAGTTACCAATTTTTAGAGCAGAACAAGGGCTTCTGAAACAGATTCAAGAAGAAAAAGGATTAGAGTCAGAACCTGGGGCCGAATTAGAAAAGTATATGTTTGCTGTATACAAGATGTATAACTGCATTTAGAGTCTGGGGCATTGCCATGAACTTTGTCCAATTTCCTCACTGTCACACACACATGCCAAAGTGTAATTTACACTTCATTGGTGAATTTGCCTGAACAAATATACAGGAGACTACATCAAAAACAAAAAGACAATAGCATAACCGTGGGATGAGAGCAACTAGGGGAGTAGCCCTAGGTGCCACTTCTGGGAGGATCATATAAATAGCCACCAGAAGGCTACTTATAGCTTCAAGAAGGATGTGGAGAACCTGGAGAGGGTCCAGAGGAGGGACACTCGTATGGTTGGGGGCCTCTGTGGCCAGCCCTATGAGAAGAAGCTGAGGGACCTGAATCACTTCAGTCTCCACAAGAGGAGACTGAGGGGGGATCTTGTGGCTGCCTACAACCATATCAGGGGCCACTAGCAGGGATTCAGGGAAAGTCTGTTCACCAGGGCCCCCCTTGGGGTCACCAGGAACAATGGCCACAAGCTGAGGGAGGATAGGTTTAGGTTAGATATTAGGAAGAACT
>NW_017728918.1:60855549-60874693 GCF_001723895.1 Crocodylus porosus | reverse complement strand
AGGCACCTGGCTGGGGTCTTAGGACCCCTGCCACCTCCAGTGCTCCTTCCTGCCCATGGCAGGGGGTTGGACTAGATGACCTGTTTAGGTCCCTTCCGACTCATTGATTCTATGATTCTATGATTCAGAATAGCAGCAGCTGACTATGCTGCCACATCAGTATCATGGCAGCCACTGCTGGACTAAGTGTTGCCTCTGCAAAGAAGTGGAGTGCCAGGGAGAGGGGGTAAAGCAAAGTAGCAGTAACCAGAGTATGTAAAAAGATTTAAATGTTTGACTATCTTGCCTCATAATGTACCTCCAGATCTAGGTCCCTGACGTGCAACTTCCACCAAGTTATTAGTATCTGACTCAAGTTAAAAGGACATGAGTATGTTCATTCTCCAGAATCCTTGAACAAAAGTTGTGTGTCAATTTAAGGTAGCATGGGAGTCAAGTACTATATTATAGCACCATTTCAGAAATGATCTCAGAGGGCTGAGCCATGTAAAGGTGTTTTGTGTTTAAAAACAGAGATTAATACATCCTTCAAATTGTCACTCTTAATTTACAGATTCAGAAACCTATCCCAAGTTATTGGCATTTGAGCCTTGTTTTATGTGGCTATTTAAATGAATTAACATAATGTGTCCTTTAGTCAGCTTTACTGATGTATGCCTTTTTTGTCTTCTTCATCTTGTTAGCATATAATGATACCTGTATTTTTGCCATCTTTTGATTTTGGTATGGGAACACCCTCCCTGTGCTAATAAAACTCAGCTATTACCCTCTGACACACTAGGATGTATCTGGGACTTCTGCCTAGTAAACCAGAAGGAGGTACTAAGCCTATAAACATTCTTATTTTCAAGATGGAAACAGCACCTGCCCAGCTCAAGCATTTGCTGTTTCCCTGTACACAGACCCTCCCCCAATCATAAAGACAAAATAATGTCTGGGTTAGCTTACAAAATAATGGTGCTCCAAGCTAGTGTAGCAGGCTTGTTTTTCGGAGCTTGGGTTGAGTCCCAGGCTTGAAAACTTGACGTTTTGATTGGTGGAGCCCATCCACCAATCAGGAGGCAGCAAGAACAGTTAAGTCATGCCCCTTTCCTGAGGGGAGGGGCAGAAGAGTTCTCCGCCACCCCACCCCACCCCACCCCAGACCAGACCAGACCTGACCTGACCTGATTGAAGACTGCAACACTCAGGTCCAGAAGACTTCAGGGGCAGAGCCCTGGGGAGTATAAAAGGAGTTGCATGCCCAGCACAAGGGAACACATCTGGGAGAGAGAAAAGAGAAGAGCAGGGCTTAGAAGATCTGAGGAGAGCTGCTCAGCAGGGCAAAGCAGTAGCCCAGAAGCACCCCGAAGATTTCCATAAGTGGGGAATAGCGGACAGCTCCAGCAGCTAGGCTCTTGGTGTGCAGCATGGCACACGGCATCCAGACCCTGGGAGCTGTCTCAGGTCTGCAACGTCTGGCAAGCGGCCAGAGATACAGTGCACAGGCCAGTGCATGGAGTAGGACCTTTGGAGCACTTGGACGGCTCAGGTCCTCGACCCCGGAACAAGGCTGGGAGCTCGGTGCAGGAGGCGCTGCATGGAGGGTCTGGGAGCTGACTGAGCCTTGTGCTGCATGGGGCAGCCCAGGCCTCTGACCAATAGCAAAAAGTTGAGTCCAGAGAACCAGATGGTGCTTGGGCTACTGAGCCAGGAGACAGGGCCGAGCCAGAGGCCCCAGAAGCCCTGCATAGCGGAGCCCTGTTCCAGGCGATAGCGACTCCCCCAAAACCCACTGCAGGTGAGAGAGTAGCTTGGTGCAGAAGACAAGGGCCACCCTCCAGGCCTGGGAGCCATGAGTTGCAGGGAAAAGAGGATTCCCACAGAGGGGCGGACTCCCCACCTGATTAGTTAAGGGCTCCTGAAAGTAGAGGTGCCACTGGGAGGGCCCCCCTAAAGTTACCAGCTTCTTTGTAGGGCTTGGGAAAAGCCCAAGGGCATTGGGGTTTCCCCTTGGGATTAAGTTTATCTTTGGGGTTTATCTGTTTCAGATCAGATACTTACCTGTGACTTACCTGTATCTGGAGCACTGATATAAGGTTTTATGTCATTTACCCAGAGGGTATTGTTTATGTTACTGGTTTAGATATCTTAAAAATATATATATACACACATTATATGTATGTTTATATCTGTGTTCCTTTCCCTTGTGATAAGTTAATGTAAATAAATGTGTATGTAGTTAAGTCCCCTGACTGTCCTGGCCTGGTTTCTATAGGGACGGAGGGAAACTGAGCGGTCTGCAGTTCCCACCCCACAGCACACCTGCCAGCTAACAATCCCCTTCAACTGGAGAAGGGGAGTATATACCCAAGTTACCTGGGCTACACTAGTTACTGTATAACCTCCCCACCTCAAATGTCAATGGATAATTGCATATAGGCCTTGTCCCCAAAATTTCATTTACATTACTATGCAGTTGTGAACAGAGTTTCTGCAAGCTAAAGCACCCTGGGTTCAAATCTCTCCTAATCTTCACAGACCTCCCTTTCCCTGTTCGTCCTGCTACTTTCCACATGTCTCCCTCCCAATTTCTCTCACCAAAATTCACTCAACCGTCACTTCTTCCTCCTTTCCATTTCAGCTTTGTTACAGGCTGCAAATTTTAAATACTTTTCAGGAAGATTGCTCTTCCTTTCACACCCCATTAATGAACCAATGATTATATATTAAAAAAGGAACTTGACATTCCCAAATCAGCTGAAGTGGAGCTATTTCAAATTTCCATAAAACTGCAATAATTTCTTGTAAAGCCCCAATTCTGTAAACACTTACTCACGGAAACATATTAGTGGGTTCACAGAATTCACTGGGGACAACTCACATGTATAAAGTGAGTTAGTACTTGCAGGATTAGTCTCTTAAACAGCTGTCTCTGAAGTAATTAATGTACTATTAATAATACCAAATTAGTTCAGATTGCATTTTGCAATTAGAAGCACCTCAAAAGAGTTTATGTAGAAGCCAATTAACCAGTTGTCAGAAAATGTTTGAACCTGATGACACTAAATAATACTAAAGCAAAGCCCAAGTATGACAGTAAAATATTACTGCAAGACACATTTTTCCTACTAGTTTTCAGTCTTTTCAGACCAAGTAATCACTTATAGCAGTTAACTATTTAGTTAATTTGTCATCTTGGCTTTCCAGCATTCCTTCACTTAGATATTTAATAAAATATGTAATAAACTAATGGCCTTAAATAAGTAGTCCATAAGTGCTCTGCAATTTCAAAAAGTTGGGTGCCTATATTTAACCGTGCCTGAAAAACAGGCTCTTGGCCTTATCTTTGTTCTTGGCTTGATTCAGCTTGTTATTAGCAGCAGAAATTTCTCTACACAGCTCTACAATGCATTTTATTCCTGATCAGACACACTGGCCTGTTTTAACAGAGTGTTAATTATGTCCAGCTTTACAGTTGCTTTGTAAGGAGTACTAGCAGAAAATAAAGTCTAATTAAATTCTCATATTTCATCCATGACCATAGCTCCTGACGATACCTGTTGAAACCATTCTGTATACATTTATCTATCTACTATAGTCCTCTCTGCAGACAACTTATGTCCATAAAGATTACATTTATATCTACATACTTTTTCCCAAAAATGTGCAGTGCATATCTCATGCAAATATATGTCCACACCAGGTTTCCAAGATGAAAAAATGTGCAGTTTGAATTATGTGCCTGTTTACCTACTTCACATGAGATTACCATATTTCCTCATTAGCTGGCAGACTTAAAGAAGAATGTCTGACAAGATGATTTGGAAGTCCAGTTCTTAGGAAGGACTTCTGAAGAAGAAAAGCAAGTCAAGGAATTTAGGACATTTTAATTCTTTTCTCTTTTCCTTGCATTATATTTGGTTATGCAAGTAAAAACATGATTTTTAAAAAGTACTTGCAGTATGGTTCCTTTCTGAACAGAAAGAAAGAAAGAACAAGCCAAAGCTGCTCACTATTTACATTACACTTTCAATTTTCTTTGGTCAAATTCACACAGTTGCAAGAGTCAAGCATCTAAAAGCTAAGCAATCTTATTTCAGCTCCCTTATATGTATCCATTGTGAATTAGCATTTAATTACATGATACATTTTTTCCACCGCTACCTCATTCAAGGAACAAGTCCTTTCAGTTTCTTTTTTTTTCTTCAGATTTTATTTATCACAAACCATCCAAACCCTGCTTTGAACAGAAGATTATTGATTTCCTCATGGGTGTTTATGTGATACTGTCAAAAAATCAGGGTGCTTCAGGCATTAATACATTTATCCTCACAAGTGCCCTGTGAAACTAGCTCATAGTATGCTCATTTTACTACTGGGAAACTAAAGCAGAGATATTAAGGCCAGAATTGTTACTAAAATCCACCAGTTTTGGCTGCCCAATTTGAGACACATTAGGGTCCTATTTTAGAAAGAGCTCCTTTATATCACACACAAACACACATATATACATATACATGTACAGATAACAGACTGCCAATGTGGGCTCACCAGATTGTCTTGAGATACTTACCCTGGGCTAGAAACAGTGCCAGTGACTCTGAGCGACCCCAAGTGTGGATCAGGGGAGCCCTGCCCTGTGGAAAAGGAGAAGCCAATCTAAAGACGGGGTTTTCAATCCCCTCATTCGCATGGAAGGGAGATGGCCAGGGCTGTGGGCCCACCACCCTGAGCCCTGGTTGGCCAGTTTGCAAGCCAGGGAGGTACTGCCGGAGGGGATAAAAGCAGCAGCCGAACTGGTGTGTGGGGGCTCCTGACAGTGACTCCGGGGAAGGACACAGGAGGCCTAAGAATTGCTGGGGTGAGCTGACCCAGCAGAAAGAGCAGAGAGACCCCTCTGAAGAGCCTCGAAGGCCCTGGGAGAAGAAGGCAGTGGCAGTCGACCGTGCTTCCAGCCCTGCAGCAGAAAGGGAGCCCCAGTCAGGGCTTGGGGCAGAGAGCTGGTGCCCCAAGGCCCCAGCAAGTGTACCAGATGTGTCGGGCATCCTGAAGGCTAGGGGTGGCAGTCTCCACTGTAGAAAAGAAGCAGTGGCCAGGAGTGTAGGCGGGATCCTTATCTGGAGCAAGGAGCTGGGCTGGTGAGTTGAGGAAACCCCTTACCTTCCCTGGAGAAGCGGGACAGCAGCAGGCAAGGCATTGGGATCCTGAGGAGCAGCAGAGCACCAGGACGAGGGTCCCTGGGAGCTTGAGGGGCAGGGCCAGCACTTGGAACAGGATTGATGAGGCATGTGGGGTGCTCAGCCAGTCATCTGGAGCAGGGGTTTAATTAGTAGCACATAGACAGTTCTTTTTGCGAGCCAGTCACTACACCAGGATGAGCTAGTGGATTTCACAGCTATTTGCTAGCAGTAGATGCACGTACATCTCAGGACTCCAGGGTTCTGTTCTAGTAGTAATTATACACTAATTTTCCTCTATGACCTGAGTCTGTGCCTCTCCCCTTCTATGCTTTCTCACTCTCCAGTTTCTGTCTAGCCACCCCACTGTGCCTGGCATCTCCTCCCTCTACCCCTACCAAGCACACATCCATATATTCTCTCCAGTCCATTACTTGGATGCTTGTCCCCCTCCCCTGACTCAGATCCTCATACTGTTATCTATCCTTTCTGTACAAGCCTCACACTTTTCTATTCCAGGCAATTTGTATCTCTTTTTTCAATTATGAACTTGGCCCCAGCAGTGTGAGCACCAAGATTATCAAAGACAGCCCCCTTGCTCCCAAGTCTTTACTGACATTCCTATAGAACAGGACAGCAGGATTTTCAATGCAACTTCTCAGGCCTGGGATCAGGAGGATGGAGCATGTTCAGCAAAGACAGAACTTTTGGAGTGTTTAGCTGCCAGACGCATTCAAACAAGCCCCTTCTCAGTGTATGGCTACAAGTTTTTTTCACAATATCATGCTTTTTCACTGGATCAGGGAAAGGCCTATCCCAGGTACAGGACAAAACAATGCATGGGGTTCTAGAGTTTCTTTCCATAACTGGGGACATCTTTTTTAACAGATAGACAAAACAACATTTTACTGAGGCTTATTCTTGGAAACAGCCCAGAAATGTTAACTGAAATTTTATAAAAAATATTTTAATTTGATGCACATGCCTCACATGCTACATTTTGACCCAAACTTACAAGCAACTGAAAGCAAAGTCCCAGATGTCAGGGAACTTGACCAATATCCAGTGCCATTACTATGAGCTCCACATGTAGTTCATTTGATAGCCTTAATTACCAATGACAAGAAAGTAGTACCACAGCTTTTGCTAGCAGATATCTATAATTTTTTACCCTCACTTAATGGCTTACAGGTGAAATCTTCCTCCCTACCACCAATGATGTTTTTAGGAGTTTTCATGTTGATTCCAAAGGGGACAGAATTTAATTTCAATTAACTCAAAATACAAAATTATTCTTCTTGCTTTCTGTATGCCAATTGTAGATAGCAGTCTTGTATTACACTGTGACAAAACTAGCGTGCTATCTATACCCACAGCAACAAGGGATTTCTTCTGGGGTAGGAACTAAATGCTCATAACTGAAAATAGAAAAAGTGATAGACATTTTGAGGGAGTACAGATCTCCCCCATGGGTCCACTTGTAAGTTTGTAAGACCCTGGAAGAAAGTCTGCAAGTTCTGCCAGAAAATTACTGAAGAAATAAGTCTCCATCAGTTAGATTTCTATAAATTTTTACAGAAGATTCCTTGTTAAGCCAAGGTCTCCAAAATATTTAAGGAAAAAAAAAACAAGCCAAGTCTAAATACAAATAACTGCAGTCTTATGTGATTGAATAGTTCTGCTTGCTATACTAAAACAGTATCTATTTTCAACAGCAGTTGACTTAATCTCATTCCTGTGCTAAACTGAAAATAACTATATTACTATTAGCAGCTTAGTCACCTGCTACTCACATTTAAGTTAAATGACATTTGCTTAAACTCCCCAATTAACTAGTCTTTAAACAGGCTGTAAACACATCCAGTAGCGGTTTTTTATGCTCCTCCATTTAACTTGCATTTTCTTTTAATAAACATTTGATTTTTCTCTAGATAAAATCTTGTGAGACAGATTCTTGGCAGATTTGCACAAGCTGAGGATATGGCCCTCTATTAATTACTTTAATTTTTAAAATCTGTTTAATTAAAACAAAGTTTGTAGCTTGATTCAGAGCTACCTCAAAAACTGTACAAAACTATTGCCTGAAGTTTTCTAAACTTTGAACCATTTGCTGGTAAAAATACTTCAGTCATCACCACAGTACAGCTGTTTTCATTTACCTTTACCTTGCTTTTGCTTTTTGTGGTTAAGGCCCCCTACTTTCACTGATCCTCATTTATCAGGGAAATGATTAGGGTAAAGCATCTATTACTTCCTGACTCATTCCAGAGAAAGGCAGCAGCATGGTTTCCATGTAAGCTGCTTTGATATTGCATTCATAAGTGAACAAATAACCACAACACCACAGATACAGGATCTACAAAACATTTCACAACAGCTGAGTTTAGCTTTTCCTGCAGTTATGAGCTAGAATTAAATATCCAAAATCTCAAAACCCACTATCTAAGAACTGTAAGCCATTGCCAGCCCTCTGAAAGCTCATGCTCTTTCAGAAATGCATGTATAGGCAAGGAGACTAGGCTGTGGACAGACATCACAGTTGTTGTACTATGTACCCCTTCATAGCACTACAAAAATCAGGTGTACAGACATGTACCCTACTTGTAGTGCTACAGAAGTGGCAAAAACACTAAAAGAGTATTTCTGAAAGATAAAATATCTTCTCTCTGCCATGTTTTGTAGTCCCAAATGTAGCACAGATACATATAGTGCCACAGAGGATCTCATCCCTGAGAATCCTTTTATACTCTGCTTTTTTAGGGCCTGCAACTTTGATCATTAGTATGGTAAGGTCCACTGCCAATCGCTGACAGCCTGCCCTGCAATTATTCCTTCCTTAATAAAGGAGAGGATAGGCTGTCATGGAATCATAGAACCATAGAAAATGAGGGATGGAAGGAACCTCAGAAGGTCACCTAATCCAACCCCCTGCTCAAAGCAGGACCAGCCCCAACTAGATCATCCCACCTAAAGCTTTGTCTAGCCAGGTCTTGAAAACCTCCAAAGATGGAGATACCATCATCTCTCTGGGTAACCTGTTCCAGTGTTTTACTACACTCTGAGTGAGAAAATTCTTCCTAATATCTAACCTAAACTTCCCTTGCTGCAACTTGAGCCCATTGCTCCTTGTTCTGTCATCTGCCACCACTGACAACAGTCTACAATCCATACTCTTTTGAACCACCTTTCAGGTAGTTGAAAGCTGCTATTAAATCCCCCCCTCAGTCTTCTCTTCTTCATACTAAATAAGCCCAGTACCCTCTGTCTGCCCTCAAAAGTCATGTGCCCCAGCCCCCTCACCAACTTGGCTGAACTCTTTCCAATTTGTCCACATCCTTTCTGTAGTGGGGGGTCCAAAACTGGATACAGTACTCCAGATGTGGCCTCACCAGTGCTGATAGAAGGGAAGAATCACTTCCCTTGACCTACCAATACAACCCATTATGCTTTTAGCCTTCTTGGCAACAAGGGCACACTACTGGCTCATATTCAGCTTCTTGTCCACTAGAACCCCTAGGTCATTTTCTGCAGTCAGGTTGGTCAGGCATGAATTGTCTCTGTTAAATTCATGCTGACTGTTCCTAATCATCTTTTTCTTCTTTAATTGCTTAGCAGTGGATTACTTGAGAATCTGCTCCATAATTTTTCCAGGGACTGAGATAAGGCTGACTCATCTTCACTTCCCTGGATCCTCCTTTTTCTGAGTTTTAATATGGGCACTATGTTTGCCATTTTTCAATCATACAGGACCTCTCCTGATCACCATGAGTTTTCAAAGATAATGGGCAGTGGCTCACATCAGCCAACTCTATCAGCACCCTCAGGTGCATCCAGCCCCATGGGCTTGTACACATCCAGCTTTTCTAAATAGTCCCTACCCTGTTCTTTCACCGCTGAGGGCTGCTCACCTCCTCCCCAAACTCTGCTACACGGTGCAGTAGTCTGGGAGCTGACCTTGCCTGTAAAGGCTGAGGCAAAAAAGGCATTGAGTATTTCAGCCTTTTCTGTATCCTCTGTCACAAGGTTGCTCCCCCATTTATTAAGGGACTCGCACTTTCCCTGATCCTCCCCTTGCTACTGACATACTTGTAGAAAATGTCCGTATTACCCTTCACATCCTTTACTAGCTGCAACTCCAATTGCACTTTGGCCTTCCTGACTTCCACCCTGCATGCCCAAGCAACACTTTTATATTTTTCCCTAGTTATTTGTCCAAGTTTCAACTTCTTATATGCTTCCTTTTTGTGATTTAGTTTACTGAAAGTTTCCCTGCTAAGCCAGGCTGGTCTTCTGTCATACTTGTTAGTCTTCTTGGATATCTGGATGGCTTGTTCCTGCACTCTCAGTAAAACTTCTTTAAAGAGCAATCATATGGCTCTTTTACATAAAGTGCAACTCCTCCTCCTCTTTTCCCGTCTGTCCTTCTTAAACAATTTGTACCTATCCATGACAGTGCTCCAGTCATGCGAGCTATCCCACCAAGTCTCTGTTATTCCAATCACATCATAGTTCTGTGACTGTCAGTGATTGGGCTTATTAACAGGCTTCCATCCTGAGGCAGATGGAGGAGAAAAATGGAGGAGCAGCCCATTATTGCCCCCTGACTAGAGAACATGCCTTTCTGGTAACTTCACAGCTCTCTAGACGAGAGTCTCTGATCATATGTATATGCCTTGTAATACTTTGTTTCTGTAGTGCTGCAAAGTGCATCAGCAATTGTAGCGCTACAAATGCACATGATATAAATGTGGAGAAAGAAAAAAATCAGCCCTGAAAGATGAACATTTTCTATTAAAACTAGTTTGTCTCTCTTTAGATTTTTCTTTCAGCATCTGCTTTAGAGTTTGGAGATGTGAGACAGTCAAGATAGCATTCAATTCCAGGCAAATCTGAAAAGAAAGTTTCACAGATGGAGAGGAAGGATGTAGGGGAGACCAAATTCATTTTTGTTACGTACAGATGAAATTCCAGTTAAAGTTCTTATACTCTACCTTCTTATATAGGGGGCAAGTATATTCCCCCCCCCAAAAAAAATCCCTCAGGTAAGTGATAAATCTATATTTTTGATAGGTAATTCACCTTAGGTGCATCTACATGTGCACTTTACAGCAGAGCTGACTAATTAGCTTTGTAGTAAAGCAGCACTGTTTACATGTATACAGTAAATTAATTAACACTGCTGTAGGATAATACTGTCCAGGATAAGTACTATCCTACAGTGGAATAGTTAGGTGCACCGAACACACATGTAGACAGTGATGGCCTGTCTGGGGAACAAGGATGCCACCCCTGGCCCCCAGCTTGCACAAGGTTACAGGCTGACCCCCCAGATCTCCTGCCAGCCCACGATTACTCTGCCCCTGCCCAGCATGCTGTGGTCCCACACACACGTGTTAATGCATCTTAGAGAAATAAACTCTGGTGTGAACTGTGCCAGAATATACTGCAACATGCTAATTGCAACATGCACAAAACATATGTTTTATGCATAATAATATGCTGCAGGCTGTTTTCTCTTAATATTGTCTTTTTTCAATATGAAAGGGCTTAAGAGAGCAGTAATAATGGATAAGTTTACAGTTCTTAGACTTACATGTTAAGTAGGATTTTTAGACTCCCAGGTCACTTAAGGAATTTTGAAAATACTGTTTTTTCTTACTCCTTCTTTCATTAGCAGTTTCTGCATTTCTATTGTTATTTCTAAAGGGTACAGATTATTATTTCCATTGAAGACAAAGAAGCTGTCCATTAATATCAATATTATTTCAGTTAAAAGTATGGGCAAATCAAGGAATAATTTTAGTTTTGCCCAGAACTGTTCAAACTATACCTTCTTAAGTAGGAACATCTGAAGCATTTCAGAAGACAGCAACTTTTCCTTAACTCTGCTAATTGGACTTAATTCTTTGGAGTTACTTGTTAAACTGAGAGTCAAATGCTGACTTTTATTATTTATTATACTCCTTTTCTTGCAATTTCATCTAAATATTGGTTTTAAGCAGCCTGTGGTTAACCATAAAAAATTCATAATGTTCCTCAAGTCCAGTTGTAATACATTATCTGATCTGACAAAACCCATTTCTAGAATGTCAACACTTTTTCAGTTTTATCTTCTTTTTTATCTTGTGTTTTATAACTTCTTTGACCTAGGAATAAAGGTGATATTAAGACAGAGGGGGTGACTTTCAAGCGTTAGAAAGCAGACAAAGTGATGTTGCATCATATTTCTAATATGGATACTGCTCATTTTTCTCTAATCCACATCTTAGAGAAATATTGGTCAGCTGAAGTTTATTGGGCAGTTACTGTACATTCAGGGAAAAGATACAGTAACATACCTGGCAACAACCATAACTTATATATAAGAATCAAGATGGAGGACAAGCACTATTTTCTCTATAAAAAAATGTTTCTAAATAAGCACCTGACAGCCTCACATTGTTATCTCCCTCCATAAGGATATTGAGATATTTACCAAATAATGACATTTGCTTAATTGCAACTGCTAGCAAATAGTGCTGATGCATAATGGGATTTTAGAGGAAGACATTAATTGAAATTGTTTCTTTTCTACAGAGTGTAGAACAGAGCAAAACATTCCATATGTTTCACATTTCATTATTTGCAAGAATTTGGCATAATTTTGTTCGTCTATCCCTTTGGATCATATTTAAATGTATTCGTCTCAGTATGCTTACTGGCATGGGGGCTTTTTTCTTATTGAAAGAAGTGGAGCCATAGAAGTATTCAAAGTACAAAACTTATGAAATTTATTGTATACCTAATCCTCCCCCACCCAAAAAAATAAACAATTGCTACCTGTATAAAGAGAATTTTCAGTAAAGAATATGTATATATTTATATCTATATTTTTTTTCAGTAAAGAATATATCTCTATATTTATTCCTGTTATTTTTTTCCATCCCAAAATACTGACAGCCAGTAATTCAATTGAAAAGGAAACAGGAAATGATGGGGAAAAGAAGGCAGTGTTCGGAGACTAGATTAGGAAGAGGAAGTGGACCAGCAACTTTGTCCAGAAGACTTTATTCTAGCAGTACCAAAGAGAGAATACTAATGGAAAAGGATGATTATTTTCACAAGCTAATCTTGCAAGGAAAAATAAAAGAACGTCAAATGCTTCAGGGAATGTCATGGTGAAAAACATCTTCATATCTGCCAGGATTTTCTCCAGTTAAAAGGCTTCTGTTCCAACATTAGAAACTTATGCAAGAGTTACTTCAAAGATAGGAAGCCCAAATTCCTATTTCTAGGCTGTAAAAAAGCTATCCAAATTTACTGAGATAAATGCCACTCCCAAACCTCAGTCATGAACTGGAGCCCCTACATGTATTTTTTTTCCTTGTACTGTGTTAAAACAACATGAAGGATATTTCAATTTGCACTTGATCACAGTGCCTACAGGAACCTGGAAAAAAATGCGGATTGGCATAACTGAGGAGCAGTCTAGCCAGATGCCTTTTCTGCTTGCTATTTGCCACATCAGAAAAGGCAAGTGCATTAGAAGTCCATACACAGGATCTATGCCAGCTAATCATCATATTAACATTACATTGACCCTTCCTGACACAATCAAACCCAAATCTTTAAAGGCAGTTTACATTGACCATCACACCTAGAGCACTCTGGCCTATAATCGAATAGGCATTGAAATATTTTCTTATGACACTACTATTCCTATATGAAAATAAATTATATTGTAACTAGGTGCAACTTTGCTGTCAGCACAGCTTCTGATAAGGGATATCAGAGAGAAAGGTATAGACAGAATTTGAAAACCCCAAACAAATACATTTCATCTTTATCTTATCTCCAGTATTCTTCAGGAGGATGGGACTTTGTTCAGTGCTACCTCTGGAGTGCCTACCTTTCTTACACATAAGTCTTCTTTCCTTTCAAAAGAAATGAACAACACATTTCCTTTTCTGCTCTGCTAAGGGTACTGATACACACAGTACTGTCTACATACAAGTGATGGACTGAAATGGGAATGCTTTTCACAGAGTGAGAGACAGGCAGGGAACACGCAGTTCTGTGCTTCAATAGTTCAGGCATTTCACTTGCATGAAATCTTTTTTCCTCCACAGCCAGTAATTCACCTGAACATTATAATGAAATCGGTTTATTTAAAACTAAAAAATCTTTGTTTCTACTTAAGTACCAAAAGCTCAGGTCCTTTTCTTTGTCCTCCTCCAGATTAGAGGCTTGAGGAGATAGAATCCCATTTAATAATTGGGCAGTGTGGAGCCTTTCTGTATTCCAAACTTTTTATTTATAAATTATTTGCTTAAAAGAAAGTTCAACAGATATTTGTCTTTAATTAAGTTTTCTTGTCAAGTACCCTGAGACAGTACTGCAAAGTTGCATGCCTCTGACACAAACTGAAATATTTGTCATAAGTATCAAGGGAAGACACATGGTGCTGAAGTCATTTAAAAAAACAAACAATCTTTAAATAGACAGTAGTGTTGCAGGGAAGCGTAGCTACTTGACTCAACGATAATAAGTCATAGAGCGTTGATGCCTCCCTCAGAAAGAACCTCTAGTTGGACACACAGCTAGATAAGGCTGTTTACCACTTCAACTGACAATACGCCCAGCTGTGGGCGATCGCTGATCAGGCATGGTCACCTGACACGGAGGCAAAGTCCAGAGCCAGGTTCTCAGGGAGATGAGGGTCCAAACCAACCCCAGCCATACATAGGGGTGGCTGGGAAATGGAGCCCACTGCTGACCAGACTTTGCCCATCCTTGCTTTAAAGGCTAGGCCCAGCCTGTAGTTCTCTGTTTGGGCAAGGACTTAGGTACTTACTCCTGATCTCTGTGCACTTCCCTGCTTTACCTGTTGGAACTCTGGTTTTGAATTTTGACTCCTGCCTCTGGCTCTGGTTCTGACGTCTCACACATCCTGACTCTGGGCTTGGGTCCTGATTTCTCCTTCTGACTCCTGGCACATCCAGACCGTGGCTTTGACTCCTGATTCTAGTTCTCCACACTCTGGGCAGGGGCGCGCAAGCAGGGGATCATGGCTCTGCCCCGGCTCCTGGCAGCAGTAACTGCCTGGTCTGGAGCACAATCCCCTGCCTGTGTGCCCCTGCCTGGAGCATGCAGGCTACAGATCATGGCTCTGCCCTGGCTCTGGAGTAAGCTGCCCGCATTTCAAGATCCCAGAGGCTCTGGAGGAGCCCCCTGCCCTACTCTGCCATGCATGCTGCAGCTGGTCTCCATGCTTCAAAATGGTGGCAGGAGTGCTTGAACTAAAGCTGGCTGGACCTGCTCGGAGTCGCTCTAATTAAAGTGCCACCCCCCACCCGATCCCCAGACCACGTGTAAAAGTGCCTGTAACTACTAAAAGTGGTTATCCATCTGACAATTTGGCTTAGAGGGGTTGCCATATACAGGTTATTTGTTTGTAGTGGGTTCCAGCATGTCCCAACACTTTAAACAAAGAAATACTAGTGGTATTTCAGGAATTAGCTGGACTTGTTATAATGGCAACAATTGTGTGTCAAGTGACCTGATGGTTTTATTCCAGTGGATGAAAAAATACCACCTAGCTCCTTCCTACACAGTACTTTTCACCAAGAAGTCTTAACTATCCACATCACAAACTAATAAATAAAATCATTGCCACCTAGTACGATCCTTTTCTAACTAACATCTGTCATGGTCTGGGTAGACACATTAATCTGACAAAAATAGTTGAGTCTGCTGTTTGTGCTGATATATCAGTATAGTTTTCAATAATTGCCTTGCCACTGTCTTACCCACAACATATACATGCCACACATACCAAAAACTAAGCAATCTATTTTCTTTAAAAAAAACCCCAAACAAATGAACTCCCCCCCACCCTACCCCTAAGTAGTCATATGGGTATTTCTACACTTAAAACCAAAAAGAGGTACTTAGCTGTGTTAGTCTGAAATCCAAGTATTAATCTTAAAGCCAACAGGTGCTATTGCAGTTTATGTAGGGAAATGTAGCTCGCTCTGGTCCCCTTATTTGTATAACCCATGGCAACACCAGATTCAGCATCGGAAGCAAAATTCCTTCAGGACCACTTGTCCTGGACGAATTCTTCTGGGACTGTAGGAAGCATTCTCAGACCAAACTTCATGCTCCCAAGCTAATAATTTAAAAGCTACATGAACAACATCTTTGAGTTGCAGTGTAGACACACTTACTGAAAAACTATTATACTGAAACTTAATTGCTAATGGAAATTTTTCATTTTATACCACTAAATAGTTAGCATGCCCCATAAGTCAAAAATGAGAGGAACACACACTTGCATGTCACGATGCACGGGTAATCTTAGTGAACCCTAACAAGATGCCTAAATTATCATAATTACTAAAAGAGCATTCTGCTATGTCTTCTCTTCCCACATCTAAAAACTTGTCACTACACCTGTTCAGCTCTTTGAATGCTAACATCAGAAAAGCTAGAGACATACCCATTTATAATACTAAAATAAGTTTGAAGAAATAAGAAAAAAAAAGAGGAAAAAAGAAATAGTTTCCTTGACCTCGAACAAGGATGTGATGTATATGCAGTTATGAAATGGGGAGTAAGAAGTACAGAATAATTCAAAGTTAAAAGAAAGAATATAGAGAACTAGAAAATATAGAGGGAAAACAGGACAAGGAAAGTTCAGACTCACCACATTTTGATGTCATATCTATTAGAAGGGATGTCCAAATATAGATTTTCTGAAATTTCTGGAAAATATAAATAAAAAGTGATAACATGGATTTATTCTCTCTCTGCTTTTACCTACAGTTAGACAGAGACTGCATAAATAGAATCTGCTGCCTGCATCTGCTGTGTAATTTAGAGCTGCAAAGAGCCCATTTAGTATGGAAGATGTAAAAACCTTCAGATTCACTTACCAGATCCTAGTTTGAACCATTTATTTTTTAGATTATTTTTGTGACTAATTTACTGCACTGCCTGGGCTGGTTCAGTACATCCACATCACTAGAGGATGTGGCTCTCCCCAGGTAGTGAGAAGGGGACCTTGTCTCAAGTGGCTATGAGGAAATTCAGAGTAAGGTCTTTCTAGTGTCAGGAGAAAGGGAAACTGCCAGCAGCACCTGAAGAAAGATGCTGCTTCTGTATTATTTCCCAAACCACATCTATTTATTGAGCTCACACAACTGCCATCATTCCACAGAGTCATCCTGGATCTACCAACCCAGCAGGGATCCAGGTTTTCTGTTTGCCCCAGAAGAAAGTGGCAAAACATGGATTTTCTTCTTTAAAGGAGAAAAACTTGAGAAACTACAGGTTTCCCCTTGCAGGCTGGCAAAGTGCCAGCCTACAAGGGGCTGCTGATGCTGGGGAGAGTGGGACACAGGGAGCAGGGCGTGTCACATGCATGTGCATGTCACAGCTTAGCAGTGTACTGGAGAGCATTGCCTGCAGCTACCTCCAAGTAACTATGCAGGGGTACAAGCAATGTGTTGAAGGGGGCCACAGGTGATGTGTTGGAGGGTAGGGTGGCATAGGCAATGCATTCGGGGTGTGGGGGGCATGTGCCTCCCTAGATTTCTGCACCCACAGTGGGGCACTGGGCTGAAGTGTAGCTGGACCAATTCTGGGCAGGATGTGCCTCTGTATCCCAGGAGGTGGTACCCAGCATGGGAGGGAGTACTGTGCTACCATGGCCACTAAGGTGAGGCACTCTTTCCCTGCCTGGCAGCAGCAGAGGGCACAACTCCACGCTGCTGCTACCACACCTCACCTTGGTGGGCATGGTGCCACAGAGGTGGCTCCTGCCAAGAGCTGGTCCAGTCAGGCTGCAGCCCCATACCCCATGCCTTGCTGTAAGCACAGAAATCTAGGGGGGCACATACCCCCTCACCCTACCCTATGCATCGCCTGTGCCCTACCCTGCCTTGCCCACACACCTACCCCATTCTCCACGTACCCACTCCTTCCTCACACACTGTTGGGGCTGGGACCTGAAGGTTGGGGGGCAGTGGGTCAAGAGTGAGGGACAGCAGCAGGGCTGGGAGTCAGTGGGGCAGTGGGACACTGTGTTCGGGAGTGAGGGGAAACAGCATGATCAGGGGCAAGGCACTGGCATATCAGGGCTTCTCGGCACCACAAAGCACCGTGGAGACAGTCACAGCTGTACCCTCACCCTGGTGAGTGAAGGGGGCAGGGAGAGCTCAGATTTTCTATGATGAAAAAAAAACAAAATAAAAAAAATGTAGGTATTTAAAATTGATTTTCTTATAATGATTGAGGTACTGGTGGGCTTCCAAATTGCTTTAAAATTGTAAACATATCAATAAAACATTGTGTTAAACTGATACCTATATATATATAGTGGTGTTTCATTTTAATTGCTTGAAAATGCAGACTATGGGGGTTTTAATCAGATAATTTTAGGTTTTTATCAGAGAATTTAGGATATGTAGACAGAGAAAGCCAGGATCACTTCCTATCAGTATTTCTTCCTAGCAGAAAAATGTACAATATCATAGAAAATTTGGGTTGGAAGAGACCTCACTAGGTCATCTAGTCCAACCCCCTGCTCAAAGCAGGGCCATCCCCAACATCACTCTAAATATCACTCCCCAATATCACTCTAAAATAAAGTGCTGCAGTCTTTGTAACCACCCTTCTGGTAGTTGAGAGGGGATTTAATAGCAGCCTACCTGAAAGGTGGTTCCAAAGAGGATGGAGCTAGACTGTTCTCAGCAGTGGCAAATGACAGAACAAGGAGCAAATGTCTCAAGGTGTAGTAAGGGTAGTTTAGATATTAGGAAAAACTTTCTCATGTGGAGGGTAGTGAAACACTGGAACAGGTTACCCAAACAGGTTGTGGAATCTCCATCCTTGGAGGTTTTTAAGACCTATCTAGACAAAGCCTTGGCTTGGATGATCTAGTTGGGGAAGGTTCAGCTTTGAGCAGCAGGTTGAACTAGATGGCTTTTTGAGGTCCCTTTCAGTCCTAATTTTCTATGATTCTATATCAGATAGGGAATATACTTCAGAATTACCTAAACTTGTGTAATGAAACTAATCTTATGTTTTGATGCAAATCTCTTGCACTAAAATAACTGTGTTTGGAGGGGATGAGACAGAGACATGTTCTAATTCCTACGGAGTCTCTGAAGTTAGACACACAAGTTACGCATGTATATCACTTTGCTGAATACTGGCGCACACAAAAGCAGCAATTTGGCCATGCTTCCACTTCAAATTCCTTTCCCTCAACTGCAAAAACTGGTGGGGCATAAAAAACATGGGGGAGGCATGAACGCATGCCATTCTTTCAGACTTCCAGAACCACAATTAGGGGATCATTTACCAATTCTAAAATAGCTCTCTGGACTCATATGCTGTACATGGGAATTTACCCCTAGGTCTTGCTCACCTCCATGAAATATTCAGTAGGCCACCCTGGAATATATGGCTCTGAAACTCAATAGTTTCAGGCAATCACTCTGGACTGGCTGTTGCTCCCACTGACTTCAGTGAGTAAAACACCTTATGACTTCTGTTCAAGTGTGATGGGGACTTATTCTTCAGTATCTTCATGTGTAAAATGGAGATTTGTAATGTACCTAACCACAATGCTGTTGTGGTTAATTAGTTAACCTTAGAATTAACTAATCAGGAGTGCTATGCAAGTGCTAAGCAACATTATTAGCTTCATTCTATTCATTCCTCTTGTTACATTAAAATATACTAAGTAGCCTATTGAAAACATTAGCAATATGGGCACACTTCTTGTTCATGACGTACTAATAAATTGTTGTAATTCCTTCTTATGTAGGTAGGTAACATCTGACAGGGCAATTAATTGAAAAAGCTTGAACAAGAGGTGTTTAAGACTAATACAATTCAGTGAAATATTCATTTCTGTTAACTGTCTGAACTATTAATCCTTTGTACTGGTTGAACCAGTTCTGCAGTCAAAAGGAAAGCCTACAAAAGATGGAGGA
>NW_017728918.1:60798698-60855449 GCF_001723895.1 Crocodylus porosus | reverse complement strand
GACTTCCTGCCCTTTGGGCAGGGGGCTGGACTCGATGATTTCCCGAGGTCCCTTCCAGCCCTAATGTCTATGAAATCTATGAAATAATTCCACACAAGTGACTTGTTCATCAAGCAAAATAATTTTATAGTTACAGATTCTTTCAAATTTTCCAATATGCCTGCAGCCCACACTCATATGGCCAAAACATTTTATCCAGTACTTTTTGCATGAAAAGATGCACCCAGCAAGAGCTCCCAAGATTTGTGAGAGGCTGTGATTGGAGAGGCTGCAATGCTGGAACTTTTATCTCCATTATCAACCCATTGCCAGAAATCAGAAGCACTGATGAAAGCTTAAAGACTTAATGTAATACTATCCAAAAAAAATGACTTTCGAACATATTTGCCAACCTGTTGCATCATTCACCCAAAGCTCTTAACTAATGACACCTTAGCTATTAAGAAAAGAAAAAAACCTATGAGAAATGCAAGTATCTCATTTGTAAGTGTAACACAGAGCCAACCTCAGCCCCTGTTCCAGAGATTATATACAAGCAAATGTATGTAGACCTGGAGCCAGCCATCTGTACCCACCAGGAGTGGCAGCAGGTATTCAACTGGAAGGGAGGCAGCATGCACCAGGAGTCAACTCTGATTGGCCTAGGGACCAGGAAGACCTGGAGAAAAGCTGGGCAGCTCATGTCTCTCAGGAAAGGGTGTGTGCAGGCAGGAACAGGCTGCAGCACAGTCTGTGCAGAGGCATGGAACATACCCAGAAGAACCAAGAGCCCAGACTGGGACCAAAGGTAAGAGAAGCCCAGAGGAGAGCTGGCATGGTGAGTTTGGGCAATGTGTTAGCTAAGGGTGCTGGGGAAAAGAGGGACAGCTGCGGAAAGAAGGGAACTGAACTTCTGTTAGGAGATTAAAGAGACAAGAAATGAATGAGAATCAATCAAGAAAAGCATAATTCTTTGATTGAATTGACATGATGGGAGACTGAGTGATTGGGACTGGACTAGTGACATGAGTGATTCATGAGAGGCTTAATTAATGACTGACCATTCCTATGAAGGAGGGATGTATCTGGGAAACTAAGTGGACCATAGAAGGATTTGCTTATTGAGGCAGCGAAGTAAATCCTGGACTATTGTGATTCCATAAGTGGGGGTCACAAAGGAGTGTTACACCTCCATGCCAGGAGGTTTGGACGCCAACCCAGCCAGGTGTGGTGAGGACAGGGTGTAGGGAAGGTGGAGCTCTGTGGAAGAAGCTTTGCTGAACTTGCATTTCGGTCCGATCCAGATAGACAACTAACATCTCCATTTTTGTATTCTTCTTTAACATCAAGGTGCAGCAGGTGATTGAAGAGGAAAATAGGACCAGGAACATAAAAGGGTCTGGAACCCATCAGAAACACCCACCAACAATGAACAATTGTACTGATCTAGAAGTGGGCTCCTTTAAGCCACAGTTCTGTCAACAAATCTGTACAGCAGACTATACATATCCTCCCACACATTTGAATTAAAGCGGGATAGAAACCAGCTATAAAGTTCCACATTTCCAAGCACTAATTTTGTAGCTGACTGATTCCTTTTATAGCCGGATGGACATTTTTATAGCATAATAATTACTTTGCACATGTGACCAGTCTAAATTTATTGTATGCATAAGCAGGTACTCATGTAATAATTACTCTGCATGTGTGGTCAGTCTTACCTTGCACATGTGACCAGTCTAAATTTATTGCATTATAGATCGAGATTGAGATAGATAGATAGATAGATAGATAGATAGATAGATAGATAGATAGATAGATTCATTGGATTCAGATTCAACCGATTCAATGGACAGTGATTCGAAATCACTGTCCCGAATCAATCTGGCTGAATTTGATTCAGAGATTTGGCTGCCACCAAAACAGCCAAATCTCTGAATCAGCCCCATCCCCCACCCACTCCCAATGGCTGCCCCACCCGCACTCCCAGCTCCTGCCTTTAAAAAAAAAAAAAGCCCCCACTCACTGGCTGTTCCCAGGTCGGGGACAGTCCCCACTGCCCCAAACTGCATGGGGGGCTCTGCCACAAGACCCCTGACCCCTGCCCCCTCTCCCAACCCCCCCTCCCATGGCTGCCTTGTCAGCCCTTAAAAAAAAAAGCCCTTAAAAAAAAAAGCCCTAATTCACCGGCTCCTGCCAGGCAGGGGGGTAATCCCTGCTGGCCCGCTCTGCCCTGCACTACATGGGGGGCCTCTGCCACAAGCCCCCATAAATCCTGAGGCTGCTGCAGCATCCGGTGAGTGTAGGCTTTTTTTTTTTTAAACGGCCGGGATGTGGGGTGGGTGGGTCAGCCATCCAAGGGCTGGGAGGCAGGCAGGGGCCAGGGGGCTTATTCCAGAACCCCCCATGCAGCATTGTACAGTGAGGGGCAGTGGGGATTGCCTCTCTGACTGGCAGCAGCTGGTAAGTGGGGGCTTTTTTTAAGAGAGCTGGGGCCGGGTGAGGCAGCCATGGGGGGTTCTGGGAGAGTGGGCAGAAGTCAGGGAGTGCTCAGGGATGCTGGGGCAGCAGGCAGAGGATGGGGCCTGGCAGGGGTCCCCCCATGGTCCCCTCTCTGTTCCTCCATCCCCCCTCCCCCACCCTCTACTTACCAGCATGGAGTCCAGGTCCAGCTCCCTCCTGCAGCAAGAGGACTGCCCAAATCACTGAAGCTTTCTGAATCTGTTCTGAATTGATCTGGACAGCTTCAAATTGATTCGGACCTTTTAACTGGTCTCCTGATTCGATTCAGATTTGGAGATTCAGCCACTGAATTGGGCCAAATCTCCTCCAGATTGATTCAAAGATTCAGCACCCAAAGCTTCGCACAGCTCTAATATATATCACTGGCAAGTGCTCAGGTGATCAGGACCCTCCTGCAGTTGGTCCCAAAAACTGTCCCACACACATTGTTCTTACTCACTCAACAACAAACTGTGGGTTCCAAACAACAAACACAACTCAAATGCTAAGTCAATTGTATGCTAGTTATACTTACACACTCAG
The DNA here is from genome assembly GCF_001723895.1 of Crocodylus porosus. Taxonomy (NCBI): domain Eukaryota; kingdom Metazoa; phylum Chordata; order Crocodylia; family Crocodylidae; genus Crocodylus; species Crocodylus porosus. The sequence goes on along the minus strand of NW_017728918.1, from coordinate 60,852,425 downwards.
TCACACACATCAGTCAAAGAGGGCATAGGCAAGGCGCAGGGGGAGCACAGGAGGGCACATGCCCCCCTGAGACTGGCCACTGCTAAAGCCACTGCTGGCTTCTGTGGGAGATTGCCACCACCACCTTGCTGTTGATGTGGCCATCGGCAGCGGTGAGTGGCAAGTGGTGAGTGGGGACCACCCGCAGCCACCAACAGCATGGATGGCACCTGTGGGCAGTCCCCACTCACTGCCTGCCACCACCCATCCTGCAGCTGACACCACCACAGCTGACTGCTGGTGGTCCCATGCCGGCACGCTCTCACTGCAGACATCATCATGGCCACCTGTGGATGGTCCCCACTTGCCACCACCACATCCCCAACACCGCCACAACCATCTGTGGGCAGTAGCTGTGCCCCCCCAGACTCTGGAGGCACGTGTCATTCATGAAAGAGGGAGACAGCACAAGACAGAGCACATCTCAGCAAGCTCCAATCCCCTCGATGATGACCCCAAAAAGCTGCTACAGATCCTAAAACACCTACTGACCCTGCAGTGGACAGTCTTTTATAATGGCCAAATGATGCTACCTGTCCATCAGATGGACATACAATCATTAATCTCTGATCATTGTCAATCAAAGTCAATCACAGTAAGGTCTATACAAATCAAACTATCACAATAACCCATAACTCATTAGCATAATGGTACTAACTGTCATGTTCCCCTGGTTACCAAACAAACAACTTGGCTTTCACATAAACAACTCACTGTACATGCTCAGCTTTTAAAAGTAAGTCATGACATCATTAAATGTTCTAGAAAACTCCAACCTCTAGTCATCCTACACATGTGTAACCCTACCAGGACTTCATTATCTACAATAGTAGCATGGAAGAATATAAGAGTACCACTGGGACAGGTAGGGTGAAAATTTAGATAAGGCACAATTTGAAATGCAGCTGGCGAGGAAGTAAAAAGGGATTCTACATGTATGTTGAAAGTAAGAGGAAGACCAGAGGTTCCTTAGGGAATGTGGAAGGCAATTTAGTTACAGATGATTCAGAGAAGGCCAAAGTATTTAATGCCTTTTTATACTTCAGTCTTCACAAATAGGGGCTATTACCAGATGATGAGCATAGTTAGCAAAGGCAGGGAAGGAATGCCCAATGCCTTCTCCTGCTTCAACCCCAGTTCTATTTGTAGCCCCATTCCCAGAGCACCAGAAGCCTGCTCTGGCTCCAACCTTGTTCCCTAAGTACCTGAAGCCTGCTGCTACTCCTGTCTCAGGCCCATGTCCAGCACCTGTCCTGTTCCTGGGGCTCCCAAAACCTGCTTTGACCTCCCCTCTGGTTCCATTTCCAGCCCTATTCCTGGAGTTCTAGATGCCTGCTCCAACTAGACTCCAACTCCAGCTCCAACTCTGTTCTCAGTGCCTCTACCCACTCCAACTCCAATTCCCGCAGCCCACTGTGCTCAAGCTCCAGGGCCACCCTGCTCAAGGTCTTTCCCGAGCCCAGGAGCCTCCAAGGCTCACTCTGATGGCAGTTCTAGCTCTTATCCAGTTCCGAGAGCTTCCAAATCTGGTGCCTGTTCCTGTACTATGGATGGCACTTCCAAACCCAGTTCCCCTCTAGAACCTCTGAATCCAGCTCTGACTCTTACCTTGATCCACTCTGAGAAGCTCCAAATCCTGCTCAGGCTCCTGTTCCTGTTCAGCTCTGGGATCCTATGTATCACACACCCACTCTGGCTCTGGCTCCAGGTCTAGCACCGTACTTCAGTCCTGGCTCTGGCACTGGCCCTGGAACCTCAAACTCCAGCTCCTGTGCACACTGCACCACCAGAGCATCACCCTTGGAGCCCCTCAATCCTGTCCCCATTCTTTTGGCTGAGCTACAGAAACATTCTACGCCCTGCCTCCTGAAGCTCACAGAGGGAAGAGGGAGTTTAATGTTCTACTGGGAGGAACAAAATACCTGGAGCATGGGAAGAATGTGGGCTACCTGGAAGATAGCCCTGTAGGAGCAAAGGCCTTAACAGGCAGGCCCTGTCCCCTAGTGGACAGGATTAAGAGCAATGGACTCAACCTGCAACAAAGGAAATTTAAGTTGGAGATTAGGGAAAACTTTCTGACTGAGGGTGGTCAAACATTGGAACAGGCTACCTTGAGAAGCTGTGGAATCTGCATCCCTGGAAATTTTCAAGAACAGGTTGAACAGGCTGGGATAATTTAGTCACAAACAATCCTGCCTTGAGCAGGGAGATGAGATCCATTCCAGCCCAACTTTCCTATGATTCTAAGTTTTAATGGGAAAGAAAACAACTGAGATGCACTATAAATGTTTATTCATTTTATAAAGCTCAAATCCAATGTAAAGGATGGCAATGGAGCTTATTCTTTTTGCTCAATAAATTCTACAACTTTTTTGAAGAGACAACAGATGGTCAGTGGCAGCTGTATTTCTGCAAACTTTTCCACTGTATTTATACCCAAGTGTACAGTAGAACCTGAAAACTCTGGAATGTCAAAGTTTGACAACAATTTTCGAAATCCAATTATAACTCCATTCACTCTTTCCTATACTTGTGTAAGCAGAGTCCATGTCTCCCACTGCACTAAACTGATATTGGAGGAAGGGAGAACACTATTCCCTCTCCTCCCAAAATTGATTGCATGGAAGAAATGAGAGACTATCCAGATATCTTTTCAATACCTGCCCATAGAACAGAGAAGTGGATAATCAATCCAAGGAAAGAGAAAATAAGTGATGGTAGAGGGAAAGACGAGAGCTGTGGTTCTCCTGGAGGAAGTGTTGTATGGGAAGGGAATTCAGTCCTTCAGTATCCCAGGAGGAATTGTTCCCAGGTGGACTAGCTGTCCTCCTAGACTCCAGTGCCCTCTTCCCCTCCACCTCCCCAGTGACATCCTGGTTAGCAGAGCAGCAACTGTTGTGTAGGGAGGAAGGTGGGAAGCTCCTGGGTTGCTGGAATAGGGAGCTGCCAACACATTCACAACATATAACACAACACATACACTCACACAAATGGTGGCAGGTACATATGTGTTTACATGTGTGCCTCTGGCTGCTGCCCACAGCAGCGTTCATTCCCCTTATCACAGAAACTGAGATGCATTCTGTCAAAAAGTCAGATGGAATCACTATCTGTAAAGTACGCATTTCTACAGATGCTTTCTGGACTTTCACAAATGTTCCCCATTCAGAAGCACAGAAACAAAAAGCTGGGTAAAATATTTTTAAAAAGGTAAATACTTCCATTTGTCCAGTATTTTCAACATGATTGCAAATTAGTGCTGGGGGGTGGGCATGACTTCCCACGCAGTCAGGGACACCCTCTTCCCTGCTGATCACCCCACACCCTGGCAGTGCTTCTCAGTGGCAGCCAAAGGCAAGTCTGAGGAGGCCATGGGGCAGGGGGTGTAGAAGAGTATGCTGAGGGCTGTGTGTGCTGGAAGGGATGTGCTATGGAAGGGTAAATTGTGTGGGTCTGTGTGCTGCTCCTAAAGAGCTGGCTGTGCACATTACAGAGAGCATGAACCCCTAATGTACCATTGCTCCCAGCACCTGTTAACTTAAACAGCAACCTAACATTCTTTAAAGTTAGCAGGTGCTAATTGTAATGTGTAAGCACAACTTACACTCTCACAATAAGTACTCAAACTGATCATTTGCCAAAATTAAGCTTACACATTGATGGGCTTTTCCACTCTTAAAATGCATGGAGTTCCATGGTTAGGGATCTTCTTGTTTATTCCAGTGTGCATGGATATAATGTACTTTTAGTACTCCTGTACCTTTGTGTTCCTATCACAATGCCAATCAGGAAAAAAAAGAAAACTCCCCTGGAATCAGTAATTACAATGATGTAAAAAAGCCTGTTCAACAAAATCAGAATCAAACCTTTCATGTCACTATATAACCTGTTTCTACTAGACAGCAATTGTCTCCTGCTGTCATGTGCTTTTTTCTCAGCTGTTTCAGATTAACACAGCAAAAGCATCACTAATTAATTCACTATAAATAATACCCATATATAAATGCCAGGTTTATGAGTCATTAATACTTCTATGTGCCAAAAATCCCATTTCCCCTTGCTAATAATTTATTCCTATTCAAATTTCAACTCAGGTAAATCTCCATAGGCCAATTTTTGGTTATTTAAATAAATAAAGGGTATTTGTAATGTGAATTACATTCAAAATCCAGAATTTTATCAAGATAAAATTCATCTTTAAAGGTCACGGGAATGAACATCACTTGAATAAAAGAGATAAGACACCCAACAGTGAAATTCTCCAAATAAAATTACATTTACTCCCCTAAAGTGTAGATATAGTCTTTGTAAATACACCAAAAAATAACCAATTAAACCTGGAATAAGCTGCCAGGTCTACAATGTTGCTTTTTTTTTTGTTCACTTCCTGATTTGCTATTCTCATATTGAGAAATTTAATAACAGACCATACATTAGGCTGTAACTTCTGATTGTGAACCTTGTTAACAGAAAAACTAGATAGTGAACAATGTAATTTGTGACATAGCATGATAGGAAGCCTGAAATTTTCCATTGGGTATTATATTTGTACTGCATGCTTTTGGTTGAGTTTTTCCTGTCCCTTTTTTTTAATATCCCACTTGTGGCAAGCAAAATAATGAATCAAAACTCTCATGATCTGCAGTAGACAATTTCTTTCTCATTAGTTTTTCCTTTTAGAACCTCTCAGAAATGTGGCTCAGATATGGACATGTTGACATTAGTTGTTTTTTGACAGCTAGTATCTTTTTTTAAAATACATTCTTCCCCTTCCCCCACTGTTAAGTTACTGAGTGTGTTATGCACCAGTAGCACAACTATCAACTCTGAAAAAATATCCCCTACCTTAGAGATGTTCAAAAAGAGATTGGACAAGTATCTGGCTGGGGGTTACATAACCCCAGTGCTCTTTCCTGCCTGGGGCAGGGGGTCGGACTCGATGATCTACTAGGTCCCTTCCACCTCTAGAGCACCATCTCCCTTGCAAGCCCATTCCAGATTTTGGCAACTCTCACCATAAAGAATTTGTTCCCCTGTGCTGAGAACTTTACCTGTCAGAAAACAACCCGAGTGCCTTGGACTGGTGAAATCCTAGCGCGCGCGTGCTCTCTCTCTCTCTCTCTCTTTTCTTTCTAGGCATAAATTTCTGAACCTGAACTGTATTAGTTAAGCTTGAGCTAAGTTTGCGCAAATACTTAGTGAAACCAGGGTAATACTGTAATTGTTTGTGTTTGTTTTTCCTTTGCATGTCTATTACTACTAGTGCCATTATATATTTCATATACTTAGCAATAATAAATAACTTTTACAGTCAAACTGGTAGTAACTGGGTATATTTTTCCTTCTCTACTTTTCCTTCCCTACTTGCTCTGCAGTAACACTTCTTTTACCTAAGCCAAAGATCCCTGTGAAGCCCAGAAATACTGTGGGGTCCGCTCATCAGGAGGCTACCACTACTAGGACAGTTAGGGCAAAAGATTGGGACGTGCTGAGTTTGAAACACATAAGGGGATCAGCTTGTACAGGCTGATTGACCCAGTTTGACTCAGATGTCCCCTAATGAACTGAATGCTGGCCCATGAGGGTGTCATCTGGACACCCAGCCAGATTCAGAGGTATTCTGTTTAACTGTGCACTTGTGTCTGACTGCAGTTTATTGTTGCTCTGATGAACTGATTCTTGGCATATGAGGGTGTCACCCTGCCCGTGCTGATCAACCCAGCGGGGTCAGACGTGTCATGTTAATTTGTGTGTGTTTATGTGTATGACTGATTTGGTGACTGGAGGAACCCAGCCTCACTGAAACTGAGTCCTGCAAGATAGCTCCATTGGGGGTGAGGACTTGAAGAAGGGAGATATACAGCTCAGTCTAGAAATACAATACAAGAAGCACATTGATAGAATTATCAAGACCCTAGAAATGTATCCCTAATGAATGAGCACTCCCCAAAGTGCTCATGGGGAAATCTGGTAACACCATAGCAGGTCCATTTTGCTGTGTGTCAGTACTCATATCCATGCTGCAAGCTGCCACTAAGAAACTCAGTGGTGTTAGAATGAGCTTAATAAGCACTGATCAAAGCAAGAAAATTCAAAGTTAAAATGAACCTGCTGTCCTTAAATTATAACTGATATCAATTTATAAAGAGTTTTAATTAAGGATAAGTTATTTTGACTCTTATAATAAGTTTCTCTGAGCCTTTGATGTGAAGGGAAGCATATAAAGCTAATAAGTAACTTAATAACATTGCATTTTAAAATTTCAATCTGAAGGCATACATATGCTATATAATATTATGTATCACCACAACAGTGGACAGGGGACCCTATCTATACAACCTAAATGTGTTTGAATTGTCATTAGACAATATTTGTTGCATTTACTGGCTTTTCTATGGTGTCATTACAGCAAAACCTGAGATAGAAAGCAGAAAGGAAAGTGAAAAGGACAAGCATTAACATAGCTGTAGGCTTTCAAAACTAATGGATCTTTCTCCTTGTTTATCCAAGGTAAAACCACAGAAACATGATGTATATTGCTCATGCATCATAGAATCATAGAATCAATGAGTCGGAAGGGACCTAGACAGATCATCGAGTCTGACCCCCCACCATGGGCAGGAAGGAGCACTGGGGGTGGCAGGGGTCCTAAGACCCCAGCCAGGTGCCTATCCAGTCTCCTCTTGAAGATTTCCAGGGAAGGTGAGAGCATCACCTCTCTGGGAAGCCTATTCCAGGCTCTGGCCACCCTTACAGTGAAGTAGTTCTTCCTAATATCTAACCGAAACCTATCCTCCCTCAACTTGTGGCCATTGTTCCTGGTGACCCCAAGGGGGGCCCTGGTAAACAGACTTTCCCCGAGTCCCTGCTGGTGACCCCTGATAAAGTTGTAGGCAGGCACAAGATCGCCCCTCAGTCTCCTCTGGCGGAGACTGAAGAGATTCAGGTCCCTCAGCCTCTTCTCATAGGGCTGGCCACAGAGGCCCCCAACCATACGAGTGGCCCTCCTCTGGACCCTCTCCAGGTTCTCCATGTCCTACTTGAAGTGCATTAATACACTATGTTGTTCTATATATAAACAGGAAGTTTGTATTTTAATTTCCTGTTAACCTTGTGTTCAAGACTTTTGGCAGTTAGATTTATAGATTGTAAGACTAGAAATGACCTCAGAAGATCAGTGGGTCCACCCCCCTGCACCAGGCAGGAAAGTCAACTGGAGTCAGGTCACCCCAGCTAGATAACTGTCCAGTCTCCTCTTGAAGATTTCCAAGGTAGGTGATTGCATCACCTCTGAAGGGAGCTTATTCCATAGTCTGGACACCCTGGCTGTGAAGAAGTTTTTTCCTAATGTTGAGCCTGAAACGGTTTGTGCCCATTACTCCTGGTTTTCCCCAACGGTGCCCTGCTGAACAGTTGTTCACCGAGCCCTTGCTGTATTCCTGTGATGTAGCAGTAAGCTGCTTCCCAGTCCCCTCTCAGCCTTGTCTTTTTCAGGCTGAAATGTCCCAGGTCCCTCAACCTTTCCTCATATGGCTTGCTGTGCAAGTCTCTGATCATACAAGTGGCACTTCTTTGGACTCTCTCAAGCTTTACCACTTCCTTGTTAAAGTGTGGTGCCCAGAAATAGATGCAGTACTCCAGCTGTGATCTCACCAGTGCTGAGTACAGCGGAAGAATCTCTCCCTTGGTTTTGCTGGAGATGCATCGGTTGATGCATGCCAGAGTATTATTTGCCCTGCTGGCTGCAGCATCACATTCCCTGCTCATATTTATACTGTGGTCTATTATTACCCCCAGGTTCCTTTCATTCATGATGGGAAACCCCATTACTGTAAAAGGGATTATTGGATTAAACTTCTTTAAAGAAAAAGTAATCTTTCTGGGTAAATAACTATCAGTCCTCAACATATACTGGATGCTCAAGATGTGCTAAACTAAACTGGACTTACATCCAATCTAAATATTTATGAAAAGCCTTCTCATTTCTTATATTCTCAATTGTTTCCTTTTCTGGAGAAGCAGACAAAACATTGTTAGGATGCAACGAGGCCAGTGTATTGCATTCCACCTTATGATTGGGCAATGATCTTCATATCCATTATAGGGAGAGAAGTAACATTTTGATGGTTCAAAGAAGCATGTATGTGTAATAATGTATGTTTTCAAGAGACCTTGTTTTTGTGTATGCTGACATTTACCCTCTCTGTCAGTTAGATTGACTAGCCAAATGTCAGTGACTAAATTAGCCATTTCATTTCTATTTATTGATTAATCTGAAGCAGTGGGACTGGGAGAAGAGTCCCTGGGAGTTGCAACACATGAGATTTGGCTCCTGCCAGTCAAATTTGCCAGTTGCTCATTCATGTGAGTTGTATGTCTATAGAAAAAAGGGGGATTTAGCTGCAGCATCAAAAATAATGTGGAGGGTCAGTTATAAATTCTTGTTGTCTGTGAAGTTTACCAATTCAGAACACATTTTGATAAAACATTGAATTGGAGTCTCCTAAAGCCTTGATCAAGATTACATGGAATGCATATGGAAAAAAAAGAGGAAAGAAAAAAGGTCAGAGTCTGTTAGCCCATCCGCCCATACATTTTCTCTATAACTTTCTGTAAGTCATTCAATTTGGCCTGCCTTATCTCTCCATTGGTAACACACAAATAATGCTATCTTCCCTCAAACTCAAGACATGTCTATACTAATACCCTGGCAATCCTAAAACTGTTACCAAGAAGCATTCCTGTTTCTGCTTCACCTTCACATGCACCAAACTGAGAAATGTTGTGGTTAAAGCAGCCTCATGTTTCCCCTCCCCTTTTGCCCCCACTGTTCTGAAGAGTGGTCTCTAGTGTGCGTGGGGGTGTGTCATATTTCCAGTTTTGACATATGAAAGCTGGAATGGGTGAGCAGGGTGTGGTTGTTGGTGGGAGTCTCAAAAGCACTTGGAGAAGCATCATAGACATCACCTAAATAGACATCACCAAATGAAGTAGTTCAGCTGTGCTGGGATGTGTTCTGGCACAGCTGATGTACTTTATGGGGCAAAACATTTCACCCATTGCCCCAGCCATTGATCATGCAAGACAATGGGCAATATGTTCCCTCTTTACAGAGATGTGCCCAAAAGATTCCTGGTGCAAATCTCTAAAAAATAAGCCAGGCAAGCACTTCTGGGACTTCATCACATGCAGAATTTTTTCTAGTGCATGCAGGACCAGGCCCCTCAGTCCCTAGGAGCACATGCCCAGGGCAGGTGGAAAGCGTAGATAACTCCAGAGAGTCCTCACTCTCACACCGTAAAGCAAATAGACCTAATCCATGAAAAAGCAGAACAAATGATTGTTACTTTTTGTTGTGGCCACAAACAAAGGCATTTGCAGTGTGACAAAGGGCATGGATACCTATTTACTTTTGTTTTGTGCTTCCATAAAAATTGTTATGGCTGCACAAGAGAAATTTCTGTTTCCACACTAAGACTTGTCTATTTGGTTTGCAATCCATTGGACCTCAAGCCAATGTTTTGTATAATGCTACTATTAAAGGAGATGAAAGCAAGAGAGTAAGAACTTTATAATTTAGTGCAAAAGTCCCACCAGAAGCTTGTGAGAAGTTGTTAGATGAAATTTTGTTAGTCAACAAAAGGTTATTGAAGTGAGTATGATCTCAGATGATTCCATTGCTTTAGAAGGAACAGTTTTGAATGCACTATCTTACTGCACAGTAAATCTAACCTGGAGTAAATGCATGTGTAGTCATGCCCATTCGGATGAAAGAAAAAAGAAACTTTGTGATACCTTTATCAAGAGCTGAGCAGATAGTACAGGTGGACTTATCTGGACCCTGTTCTGAAAATGCAAGATAGAAGGATCCCCAAACAAGCCCTATTTAGCAACCCCAAGGCAAAAAAGAGAAAGAGTTTGATTCAGAAGATCCCCCTGGATCAAATTATCAACTTGGGCAAGCTAGAGTGACTAGTTTGGGGCAAAGTGAGTTGGTGAGTTGATAACCTCACATGCTTGATGCTGTGAGGATGGGATTGCAGCAGCATAATGAAGGGGGTGGTATGGAAAAGATGGAAGCAACTGAGCGGCTGGATTGGTGGCTGCCAGCACCACAGCCAGTAACACTGCCCTGCCCATGTGCTGCTGCACCCAGGCATCATGTTATGCCTCTGCAGGGGTAAACTGGATTGGAGTAACCACTACAGCTAGGGTGGCTCCTAACCATTTTATCATTTTCTGCTTCCTTAAGGAAGTTGTTTAATACCTAAGCAACATTAAATTTTCATCTGCCCTTCTTTCTCTCTGCAAGAAATCTGCCATGGCCTCTGTACTGTATATTCTGCTATGTTAAATGCCAATGACATTCTTAACTTTTGATAACAGTCATAACTGAGTTAGTTTTCTTTAGTGTTTTGTTTCCCTTCAGATTGGAACATGTTTATTGGAATATATATGGTCCCTGACTTTTTTGGGAGCTGATAATGAATGAGACACAACAGAGGAATAATTTTAGCATCTCCAGTATATAAAGGAGATAAAAGTCAGGACCAGTGATGACCTTTGGGACACAAAGAATTCTTTTTAGCTGGCTTTCCGCTCAGATTGAAAATTCACATACTCCCTTCTTACCTTTTAAACCTCATAGCTGAAAATGAGGTTCTGGTATTTAGACATCATTGAAAAAAAGGATTAATTTTTTCAAATGTTTTTGCTCCTATGATATACATACAGAAAAGAAAAGAAGCACCTCAGCTACTTCATTAATTCTTAAATTGTCTCAGAACTCAAATTCTTGGATATGTGCAAGACTCTTGATGACTCCCTGCTTTTTAAAGTACAAATCCAGCAACTACTCATTCAGCTGTTTAGCTTTACTCATCTGAGCAGAAAAATTAGGACTTAATTACTTCTGACCCTTTATTCTTCAACACAATTCTCTGAAAAAGCCTCATTTTATTACAGGCATTTTTTTTTTCCTGCACAAGGAAAAATATCTGTATATAAGAATTTTGTAAGACATATTTTTCATCTTAACTTTCTGGGTATTTCCTAACCCTCACATTTTATCCTGCCTTAAATGTTCATATCCATTTACTGAATTTGATTTCTTTACCTCCAGAGAATTTGTTTATTATACTTCAATGGCTCCCCTGAAGAACAAAGTTAAGCAATTTGCTTGATGCATTTACCTCTATTGCTTAAAACTTCAAAAGCACCATGGCAAGATGACAGTGAAACCTAAACAAAATTGAAAATCAGTAGTACAGTAGCATGATGTACTGACCCCAAGCATTTAAATGTCATGCACCTTTCTATCCTCTTTTTAAACTGGTTATATACAAACTAGGTGCCAAGAATTATATGTTCCAATTTGTGCTGCAAAGGGACTTGGGAAACAAATCTGTATCTTTTAATCATCCATTCATATTGCAATTAATATTTAAACACAGCAGCTGTGTGACTTACAGTAGCAGTATCCTGTCTTCTAATGGGAACATTCACAATGAAGAATGATCCAGAAGATGCAAGTGAAAATTAATCGTTTTTCTCCCTTTCATTGTTTTTATTTTTTAAAAGTCAAAACAACCAGGCAATATTTATTTATGTACTCACTAATTGTCTCACATACCAGATTTGTAGATAGTCATTTTTGAGTTACCAGAGCTGGGAAGAACTTGGCTGAGCATTCATCTTTCTGGTACCTAGTTGCACATGCCTTATTTCCACATAAAGGTGCCAAGCTGCCCCAAAATCAGATTGTGTACTATTCATCTAGTCTGTATGCTGTTAAGCACTCCAGATGCAGGCTCCTCCTGAGTCAGAAATACATAAAGAAACTCAGGCCAGGTATAGACATTACACCTTTACTAATATAAGTGATCAGAAACTAGTCTAGACCCATAACAGAACAGAAGTTCAGCACACACAGACTAGTCTAAAATGTGGTGGAAACTGGCTCCTCCCCACCAAAGGGCAAATGTGTGCTCTGTTTGCTACCAATCTAAAATACACTGCTTACAGAAAACCTCATAGCTTAGATTAATTTTGCCTTGGGCTTTTTGCATGTCTGTACCAAGCCTCAAGGTAAGTCCAATAGCCAGGAGAGAAGTAAAGAAAGTCACCCACAATGAAGCTGCCACTACTGCTCGCAAAGAGACATAAAGGTTTTCTAAAGGATGTGAGATGGGGTAGCAAGGAGCAGAGCATTACTGTACAATAAGGGAATGAATTCTGGAACATCTCCCCTTTTCCCTTAGCAGTGATTGCAATACACAGACACCTAACAAAGGGGGAAAGCAGATCTGCTGCTTATTTATCAATAAAGGGATGACAGGTGCATAGGTGTTGGGGGGGTGGGGTGGAGAGGCACAGCATACATGGTGGAAGACTGGGGCTTAAGGAGGCTGAGTTCTCCCAAACTAATTTCATAGCAGCCAGCAACAGCAGCATCACCACAGCACCACGCAGTGTGCAGCTGGTCCAGTGCCCCACATATGCTCAGTTCTGCATGGCTGAGTAAGAAAATGCTAAATATGTATGTGTCATACCATACAGAGCATGATGGGAGTTGTAGTTCTTGTGCTGATGCATGCACTTAGCCCCCCAAATAATATTTTCTCCCTCCATCTATTGGGCACAGGGGGAATGTGCTCCCTTAGATTTCTGTGGGGTGTGTGGCTGCAGCCTGGCTGGAGCCAGAGCCTGACAGCAGAAGAAGACAAGGCAGCAGCACAGGGTTGCACCCTCCCCTCACTGTCAACACTTACATGTTATCTATGGATAGGTGAGAAGGGCACCAGAAGCCACCCCCTTTCTGTCAGGAGACTTGTTCAGAGCTTAGCAGTGTAGCCACATCCAAAAACAGCTGAGAAGCAAAGGACTCCTGGGCCTAGAAAGAGACGCAGGGAATGAGAATTAGTCATCAGCTGGATAGTTAGGTTCCCCTGTCCTTACGCAGTGCAGTCACTGCTAAGAGAAAAGGGAAGGATGGAGAGAATTCATGGAGGAGGGTTGGAAACAGGGAAGTCTCTACAAGCATGGGATGGCACAGACAAACATGCTACAACCTTTGCACTTTCCTCTGTTCCTCCTCAACTGCAGTGTGTGTGCTCCTCAACTACTCCTGAGAGTAAAACCCACAGCATACATCATGTACGTAGGTTTTTTGTGGTTGTCTGGAAATGGTACAGACCTGTCAAGAATATGCATGCTTATGTCTCTGGCAGTCTTTTTTGTTGCCTTCTCAGTGGACTCAGCTTTGTTTTAAAATGTGATCAACATTTGTAATAAAAATAACAAGAGAGCTGTTTTTCCGCTTTGGGAATTAAATCAAAATTAGTATTCTGTCGTCAGAAACATGAGGCAATTTGAGTTATTTTTGTCTGTGAGAAGAGGGTGCTCCAGCTCTCATAATCTTTTTTCTACATGTAATTGCACTAAAAGTCAAAATGCTTTTTTACCTATTCAAAGCATTTAACAGCATGGAAACAAAAAAACACCCTGACAACAAAAAAATGTTATTTTATATACTCCTATGGGGAGTGACAATTCTAAAAACAATTTTTTCTTTCAATTTTTAATAAAAATGAATATTAGAGATGAAAGTGGCTTCTTTTTATATGGTCCCTTTACTCAATGCGGTTGCTTTTCATTTTACTTCACATATTCAGGACTATTACCTCTCAGGAACTGCTAAGCTCAAGAACAAAGATGTTACAAGTCGAACATTTACTTTTCTTCATCTTATGTTTAAGATTTGTGATCAGAGAAGTTAAAGAACTGACAGGAATGGAATCAAAGTTCTTGATTTATACCTAGGATAGATTTCATTCTCAATGGCAGTAATGTAATCTTAACTGGCCTACTGACTTCCCCTTGAGGATATGTGCTTGAGGTGAAGCATTGGCAACATATTATGGAACAACCCCAGAACTTCCATTCTAACAAGCTGATGTAGATAAGGCTTTAAGTGAAGTGATGATGAAATGCTTACTCTTCAGGTAGCAGAGAGGGAAGGAAAAAAGAAGAGAGTAGGTGCTTCTACTTAAATATTGTCAGGTGTTTGACTTACAAACAGTAACTAGAATTGTCCATACCTGTGTGTTTTACTCTATTGGACTGAAAGGTAAAGTTAACATAATTACCAGACCACATGCTGGTACATTTTCATCATATATATATGCTTCCTTGCAAAACCCTAAGACTATCAGCTGTTTTTATTTGGGGCTGTAGTTGTTTGTGTTGGGAAAGGCTAGCTGGTAAAGCTGATCTCCTCTTCATGCTGAGGAATTCACCACGGTCTGAGATGGAACTGATTTGAGTTGCATGGTTTTCTGTAAGCAGCATAGTTTAGATCAGTAGTGAACAGAACATACATTTTCCCCTTGGTGGGTGGGGGGACAAATCTTAGACAGGTTTCAGCATTTTTAAACCAGTCTATATGTGCTGACCTTCTGTTCTGTAATAGGTCTAGAATGGTTTCGAATCACTTATGCTGGCAAAAGTGTAATGTCTGCACATGGCCCAGGAGTCTATCTTAGAGGGGTGATTTAAATCCCTGCTAGGAATTTCTTTTTATGCAACTTCTTTTTCACTTTTGATAGCAGTACATTGCAATGTGTGATTTAAAGGAGCACCTTTATTATTATTATTTCAGTACTCTGAAAGACTACATCACAAATCTGTTTTACAAAGAATGAAGAAGAGTCGGAAAAACATACAATAACATTGCTACCAAGAGGCAAATTCAGACATCGTTACTGGGTCTATTTGTTGTCATACACTGGTGCTGACTAAATGTTTAGAATAGAATTGAAAGATGACCCTTCACATTTTGAACTGGTAAGTTTAATACATTATGTTGAAAATCCCTGGATAACTGGCAAAAGGATTTCATCAATGGTAAAAGCGACAGTGATCGTATAATACTCTTGAGCAGAAATCTGGTAAAAAAATTGTAGAGTAGAAATCAAGGGCAATGAAACAATACAAGAAAGTGCCTGCTATGCATCCCTTAATGACATCTGAGGCTAAAGAATGAATGCAGCAGTAATACAAGTTAAAGGGAAAGATAGAAAAGTTTGAGTGAACAAAAGTGACTGTAGATATCTAACAGGAATTCTTTGTATTTCCATAGCAACTTCCATCTGAGGAACTGAAAGCACTTTAAAACATCAATCAATTTACCTTCACACTCCAGTATATTAGTCAAAATATATTCAAGAAGAGACAAAGCTTTTTTCAGGTGAACACTGGATTCTTTTCTGAGAGTCAAGACAATTCCTGTTTTATTGTCTCCACATTAATATTTTCATCATCTGCTGCTTCTCCAATTATACTTCATACTACATGAAGCATTATGTGAAGAAAAAACAAAGACCCAAGGAAAAACTATTAAATATAGCTTACAGTAGCTTGAATAGACAGTATTTTGCAAGAACTATAATCAGCACAAACTAGGTTTTACAGTTTTGGAACTCAATGTATTATCAGTAGCCTCCGGTAAGGCTCCAGTTCAGCAAAGCTTTTAAACACATACTAACAAGATTTAGGATTATCTGCACTTAGGTATTGCTATTGGAAGTTTCTTGGTTAGTAGTGTGAAATTATAACACCCCAGTCGACATAACTATTCCAGCAAAAGCTCTAGCACAAATGCAGGCGTATTCACGAAGTAATGTTCCTGGGATGCCTTATACAATTTGAGGAGCTGGATAACCTGTACTAGCAAGGAACTCTTTTCAAATTTATTCAGTGTGCCTGTACTAGTAGGCTTTGTCTACTGAATAGTCATTATAGCTTTTCCCAGAAAACCTTTTCTAGCACAGTTGAGGCCTTATGCAATATTTGGTTCAAATGCAGCCTTGGGGTAGTACTTCGTACTGCTCTGTTTAGAAGCTTCTGTTGCTTTCCATCCAAATAGTGTATTGCCTTGTGGATTGTCTATGCTTGAATTAAAAACACATGTTATCCAAGGCTTGTTAACTAGCCCCAAATAAAATGTGTCATAGAGAAGGACATATTGGCCAGGTACAGACATTATACTTTTACTGGTATAAGTGATCAGAAACCTGTCTATACCCATAACAGAATATATTTTCAGTGCACAAAACCAGCTGATACCCAACAGAAGTTCAACACTCATGCACTGGTTTAAAAATGGTGGAAGCTGGTCTAAGATTTGTATTCCCTCCCTCACCCCTCCCCACCCCCCCGAAGGCTGAAAGTGTGTTCTGTTCACTACTGATCTAAACTACGCCATTTACAGAAAACTGTATAATAAAAGTCAATTCCGCCTCAGGTTTTTTGAATTTCAGTACCCATCCATCAGTTTAGCTATTCAAGGTTAACCTTTGGATCTGGCCAAATGTCAGTTCAGCCTATCTGATGTGGGCTCTGGGATTATCTGTGACCACTAGAATGATCAGATCTGCTTATCCTAGATTTGCCAATGATTACTTACCACAGCTTAGTTTCCAGGTGATAAAAAACCTAACACTTCATTCCAGTGAAGACAAACCCTTTCTAAGTACATTAATTGCAATATAATCCATTTTCTTACATGATCTTAGGGATGGTCCATGACACACATTCTAAATCATGCAATGCATATTCTGCTTTCTAAAAAGCTTGAGCTTGACCCTTTCAGAGTTCTCAGAATTCCCTTGAGCATTGACTTTGTGGCATATAATATCTGGAAAATATATTAACAAAATGAAGACAATATCCATATGGGCTGAAGATCCAGAAAATATTCACAGGGAAGAACAAAGCATTTTGATAATTCAAGAAGGGACATTTTCTTTTTTAAATGCTTAGATGTATGATTTGAAATTGGCTGAAAATGAACAAATTAGTAAAGGGATGATCAAACCCTTCCCATGAGTTATTAATTGTCTCTGTGCTTTCCTCACCAGCCTCCAATCTGGTAAATGTGAAGAAAACACACATGTACAATAAAAACAAGCAGTCTGAAAATGGTTACATATTTCTATAAAGGAGTATAAAAATATTTCTTTATCCTCTTTTCTAGCAGTTACTTTTACACCACATTTAAAGTCCATTTTTACTGCCAGAGCAGGTGGCCTTGCTCTCTATTTTCAACTGATGAGAGAAGTATTAGATACTTTGTTTGTAATGAAAGTATGAACAAGCATGTTTTTTATGAGGGAGGACATAGCCAGTCATGCCTGAAATGTGCCTTAAGTTCTATCCTACTGTAAGCAAAATTCATCTCTCACTTGTATTCTTCACCAACTTACTAGCTACTGGCTTTTCTTCACAATCCCCAGGTAGCAGCTACCAACACCGATTATTGCTTTGTTTGTTCTCTTTCTATTTTTACAGTGTCACTGAACAAACTAAACAAATCTGAGCATAGGAGACCTACAATATAGTCCTGATCACTGTTCCAAATGCCTATAACATAGGTGTTTAACTAAATCTGCAGGGTTAATGTATAGAGCACCTGTAAAAAACAATCACTTCCTGCAAGATGGATAAAAGTTAAGGACTCTAGTGTATTCCTTACTATAAGCAATCAATACAACTGGAAATTAGGAATATATGAGAAAAATGATTCAGATGAAATCATATTTTCTTATTCAGTAATAATCATAGATAAGTAGGGCTGGATAATCATAGATAAGTAGGTCACCCAGCTGAACCTTCTGCCTGAGAAACAATCCTCCCTATGTAAACCATCATATATAAACCCATTGTCTAACCTCTTAGCAAAACTAGCAAGTCAACCTTGACATAACACAAGATGTAACACCCTAACCTGCTACGGATAAAGCAGGAGGATCATGGCAGGCAGCATCCTGATGGTGTAAAGGTTATTAATATATGCTCAAGAGATCCCAGGAAAAGGGGCACTCCTCCTGCTACAAAGGAGCATGGGGTAAAATTCCTTCCCATTCCCAAATATGGTGATTGGTCTGACCCTGAACAGAGTGGCAAGACCCTTTAACCAGGAACTTCTGGGTTTGAATGCCAGCGAGAGCTTTCAGGGATGTATCTGATAGCCGTGTTGGTCTGAAACAAAAAGAAAGGTAACACTCTAGAATGCTTGGTTCAGAGATGATACCTTTTATTAGACCAATGAAGAAATCCCCCCAAAAAATCTTCTTCTGCAGACTTTCAGGCACACATTCCATTCCTAAGGCTCAGGGAAAATTAAAGATGGTAAAAGTCCCCATAGGTAGAAAATAAACTTCATTTTTTGCACAGAGAAAGCTGAAGGTTGAAGTCTGTTCCTCTGGGTCCATGAGAGTGTCTTTGTGAGTTGCTCTTTGATGTGCAGATAAGGCAGGATTCCTTCCCTGTTAGTATCAGATGGCAGAAAGGCAAGAAGGTGTAAGCATCTTTCTAGTTGTTCAGCAATGAAGTTTGGCACAACCCATCAAAACCCCTACCTTTGGCTGCAACCAACACCCAATGCCTCTGAGGCAGGGTTAAAAAAAAACCCTGACATATGTAGACAGAGGGAGGCATTCAGAATTGAATTTCATCCAACCCACCTTTCCAATCTATTGAGATCCTTCTGAATTGTGATCGCATCCTCCGACATGTCCACAGTCCTTTCCAATTTCATGTCCTCTGCAAACTTGCTCCAGAAGCTATGGCAAATTCAAATCATTATCAAATATGTTGAATAACACTGTGCCCAGGACAGACCCTTGTGGGACTCCACTCAAAACCTCCTGCCATTCTGACACAGGTCCATTTATAATTAACCTTTGCCAGTGACTATTGAGCGAGTGGTTTTCCCACTTTATAATAGTTTTGTCCAGCCCACATTTCTCCAATTTGTTTATAAGACCATGTGAGATCTTGTCAAAAGCTTTACTAAAGTACAGATACACTATATCCACTGCATTCCCTTCATCCATCTAGGTAGTTTCCATGTTGAAGAAGGAAATCAAGTTTGTTTTACACTATTTTTTATTAGTGCATCCATGCTGAATTCTTGTGATCAGTCTTTCCTCCTCCAGATGCTTGCAAATTGAATTCCTTAGGTATGCTCCAGTAACTTCCTGAGTATTGAGTTGAAGTGAAACAATTTGTAGCTTTCTAGCTCCTCATTTTTGCTTTTTTTAAAGAGAGGCTCTACACTGTCCCTTTTCCAGTCCTCTGGTACTTTGTCCATCTCTCATGACTTCATGAAGATCATTGCCCAGGGCTTTGGGATCTCTTCTGCCAGTTCTTTCAGTACCCTGGGATGAAGTTCATCAGGCCCTGCTGACTGGAATTCATTCAGACCCATTAAAAAATCTGTGACTGTCTCTCTTGTTATTTCATCCAACAGTTTATCACCTTCCTTATCCAAAAAACCCTTATTAGGTGTCTGGTTGTGTCTTAATTTTTTTGTAAAGACTGAGGCAAAGTAGCTGCTGAGTAGCTCCACCTTCTTTGCATCTTCTGTTCTGCATGGCTAGTTAACAGGGGACCCATAGCTTCCTTGGTCCTTCTTTTCTGGCCAGCATACTTATGGAACCCTTTCTTGTTGTCTTTAATGTCCAAGTGTTTTATGTATTATATTTTTAGTAGAGGATACATCTATCTTTGATCTTGTCCTGACCAACAGGGTAGAACTGGTGGGGACTACTCTAGAATTCCAGATCCTGAGACTGGGAGAGCATGAGGTCAGCAAGATTAGGATGCTAGATTTCAAAAAGGCAGATTATACAGGCAGATGGAGGTAAAGTTACTTGCCTAGATTTACAAAGGGAATATCTACACGTGTCCCTATGGCGCCTTTGTTACTGTGCCATCATTTTGTACTTCCTTTTGGAAGTACTGCACTGTGCTGGCAGTACACAGCCATTTTTAGCCCCTACATCACTGTAGCAATGTGCTATAACAAAGGAGCATGTTGCTACAGGGACATAGCATCACGTGTAGACGCGCCCACAATAACTCACTAATGGAGCAAGCAATGACTTCTAGTTTTCCTTAATTTGAGGCTACTGAGAGAGGACCAGCCACTGTTACCTATCTAGGTCAAAGGGTTTGCAAGATATCACAGAGCCAGCTAGAGTTCAACATAAAACTTGCCTTAAAGAGCTGGCTGGCCACCCGCTTACCATCTCCATTCCCAAAGATAAATCTATTACTTAATATTATTTTTTTCAAATAAACAATTGCTGTAACTGCCAACTGGATATCATGTGGTCCTAAATAAGTGTGGAAATTATCCATGCAATCTCAGATAGGAGATACTCCCTCTAAAATATTGTGCTTCATTATACAGAAACAGTTTGAGAGCCCCTGCCCTATATGAACTCACATATGGATAGTGCAAAAGATTAAGTAATGATATTCCTGAGACATCCTCATATAATTTCACAGTTCAACCTGTGACCAAAGAATACAGATGCCCAGATCCATGGCTTGTGTACAACAAACCAATTCTATTAAACAAAAGAAGCTTGGACTAGGTGTTGTTCTAAAGAAGGACTGTTCCAAGCACATTATCTCTCTGAGTGGAAATGCTGTGATTCTGAACCGAATGTAATGTTTCAACTAGAATTTTTGAGGAAAGATGGGGTACTAGTGGGTTAGAAAATCAAAACCATTTTTGCACAAGTGAAACATGAAGAGGTAGGTTAATGTGAAGGCGTAACATAAAAAGCATAAGTTTTAAGGAAGAGTAGTAATGAGGTCACTTTCTTCAGGGTTTTAAGATTACTGCAAAGAACTGGTGCATGAAGATACTGAGATAAAAGAATAAACATCTGTTATAATTATAGCTGTGTTTTCTGAAATAAAACAAAACAAGAAGAAATTGACACCAAGCTTACAAGATTTGCTCCATTTTCTTTAAGCTTCAGTTCACTGGCTTCTACATTACTTCTAACATACTTTTATATTATTACTTTTATATTAATGCAAACACAGAACATGTAGGTAGCAAGGAAGTTCAGTGCTGCATTTAAAAATGAAATGTGTGCACACAAAGTGTGAGAATCTTTCTATCTCAGTAATTCATCATAACAAAACTAATCAGGGTAGGTGTAATCATGTAAGCACCTAAGACCTTTCCTTAGATCCCCAGCTGAGCTAAACATTGCAGATGTATGGGCTTGAATTCAACAGATAATCTTTCTTTCAAACAAAATATTTTGATAAGAGAATGCTAGTTAAAAAACTGCTATGATCCCATTACCAAGAAAAAATAGAAGATTACAATATGCATAATAAGTATGAGAGATGTATTCCAAAGTGTTCTTGGTAATTTGAATCAGCTGCTGTTTCACCTGGAAGTGTTGTTTTCACTAGCAATTTCCCCTCCATACCTAAAACTAACAGTTATTCCCTATAGCAGTAAATGATAGAGAGAAAATTCTTCCTCTCAAGTGTTAAGTGTCAAGTGTTAAGTATCATGTTTAAGTGTATGTGCATTCTGTATTAAAGATTAAAACTTACTGAGAAGCAGGGCAATCTTGTTCTGCTTTGTGATAATAAACAGGTGTCAAACTAGTAGTTCACTGTGGAGAATCAAGCCTACAGTTGATTTATTCCACCCTTCCTCCTAGAAAAATCATGTTGTGAAATCCAGACAAGAAGGAAGAGAATACACTCTGAATCAAATATAGTTTACTTTTACTTCAGTGTAGCTACAGGTTTGAAAAGAAATCAATGAACTCCTATAAAGGAGACACTATTTCAGATAAAAGAATGTAAGGCCTGAACACTTTTAAAATTGGTTTCTGCAAGTGTGAAGAACCTCTTTACAGTGCATATAACAGTGTGTACAGGAGAGTTAAGCAGATACATTTCACTGTTTCTTTACTTGGTCAGATCATTGCACTGGATAAGAGGAGCAAGTCCCTGATTTCTGTCTTTTGGCTTTTCTTGAGTTCACTTTATTTATACAGATTCAGTGATTGAAAAGCTGAAATGTGAAGCTATGCCCTATAAATTGGCAGTGGGATTAGGAAAGGATTTTATAGTACATACTAGTAAATTGTCCATCCAGAATGACAGAGGTAGGTGGAAGCAAGGGGTGGGGAAGCTTGCCCTGCCATCCTCTCCATCCCCCTCCACCAGCACCCTGCGCTGCCACTGCCTCCAGTGCCATTGGCCTTCCCCTCCCCGGCCTTGCTCCTCAGAGGTGGCACAGCACTGCCACAATGGCAGGGCTGGATCAGAGGGGTGAGGCCAGCAGTGCTGGCCTCATCCCCCCGCTCCATCCTCTCCACCCCACCATCATGGCGACACTCTCCACTCTGATTGTTTGTTTCACTAATCAGAGTGCTCCAAGAGCATTACAGACAGACGGACAGATGGACTAAGTCCTTTATTATACAAGAATATTGATCACAATCTTACATATCACGGTCTTTGGTGGCTACTATTGCATCACTGTAACTGAACAAAAATGTTTCAGATTATGTTGTAAAAAATTAATGTCTCTTTGTTAGTTCTGCACAGGCAAGAGAAAACGCATCAGAATCTCATGGCGGGGAAGCACTATAAATGCTTCTGTAATCACAAGTCTAGTGTCCAGTTAAAGTCCTCAATGTGTTATGTACATCCTTCAAGAGATGAACTGGTTTTGGTCTTTCTGAGTGGTCTATAATCCTTTTAACAGTTTGGCAACTTGCTCTGTATGCTGCCTGATATACTTGAGCTAACCTCAAAAATGTGTCCTTTTTTTTTTTTCTTACTACAGATGTCATACTATCTGACCAAAGAGTTGCTAGGATAACATTTCCCCCAGAGCACAATACTTCCCCCAAAGTAGTATACTTTTGGAGCTAATATTCTGAGGGTTAGGTTCCTTACTCCTTGTAAAAAAAGTATTTGCAGTGTAAGGAGGAATATACAAAGCTGCCACAAACAGCTGCAGTGAACCATGCAGGTGCTCTAAGAGTTTGCTCCAGCTTTTATTTCAAAGGGTCCCACTTTCCTGATCAGCTGCGCAGAACCACCCATAAGCTCCAAATAATTAGAGAAACAGTGCCCTTTGAAGTAAACACCACAGTAAATTGTTGTGCATCTCTCCCTTTATTCAGCAGAGACCCAACACCTTTGGGTTCCTCCAGGTGGAAGAGTCAGTACTTTTCAACTGTAAAAGTAAAAGCATTTTATAGGCAAGAAACAATCAAACCATACATTGTTCACAAAATATGGGTTAAAATAACTCATCACTGAAAAGTTACATTTCTACTCCTGCTAAGATAATCTGTAAATCTATTCTGCTTTGCTGAAGTATATATATCAGGAGACATCTTCTGAAAGAAAAAGGGCAAAATCAAATATAACCTTCTATAGAGTACAAAAAAATCCCAAAGATATAGTAGCCATTCTTATAGTAATTTACATTACTTTCCATACAACCTCAGAAAACTTTGGTC
This sequence comes from Crocodylus porosus, assembly GCF_001723895.1. NCBI lineage: Eukaryota > Metazoa > Chordata > Crocodylia > Crocodylidae > Crocodylus > Crocodylus porosus. The sequence continues at coordinate 60,829,020 of NW_017728918.1, read as the reverse complement.
TGTGCTTTTAAAATGCCCAGTGCTCACTGAATGTCTATATGTTTAGCTGCTTAGTTATACTTCAAAAGGAGTTACAGATAATTAGAAAGTTTCCTAAATTCAAACCGTGATAACGAAAGTTGCTTGATTTAAATATTAAATTCATAAAGATAGTGCTGATTCTCTGCTTTTTAACTTAACACTTCATTTCATACTGCTGATCATGATGGTTAATATTGCACATTGGGGACCCGTTAAAAGTCACCTGAATATCAGTGATGAAAGAGTATAGAAGAGATGTGTATCCTTTCGCTAAGTTCTCCAGTCTGGCATAGATCCATAGAATATAAACTGCATCATCAGCTATTGGCTATACAGATCACTTCATCTGACATTTCTTGAAGTGAGATCAGTGACTAATATGATTTAATGAACTAATGTTCATTGTTACTAGGGCTGTGCAAAACTTTGGTCGCTGGTTCGATTTGGAGGAGATTCGACCCAATTTGGCAACTGAATCTCTGAATCCGAATTGAATCAGAAGACCCATTGATCTCTCCAAATCAAATCAGAAGCCTCCAATTCGATTCAGAGAGATTCGGAGAGATTTGATGATTCTACCGTAGACACAGCTTTATATGTTTTTCTACATACTTCAAAGTACTAGGTGCGGTTAGTGAACACTGAGATGGTGGGGTGGATGGAGTGTTCCACAGCAGAATGAGGGGGGGTGTCCCGCGCACTTGGCAGTGGACCCAGAAGTGGACAAGAAGTACTTCCGGTCCACTTCCAGGTCCACCGCGCAGCTTTCAGGGGACCTCCACCCACCACCCAGCTCAGCAACCGGTGCCTCCTGGGTCTGGCAGTGGGGCACCCGGGGTCTTCCCATGGCTGATCGCTGACCATGGGGTCCCCTACACACTTGGCAGCAGACCCAGAAGTGGACTGGAAGTACTTCCGGTCCATTTCTGGGTCCACCGCCAAGCATGCAGGCCCTCTGCTGTACCCCACCCCCTTGCTCCTGTGGGATGCTGCATCTGCCCCACCATCTCAGCATTCACAAGCCATGCCTGGTACCTCTAGGTATGTAGAAAAAACATATAAAGCTGTGTCTATGGCCAAATCACTGATTCTCTGAATTAGAATCAAATCTTCAGATTCAGCCAGATCATATTGGGACAGTGATCTGTATCAGCAAATCGAATCATTGTCCCCCGAATCGGGCTGTATCCGAATCAAATACTACCCACTTCACACACCCCTAATTGTTACCGTATTGTATGACAGAACTAGCAAGACATACACATTAACAAACTAAGTAGCCAAGTGATCCTATTCCCGTAACCCAAGTCCTTCCTCATTCTATTCCTTCTCTACCATTACTGTTGCTTTGTCATGGATAAATTAGCATACAAAGGATCAAATATGTATTTATTCCATAGATGTATATGCTGCCTTTCCCAACAAAGGTTCAAGATGGCTTATAGTAGGCAACAGAAACAACTTATAAGCAAATAGAATAACATACAAGTAGCTGGAAATAAATAGGAAACAATCTTCTTAAAAAACAATATATGCATCTAGCCTGGCTTGCTAAATGCCACCGCAAATAGGAAGGTCTTTCATTGCTTCTGAAAGATGTTCAGGTTTGGGCTCTGACAGGTCTCAAGGAGGGAGTTCCAAATCTGAGGAGTGATTACCATGAACAACTTCCCATGTGTTTCTACCATGCAAGTTTGGCAAGTAGATGGTCCTAGTATGAAATTGCTTTAACACAATTGGTTCCTGAAAACTGCATCTTAAGTCAAAATGTTGTAACTCAAAACCAATTTTCCCATAGGAAGCAATATTTTAAATGGGGGATTGGTTCCTGAACCAAGGCCTGATACCCTATTTTCACCCAAAAATAACCAAGAATTTCCTCCAGTACTCAATCAATTATATAAAATAAATAAATGTAGCTATATGACTTGTCTATATGTATTTATGTATGTATTTATATTGTAAATAGTAATCATATTTATTTGTAAAGACTTCTTTGAGGTGACTTTGCTGGCCTTTTTGAAGGGTTCTTGGCTGGAGTCTTCTCAGGAGTCTTGGCTGCCTTTTTAAAGAAAGTGTGCAAAGAAGTTTGGACAGATGTTCTCTTCTTTTGCTTGTAAATTTCTTTGTAACAGCTATATGTGTTGGATATGCCCCTATTCACTGATGCACTCAGACAGGGACATGGCAGCTTCCAAATGTTGAAATGCCTCAGCCAACACTTTTGTTGTCAAGACTTTATGAGGAGGAGTCTCTTCAATAGTGTGTGCATCTTCTTCCTCTGCCATGTTTTGCTGTTCCAATTCAATGAGGCCCTCATTGGTTAATTCTTCAGAATGGGATGCCAGCAACTCATCAACATCTTCTGGTGCAATGTCTAAATTGAGTTCTTTGCCCATTTTAACAACATTTTTGGTCACCTCTTCAACAGTGTCTGTAAAGCCTTGGAAGTCAGACACAAACTTAGGACACAATTTTTTCCAAACACCATTCAAATTTGATTGTTTGTCTTCATTCCATGCCTCACTAATGTTCTTAACTGCATGGTAAATGTTGAAACCCTTTCAGAATTTCTTCAGAGTTGGTCCACCTTCCTTCTCACTTGCCTTGGTGGGCTGGACAAATGTGCACCTAATATAGTAGGCCTCGAAGGATGCAAGTAGATGGTCCTAGTATGAGATTGCTTTAACACAATTGGTTCCTGAAAACTGCATCTTAAGTCAAAATGTTGTAACTCGAAACAGGTTGCAACAATCAGGTGGTGTTGTGGGGCCAGAAACACTGATGTCAGGATGCATGTCATCAAGGATGGTAGGATGACCAGGAGCATTGTCAAGTATTAACAACACTTTAAATGCAAGATTGTTTTTGCTGCAATAATCCCTGACACTTGGCACAAAATTATGATTAAACCAATCCTCAAAAATGTTCTTATTGACCCATACCTTAGGATTGCATTTCCATATCACTGGGAGAAATGCCTTGAAAGCTCTGGGGTTTTCTGAATGGTACACAAGTAAGGTTTAAGTTTAAAGTTACCCGAAGCATTGGCACCAAGCAAAACAGTGAGCCTATCTAAAGCAGCTTTGTACCACAGCATGGATTTCTCCTCTTTGGCAATGTAGGTTCTTGATGGCATTTTATTCCAAGAGTCCAGTTTTGTCAACTTGAAAAACTTGCTAAGCACAATAGCCATTCTCTTCAATGATTTCAGCCAATGTCTCAAGAACAGCACAAGCTGCCTCTTCATCAGGGCTGGTAGCTTCACGTGAGACCTTGATGTTATGCAAATTGGCCCTGGCTTTAAAACACATAAACCACCCCTTATTTGCAGTAAAAGGCTCAGCATTAGAACTCTCCCCCTGTTGTTTCTTTAGATCATCATAAAGAGTCCTAGCCTTTTCCTGAATGATGCCTAAACTCACAGGAGGACGGTGTTTATTTTGATCATTCAGCCAAACAATTAACAGTTTCTCAACCTGAGCAATAAGTCCAACACACTGCTCAGTTATCACAGTTGAGTGCATAGGAGTTGAGTCCTTAACATGCTCCTGAATTCTTGCCTTATCTTTCGGGATGGTCATGATAGTTGTTCATGGGATATCCAAATCTCTACCCATTTAAGGTGGGGTCCCACCTTTCTCAGACCCCTTATTTCCATTTTTGTTTCCATAGTAATTGTTCTACATTTCTTAGAAGAAACATCACTTCCACCAGATTTATGCTTTTCTCCCATCATTACAGGCAGTTTGGAAAAAGTCTGAAAACTGAACAGCACATGGGCAGCACAGTGAACTTGTTGTTCACTGGCACTTATTCTTTTTTCAGTACAGGTACAGTACCATAGTGCTGTAGTGGTAGCAGCAGCAGCGATGACTGAGTATCAGACGATGTCTCTAGAAAATGGCCCCCAGAGAAGTGGCACACTACTGCTCTGGCCACGTGTCTGGGAGGGCATGGGGGGGACTGGTATGTGCCCCTGGATCTGTCCCAAGCACAGCTCTCCCCTCCAAGACCAGATCTAGGGGGTCACATGTCCCTCCCCCACCTCACCCCATGCCCTCCTGGACAAGCGGCAGGAGCCACTGGACAGGCTGTGGCTTCTCCTGCAGCCACCTGGCTCAGTCCCAGAACTGCCTGCATAGCCCCAGTGGGGGCAGCCAGGAGATCAGGCAGATGAGCCATGGCTTGAGCTGTGGCTTTTCTTGTGGCCACCTAGCTCAGCCCCAGAACTGCCTGCCTTGCCCTAGTGGGGGCAGCCAAGGGAGCAAAGAGATGAGCCGCAGCTTGAGGTGTGGCTTCTCCTGTGGCTGCCTGGCTCAGCCCTGGAACTGCCTGTCTTGCCCCGACAGTGGCAGCCAAGGGAGAAGGCAGATGAGCTGTGGTGTGAGCTGTGGCTTCTCCCGTGGTCATCCCGCACAGCCCTGGCATTGCCTGCTTCACCCCAGTGAGGGCAGCCAGGGGAGCAGCCAGACAAGCTGCAGCTTCTCCTGCCACCCATAGCCCCCACTCCCAGAGCCTGGCACAGCCCCAGCTGGGAAGCATTTGCCTCACCCCATTCCAGCCCCCACCGCCCTGGGGCCCTGATCTGCACCCCATGGCCCTTTCCTTCCCCCTCCCCTTCCACCAACAGACCCGTATCCAGCATTCAGCATCGTAAAGTTGAAACCCATGCCAGAGTTTTGAAACCCAGGTGTCAATTTACAAATGTCTTAAGTGTAGTTCATCAGAACTCAAGCTGTCATAAATTGAGGACTGCCTGTACACAGGGTCCAGACTGTTTAAGTCCTTATAGGTCAAAAACAGAATTCTGCATGAAAGCTATTGGGAGCCAAGGTAGACTCTGAAGCGCTGGTGTTCTTTGATTCTGGTGACCCACCCCTCTCAGAAGATGAGCTGCCATATTCTGTACAAGCTTCAGCTTTTCAACCAGTCTTTTAGGTACCTAAGCATTCTAACAATCTGTCCCTAAGCAATTTTAGAGGATAGGAAATATATCAGCTTTTGTTCTATTAGCTCTAAAAATAAAATATTTGCCATTTTTTTAGTTCTGTACCGGGAGCAGCAAACCATCCTTTTGCAAAGGACCCAGAGCATCAGTCAAAGTCTATGATACATTATGATTATCCTATGGTTGCCTACTCAAAAACAGGTGACAAAAAGTGAACCTGCCCAAATAGTAAGGTAAACTCCACAAGTGCTGTGTAACACCTGATTTGAGGTCTACTTAGCCTACCTTACTTTTGTTCAACATAATTACAGGTAGGTAGATATGCCTACCATAACACATTGTACCATAACTCTACTTTGCTAGAGTTTAATTTGCTCAAGCAAACTGATGTTTACATACACAGATAGAAAAGCTGGGTTTAAAAGTACAGACACAAGAGGGTTGGAATTTCACTGTTTTTAAAAAATCTTTCAAGACTATGAGTCATTTTGTAAAAAATATGGCCTGTTTGTACGTGCACAACTTCACAAGTCATTTTTTCTACACACTGTGAACATTGCTTATCTCACAACTCTTCCACATTTCCACATACTATCTATTTATATGAATATATAACACATGAAAGCTCATCATTAAAACATACAAATGATGGTGCATATATAAGTGCATTCATAAATGTGTGTACACAAACTGAAGTTCCGTTAAAAGTAAACACCATCAAAGAAGCTTATGAATATCAGTATTTGCTATAATTAATTGGGATTAAATATTAGCTAGCCCCTAAAATGCGGGGCATGTATGAAACAGGCTGTATTTGATTCAGATTTGGCATGAATCAGGGACAGTGATGCAATCTGTTGATTCGGATCACTGCCCCGATTTGATTTGGCCAAATCCGAATCTGAAGATTTGATACTGATTTGGAGAATCAGTGATTCAGCCATAGACTCAGCTGTAAATGTTTTTTCTACACATCTCAAGGTACCAGGCATGGCTCATGAACACTGTAATGGTGGGGTGGATGGAGCATCCCACAGGAGCGCAGGAGGCCAGTCACTGAGCTAGAGGGGTGGGCCCCCATGCGCTCCCCAGAAGACCTGGAAGTGGATCTGGATCAGAAGTGCTTCTGATCCACTTCTGGGTCCGCTGCTGAGTACATTGGGAACCCCCCCGTGCTACTGCGGGACACTCCATCCACCCCATCATCTCAGCATTCATGAGCCACCTGGTACCTTGAAGTATGTAGAAAAAATATTTAAAGCTGTGTCTATGTCCAAATCACCGAATCATTCCAAATCTCTCCAAATCAATTTGGAGGGTTCCAATTCGATTCAGAGAGACTGGAGATTCTGTCACTGAATCAGGCCGAATCTCTGCCAAGTCAAATCAGCAACTGAAGCTTTGCACAGCCCTACTAAAATGTGCTAGGTATTTTGCAGAGTATAAGGCTAGTTTCTTTTCTAATAAGCTTACAACCTAATCTAAGTAGAAAAGATCAGGACATTGGACAAGGGATAAAGAAAATCATAAAACCTCTAAAACCCTGGATAGTATACTGTTAACTGACATTAACATGTGGATTAATGCTCAGTGTTCCTCACTAGCTTTTAAATGGTAACCCTTTTATTTTGCTACTTCCAAATAGACCCTAACAGATTCTTTATTTTGCCCTTTGCACAAGAGTGTAAAATTTGACTGAACCCATGGATGTTCATGTTTTCTTCCTACTGCTAAAAACTTATCTTGCAGGCAAGATTATTTTTAATAAAGCTTCTGACTAAGAACCTTAAAGTAAGGAAGCCTGAAGGGGGACCTTGAGACTCATAATATAGATATGGGGTGGCCAACCTACAGCACATGTTCCACAAATGGCATAGGCACTGTGTGTGGCACACAGCAGATCAGGAAGGAGGAAGTGAACACAGTGACAGAGCAGGAGGCAGAAAGCAGAGCAACAAATTAGGCAGGAAGCACAGGGCAGAGAGCAGAATGCAAAACAACAGATTGGGCAGGTGAAGGGGATGAAAGTGGCACTAGGGGAGGGTATGCACCTCACCTTGTGGCATGGGACCCAAAAAGGTTGCCCCCCACTGGTATAAATGATCTGATTTACAGTATGTCTCTCCCTTTTGCTTCTGCCCAAGGTCTCATCTCCCAAGCTGGAAAGGCCCTTGTAAATTAATCCCTAAATATGCCTTGCATTTCCTGGCCTTTTATTTAAACTTTATGTTTTTTTAATTGATATGAAATCAGAGAGAGACTCTGTTCAAAATGCTTTCCCCCTCCTCCTCTGTCTTCTTTGTCCTTCCACTCATATTTTCTTTTTATTTGAAATGCTTAGATGCAATGTATTAAGCATGAAACATTCCTATACCTCCCTGCAGGGATATATTAAATACAAAGCTAGAAACCAGGTGGTACAATACATATACCCTGGTCAGAAGATTTCATTAAAGTGTACACAAACTTCTTGTAAAATTACCACAAGATAATCACTCTTATCCCTGTATTCCTCTGCTGCATAAAAAGATACTGATGGGAATAAATTACTTAGAACTTCACAGATTTTCAGAGGCAGCTGTTTAGCCACATTTCCCTCACTGCACTCAGGGAGCAGCAGCAAGGAACAGAGCCAAAATACAAAGCACAGAAACATGATTCTTGAGATATATGGGTCAAAACCTTGAAAACCCCCAGAGAGTCTCCCTCTGGGTTCCTTTCAGAGTATGCTTTCCACATGACATTAGTGGGCTGCCACTGGCTCTTGGCCAGAGCCTGTATTTTATGATTCCTCTGATGAAGATCATGGAATACATAGGGCTAATTAATGCTGCTTAAGGGAGCAGCAACAAATTAAGTTTACATATGTTGGCTTCAAACTTCAGAGGAGAAATGTTATCATGTACCATAAATGATGTTAACCCTTGCTTCTCTGCTCCATGAATTATGCCCCATATTTTCACTAGGACCACAAGAAGCGTGTTTTCTAAAGTAAGTGGTGACGAAGACACTTGAACACAGACATGGGAGTATGAAGAACACAGTTAAGATTTACCTGTATTTAGGCTTCTGAGGGAGTGGAAAGATCATTTTATCCACTTAATAGGAAGACAGAATTTGACCCATAGTAGTTGCAATACACTTGCGGTTTTTTGGGTCCTCTTTTCTTTTAGATTATAACACAAGGAAATGATGTTTCAGGGTCCAACCTGCTATTTACTCATATCCCTCTGTTCATTCTTCTGAAAACTGTCTTTACTGAATGCATTCGTAAATGCAGAAAACTAACATAAAAATTCCAGCATGGATGTTTGGGGAGCTGAAGTTTTTACAACACATCTCTATTTTTATATTTCATAATTATCAGATACTTAAGAAAGCATGGAATCATGATACTTTGCCTACCGGACTAAGTTCTGGGTGGATCATTCTTTATGAAATTCAAATCTATTATTGTTGGAGAACACCCTTTTCACTCTACAAGAAGAATCTGTATACTATATTTAATTTGTTCCCAGGGAAAGGGGAAGAGTACATTATGTGGAACAGCTTGAAAGCGCATGAAATGGCAGCACAGAGGGATGATTATGACTGGTATCAGATAGTAAATAAGCAGTCTGGCAATATTCCAGCATGGTTCTTGATGGGATAGCTGGCAGAAGAGGAACTGGTTTAAGCAATGATTGGCATGACAAAGCCCTGACACTAAACGCTTTATAGTTCTAATAGTATTTATGGTCAATGCCAATCACACTGAGAAGACAAAACCAGAAATGTAATAGGATGGGTATGATTCACACTGTTATTATTATTGTTCATTACTGAGACAGGACCAGCTGTATTCTAGATATAAGTAGGAACATAAGAAAATTAAGTTCTTGCCCCATGGTGGCTAAATCTAAAGAGACAACATCAGAAGAAAAAATGGAGCAACAAAAAACAAAGTATCTGAGAACTGAAGCTAAGACCATGTCCTGTTAATTCTATTTTTGTTGGGGGTTTTCCATTAATTTTTGCATATCTGTTTTCTTAAGAAGATCTTGAAAAAAAATTCCTGTAAAAAATACTTTTCATATGAGGTAAAAAAATCACAGTATTTTGGCTCCAGTTCAAAATATCTCAACTTGGAAATAGTGTCACCATGTCACAGTAAGTCAAAGGAATCACATGGGTACAAAATATCACTAGAGATGAAGCCCAGGTGAGGAGCTTTATATAAGGATGAAGATGGCTCCATAAAGATGACTGAGCTATAACTTTCATAAGGCATCATAGCAGCATATCAGAATTACAACTTTTTCTGTTTCTGTCAAAACATATCAGCTTTGGGTGAAAACATTTACACATATTTGATTTTTCTTCTATGTTAAAGATGAGCTTTCTGAAAGAAAAAAAAAAAGATGTCTTGCATGAAAAGTGTGTTCTGGTACAAATCCAATTTTCTGTTAAAAACAACTTCATGTGACATTTTCTACCAGACCTAGTTTACATGTCTTTGGGGAGTATATTGTAAGTAGGGGCTTGAGAAAGGAGATGTCTAAATCCTTGTAAAAATAGACAGCGAGATAGCTCCACATCTAGCAAGTAATGTGAAGGAAAGCATGGAAACACAAAGGATGTTTTCAGATGTGTGGCTTCAGTGAGGAGTGAAATGATGTGAGATGACTATTGCTTAATTCCAGAAACTGTATGGCAGGGGTTTTCAGGAGTGCAGAGACTCTACCCCATTAGGTAAAAATGCTGACAATATTCTCTTTGCTTATTCTTTTGCTAAGCATTATGGATTTTAAGCTGTTTCCTGCTTACAAAGCTTCATGAGGATAGAACCTTTCATTACTTAGATAACAGTAAGTCTCAAAAAAATTTAGGCATCTTTTCAAACAGAAAGGAAAACAAGTGTAGACAGAGGATGAGTAGGAGAAAATATGTAACATCTAAGTGCACTGATAAGGCACATTTTATAGTTAATTGGTATTATTTGTTTGTCAAGTTAAGTTTCCCTCTGACTTCTCAAAGCTCTTCTCAGCCATACAACCCACCTCATCTTGGCCACCCAGTAATCACCAATGTTACTGGTTGTCCTTATTTTGACAAAACAATATACTTCCCCTGCTCTCTAGTTCCTTTATCTCTTGCTTTAACCTGCCTTAGGCACACTACTGTTCCTTCAGGCTTGCAGTTTAACTCAAAATCACTTATCCAATGATCCCCTAAATCTTTATACAGTCAAAACTTAGGCTCATCCATGAGCCTCTAGTTTCCATTCAACAGCCGAAGAAATTTGTTAAAATAGGAGGTAATAGGAGGAAGTTTGTTTTTTGGATCTCTAAGAATGGTGACTACAACATGTGTTTGAACTTGTCCACAACTGTATTTTGTCTGAATTAGATCCATTCATTCTACTGATGGTATTTTTGAACTCAGAGTAAAAAAAGATAAGCTCAACAAAGTAAAGGACTAGACATAGAACATTATTCACTAGTTCTTGCAGGACATTATTTAACAACAAGAGAGATTACCCTTCTAGCTATTGCTCTTGGTGTCCACTGGAATGTGCTTGCATTGTAAAGACAATGAGAATGCCTTATCAATGAGGGAAAGATCCATTGAGAGTGAATGGGACCTAAGTTCATTTGGAGCTCTTAGGCAAATCGACACATGATGCTACATCACAGTGACGTAGTGTCTATGAATGTCTACACATGACCAACAGCTACTTTGTCGTAGCAGCATGCTCCCCCCTTTATAGTATGCCACTAGTCAAGCAGGGCAGTTCTTTCCAAGCCTGTACTTTAGTCATCTGATCAGGGTATGGGGCTGGGACCTGCCCCTGACCCGGCCAGTTCCCAGCCCCCAACCCATGATTACAGGGCGGGCGCTGGAGAGCCTGCTCTACATTCAGCTCCATGATTGTGGAGCTGGGTGGAGAATAGGCTCCCCATCCTGTTTCCAACCCATCTCTACAATCACAGAGCTGGACAGGGAACCAGCTCCCCAGCCACCACCAGCATAGAGAGCTCCAAGTGCCAAATCCATGGTCACTTGGCTGATGCTAGGAGATACTTGTCTCCCAGCACTGGCCCCATGACTGAGGAGTAGGTGCTGTGACTTCAAAGCTCAGGCTGGGAGAAAAAGATCTCCCAGTCCCCCACTCCCTAATAATGATGGCAAAATGGGAGGCTGGGAGATGAAAATCTTCCAGTCCCTGCTCCCCAATCGTGATCTAGGGTGTTTGGAGCTCCCTGCTGCCAGGGCAGGGGGACATAGTCCCTGCCCAGGCTCTGGTGGCAGAGCCCACACTGACAGCAGGCAGCTCCCAGGGGCAGGGAGCAATCTGCTGCCTCCTCATGGCTGGCTGACCAGGAGCAGATTTGCTCCTGCTGAGGCATCTACACAAGTGCTACTGCACAGTAATCACAAGGTAGCAAATTTACTCATAATTAGTGATGTTTCCCATGCAGTAAGCGTGTGCATGTGTAGATGCACACGCTTACTGCATAGCAAATTATATTGCTGCTCAGCAAAACATATCGTGTGGACACACCCAGAACATTCAACTAAAAGTAAAAGGATAATGTAAAATATATCTTCTACACAAGCATTGGGAAAGACCTGTAATAGTTTCATATTAGTATATTTAGGGCATGTCTACACAAGATGTGTTAATGTGCATTGGCCTAATTTAATGTCCATTATGGTCATGTGTGCACCGTTAATTCACATTAGAAATGGTGAAATTAGGCCAATCCCCTGCCCTGCCCATGCTGCTGCCAGTGATAACCAGCACCCCACTGATCCAGCCTGGCCCCTGCCAGTAATGACCAGTATCCCACTCTGCTGTTGGCCATGGTACTGGCCCTGCTGGCCCCAGCAGCTCCCCCCACCCCCAAGGCCTCAGGACACTCACACACCGACCAGTGGGGGCCAGGCTGTGGGAGGCACTGGATGACCCTCTCCTATACTCCCCACTCCAGCCCATCTGTCCTGCCACCCACAAACTCCCTACCTCTACCCACCCCCAGCATCACTAAGGACATGCACATGGGTGAAACAAAAACACTTCATTGCCCTCAAAACCACTGCCTCCCTGCTGCATTTGCCCCATCTGGTGTGCAATGAGCTATTTGTGCAGGCTGAAGGGTGCCCAAGCCACTATGCCCTGCTGCTGCTGATCCTTGTGGTGCCCCAGGTACACCTGAGCTCCTGGTTCAGGACTCTGAGCTATAATGGCATGGTGGGCAAGCCTGGGCTGCCCTGCAACCTCCACCACCACCAGGAGGGCTACCCTGCCCTCCACTGCTGAGGAAGACATCACCACCAGCAACAATGCCTTCCTCAAGGTGTGAGAGGCCTGTAACTTCCCAGATGTGGGGACAAAGGCTGCTCAAGTTTTGAGCTGTGTTCTGCCTGCCTGTATGCTGTAGGGGTGGGGGGGAACCTGAGGCCAGGGGACTGCTGGCAGGCCAGGCAGGGAGCAGGGGCAGGGGCCAGAGCCAGGGGCAGAGGCGGGGAAGGGAGACCCCTCCCTCAGTGCAGGATTTACAATGTGTCTGGGGCTCATGAGGCTGGTGACTTGATGCAGGCCTCCCCACCAGTGACAGCGACTGGCTTCGCCTGGTGTCCATGGCTCATGGTGCATGATGGGTCAGCACCTGGCCAAAGGACCCCCCCACTCCACCCCCCAGGAGGAGCTGCTGCTGCCTGTGTCCACCTGTGATAATGCCAGTCCTTCCTTATGCTGGAATCTAGGACTACACCAAGGGCAAGGCAGCCACTGGACAAGACCCTCCAAGCTGCCAGTGAATGCAGCAACTGGAGAGGAGGGCAAGGCAGGCTGCTGAAGGCCAGAGGTCCCCTCCTGTGGTGACATATCACTGGAGGTGGGGTGGGAGCTCGGGGAGGCTGCCCCTGCTGGTGGCACTTGCAGGGGTGTAGCCAAGCTCCCTGGGCACCAAAATATGGGTCAGCTTCCAAAGAACATAAAGAATATGGACTTTTGGGCATGACCAGACCAATGATTGAAGTCGGTCACGGCCATTCACTGTGCCTGCAAGACCTTGACTTTATGTGGCACTGCTCTGCCAACCAAGAGCGCCCTCACTTCTTCATCCTGCCTGACAAGGCTTCATAAATGCGGACATTTGAGCACCCACCCATCACAAACTATCTCTGCACATCACCATGGCCCCAGAGTGTCACAAGGTCACCAACCTCCTCCTGTTGGGCGCCCTGGCAATTAGTACAGGTATGCACACATGGGCAGGGCTGGCACTGTGGCACATGCATGTCAGCGCTGAGAAAATGGCAGCTCTTCCCGTTTGAACTAAAATACATCAGAGATGCTTTATTTCAAAAGCGCACTGCTGCCATTTTCTGTGCACTGATATGCATTTTGCTGTTTATACAACTGCACCCACCACAGCACAGTTCGCGTCAGCTCACTTATGGAGCAGTAATTAATCAGGTCTGCCCTGATGTGCCAGATCTCTGATGCACCCTTAATGCAATAAATATAAGGGCTCTTTTTCTGCTACTTGAAGTTTTTTTAACATTGAATATGAAATGTTGATTGATACCTAGTACGCTCCTAATTCCCATTCACAGAAAACATTTGTGTTGATGAGGACACATCACTATGAAACATTTCACCTAGCAGTTGGCTACCTCTTATTCTAACTGATGACAAAGCTAAGAGCTAAGACAGTCTATGTGATTTTTAGCACTGTAAAGTGAGAGGGAGGGAGAATTTTAATTTGTTTAAAAAAGAAACAAGATTTCTTTTCTCCAGTAGTGTGTAGCAAAAAAGCTCTTATAAAGTATTTTAAAGGTTGATAGGTCCAATCTGCATCAGCAGGGAGCAGAATCCAAGAGGGATATTTTCTTCTTATCTTTTAATAACTCAGGTAGACTTTTCTAACAAAGCTGAAGACGATCTGACACAATATCAGCTTGAGAGAACAGACAGCAAGGTATACAATTCAGAACACTCACGAGCATCAAAGCAGTGCTTACTGCCCGTTTGTGGAGACAGGATCCAAGGTAGGGACATAGAATTTTGTGGTTCCTAAAATTTTTGGACAAATACAGAAAACAATTCAGCTGACGAAGCCAATAATGATGCAATGACAGGAGGGATTCAAAAAGGCAAAAGCCAATACAAAGTAGCAAAATTAATGTTTAACAGTGTCCTATTGGTGGATTAGACTTAATAAAAGGCAATAAGGTCCTTACCACAGGTCTCTAATTCAGAACTCTCAATTTTAGAATCAACTGATAAAAGTTTCTGGGCCAAATCCGGAAAGCTTAAGAAGAACACCATCTACAACAGCTTGCATAGCAATTAACCTCCTCTTCCCTACTCATCTTCATTTTCCTGCTTAAATTGATCAATCTTAGAGAGGAGTAGGGATTAGATATTAGAGATATTAAATAAATATTGTAATATCTGTTTATTTTAACAGTGTTTCAACCAATTGCTACCGCTTTAAAGAAACTTTAAAGACCAAAAATACTTATTTTTCCTATTCTTGAGTTGTAAGTATCTCATTTCTGCAATCTGACTACCAAATGCAGCATGAATTATGCCCAGGGTGGAGCACAAAGGATGAAGCCTTTATGTATTTAGGATAATGTGCTTCCATTAAGCACATTATCCATTCCATTCAACACTGTTATGTCTGTGATATGTCAGTCTAGAAAATAGGGCTTGTGATTATTCAGGACATGATCTTTCCTTACTGCAAGGCATAATAATGAACAGAGGGTTCAGTCCCAGCTAAATCTTGTGTCACTAATCATGTTGAACTTTTCCTGAATAAAGAATATGTCCTTCAGCTTGTATTAATAATTTCTAGCATAAAAAATGTTTTATTTCTGTACAAATCTATATAACAATTAATGCATTATAATAATACCCATCTTGGTTATGGAAAAAGATTGGGTGCATATACATGTGTGTATATTACAAGGATGGAAAAGGAAAGTGAAGGCATTAACTTTTATGTCAACAAGCTCAGAAGGATCCAGGACAGGTGTTTCCATTGTCGTAAGAAGGGAAACCAACTCTTACCAGGGCTACTGTCCCAGACTTTCTCTGTGCTTCTAGCCTACAGTTTTATGGAAAGAAAATACATGCACCCCAGGCAGCTGAGTGCTATCTTTCAAAATAACCAGTAGGGGGAGTCCAGCTTTGACAGGTAATGCTGAACATAACATAAAGTAAGAAAAATCCATTTTTTTTTCAATTTCCAGTAAAACATGAAAAAATTAGAAGGGAAAAGAAGACCTTAATGCTAGAATAATGGAGGTGAAGAAGAAACAAACAAACAAGGAGAAAAACTTGGGAAATATAACAGAAATAGAAGTTGGTTAATTTATACTGGTGTCCCTGTTAATAATAATGAATGAAACTTGAAATAATTTATGTTTTAAGTATTCAACATAGTCAAGTTCATTCTCTTCTAGCATTTTAACTACTAGGCTATGGGGAAAATGATGGTGGATGCCACCATATTCACCAGTGAGCAAGATTCAGTGCTGCCAGTGATGGATAGATGTGTATTTTCTTGCCTGTCTATAAGGACTGAGAGTTCAGGTGCCTCCCAGTGAGGATCTGAATTGCAGAATACATAATGTGAAACTGTGAGGTGTATCTAAGTGTTCCACTCAAATCACATCAGAGCATCCATAGAAGCCCCGAGGTAGAGAAAAGGTTGCAATCTAAAATGGAGGAACCCACTGAGTTGTACGTTTTTTAGAACAAAGCCAATTTGAATCTCTTTCAAACTTAGGTATGTAAACTCTGCTGAAGTTCCACTTAGGAAACATCATTAATTTAGCTCTTATGCCCCCTCTACACTTTACAGGTATCACACAATTAACTGGTTCAGACCAGCTACACATGCAAAGTACCTATCACACCATAAAAAGCTCCAAACAGCTATAAAGTTAGACTTTAAAAATGTGTACTAACTTTATAGATGTTTGCTATCAAGCATCAGTTTGTAGAATCCCCCCCACCCTGTGGCTGTAGAAGAGTCTCCCCTGTGGCTGGGAGCTCCCAGCCACATGGATGCACCATGCCCATCTGGGGAGGGGAGTCTTACAACTGAGGGGACTCTGAGCCTCAGCAGCAGCTGATTGTGGGTCCCTGAAGCTGCCAGGTCCCAGAGTCCTGTAGCTGTGGATGCTGAGTTCCCACACTTGTGCCTCCCAGGTTTGGGACTCAGTTGGGTCCTGGCAGCCATGCTGTAATCTCCCAGTCCTGGGGATGCATGGAGCACATGATATGATCTGGCAACCACAGGGGTTTCTTTCATGCACCCATGAGGCTGGAAGATCATGGCAGATCATTGGGTGCCCCTGCAGCTGGGAGACCCATCAGCTCATGAGGCTCAATAAGGAGAAGTGCAAAGTTCTGTGAATAGGATGGAACAATCCCATGCACCAGTACAGATAGGGGACCGGCTGACTTAGCAGAAACTCTGCAAAGAAGGAACTGGTGGTTACAGTGGACAATAAACTGAATGTGAGCCAGCAATGTGCCACTGTTGCAAAGCAGGCTAACAGGATACTGGGCTCCATTAGTAGGAGTATTGCCAGCAGATCAAAAGAAGTAATTGTTCTGTCCTATCCAACACTGGTGAGGCCACATCTGGAGTACTTTGTCCAGTTTTGGGGTCCCCACTACAAAAGGATTGTGGACAAATTCAGCAGATGGCAATGAAAATAGTTAGTGGGCTGGGGCACATGACTTATGAGAAGAGGCCCAGGGAACTGGGTTTATTTAATCTGGAAAAGAGAAGACTGAGGTGGGGATTTAATAGCAGCCTTCAACTACCTGAAGGGTGGTTCCAAAGAGGATGGAACTAGACTGGGGTGGGCAAGATATAACCCATGGGCCAGATCCAGCTTGCCAGGCCATTCTGTCCAGCCTGCAGAACCCCTAAGAAATTCAGAAAAGTTATATTTATCTGCTCTTGGCTGCCTGTCAAAGATGACAGGAGCCAGGGGCAGTAGGACACAGGGAGAGCCAGCAAGACTCAGTAGCAAGGCTAGCCCACTCCCCACCAACATGAAGCCTCTGCCTACTGCAGATTTCACTGCTTCCCTGTATGCCTGCTGGCTGCTCCAGCACCACGTGGCCCTGGCTACATTGAGGCCCTGCAAGAGCACGGGCTCCACACCAGTACCCTAGGGCCAGGAGTGGGGGGGGGGTGTTGTGTGCATGTGTGTGCATGTGTGTGTGTGTGCATATGTGTGTGTATGTGCATGCACATGCATCCCTGCTGTCATGGGCATCTCCCCAGATGAATGGCCAGGCCGCAGTTAAATGGCAGAACGCTAGGCCATAACACGAGCCTCTGGACGGGTGACCCCTGTCACGCTCATGAGGCAGGGAAGTCAATTGCATCGAACTGCCATCGAAGCAGGAAGGAAATTGCAACATAACTGGCTAAGCAGAAAACAATGAGGGGACTGCAGTGAGGAAGGGGCTACTGAGGAGTGAACAGAATGCTGGCAGGAAGGTAACACAACTGGCAGTAAAAATAAGTGAAAAAGAGTAAGGGTATAAAAGGGTAGAGCCACAAGACCCTGACGGGGGAAGTTCGAACCGTAACTTCAAGTATCAAAGGGCCCGCGGACTGATCACCCGCAGGGTCGCACCCCACTCCCCCCGAGTGCTGCCTCGGGTCATTCTTGAGGCCTCCACGAAGAGACTAACATTCCCAGCCATGAAGCCGCTCCTTTTGTTTGCTGTACTGGTAAGCGTGCATGTAAGACTGTAGTCATTTATGTTTGTATTTGTCTGTCTTTCCTGTAAGAGACATGAGCCGTTGACCAAGTCTGGGTCTAGGGTCTTGGCTAGCCACACCAAGGTCGTCCGCGATCTTGAAAGAAAGGGGCTTTGATCTGAACCCCGTGACTCATCGCACATAATTTCCCATTTAGCTGTTTGTAGTTATTTTGATTATGTTTTGATTGTTAAATGACCTTTTAAGAAATATGAACCGTTGACCAGGTCTAAGACTAGGGCCCTGGCCAGCCGCACCAAAACCACTCGTGGTTTTGAAAGCAAGGGGCCTTGACCCAAACCTCGTGACCCAACGGACATCACTCCTCAGCTTTGATTGTTTGATTATTGTATGTTGTCATAGATTAGTATTATAAAGGAAATCATTTGCTTGAGTTGTCAATATTTTATAGGTTAAAGCCAAATAAATATTGCATATTAATCATAAACTGCGTCCTCATTGGTGTCCAGCCCACCGACCTAGCCACAACTGGGCATTTTCAACCTAGTGCAACACCTGCAATAAGGGAGGAGGGGAGAGAGACAGAGAGAGCAATGAGGGAGGGAAAGACTCTGTGTGTGTGTGGATGTGTGTGTGACAGCTGGCCTGAACTCAGTAAGCAGCCCTCCACCTGAAATAATTGCCCATTCCTGAGCTAGACTGTTCTCAAAGGTGGGAGATGACTTAAGTTGCAGCAAGGGAAGTTTAGGTTAGATTTTAGGAAGAATTGTCTTATTGGGAGGGTAGTAAAGCACTGGAACAGGTTACCCAGAGAGGTTGTATACTCTTCATCTTTGGAGGTTTTTAAGACCTGGCTAACAAAGAATTGGCTGGGATGATATTGTTGGGGGTGGTTCTGCTTTGAGCAGGGGGTTAGACTAGATAGATTCCTGAGATCCCTTGCAACTCTGATTTTCAATGCTTCTATGATTCTATGGTTCTGAGACTTATGCAAGTTTAATTAATTTAAATTATTTTCTATGCTGTTGAATCACTGGACTTACTTTGGCAGGAATTGACAGGTCTGTTATTTGGGGGTGGTTTATAACAAATGCCTGTGTAAGGCACCAACATATAGAATAGGTTCTCTTTTATTACAGCTTGTGAACATCCAGAGAAAATTGTCTAAATGGAATTTATGTTGGACAGAAATTTCCATCATATTATGAGAGAGATGAATGCTACCAAAATGGTGTTATTATGAGAAATTTTAACTTGCTAGAGTGGAGAATAAATGCTAATAATAATGGTAGAGGCCCAAATATTTCTGAGCATAACTAACAATTTTTATGGGCTACTTACTGTAGTAACAAAAGGAGAGGATAGTTCAGACTTGGTAAGAGAAGAAGACATTTTAAAGGAACTGATTGTAAAAAATAGCTTTGGATTGAATTATAATGAATTGATTCAGTTTAAACTGAATGAATGAATGAATGAATACAGTAGGCCCAAAGCTAAGATTCTCAGTTTTAAAAGGGTAACATTTGAGAAACCAAGAGACCTAGTAAGTGAACTCAACTAGACAAATAAAATCAGAAACTTGAAAATGGAGAAGTTGTGGAATTACTTTAAGTCAAAGATACTAAAATTGCCTGGAACTTATTTCCTATCTACAGGGGAAAAATCTTGTGAGGAATGATTTCATACATAAGTGTATGAACAACCACCTCTAAAAGTACATTCAAATTAAGTAGAGACCATGTAAAGGACGAAAAAGAGGATATATCAGTAAAGAAAGCAGTGTCTTAGATTGGAGGAGTAAGGTGAGAATTACTACAGGTGAAACAATGTTAGATTTTAGGAAAGAAATTTAAAATGTATAAATAAAGAGAGAACAAAGAAAAGGGGAGTTTGCCTGCTATTCCAAGAGAACAGGATAGGGATTAAAGGTAATTAAGGCAAATCTCATACAAGCTAAATTAGTATTTTGCCTTAATTTTACATATGAATGATAATTTGTAACACTAGGATAACTAAAGGAACTTGAGGTTTGGAAATGAAAAGGAGAAAACAAAATTTAAAGACCTTAATATATTGTAACCAGTAAAACCAGATAATCTCCACCCCAGATTTCTGAAAGAATTTACACATGGAACTGCAGGTACTGTGGCAAGGATTTAATCATTGTTTAACTGGATTTATCAAGTCAGGAAAGTAATATCTGATTAAGGAATAGCAAATGCAGTGCTTGGTATTTTGAAAGGAATTTAAAAAATGATACAGGAAAATATAGGCTTTTTAGTTTGAACTCAGTAATATACAGGACCTTAAAACAAATTATGAAAGAAAGGATAATCAAGGCATAGAAGTAAATGGAAAATGGGATAAAACACAATATGGGCTTACTAAAGATACAGTGCCAGACAGACCTGATATCTTTCCCTGCTAAGAAAACTCATTTTGTATACAGAGACAGTGCTGAAAATTGGGCTGGAGAGTGATTATTAATGGAATGCCTCAAAGATCCATTAATTTTCATTTGTGACCATCACATATATATTAGGAGTCTTACTATGACGCTTATCTATGACACAAAGTTGGGAAGCACCATCAGTTCAGAAGAGGACCAGGATACAGGGAAAATGGGATGGCCTTCACAAAGAGGGTTAATAGAAAAGTGATGAACTTGAAAATTGCAAAGTGCAAGGACAGGCATTTAGGGATTAATAATAAAAAAAATTGCATAAAATAGGGTCCTTTCAGTCAAATGTCTGAAAAGGAAGAAGCAATCGTGCTATGAGCTACCAATATGATATGGTCATATCCTTATCATATGGGAGGAAATCTCATTTGTGTACAGACATTGGGATTAGAGTAGTACTACTTAGTATTGTTCTTGTGCTCCTCAGTCTCTTGGAATGGTAGAATTTTCCATAAATGCATTTTGAAAATGAACAAAAGCAAGTGTTTCTGGGCACAGAAAGCACTAAAAATTTCTCCACAGGTGAAAACAGAAAGAGCTCTTTCTTACATTAAACAGAGGAACTGCTCTGAAAGGAAGAGTTCAGAATCAATGTCATGTCCAGCCCAACCATCAAGTGAGGTGTCTCTGTAGAAAGATGCAGCGATTATCTGTTAAGAGACCTAATTTGAGAATAAAAATTATCCCATAACTTTAAAAAATATAATAATCACATTACCCACTGAAATAATTCAATAAATTTTTTATTCGATTATTGTTACCATATGTTTTCAGTTATCATTCATTAGTTTCTCCCCTCCCCCAGGGGATATTGCAGTTGACACCAACATGGGGGGATTAGTAGATACACTGGAGGGTAGGGCAAGGATTCAGAGTGACCTAGACAAATTGGAGTATTGGGCCACAAGAAATCTCATGGGGTTCAACAAGGACAAGTGCAAAGTCCTGCACATAGTAAAAGAACCCATGCACCAGAACAAGCTGGAGACAGTCAGCTCTGTAGAAAAGGACCTAGGGAATCCAGTGGACAATAAGCTGAATATGAGCCAACAGTGTGCCCTTATTGAGATAAAGCTTCCTCTCATGCATGGATGACCTATATCTGACACAAGAAGTCTACAGGTCAATGAGACGTAAAGCACTGCTCGACGTGGTACTGGCAACTGGGGATAACCTAATCAGCGACCTAATGTTCAGTCAGAAGCTAGGTGACAGCAACCAAGAGCTGATCACCTTCAACATCCTCTGTAAAGCTGGCAAGCCAGTCAGTAATACAGAAGTCCTCGACTTCAGGAAAGCTGACTTTGACAAGCTCAGGAAGCTTGTCTGTGAGGCCCTAAGGGACCATGACCCCAAGGGGAGGGAAGTTCAGGAAGAATGGTTGCTCCTCAAGGGAGTGATCCTTGATGCACAAGATAATGCTTTTCTGTCTCGGAGGAAAGGCAGCAAAAGGGCACAGCAGCCCCCTTGGCTCTCCAGGGAACCAGCAGAACTCCTGCCGCTAAAAAGAAAGACCTACAAAGGATGGAGGATGGCATCCACCTCCAAGGAGGAATATTCTACATCGGTCCAGACCTGCAGGGAGCAAACCAGGAAAGCCAAGGCTGCAACTGAACTCCAACTAGCTACAAGTATCAAGAACAATAAAAAGTCCTTTTTTAGATATGTGGGGAGCCAGAGGAAAAGCAAGGGCAACATTGGACCCCTGCTAAACCAGATGGGACAACTGACACCCAGGAAAAAGCCAACCTATTAAATGGGTACTTTGCATCTGTCTTTCATCAGTCCCATGGGATGCCCCTGCCCATTACAGGACAGGGAGACCCAGGTGAGGGAGATTCCTTGCCCATCAATGCTGACCTCATGAAGGAACAACTTGAGAGGCTGGACATCTTCTAGCCAGCCAGCCTTGACAATCTACACCCCAGGGTACTCAAGGAGCTGGCAAGCATCATAGCTCAGCCCCTGGCATGGATCTTCAAGAACTCCTGGTACTCTGGTGAAGTGCCCAAAGGCTGGAAGTAAGCCAATATGGTGCCTATCTTCAAGAAAGGGAGGAAAGTAGATCCGGCAAACTACAGGCCCATCCATCAGCCTGACCTCTATCCCGGGGTGGGGGTTAGAAAAGATTATCAAAGAGGCCATTCTTAACAGACTGACCAATGGTAACATCCTGAGGAGTAGCCAGCATGGGTTTGTTGTGGGTAGGTCTTGCTTGACCAATCTTATTTCCTTTTATGACCAGGTGACCTATCACCTGGACAAGGGGAGGAGATTGATGTTGTATATCTTGACTTCAAAAAAGCCTTTGATCTGGTACCCCATGACCATCTCTTGGCAAAACTGGCCAACTGTGGCCTTGGGTCCACCATTATCCACTGGCTGGGGAACTGGCTCCGTGGTTGGACCCAGAGGCTGGTGGGTGATGGAAGTCAATCACCATGCTGCCCTGTGACCAGTGGGGTCCCTCAAGGCTTGTCCTTGGACCCATATTGTTCAACATCTTCAATAATGATGTGAACATTGGAGTCAGAAGCAGACTGGCCAAGTTTGCTGATGATTCCAAACTTTGGGGTAAAGCATCCACACTTGAGGACAGGAGGGCAATCCAGGCTGACCTTGACAGGCTCAGGAAATGGATGGACAAGAACCTGATAGTGTTCAACACCGAAAAATGCAAGGTTCTCCACCTTGGGAGGAAAAACTTGCAGCATCCGTATAGGCTTGGCAGTGTTATGCTTGTTAGCACTACGGATGAAAGAGACTTGGGGGTCATGATTGACCACAAGATGACCATGAGGCTTCAATGTGATGCTGCAGCTGTAAAGCGAGCAAAACGCTGGCCTGCATCCATAGGTGCTTCTCAAGCAAATCCCAGGACATCATTCTCCCCTTGTACTGAGCCTTGGTGAAGCTGCAGCTGGAGTACTGTGTCCAGTTTTGGGCTCCACCATTCAAAAAGGATGTGGAGAAGCTTGAGAGAGTCCAGAGAAGAACCATGCACATGATCAGAGGTCAGGAAAACAGACCTTACGATGGCAGGCTGAGAGACATAGGACTCTTCATCCCTGGAAAAGCGCAGGCTCAGGGGTGATCTGATGGCCACCTATAAGTTTATCAGGGGTGTTCACCAGGATCTGGGGGAATGATTATTCACCAGAGTGCCCCAAGGGATTACAATGTTGATCGGTTATAAACTCCTGCAAGACCGTTTCAGGCTGGACATAAGAAAGAATTTTTTTAGTGTCTGAACTCCCAAGGTCTGGAATAGCCTGCCATCACAGGTGGTTGAAGCACCTACTTTGAACTCCTTCAAGAGAAATATGAATGCTTATCTTGCTGGGATCCTATGACCCCAGCTAACTTCCTGCTCCTGGACTTGATGATCTTTTGAGGTCCCTTTCAGCCCTAATGTCTATGATATCTATGAAACTAGATGACTTCCTGAAGTCCCCTAATTTTCTATGTTTCTATGATATACTACCCTGAGACATATACTCTATGAATCTAATGAATCTCTAATAGATATTAAAACGGTCTTGATTTTCCAGAATCTGGCTTTGGTGGCATTTTACCAGATTTACAAAGGCATTGGGGTAATATGCACATACAGTCTGTCATACAGCTGGCAGTTCTCTGTAATGCGCCTATATTCAGCCTTACATGAAATCCCTAACCTGCAGTTTCTCATTTCAACTTTGCACTTGTCATGTTTTGGTGAACCCAGTTAAACTGTGCCTTCCAAAGTGTCCCAAATATGCCAGCCTATGTAACTGATTCTCTTCTCCTGACAACTCTGTCATTTGAAATTTCCAGACTTCTGAGGAATAAATGCCACTTGCTCTTTGAAGGATTCATCATTAGACTAATTAGCAATCAGTTGAGTAAACTTGCTATAGAGACCTGTGAATTTATTTTCATTCAATGCACAGTACAGAGATGAAAAATCTCTCTCTCCTTGTAACAGTTGCCATTCTGTTCACATAATTTTTCAGCTGTCAGTGCCATTGACCTGGTATTGCCTAATTTCATTTTGACTGTCTTCTAATGAAATGTTTAGACAGTAGCAGTATGTTTCATTTTGCCCAACTGCTGCTTTTATCTGCAGTGCATAAGGCTATATGAGGACATTTGATGAATTCTAGAAAGCAGCAATGTAAACACTTAGGGCATTTTACCTACACAGGCAGGTAAAGGCAGGTCAAGGCACAAAGAGATCTAATTAGGATGACCATATTTTCCGCTTTGGCTGGAACAGTCCCAGAGTTCATAGGCCATCCTGGAGTCTCAGCTGGTTGACTAAAATTAAAGCAAAAGTCCCAAACTGGTGGTCCCACCTCTTCCACACATGCCTGGCCTGGCTCCTCTTGAGCAGCACATGGAGGCTGGGGGCCTGGGCTCCTTCTACCTGGGGTGGGGGCTGGGACCAGTTCTCAGGTACCTGTGCAAGGCAAAAGAAAGCTCATGACATTTCTTTTGGTCCAATCCTCCTCTCTGAATCCTATCCCTACCCTCCAGTTTATCTATTATTCCCCCCAGCTTGGTATTATCTGTAAATTTGCTGAGGGTGCATTCCATCCCATCTTCCAGGTATTGATGAAAATATTGAATAAAACCAGGCACAGGACTGATCCCTGAGGCACTCTACTTGAGACCAGCTGCTAACTACACAAAGAGCTATTGATTACTAGCTTCTGGGCACTTGGGGTAGAAAGGCAGTACTTTAATTAGAGCGGTTCTGAGAACCATTCTGTTTAAACCACTGCATCTCCTGTATCAGCATTCCCACACTTAAAAATGGTGGCAGAGGTGCTTGAACTAAAGTTCATTCAATGAGTTTTCTTGCAGGTTGGCTGATCTCCTATGCAGGGCTTTAAACCAGGTTTGTTGGGGGTTGGGGATGCAGACAACAGTGTGAACCTAACATCAAACGAGCTATGTACTGGAACAATCCATGTAAGTACTAAGGGGCCCAATGGGTTTCAGGACAGGGGGGCACCAAGGGCACCTAATTCTAGGTGTGGCAGGACAACATTGCCATAGGGTGGGAAAGATAACCAGTAGGGCAGAAGTGCTTAACTTCAGAAAGGATAACTTCAGTGTGCTCAGGAGACTAGTTAGCAAGGCACTGAAGAACAGAAGAATTGGTGAGATAGGAGTCCAGGAAGGGTGGTCGTTCCTAAAGGGAGCAATCCTATGGGAGCAGAAGGAGACAATCCCTTTGCACAGGAAAGGGGGGAAAGGGGCCAAGAAATACTCTTGGCTGAACAGGGAAGTCCAAGAAAGCCTAGAGGCTAAAAAAAGAAGCATATAAGCTGTGGAAAAAGGTGATAGCTACCAAGGCAGAGTATACCCACCTGGCCCACACTTGTAGGGAGGCAGCCAGAAAGGCCAAAGCTGAAACAGAACTTAGGCTGGCAACAAAAATTAAAGACAACAAAAAGTCCTTCTTCAGGTATATAGGGAATAAAAAGAAGGCACAGGGTAGCATAGGCCCCCTACAAGACAAACTAGGGCAATTAGTGACAGACAGGGGGCACAAAGCAGAGCTCATCAATGAGTTTTTTGCCTCTATATTCGTGGATTCAGATAGGACAAAGCTCCCAATTACATCACAGACAGGCATAAAGGGGAAACCAGCCCACCAACTGCTAGCACCAACTTAGTGATGAGACACTTGGAGGGGCTGGATGTGTTTAAGCCAGCAGGCCCAGATGGTATTCATGCAAGTGTGCTGAAGGAATTGGCCAGTGTTATAGCAGAGCCACTGGCATGGCTGTTGTGGGGCTGTTGTTCTGTGTTTGGAGCTTCATGTGAGTCTTGTGGTATTTGGAACTGGGTCTTGGGATCTTGGTGCTGTGAGGCCTAGGGTTTTGGGTGTCCGGAGGTCTGGGTTGAGTGCAGGGGACACAGGTGTCTTGGTCCTCCTGCATCTCCCTGTGGTCTGGTATACCAGGCTGGGCTTTCTTGGCCCTGGGACAGCCAGCTTTGCTCTGCCCTTGGTTAGAGTGTGAAGGAGTGAGAGAGAGCAAACAAAAGCCCGGAGGTGCCTTACATGCTGGGCAGGGGAGGTCAGGAGAAGAAAAGCAGCGGCAGCAACAGACAGGGAAAGCGAAAGCAAGCACCACTTACAGCATGGATGGCCAGCAGGGCTGCAGCTGGAGACTAGAAGGGAAGAGAAACACTCACCACACTTCTGGAGCAGCATCTCATTCTGGATTGGAGGGGGAAGGCTGTTCAGAGGTATTTCCAGCCCTGGAGAGGGGCAGAGGGGGATCAATGCCCTGCAACCCACAGAGAGAGTAGCGATCCAAAGCTGAGGTCCACCTTGTCACCGTGATGCAAAAATCGCGGTTCGTTTCTTTTGGAGGCTTGCAAATAATAATTCCTCAGGCACACATTATTTAGCAACACAAAAGGTATATTTGCAAATAGGGTTGGAGTGAAGACAAAAGACCACTCCACCCCCGAAGAAACCTCTCAGCCGGCTCTATGTACTCTCCCTCCTGGGCATGTGTGCAGAAACAGGAACTCTTACAACTTATTTCCGGTTCACACAAACATATATGTAAATATGTCACTTCATACGTCGCATGTCCATTATAATTAACTACTTAAGTATGCGGGGCGGATAGGCATATATGCATTAGCTAATTACGCATGCTTAGAAAGCTCTCCAGGTTACCAAAAGTTCAAATCCCTCTCTCCTCCAAGGACACAGCCAATTAAATCACAGCTTCTGTAATTTACATGAGAAAGAAGAGGGAGGTTGAAGGTATGTGTGATTTAGTATAGGAAAAAGATAGTAAATTAGCCAAGAGGGGAGGGATGTCCTTGGTGGTGTTTCTTTTTATCAGGTACGAGATACAAACTGTGCAGTTCTAACAACACTCTATTCATTATACATTTTTAATAATATTTCTAACAACCGCCTGTAGGAAAATGAATTGAGGGCAGTGGTAGCAAGCCCTACAACACCTACAGCCATCACATAGAGCAATGGTATACAGACATTTTTAGACCAGACTCAGCATTGTGAACATTTGCACACCTAGCATTTCTACCAGACTAAACATAATTCTGTTGATACACATGTAACACTTGCAGCCCCCATCAGAAGTCTTCAGCTGTATGTTATATATTACAGGCTTGGATTCCATGCTAGCACTAGTCAGAAGTTCCTCATGAAACACAAGTGTCATTAAAAATGCTGGTTCATATAGCCTAAAATGTTTCATTTGCCACATTCAGCTTCAATGAACTTTCACCAAATATAAGGCAATGATCAAAAACCGGAAACAATGGAAGCCACAGAGTATGTTACTTGGGGCAGACACATCTCATCTTTGCCTCAGTGAAACTGAAATTCTTGTCCAGGTCCCTATTGCTCAACACATTATAAGTTGA
This sequence comes from Crocodylus porosus, assembly GCF_001723895.1. Lineage (NCBI taxonomy): Eukaryota > Metazoa > Chordata > Crocodylia > Crocodylidae > Crocodylus > Crocodylus porosus. The sequence goes on along the minus strand of NW_017728918.1, from coordinate 60,801,425 downwards.
AAACAAATGTTCAGTGATCATACTGGAAAACTACATAAATACACACAAAAATCCATTTTAGTATGAGCAGACTATTGTAAATGTATTTCTTTCAACATTTGGAAATTGTCCACAACCATAGGACAGAAACTTGAAAGTTTGTAGAGATGGCATTCTCCCTAGGTAGCAGCACTTTTCCATTAATTTGGATATCAAGTTTTGAACAAGCTCCCAGTTTTGTACATACAGGGTACTGCTATACAAGATGCCTAACTAAATGACTGCTCAGTAACCAGAATTACTGCACAGTAGCATCCTGGCATGGTCACCTAGTGATGCTTACTGTGCAGTAGCTCGTTATTACTGCAATGTAGCTCATTACTACTGTGCCATAGTGCTGAGTCACAAGTCATGCCTGGGGACACTACGGCACAGTAGTAATGAGTTACTTGTGCAATAGTAGCAAACTACTGCACAGTAAGCATCTCATGTAGACGTGGCCACAGTCCCATAGTTATCACTTTTTCAGCATTTGGCAACTTTTAACAGGATTTGAAGTCATGGTACACAAAATATAAAGTGAATCGGAAATGAGATGGGCTTCTCTAAATTGAACCATCCCAAAGCTCCTGCATGAGTTAAACTGCTTGAAAGATCTCCTACAAAGTTTAACCTCGTGCAATGAACACTGAGGGAATTGTAAGATCTTTTGAAAATGTTCTTAAAGCCTCTGTGCACATTGGTCCTGGTTCAGGAAAGTGCTTAGATCCATTAAGCAAGTGATTTTTGTCCTTTCTAAGTGGAAACCCGCATAGATTATTATTATTTTTTTCCTGTAGGAGCACCCTGAAAAAGACTTGGTACTTGAAATACTGCATACTGGGATTTTTCTACTTCTAAAGAAAATAACGATCAAAGGAATTTAATTAAAAATGTATTAGTACAGTACAGTTATGTGGTTAAGCAGTCAGACATCAATAAATCCCAAAGTTCAGCTTGCACCTAGAATGCCACCCTCATCTCTTGTAAGTCTTCCTTAGGAAACTGTCTTTAGTTTCTCAACTCAGACAAAACACTCTGACAATTTTTCTAGTAACCTATTAGGTGCTTGAGAGAGGCCATGCATGGCGCAGTTACCCTCTTTTCCGCATATTTTGGACTGGTGGCTCTCACATACTCTGATATACACAGATTAGAACACAATACTAAACCAGGGATGTCCAAACCTTGGCCCAAATGGCAAGCCATGAATACAAATGGCACACGCAGATAACACGGTGACAGGGCAGGGGGCAAAAAAGCAGAGCATCAGATTGGGCAGGGGAAAGAAATCAGAGTTGCACTTTGGGGTGCACAGTGCAGGACTTACCTTGTGGCACACCTGCCAAAAAGAATGGCCCCCCAATACTAAAGCATGTATATTTTTAGACTGTAGAAAAAATAATACAGTATTTGAGTAAAGATTATATCATAATGCATAATTACAAAGGACAGAGTTAAAATTCTCTTTATTATCTTAACTTTGTCATTGTCTTTTAAGTTCTTAACTCAAACTATAATGATTTTCTAACATATCTTTTTTAATAGGATCATTATGTAGTATGATAGTTTCTGAACATTACCACAGGCCACTTGTCTGACTTTGAATAATACTTTTCCTGCATGATAACTCGATTAAATGGTCCACTGGCACTCATTTAGTTCTGCTTAATTTAAATAATAATAATACCTTCCAATTATTTTATGCCTAATGAAGTATGCATTTATACCTTTCAACCCACTAATGCAAGGGAAGGGAAATCTTCAGAGTTCTGACAGTTATCCATTGCAATTCCTTCCATTAGCTTCTTTATCTTAAGTAAGAATACTGTGTACTGTTTTCTATGAACACACATTTTGTCACTGCATCCTAATTTTATATATTCTGGACATACACAACTACTACACAACATATACTGAATGTAAACAAATCCTTGGGTCAGCATTATCAGATGTAGCATTGGATAACATACTGTTGAATAGATCCATAGATTTAATCAGATCATAAATAATTGTTTAGTGAAAATGCAGTTGGTTAATTTGGTTAGTAACAGACATGTCACTGTGAGAGGTTCTTCATTTATCTATAAATTTAAGAGGAGACAGGTTTGCTGGAAAATAGCTGAAAAAAGTCTCTCTCTCTCTCAAGCCCCCTAAATATTTTCTGCCTCATCACTTTCCAAATATAGTTCTGCAATATATTATGTCTCCATAAATAAATACATTTCTTTTACACACTTATTTATTTAAGCGGGGTAGTCATAAAGGCAGAAAATCCATCCTCTTCCTTTATGTCTACAGTTCTCCCCAGCATGCATTTGAACTCTTAGACTACATTCTGGCAATAGCCTGAAGCAAACCAAAGAGACTTAAGGTTAGTCTATGGATAGGAAGCAGTTGAGAAATATTTGTCTTTTTAGGAATATTACATACACACACACACACACACACATTTATTTGATTAATACATTCAAAGTATGCAGTCAAGCACTCAGAAATCTCCAAAGTCCACTTGCTTCTGGAATGCTACCTTTGTCTCTTATAAGTGATTTGGATGAGGGGTTAAAAAGTACCCTGTTCAAATCTGCTGATGACACTAAGATGTGGGGGGACGTGGGCACACTAGAAGGAAGCAACAGGATACAATCAGACCTAGACAGGTTACAAGGGTGGGCGGATGTGAATAGGATGGGATTCAACACAGACAAG
>NW_017728918.1:60792961-60798313 GCF_001723895.1 Crocodylus porosus | reverse complement strand
GCGGCTAGGATCTGGAACCAACTTCCAAGAGAAGTGGTGCTGGCTCCTACCCTGGGGGTGTTTAAGAGGAGGTTGGATGAACATCTTGCTGGGGTCATTTGACCCCAGTATTATTTCCTGCCATGGCTGACTAGATGATCTACTCAGGTCCCTTCCAACCCTAGAAACTATGAAACTATGAAACTATAAGTCTGCCTTAAAATAAATGTCATGATGTTAAGATAGACGTCTTATAGGTCTACCTTAAAACAGACGTAAGGAGCTGACTTTGTCCTGGGAGTTTCTTTGCAGGAAAGTAATTATTTGAGGGCAGTCACTCACAGTTTGGCTGTTTGTTCAAGTCCAAAGGGAGACTACTGGCCAAAGCATTGTTAATGACACTCATTTTCTTTAACAAACACAGAGAATGGAAAGCTCTATGGGAAGAATGGGAAGAGAAAACAGTGTTAGAATATGTTTTTAAAACACGGGACATTTTTAACAAGGGGGGACAGGCTAGAACTAGAGGACAAGACAGATGGAAGCAGGCATGGAAGAGAGTAAGAGGCAAAAACATTTGTGGCTGCTTGGGAGACACTGACCAATGCTCATAAGGCTCTCAGAAGGAATGAGGAAACTAAGGCGTGGCCCCAAAACAGTACTGGAGCCATCAGAGGCCCCACCACCCAATTGTTAAAAATCTGGCCTTATATGTAATTAGAAAATATGTTTGTAAGAGAGTGAAAATATATGATTAATCACATCATTATTTACACACACACAGGTTTTAAAAGGAAATTTTAAATTATTACAGTACAATTTGGCACAAAGGCTATAAACAAATATTGTCCTTGGAGCAAGATTGGCTGTGTCCCAGAACAGCTGATCCATTTTGTTGGTATCTACAGATGTTGCCAGGGCTGTTGTCCCGCAGGGCTGGACCCCTTTCACTCCTAGGGATTTGGGGACCTGATCTTACAGGATAATGGTTGATGGTGCTGTGCCTGCAGGATCAGGCCCCGGAAGTCACAATCATAAAGGGCTTCTTGGTCCCTGTAGATGATTCCCAGGCATGTGTCTGTCAGCAGGGGAACCCCCATGCAAGTTCCCTTGGCATATAATAAGGAAACATTTTTGGGCAGCTGGAGTACAATAGGGGGTTAGGACATTTCTTTGCCCTCAACTTGTGCCCCAAAGGTTTTTTATGGCAGCATGAGGGCAATGTCTGTTTGCACTCAAAGGATGTGTCCCTACATGCAATTGCAATGGCAAAAAAGTAGTGGCACAAATCTGTGCCACTGCTTTTTGCCACTGCACATGCCCCGAATGTGTATTTTAATGTGGGGTACAATGCCCCACTTCAGGGAAACTACTGTTTCCCCACTCCTCCCAGCTCCTGGTGTGCAGGAAGATCCAGGGCACAACTAGAGGATGGGAGACACTGTGATTTCCCAGTAGCAAATGTTGCCCCTGTGCTCCAAATTTGTAGCATGGGGGCACATTTTAATGTGCTTGGCATGAATTTTGTGGTGCTGCAAAGATGTTTGCAAAGCTAGAAACTGCATGTGCCTGCATATAACAATCCAGGCAAACAGTCTGACCTAGCAGCATTTCCCCAATGAGCAATAATAAGGAGATCAAGCAGATAACAGTGGCACATAAATTGTTGTCAGAAGACAAATGGCCATTTGTATTGCTGTTCTTTAAAATGCAGCTTCCTCCTTTGTACACTGTGCAACAGGACAAGCAATTTGCTGAGCCAAGCCTTTAATGACTGTGGCAACAGACCCTAAAAAATGTAATAAGAAATTCAATGTATAGTTGTCAATGCTGGAATGTACTGGACTACCTGTTCCATTTACAATGTTTCTACACAAAAAAAAATTTAACTTCCTCTTTGGCATGTACTCACACTGGCTCTCTCCCAATAACACAAATATTTATCCATGTCTTTTGTTGGAGTGATTATGCCTATAAGTCCGTGACACTAGTTGTCTCAATGCAGTGTTAGAGGCAAACTAACACGTCAATCAGTGCCTAACAAAGTGTAGATCTGCCATTGAAAAATGAAATAAAATCTCTCCATAATTGCCACATAATTTCCCCAATTAACAGCCTATTCAAGGTGGGTTGGATCTGTGGACCTCATTATTCCAGGGTAAGATACAGTAAGAGATGGAGAGGTTTTCCAATTGTAATGATGTTCACAGATCTATGAGGAATCACTGGAATTTTTTTAGAAGGGTGGGGTAGAGGGCTAGGTACAGTTATTTTCATATTTAAGAGAGAGGAACTCTTTCCTGATGTTTACAGTGAGAAACAGCCATTTACTAAAGGCAGAAACAATGAATGTCCAACATGTTGATATAGAGGGGTTTTGAACAGAGCACTAGGTGGCTGATTAACACGTTACTTGATGTGACGCATGCTTTCTGTGTATGAAATTGCCACAGCTCTAATGGAGCAAGCATTAGAAGATGGATTTAGAATTTTTGACATACATACTTTTAAAATACATTATCTTAACTATCTGAGAGTGTAAAAATATTGAAGCTTTCTTCATGTTTGATGCCAGATTAAACTGTATAAACAATGTGTTTTTCTTTCTATATATAAACTTTAAGCTCTGCAGACATTCAAAGTAAGTCACAATTTGTTTTTCAGATGCTACAGGGCAGGGGAGAAAGATGAAAGGATGGCTTCCTGATTTCAGTAAGCCTGAAGTTAATCTTCAGGATAAGGACAGGGTGGGTTCTGAGTATCATTTTATCTTTGTGGAAAATGAAGCATTGAATTTTCAAGAATAGAACTCCAAGTTTAGATACCAAATTTAGATGCACGAGGTGACATGATTGTGAGCTTAAAGGCACTTAAATGGTTTAACAATAATGACAATTAGAACAAAAAGGACAATCAGGAGTCCTGATTACCATTGTCTTTTCTTCTAGACCAATACAGCTACAACCTGGATACCTTAACAGTAATGAGACACTTTTAAAACTGCTTCAAGTGGAGAACTGGTGTGGTATTAACAACAAGATATAATCTAATAAAAACATTGTGAGAGCTTTAAGAGGCTGTAGAAGAAATGCTCTTCTCAAGAAATATGTTGTCCATCTGGGTTGAGTGAAATCCACTAGTCTGCTGTGCAAACTGCTAAAGACAAAGAAACATGTGGCTTCTGAGTGGTTGAACTTCAGTTCTGAGCTTCTAGCTACAGTATATCTTGAAGATAATTGAGAGCCTGTGGTTCCAATACAGATACAGAATAAGAACGTTGTCTTGATGCCAGTAGGTACATTTCAGCCAGGTTCTTGGATACGCTGACCAGATTGCTTTCTGGATGTTATAAGCATTGATATTTCCTCTTCTGAATAACATCTTTGACTTACAGGACAGACAGCTAAGTTCACATAAATTCTGCAGCATGATTGGCCCTCTAAATATAAGAACCCTTCTAGATGAAAAGCAAATGGTGTGATGTGTCATCAAATATAATAGAACACATATTTTTCTTCAGTTAAGAAACTAGAAGCTTTGAAAATATGCTACGGGCCAAGGCTATTGTTATTCAGTTTCAGATGAAGCAAAAACAAATAAACTTTATTGAAATGTGCATGAATTTGTTGTATTACATGTTAAGAATAAAAACACAACAAAGAGTAAAAAATAATCAAAAGATGTTGTTTTATTAATTCATTAGTTCCAATGTACATTTTTTATTCAGAGTTATAAAATAATATCTCTCCTTCTAGAGTGTTTTGACAGTGTGTACAGCATATTTCTACACCTGACTTAATGCTCACCTGAGTTATTCTGCGAAACAAGAGAAGAGAGATTAGGAATAACTAACAGACAAAATTACAGAACAAGGGATGCCTTGATTGGCAGAACAGGAAGAGCAGATTGTAGCATCTTATCTTACACTCCGTGGAATGGCCATACAGTCTTGACTGAAAGAGTCCATCCCCATAGAGTTTAATGAATGGGGCTTTGTTTGAATTGCATAGCTGGCCTTCCTCCTCTGAGCAGAAGTGCTATTTGGACCACTGCAAGGCTTGCCTAGAGGCATGTGGTTCAGTGCATACTGCAAAAATGGAGGGAGGTGCTTTGGCCCAAAGCAACTTATCAGGCTCTCCATACTTGTCCCTGAAGCAGCTCCCTGAACTGCAGCAGGAATTGATACTGGACTATGTGAGGAGCGGTCAACAGTCAGGACTCTGAAATAAGATCCTGCAACTGTTTGTAATATTTCTGGGTTGAATGTTACAATGAAGTTTTTTGCCTCAGTTAGCCTGGCCAAGAGCTGGCCGAGAGCTCTGCCTGCTGTTTGACTGTTGCCTTATAAGCACTGGTTTTGTTTAAGAAAGGCTGCCTGCTTTGCTGTATGTGACATTGGATGCACTACATCCCTTGAAGTCATCGAGTCTGTCTCCAGAAGCTAAGCCATAAGGTAGCTTTCTGAAGGAGCCACAGTTAAGCAGGGGCAAAATCTCAGAGTCCAAAAGCTCAACCACTTCAGAAGCTAACTTCAGTGAGTGAGCCTCTGGACTCCTTGGACTCTTAAGGACTGTGAAAAGCTGGGAGTCCCAACTAAGTGCTTCTCTGGTTAATCCTTAACAGTGCTTCAAAGTGGATCCCTCAACATGGAATGGTTCCAAGGCAGCTCCCTGTGAAAACTCTGTCCCGGGGGGATGAACCAAGCCCCAGTGTCACGGTAGGCCAGGGTGGCAATTGAACACGGAACAGGCGGGTTTTTCTGGCAAGGAGATCTGAGACACTGGAATCGTTGGGTTTGAAACAACAAGATGGTTTATTAACTTACGCTTTGGAGGCGTAGGTGATGATCTTCAGTTACAGTTAAACAAACATACACAACAAAGGGGTCTGTTGGCCCACAGGGTTCACCAACAAGCCCTTGCTATCTACCCCACGAGGGATAGGGGCAGCTGCCTGTTGGTTAGTCCTAGGGCTGGTCAACAGCTCATGTAAGTGTTCGCAAACAAACAAACTGTAACTTGTGGAACCGCTGGATATCGTCGTGATGCCAGTCCCAATTGATGAGACACGATGCCGGTTGGAGATCGAGTCGGTCGCGGCGAAGCTATGATTTCCGTAAACCAAATCGTAGTCCATATAAGTACCGAGGATCAAAGTCAATTAACAGAAACCCAATCGAAGAATCAAATTTAGAAAGTTAATACCAAGTGTGGGATTCCTGGACAGGAACTGTGAGAGAGTGCTTATGCTAAGCAAGGCCTAGCATTAGAAACAATGCACTAAAACTCCCAGAATGCTTCAAGGAGGTTGAGGAGTCAGCGATTGACATTCTGGTAATCACTTTCTGACCCTTAGATGAAAATACTGAACTTC
>NW_017728918.1:60790632-60792556 GCF_001723895.1 Crocodylus porosus | reverse complement strand
CAACAGACCTCCTTTAGTTTATGACTTTGTGAAACAATAAAAGTTTTAAATTGAACAGGTCTGAGCCTGTGCTTAATTCAGTCCTATATAATTCAGCATCGAGCTCCCACAGGAACCGGGAAGTCTTCCCCTGTCACAGTCCCTGCCAGTGGCAGCCTCTGTGCAAGGTTGAGTGACTCCCTTCCCTCACAGCGAACGCCAACACTTAACTGCCCACAAACTCCAGAGACGAACAACTACCACTAACAACCCACATGCCAAACACCCACAGCAACGCCCACACCAAGGTGGGGGCTCACGGGTATTTATAAGATTTTTGTGGCCAATCAAATTGTTCTCCGCAGAGAAATTTCTAGTCTGATTACATCAGGTCAATTCTCCTCTGAGCATGCGTTCAGTCAGAAGCTGAGCACGATCTGAGCATGTGTGAGCCAGAAACTAGGTCATGACTGACTGACAGACCTAGGGGTCGCCCAGGGGGCAGGCTCTGTCTGCGCTATGGAATTTTCCACTCACAGTCAAGCTAACTCTCAGCATTGGCAGCACCCATATTCAAAATCTTTCTTTGACAAACCCCAGGGATTTTATCTAATGACACTACTTCGTAGGATTTCTTTTGCTTGAGAAGCTGCAGAAAACCCTTCCGAGCCTGATTATGTGAAGATGCTTGAGTATCCACAGGACAGGCACTGAGCTCCAAGCAGACACAATGGAGAGAGAGAAGGCAGTGTTTGATTTTTCCTGCTCCTCCTTAGCCATCTCCACCAAATTGCACTTCATGTGGATGAGCATAGGAGCCTGGGATCAAGCTTCCCCTGCACTAGCAACAAGGCACGATGGGATCTAATGTGTGATCCCAAAATCATGCCTCCTGCCATGCACATGTAGCATAGCAGAAGGTGTGATTATGTGGATCATAAATTAGATCCCATTGCGCCTTTACCTGAATGTGTAGAAGAGCCCTATAAGGTACTTTCTTTGTAAGACACAACATTCATGTTGATTTTGAAGTGGTGGAGAGATACTCAAAAGAGACGGAAGCACAGATGCATAACTGAAGAGAGACTGAGTTGAGCTGTGAATAGCATACGCCAGTGTAGTGTTGGCCATAGAAACTGAAAACGAATAAAAGGCTCTATGGAGAGCATCTGGAGAGACAAAATGTGTGAGGTCAGAATTCAGAGTGGAGGAAGGCTGGAAATTCTGGACAGGATTTTGAAAATAATTACATTTTTAATTCAGCTACTGAAGACAATTGAAAAAAATAATGTTTGTTTCTATGTCCGGCATTTGTAACAAAAGAGACAGAATGGAAATGACAGGCTAAACTTCGGTGCCATTTACAAAGTAGAAGATAAGGTGATGGTGCCATTGCCCTATTAATCCAATATCCAAGATATGGGAAATAGAGGTTCAGATTCCTCTTCTGCCCAAGGGGATTTGACTGTGTATCACCTACCTTCCAGGAGAATTTCCTAATCACCATGCTACAGGCTCTTCCAGAGTGGCTGCTCTTAACTCTCTTGTTCTACTTTGTACAAAACCCTTGAATATGCTTTGAAACAGGAACCATGTGTCCCATCTCCCAGGTATGTGCTCTTATCTTCACACTGGAGAGTTTTCTTTATTTCTTATTCAAAAGAATATTCACATATTGTATACAAAGCATCCACAGGACAGATGTTGACCAATCTACCCCAGAATCCTCTACAACATGAAAGTAGAAAATGTGAGCTTGAACCCCGTCAGACATATAATTGCACACACCCAGGGGGCAGGGGCACACGTGCAGTATGCAGCATCATGGACCCATCTGAAGTAAAAAAAACTCTCTCGGTTCGTTTCTTTGGAGGGTCAATGAATATTAATGATCCTTCAGGCACACATTGTTGGTGATACAAAAGGGTATATATTTGCAAATAGG
>NW_017728918.1:60758797-60790112 GCF_001723895.1 Crocodylus porosus | reverse complement strand
TCTCCCACCAAGGAGACAAGGAGAGCTAAGCAGCTGTGTTTTTCTAAATCTGCTATTGATAATGCATTTTTAACAATATTTCTAACACATCTATAGTGCTGCACACCACACACACCACGCATGCAGCCATTCCCCTTGCTGCTCATTTGCAGTGCAGAGGGTAAGGGGGTAGGGTTTGACATCAGGAGATCCTGGTGTCAAAAAAACCCATGCCTGAAAAAAGCAGGGTGGCTTATGTGGTAGCAGCATGCAGAACATGCCCAAAACTGGAGCCTAGCAAGCTGGAGCCACATTCCATCTGCCAGCCAGGTTCCCTGCTGCCAGATCACTGCTGTTGGAGCCCCAAGATGCCCCTAGGACCCCAGTCTCCCCCACCCCACATGGGGCAGCTTGCCACATGCCAGAGCACATGTGCAGAGGTGTTCCTGAGGGACAAGTAGCAGTGGCACATATTGGGCCACTGCTATTTGTCCCTGGGAAAAACCCATATGACCAGTTGATCAGTGTGGAAGGGGGACATTCTTCTGGGGCTTGGCCCTTGCCAGGGCCACCTCTGGGATTCCTGGCTGTAGGTGGGCTCCATAAAGATTTTCCCAGGGACAAATATGTAAGCTTGTCTGGACATGCCTTGGGTGAGCAATCTAATCACTAGGCTATGGGATAAAGGGTGTCACCAGTACTACCACATGCAATGCTTTTTAAATCTACCTCCACTTGCTTTTCAGCCAAAACAATTTGACTAGTTCAGCCCAAATTCACAAATGAGTTTTGGGATAATCAAACTGCACTTTTCAATCAACAAATTCCCTACATACAAAAACAAGTTCTTTCTGGAGACACTGAAAACTAATTAGGAAAAGAGCTAAGACCAAGAGTCATAAAACTCAGAAAAGAGAATATTTTAAGGAGTAGCGATCGATTATATCAGAAGTGGCAGAAGGAAAGAAAACAAGAAAGACGGAAAAGAACTGGCAAAGCTTAACTAGAAGGGTATTGGTGACTTCTATAAGAACTTGAATGTTGGAGTGTGTGAATGCCAAATTGAAAAGATTCAAAGAGGGGGTTGGTGGAGATTAATATGCAAGCAGGGAAGTAAACTTCTGGTTTGAATTTAGCAACTAAAGGGAAGAGAGAAATGAGGTCACAAGATTTTTTCCCAGGATGGGAATTGCAAAGGCACATCTGAAGATGAATAGAGGAAAGTAGGTAGACTGAGCAACAGAAAAGGAAAAGAAGGAGCTGGCAGGAGATCCTCGGTCAAGCTGGCAAGTTAGGTGGTTGGGTGAGGAGACACAAAACAGGAATCTAGCTGAACAAAAGAAAGAGTGGAAGATGGTGAATTGAACTGGAACTGGTAATGAGAATATTTTCATATAGTGCAACATTAGCCTGTGGAACTTGCACCAAAGAGTAAAGCTATGGAAATTAATGAGGAAAGAGAAGTACACTTTGCAAAGGAAAAGACAGAGTTGAGGAAATATATAGCAGAGGAAATACGCATCACAGTGAAATATCCCACAGAGCGATCTGCAAAACTAAGATGGTTAGACATTCAAGCTAGTTGAAAATGACAAGTTTTTAGATTTCTTTGTTAGCCTGTGTTCTCTGCAAAGACAATACCTGGAGATGGAATACTGTTTACTTTGAGCCCAGTCTACTGCCAAACAATGTATCAGTAATTTTGTATGAATGCATTCAGGTGAGATAAAAACACAATCTCCTCAGTGGTTGCCCTTTAAAACTGCTACTAGTTTGAAAGATTCTACAAGTTTTAATAGGTGTTTTCCTCTAAGAAATAAAAAACATCTTTGGAACTCAGAAATGCTTTCAGATTTTCCAGGGGTATTCATTATACATAACTATGTGACATATCACTCCTGAATAACTAATAGGATTGCTACTTACCATTTGGGCAAATGTCCCAAAGTTAATATAAAAGGCTATCTGGAGCAAACACAGCTGTGCTTTTACTATGTTTCAAATTAAAGCTATTTGTTTTGTTCCCATTTCTGATTACAGCTACCTTTGTCCACACACAGCAGTGATTCAACAGAAACAAATGACACATCCCAATGCAGACAATACTCCATAGTTATTAAACCTGAAAGTGTAGTCACTACACACTTGTATAATTACAGTACGTGAAATTTCAAGTTGAATTAGGCTTTTATACATATTCACACACTTGAAACAGAACGAGAGCTTTAGTATATTTCTTGGTAAATAATAAAGCCATTTTTATTTTACTAACTTAGGAATTTAAATTGTGTTCAAACTTATTTCGCTGGCATACACGATTTGAACTTAAATCTATATCTGTGAAAATCTTGATCATTAGTCCACTTTTTAATTTTTGATTTCATAACATTTTTAGGAAGCGTTCTATGGCACACAGGGTGCATCTATATATGAAATGAATGTGATGCAATAAACTCCAGTGCATAACACACTGGAGTTTATTGCTTCTGGGCACCACTTTTATGTGTGCACTGGGGACCACAGCACATTGAGCCAGAGCAGAGTAACCTGGGGTGGCTTCACCCTGACACCATGTGCTGCAGAGGGGCTGGCTGGACCAGGAAGCTGCTTCGGTGTGGGGCTAGTAGGCAGGCAATCTTGTGCCCCAGCCAGTCAACTTAGCATCTACACATGCATTGCTGTGTAGATCTTGTGAATGCCATCACAAGATAGTACTTGTATTTACAGGTACTAACCTATGTTGAAGTTAATTATTTTATTGCAACCTAATAGGACTGCACATGTAGGTGCTGAGACTTTACTGTGGAGCTAGGCAGCTCCATAATAAATGTCTCGTGTAGATGCACCCATATTCACTGGCACATAAATCCATTCTATAAATGATTAGAATGGAAAAAATAGACTCCATGCCCAGTGTGTATTTGCATCACTTTGTAACCTTTCAGCACATGAATCTTCCCATCAGCTGTGTTTGAGATTTGAATGCCAAATCTAATCATCCTCCCTTCTTTTGTACTCACTTAGGGGTTTTTTTTCCAATTTAATTTTCTATTTTGTAACTTTTTCACTCGACAGTCCTGCTTGTCTTTTCGACAAAGAATTACTTACAGAACTAGTGGTGAAGACAACAATTTAAATGTATCTGCACAGATACAGGAAAGTGGTATACTCAACAGAAATCTATAGTACAGCTGCAAGATAATTTTGCCATCAGTGCAGACAGATTACAGTATTTTCATATCACTCTCCAGGTAATAAGTATGTCATAAAATAACACTGAATTTTTACTTATCATTAGATAAACTGGATGCTCTTTAAGGAATGAGTTATACCATCAATATTGACCTCTCCATTCAGAAAAGGATCCTTATTATGTGGCTCCAGATATGCCAGGTAGAAAGGGCAATGACACAGATGATCTCAGTGTCTACAGTGGGAGAAGGGAGGTTCGACAGCCTATTTTTGGATGGTAGTTCAAACGAGAAAAGCAGCTTTGAGGTGGAACCTCCTAAAACAAACTTCCCACAAATGAATACCTCAAGTTTTCCAGTGGAAGGGGACAGTGTGATGTACTGTAAGTGAGGTTCAGAAATGCTGCCCCTCTGTAAGCCAATCAGTTGATCCTATTTGCTATATTCCTTGGCAGGTTGTTACTTGTTAAATGCAAAACATCTTTGTATCTTGTTTGTATCAGCTAAATGAACACACAGTCAAAACGTTCAGTCCCCGCTGTATAAAGTGACAAAGCTTCACTGGGTCCTCCAGCATCCCAGGGTGCACTGCTCCCTTCCCCCACACCAAATTAAAGTTGTCAAACACAGCCTGCAGATGCCTGTAGGAAGGAGGGGGCACGCTCTCCACTCCCTCACCTCTGCTAATGAACCAGAGCTATGCTCACAGTTCTGGCTGTTGTCACCAGTTGGGAACCAGTGAATCATGATGAACCTGGTCCTGTGCAAGGAGAATGCCTCTTGCCCTCTACAGAGAATCGAGGTGACCAGTTGATCAGTGTGGAAGGGGGACATTCTTCTGGGGCTTGGCCCTTGCCAGGGCCACCTCTGGGATTCCTGGCTGTAGGTGGGCTCCATAAAGATCCTGACACCTGCAACCCAGGCTTCTAAAGCAAGGGTCAGTGGCACCCTGAGATCCTGGGCTTCAGGCAGGCTGGGAATGCTATCTGCATCCCAGGGTACCAGGTAATGGTGTTCTCAGTTCCTGGCCTACAGATGCTCCTAGAACTTTAAAGGACATGTAAGCTTCCCAAAGAACCTATCTGGCTCATTAAAAGGCTCCTCTGGGGGCAGGGGATCTGTGGAGAAGCCTGCTATTGTCTCTAGAGAGTCTACTTTTGTCACACTCCAGCCAAGGGGCTTTGAACATGGGGCTGCCCACACTGCTTGCTTGCTTTTTGTTGTGTCATAAATTTTCTAGGTGAACCAAAATAACATCTGGCAGGGGCCTAGGCATTTTGATGTATGGTGCGTGCACGCATAACTTAAATAAAGATAATGGTGCTCCTACAGTGTATTTCAAGTGTTATACAATAATATCTACAAAGCTAAAGAAATTATTTTTTTCCCCAGAGAGCATGTAATTAACTTTTGGAACTTATTGCTACATGATGTTATAGAGCCTGACAATTAAACCAGGTTCAAAAGGATGTTACAAAAATGTGTACAGTCTATCAATGAGTTATAACAATTCAAACATAAGCCTGCAAGCTCCAAATTAGACCTTCCAAAGCTTTTAAATGCTGGAAGCTGTAAGGGAAGAACAATTGATCCATACTGTTCCTGCATAATATTCTTCCCTTCTGTGCCACTGAGAGAGACAGGATAGTGAGCTAAAAGGCCCATGCATTGACTTATGTTCTTAAGTGTGCTGGAATGATTATGAATATTATTCATTCTCTTGTGTTTGTATGAGGCACATAAGAAAATGTGATGGCTGGTATTTTAAGACAAATTAGTTACTTTTAAAGCAACAAAAATATATACATTAGTTCACATCATGTGTTTGTAAGCCAACATTTTCATAGATAATGCAGGCACCAAATATTTGCTGAAAGCATATAATTATACTTTGAAGTATAGGGAAATTCTTTCAAAATTAAATACAGAGTTAAATATATTTATAATAATGATATGAACTGTAATTTCATGTAGCTAATATACAGCAGCCATCAACTTGCTTTTGCCACCCATCTTCTTGAAATTAATTTGCTTTGTGGCTTGTATTATTGCTCAAATATATGTCCAAGGCATGATTTTAAGCAGATAGATTCTGTTATCATGGTTCCTGATTTTAACATCTGCATTTCTAAGCAAAAGTTATCCAGCTGTCAAAAGAACTGTCTCACTGTCTATTCAAAAAGTTTACTCTTTTCTCATCTAATTTATCATTTCATAATAATTATGTTAATTCTTTGCAGAAGACAAATTCTTAAAATGAAAAAACAGCATCTGTAGTTCTGAATATTTTGCCTGGAGACAAGAATTCCCTAGAGAAGTAAATTACAGAGATGTAATTTTATTTAACCCAAACAGCAGTTTTATTGGCGTCAGAATAATCTTTGTATAAATACCAAACAGTAATCGTGGGTCTCAAAGGTCTAATAAAAACCCATTGGATTGAGCTCAGAATAATTTTTCAGGTTGGTGATTCAGTATTTTTTTTTTACTTATTAGGTAAAAAAATGGAAATATATAAAATCTTTTTGATCTTTAAATAGTATAAGAAAAATATTAGGGAAAGACTTAAGGTCAGCAACTTATATATTAAGTAATACCAATATCTTATTTTTAAAGCATCCATTGTAGACATATCCTTATATTAAGTATACTTAATATTTTAATTCCTTCCCCAACAAGCTGTAGAATTTTAAAATATTTTTAATATGATCATTTTCACAGATGAGCCTATGAATTGCACTTCATCAACTTCCTAGGTACAGACACTCATGGACTCAAGATAGACATCGGAATGCTGACACACTGCAACCTTCCAGACATCATCTGACTCCCCAGGTACCTCTCCACTTTTACATGCACTACTACATCCCCCTTTGCACCCGCCCCAGCCTGTCCCTCACCTCCTGATGCCTCCATATCCATTTTCACTGACTGGCTTTCTTGCCTGCATTGCATGCCAGCCTCTGGCTTCTTTACTATTCCTTCCATCCAGGAACAGCACAGGCACAACAATTACAGGTGCTTCCTCAGCCTGGAAAAGAATTTTTCAACCTAAAAGCTGGCATCCTAGACAGCTAAGGTGAGCTCACCTGGAGCCTCACAACTCCACTGCAACCAGAAAGCCTCAGGCCTGTCAAAGATGTGACAGGTCTGGGCTTTCCCCAGCCAGGACTACATGCATGCATATAGTGGCTGAAAGTTATGGTGCCTCCTACCTGCCTTTCACCGGGGAGATCCTCAGTTTTGGCATTTCCTGAGGCTGCCATGCCACCAGCAGTCCAGCAGGGCCTCCTGACCCTGTTTTAGTGGTCATGCCCAGAACCTGGGGCCTCCTCCTTCCCCATAGCATCAGCCCATCACTCTAAGTTTGTCCTGACATGGAAGCTCAGCAGGGACATGTTCATCCCCTGATGGCTGGTGATGCAGTGAGTGCTGCCTCCAGCTCTGAGATTGGGGCATTAAATGGTTTTTTAAAAACGAAAAAGCAAAATAGGTGCGTATGGAGTGAAGAGGATGGCACTCACTCCATCTGCACCCACAAAATGAAAGGGTATAGAAAGAAAAGGTATTGATAAATACCACTTGCTAGGCTAGCAAGTGGGAAATGAATGATAGCCTTTGTTGTCTGATGCTGCTAAGCTGCTGGAAGACACAGCTCAGTAACTGACCTGAAGGCAGAAAGCAGCTCAGTTCAACCAATGCTGCTTTTTATGTTGTTTTTCCATCCCTCCCCCAGAGCACTGGGATTGGAAGGGACCTCAGGGAAGGATCACAGTCACTGGCCGACTACACAGTCAATAGTAGAGCAGTCCTTCCCCCCTCTTCCGCCTCCCTCTTCTTACTTTCTCTTTGTCTGCAAGCAAGCCCAGCTTCAGCTTCGAAACATGAAATGTTTTGACTGCTCTCATTTCATTTTGAGGCTATTTTGAAGCCCTTTGTTTCATAGAATCATAGAATCATAGAAATAGGGTCGGAAGGGACCTTGTAGGTCTTCAAATCCGACCCCCTGCCTGGACAGGAGAAAAACTGGACTCAAATGAGTCCAGCCAGGTAGGCATCAAGCCTCTTCTTAAAGATCCCCAGGGTAGAAGCCAGGACCACTTCCCTTGGAAGCTGGTTCCAGCTCCTAGCTGCCCTAACTGTGAAGTAGTTCTTGTGGATGTCTAATCTAAACCTACTCTGCAATAATTTGTGTCCATTATTCCTTGTTATGCCAGGGGGTGCTAGGGGAAACAGTGTCTCCCCCAAACCCTTCCGGTCCCCCCTAGTGAGTTTATAGACAGTCACCAGGTCCCTCCTCAGCCTTCTCTTGTAAAGGCTGAACAGGTTTAAGTCCTGCAGTCTTTCAATGTAGGGTCTGCCCTGTTGTCCCCAGATCACGCGGGTGGCCCTTCTCTGGATCCTTTCAATGTTGTCCACATCCCTCCTGAAGTGGGGTGCAGAGAACTGGACGCAGTACTCCAGCTGTGGCCTGACCAGCATGGCATAGAGGGGGAGGATCACCTCCCTGGCTCTACTTGAGATGCACCTGTGGATGCACGACAAGGTCCAGTTAGCCTGCCAACCATGACCTCGCATTGTCAGCCCATGATCATCTTGGAGTCAGTCATGACTCCAAGATCCCTTTCTGCCTCCACCGTCTCAAGAAGGGAGTTTCCCATTCTATAAGTGTGCTGCTGGTTTCTACTGCCTAAGTGCAGCACCCTGCACTTGTCAGTATTGAAATGCATCCTGTTTGTGTTTCATTTTGATTTCACTGTTTCAAGTTTGAAACAGCGTTGAAACAAAACAGCTGGTAACATTTTGCACGGCCCTACTGCACAGTCCAGGATATATGATCACGAATCCAGTAAGTGCCAAAAATACCATTTTTTAAGTTGAAAACTACCATTTGGGTGCATAAAATGAAATAGGAATGTCTTTTTAGGCACTTTCACATGTAAGAGCCTCTTTGGACCTTGTCTTGATTTTTTATTGAAACTAGGCTGCAAATCGTTCCATCACATCCACCCTGTTGGAATGCATCAACCCATCATGATTTGCAATAGAATATGATCCCAAACAAGAAGCTTAAAGCAATGAAGTACTGCAGTGCACTTGCTCTTCTAGATGTAGTGGAATTATATTGACCTTTACTCTGGCCATATACATACAAAGATACAACATGTATCAACAATACCCTTCAGATTCTAAACAGTGAAATTTAAATGATTGCATGTCACCACTCACGCTGAACCCTGGGAACTGATTTTCTTTAGTTTCCTTAATGTTCGCCCTGTCTTCTAACCAAAGAGCAGCAGGGATATGAGCTGATGCAAAAATGTTGCAGTGTAATAGTGGATCAGAAACTAAGGCTCTTCAATGCATGTTGCTTATTTTGCACGTCTCTTATTTGTCAATTAAGAGATCACAGTTATAGCAAAGCACATGATCAGTATTAGGTAATTGTAGGAACTGATGAAAAAGTAACCATTTGTAAGCTATAACGAAGAGTACCTGGTAAAATGAAAGAGGGACTCCATTTGTTGTAAACATGACAAATGTGTATTTCAGGTAAAATGGAATGGAACTCAAGTCAAGTGCTTGCAGGTGGATATTTCTGACTCACAAACTTACTGAAGAAAAGAGTTTGAAAAGTGAAACTACTTCAGGGTGTTTAGTACTGAGTAGTTAGTTATATCAATTATATGCTATATTTTGATAGTAACATAATTTCATGAGGTGCTAGATAAGTAGCATACATCCTGCTCTCAGTTATTTTGGTTTAAAACCATCTAGAGTAAAATTAGTGGAGTTGTTTACTTATGGAAGTGTCGGCTTGCACCTTTAGAGTGTTTCTACATGTGAAAATAATTCAATGTGCAATACACTCTGACATAGTTCATGCTGTAGTATATTGTTCCAGACCTCCATGTCTTCATATGTGCCCAGGACCATAATATATTGAGCCAGTTCAGAACAGCTCCAGTTGACAGGGCCTCCAGGAGGTCAGCCTACCAGACTGAGGCTGCTCCTACGTGACTCAACATACTGCGAGGGGTGCTGGCTGGGACAGGGTGCTTTAATATAGTGCTGGCCAGCAGGCAGCCCTTGTACTAAAGCACCATTGTACCCCAGCCAACCCCAACAGTATTTATACATATGTTGCTGCGTACTAAATAATATCACTGTAGGATTGTGACAGAGCACCTTTGCAGGTGCTCACCACTTGAGGGCTTTCACAGGCTCTAAGAGGAGCCTGTTTTGGAGAAGCAGCAGGTGAAACCTTCCCCTGATACCATTTAAAGAGGGAAAATGTGTGGCAGGGCACTGTAGGTGCCTGTCACATTAAGACCAGAGCCAAGCAGCCAACAGGTGCTTGATTGAGGCAGCCATTTTAGATCCCTGGCTGCCTATATAAACAGCTCAGCCCCCTGCTGGCTGGGGAGGTATTAACATTGTTTGGATGCAATGTTGCTTGTATCATCCTGGAGGTAAGGGAGGAGCTGTAGGGGATGGTTAGGAGGCTCCTGGTCCTGGGCATGACCTAAAACTGTACCCTGCTGGAAGTGGGTGACTTGGTGGGGCTCTCTGTGGCACAGGAGCCCCCAGGAAATGCCAGACCAGTTACCACCCCTGTGAAAGTTGGGTAGGGATGCCTTAACCCTTGCCCTTACCTTTGGGTGGGTTAAGTACTACCAGAGGTAGTTGGGGGCCAGGTACAGCTGAGGCCACCTGAGCCCTGTGGGGTGCAAGACTCTGAGAGACCCTGAAGAGGGAAAGTAGGGCCAGGCATGGCTATGGCTACCTGAGCCCACCGGGGAGCAAAGCCCTGTGGCCCCAAGTGAAGGGGGTGATGTGGAGCCCCAGTGAGCGGGGCAGAATAAAGACTCCAGTAAAAGGGTAGTCCCAAGTGAGGGGGGTGGAGATCTGGAGTCCCAAGTGAGGGGGGTGGTGGGGAGCTCCGAGTGAGGGGATAAGAACATCCTAGTGAGGGGTGGTCCCAGAAAAGGGTGGAAATAAAATGTCCCATGGTGGGGAGGGGAAGGAAAACCAGAGGGCTGAGTGCCTGGTATGTTTATATGTATAGCGTTGCCCCTGGAAGGGGCCAGAGTAAGCTTAGACCTGGTTAGGTAATTGGCTAGCCACTACCCTGGTGAGGGTTGTGGGAGAGGCCCAGAAGACGGTTACGTCTACCACCCAAGGGATGGACTAGCTAAGCCTATGGCCTAGCTAAGCCTATGGCCTAAGAGGCCTGCTCCAAGAGGAAGCAAGGCAGAATAAATTGTCAACGGATGAAAGAGACCCTGTGAGAGAGGGTGGAGTGTGTGAAGCCCAAGTGAGAGGCGGGCGGTATGAATGTGCGTGTGACTTAGGCCCGACAGCACAGCCTAAGCTTGCTCCGGCGGTAGGCTGGGAGCACGGTGACATCTGGATGCCATCTGTGAGGCATGGGCTGCGGTGTAGGGGAGGTACAGTGCCACAGATAGCGCCCCCTGGTATCGGGGCATAAAATGAGTAGCCTCCCTCCTAATTAACATCCTCATTAATTAAGAACAAGGCATGGCAGGATAGTCAGGAAGGAGCGTGCCCAAAGGCAAGTGGGGAACCTAGCACTGTGGCTAGGTGGGGAGCCCTACTTTGCCACAAAGATAGTACTTGTGTTTACAACATAGTTAATTAGTTTACTGTTGGGTAATAGGTCTGCTTGTGTACATGCTGAGACTTTATTGTAGAGCTAATTAAGCAATTTTGCAATAAACATCTCTTATAGATGCTCCCATTGTTTATTCACACCAGTACAAATGAGAACTAAATTGCACCCAGTGAATCTGAAGTACCCTCCTCATAGTAGAAACCAGTTACCAAATTTCAACTGGCAGACTATGCTAAACGAACAGCATTAGTTGAGAGTCATATTTGTCACTGTTATTCCTTTGCAGCTTACTCTTTTTCAAAGAATCAAATCGACATGTATCAAAATAATGGAAGGGAGACTCCAGACCTGAGAGTTCAGTTAACTGATTACTGCAAACTTTTAATGTAAATTATATTAAAAATAATGCCATGGTTCTTTCAATAAGCCTCAGATGCAGATTAGGGCTACATGTTCCAATTAGCCTGGAATAGCATCTATGTGATCAAATGTATATTTCATGAGTGTCCTTGTAATATTTCATGGCATAGCACATTTAATATAATAAATAGGTATCTGTATCATAGTACGACAAGATCAGGATTAGGTTAAGGTAGGCAGTCCCTAAAGTCCTCATATAAAATATATATATATTTAGCTTACATAGCTTTGAATTCAGCAGGGCACTTTAGGATACACCTGATTTTAAGTATGTGTTTAGCTTGACTCAAGTTGGATTATTACATATGTAAATGCTTCGCTCAGTTGCATCCATTCTGCATTACTTTATTGGTATAGTGGCTTTTAGGCTTATATTTGGAAACTAAATATTTTATAAATTCTAATGTAGGGGAACAAATAGATCCCTGATAAAGCTATATGGTCACACTCATTCACAGGATAGCTCCATTGGCTTCAGTAGAGGATTATGTTTTTTACCTGAAGTTTACAGCAGTGGACTTGGGTAGGAATGTGAGTCACGAAGCACTCATCTCATTAAAGATTTTACATGCCCTCCTTTCCTTCCATAACAAAAGATGATCATGTTTATAAACAACATGCTGTTGTTCTAACCTATCTGAAATTCATTTAAGTATTTGATACAGTGAAAAATGGATACATTAGTTAAAATGGAAATTAGTACAAAAATTACATAGTGAACCCATTTAAAATAGTACTTGATTTTGCAGGTACATGTTTGAACCACTCCAGGCAGATTTTAAAAAAAGATTTAGTAGGCTTATATGTCTTCATGCTTCAAATTAGGATCATTTTAAAATTGTTTTAAGTGTTTGTGTGTCCATGTTCTTATAGTGCTAAAGTGAGTTTGTAAAGAGAGAGCCTGCAAGTCATATCTTTGTCTATTTGCATATTGATTTGGTTTCTCAACCCCAGAAAAAGTTACTTTGATAATACACCATAGTTCTGAGTTATGTTTATGACATGCTTCAGATACTTTCTGGGCTAGGGATTGGCAACCTACAATCCATGGACTGAATCCAGCCCACAGAGCCTGGATCAAGATCAAGCCTGCAGATCAAGGGATGTGGTAGTGTTCAGCAGCAGGGGGCTTCAACAGCATTCAGTGGCAGGGGACTTTGCCCATGCTACACCAAATCATGGCTGGGCACTTTACCCTTGCCATGCCCAGCTGGGCTGTGGGGGGAAGCAGGGGTAGTGGGTCTTTGTGGCCCTCCACTGGAAAACATTGCTAACTCTTGCTAGCAAAAGGGACAATGATTTTTTTTCATGTGTTTAAATTGTACTAATACAGGTAAGGAACATAGGATAGGAAGGGAAACCCTAAGCCACCAAGTCCTCTGTATAAGCAGTTAAAACCCTCATACAATTACTCTTGTAAACCATCTAAAACATAGCTAAGTTTTTTTGCTCCTATCAGTGCTATTGGAATCTGATCCTCCCTCTCTATTAGTTAGAAACCTTAATCTAATCCAGCTACAAATTATTCATGGCTGCTTACTTCTATTTGTTACTGTGTAAACATAGTTTAAATTATTTCTCCTCCTTTTTTCTTGCCCCCAATATCTTTATTGAGACTAATAACATTCTCTCTTAGCCTTTTGCAAGTGTAAACAAGCCATTCTTTTTTAGTTTTTCTCTCATAGAATAGGCAATCAGATCCACTAACCATCCTGGTAGTCTTTCTCTGCACCTGCTCCAATTTGAGTTCGTGTTTCTGGAATTGCAGAGTAGTCCAGATTAAGTTTTATCAACACTGTCCAGGAAATACTTCCCTGAGAATCACATTTTCCTTCTTTTCATGAACACAGAACATTGGTGCTCAGAGTTATCCTGAAATCAACCAGTATACTCAAGTCTCTTCTCCTCTTCTATCATTTCCAACTGCTGAGCTATCAACTGCAACAGAGGAAAATTGAGCTGGAATTTAGGAAGAACTTAGAGGGTGGTCAGGCACTGGAACAGGCTACTCGGACAAGTTGTGGAATCTCTACCCTTGGACATACGCAAGCAATGGCGACACATAGGAAGTGCACAGGGGTACATGCACAGGCCCTGAAAGCACTAGTGCACTGCCTGTCAGGCCACACTCCCTGTTTAGCCCATGGGCAGGGGGACAGGCGAGAACATCAGTGCACACCCAGTCAGCGCCAGCCGGGGAACAGGACCGCCAGCAAAAGCAGCCACACTGTGGGACTTTTTGGTGAGTGAGATCAGCCCCTCCCCTCCCCCCGGGCCAGTAGTATCAGCTGCTGGGGGCATGCCTGGTCACTGACTGGTGTCAGTGGGGCACATGTCCCCCCTGGCTCAAGAGGCACCAGTCACCCATGTTTTCAAGAGTAAGTTAGACAGGCACTTGACTGGCTCAGGGGTGATCTGGTGGCCACCTATAAGCTTATCAGGGTTGCTCATGAGGATCTGGGGGAACAACTGTTCACCAGAGCCCCCCAAGGGATGACAAGATCAAATGGTCACAAACTCCACTGTGACCGGTTCAGGCTGGACATAAGAAAGGACTTCTTCACTGTCCGAGCCCCCAAGGTTTGGAACAGACTGCCACCCGAGGTGGTTCAAGCACCCACTTTGAACACCTTCAAGACACATTTGGATGCTTATCTTGCTGGGATCCTATGGTCCCTGCTGACTTCCTGCCCCTGGGACGGGGGGCTGGACTCAATGATCCTCTGGGGTCCCTTCCAGCCCAAATGTCTATGAAATCTATAGCGGATGATCCTGCCTTGAGCAGAGGGGCAGGACTAATTGACCTTTGCAGGTCCCTTCCAGCCCTACTGTCATCCTATGAACTAATAGCATATATTCTTGTTACTAGTTTCTGTATGCATGACTTTGTATATTATATTATTAATTTAATCCCACTTCTAATATTTTATTTTTCAAGGTTATTCAGTTATTTCTGTATGGTATCTTAATGCTCCCAAGTACTAATGATGCTTCCCAAGTTTTGGTCATCAGCAAACTTCACCTGTGCCCCATTATTTTTGTGTAAATATGATTAATGAAAATATTAAATGTGATCAGACCTAAGAATAATTCTTGAGGAACTCTACTAGAACTCTTCCTCCAACCCAACACTTCCCTTTGCAATACTACCCTACCTTACCCCAAGTTCCTTTCCTACCATACATTTTTGTATTAATCCCTGTCTTAACTAACATGTTTCCATATTAAACTATATCAAATGCTTAAGTGAGTTCCATGTAAGGTAGATCTATTGAATTACCTTTATTTAAAAACTTGATTATCTTATCAAAAAAAGTGACAAAATGTACAGAAAGGAACAAATTTTAATTTGGCAGCTACTTAAGCCAGGCAAGATAGCACAAATTCCTGCATGCAACTTCTGTGAGCAGGCACCCTTCATGGCAACAAAGAATGTGGACTGAAGAAACTTCTATACCAGTTGAAAGAGACAGATGGGCAGAGAAGAGACTTAATGTCTTTCAGGGCTGACCTGCTGTAAATGTTTGTTGTATTTGCCTTAGCTCACAGTATCAGAACAGTAACAGTGAATTCAGTGGCATACACGCTCCCAACCAGTAAGTTCCCTCAACCCTGTTTAAAGCAATATAAACTGTTTCATCTGCCTACAATTTAACACACACAACACCACTGTAATGAGCACTAAAGTGCATGTACCTCTGAGAGGAGTGCTCCATGCCAGACACAGCATAGCTCGCAGCAGCAGAGGTTTATCCCTTCTAAAGGGCCACAGGGAGCAGTGAATTTTGTCCCTCTGGGGGCCCCAGACTAAAGGCAAATGAAAACCGGCCCCAGCAGGGACATCTTGGAAGGGGAAATCCCTGGGTAAGAGGCTTGCAAACAAAAGGATCCATCAGTGAGCCTGTGAAAAATCCCAGCCTCCTGATTGACTGGGAGGACTCCTTAAAGAGAGAAGATTTTTCCTGCCCCTGCAGGGAAGAGGAAGAGAAGGTATGTGCTGGAAGATGGAAGAGGGAGCCATGCAGTGATGGACCCACCCCCTTGGGTCTGCTGGAGCTTGTGAGGGGACTTCTGGAGGACCAGGGAGTGCTCAGCCCAGAAAAACCAAGCTGGGGCTTCAGGACATCACAGGCTGAGTCCGGCAGGCACATCATCCACAAGGAACCTGTGAGCCTTGTGCAGGGTGAGAGGGAAGGCAGGACTGGTTGAAGTTAGTCCTGGGTTGCCTTTGGCCATCTGTGAGAGATTGGGTTGGCCTGAGGGGAAGGGGAAACTTAGCATCACACAGGGAAGCCCTAGGAGGGGTGAGCAAAGGGCTATAGAAAAACCAAGTGGGGTTGGAAAGCGTGCTGGCCCTTGTGTTGTTTTGTTCTGTGTTTGCCGTCTTAGTTATCAGGAGCAGGACAGCACTGTCTGAGGGTATCAGAAGCCAGAGTCAGAAGGCATGACGAGCCAGAAGGCACGGCATCCACTAGCAGCTGCTGCCTGAAAACCCAGCTGAAGACAAGGTTGTGTGTGCTATAGGCCTGTGCGAGTCAGTGGTGATCCAATCCAGCTTCGGATCCAGCCGCTTTGGATGCCAGGGATCCAATCCAGATGTCCAGACAGGGTTTCTGCTTCAATGCAGCTGAAGCGGCTCTGAAGCTTTGGAGCCGCCTCAGAGATCCAGCCATAGGGTATAATAGGGAAACAATGAAATATCTATAACTTTGTTGTTTGTTGTCTGATTTGGATGAAACTTGCCAAGATGGTAGCCCCTGCTGAGAATGTGAAGTCTGCCAAGCTTCAAGAAGATCAGTGTAGGGGTTTTGGGGGAACTGTACCCCAAATTCTTGAAAGCAAAATTCATGTCACGTCTGTGTTACAACACAGTGGGGTCAAAACTGCAGGGATGGTAGCTCCTGGTGAGGCCAAAAAGCCTGACAAGTTTCAAGAAGATCAGTGCAGAGGGTTTGGGGGTAACTGCACCTCAAGCTGTGGACAAGTAAAACTCGTGACATGGGTGACCCTGTGTGCTTTAAGGCGCAGTGAGGTGACAGCTGCAGGAATGGTAGCCCCTGGTGCAGCCATGATGCCTGCCAGCTGTTGAGGAGATTGGTGCAAGAGGGTTCTTGGGCCCTACATCCTCAGCTGCTACAGACAAAACTCATGACATGGGTGCTTGTGCAACTGACCGTTTCTTGTCTTGGGACAGTTGATTGTCTGTATTATTTCCTCTCCTTAGTCTCCGCTTTTGTAGGTGTTAATTGATGGTAATTAACTGGCTACATTAGCTAGGTAGTGTGTATTGAGTTGGTCCCTGAGTGAATCATGTTTGATTGGTAACTGGTAATACAGTAGCCTAGCAGCCAGGCCTACAGTAGTCTCTGCCAAGCCCCAAGACAGACACAGTTGCACAAGCACCCATGTCACAACTTTTGCCTGTCAACAGCCAGAGGTGCAGGGCCCCAGAACCCAGAACCCCCTGCACCTCTCTCCTCGACAGCTGGCAGGCATTGTGGCTGCAGCAGAGGCTACCATCCCTGCAGCTTTCATTCTGCTGTGCCTTCACACACACACGCTGTCACCCATGGCACGAGGTTTGTTTGTCCTCAACTTGAGGTGCATTCCCCCGCCCCCAAACCCCTGCACTGATCTTCTTGAAACTTGGCAGGATTTGTGGCCTCACCAGGAGCCACCACCCCTGCAGTTTTCACTCCCCTGTGGTGTAACACATACAAATGACATGAGTTTTACTTTCAAGGATTTGGGGTGCAGTTCCCCTCAACCCCCTACACCAATCTTCTTGAAACTTGGCAGGCTTCATGCTCACAGCAGAGACTACAATCCTGGTAAATGTCATCCACATCAGACAAAAAAACAACAAAGTTATAGATATTTCTATATAGAAGTTTGCATCACATCTTTCACTTGATGAAGGGAACTCAGAGTATTCTGCTGCTCAGCTGCTACCAATTTTTTGGTGGACTGGGAGACAGACCAAGGTCATTGGCACCGCAGGGATGTGAAATTGCAGTAAGTCCACTGCTAGTGTGGTGGACCAGGGTTACACCACTATGCCTTCTTATAGCCTCTTGAGATTCTGCAGCATCACAAAAGAGCACCTGCTGCCTGGCTACACTGGGAAAAAAGGACTGCTTCTCTACCTCAGAACAAGTGTATGACAAAGCAGAACTGTCTCTTAAGTGACTTGAAATAGCTTTTCCTTTCCTGCATCTCTTGTTTTATCTGAAGCAATGCTTCTTTATTCAAGTCACCCATTTCAGCTTCAGAATAAGCTGTAATAATACTTTAAGGTGGTTGAGCGTTGAGAGGGAGAAGTCTTCATTATAACCAACATAAGGACCTGCAATATCACAGCAGCTCTTATTTGAATGCATTCAAGACTGTTCTCAACACTCTTTCCTGCTCAGCAAGGAAGGCAGTACTAATAACACATATGTGCTCCTCCAGAACTTTTCATCAGTGGTACTCAAAGCACTTTATGAAGGCAGTCATCATCCTTATTTCCATTTTTAAGAATAGGGAAACTAGAGCCCAGAGAGGAAGAATGCCTTGTCCATGGTCATTCAGCAGGACAGTGACAGAGCTTGAAATTGAACCCAGATTTCTTGATTTGCAGTCCAGTCAGTCAAAGGTATTTTTAAGATTCTCCCCCTAAATGAACCTTACACTGACTACCTTGGACTTCCTCATATAATTTACAAGGCTTCACATCAGAACCATGGATTTGATGTTAGGAATTTATTTTGTGATGGAAATTGAAAACTTACTGTTTTGTTACAGCCCACTCCAAAAGTCTGGTATACAGTAGATGGAATTTAGTTCAGCAGTACACATTGGTGTTCACTCTTGTTGCTCTTAGGACATTGCAAATTACACCAGAGTGGCTTACAGTGTTGCTGGAAGGGTCACATGGTTTTCAACCTTAGGGATCCTGCTGGGAAGAAACAGTTTTATTTTAAAACCAGGGCTATACAGAAATTATGCTGAAGGAAGTTACTCAGAGGATGTGCTAATGCAATGCATCCTCTAGGTGTACTTATGATATTCCCTTTCCAACAAATAGAAAATTTGACCTTTACCACTTTCTGCCATCAGAGATTGTAGCAGGTGGGGTTCCTGGTTAAGTTATTGGCCTGCCCACTTGTCTTAGGGCTAACTGCCCACCTGCCTTTCCTGCCACACCTTTGATAGAACCAATTGAAAGTTGTTACCCAGGTGGGAGCTGCCCATTTAATTGCTCTCATACCACGGGCCTATACATGTCTCCAAACCTTCCCTTATAACATGTCCTGTGTCTCACAGATGGCATCCATGGCCTAACACCCAGCCTATAGCTTATTTGGCTTAACAACTGGCCTATAGTAAACCCCACACTGGGGTCTCCCTCCGGTGTCCCCACACTAGGACCCACATTCCTGTGCCCTCACACTGGTACCCTCACTCCAGTGCCTCATGTCAGGACTCTCACTCCAGTGCCCTCACACTGAGGTTCACAATCCCTGTGCCCTCACGTCAAGACTTTCAAGCCCTGTGTCCTCAGACCAGGCTCACAATCAAACCTACTTAGGGCTGCACAGGGCAGCGGGGGCTGAGGCTTTCTGGCACCCCAAACTTATCCCTCACTGGGGAGGTACAGGTATGGCATTTCCTGGAGACTGCCCTGCCACCTGCTGGGACACAACACCATCCAGCTCCAGCAGGGTATAGTTTGAGGTCATGTCCCAGGACCAGGACCCTCCACCATCTCCAAAGCTCTTGCCCTGTACCTCCAAGAAGTTACATGAGCAGCAGCTCCAGCCATGTGGTGTTCTTCTCCTGGCTGCTTGCAGCAAACTGCTGGGTCCAATGCTGAAAGCCTGTTCATATAACAAACAGCTGGGCCCTGTTCCCATTCAGGCAGTTGTGCCTGACTGGGAGTGCAGCCACCTGAAGGCTGCTCTGCTGCTTGCCCCTTTGAGTAATAGAGCACAACTTGTGGTCTGTTGCAGAGATTAACCAATGGAAGTTGCCATAGCCCCTGACTAAATGTAATAGTAAGAATTAGTTTGTTTCTACACACTTAAGTAGTGTTAAGTGAAATGTAATTGTTAAATGAAAATGAAATATAAACAAGTATTGAAGACTTTGACTGGTCAGTCCAAAGCAATGACTAGGGAAGAATTGGAAGCTTAACACCTGCCTCCTAGGAGTAAGTTTAGCTTTACAGTATTTTGATCTTAATCTGATTAAATCATCCAAATATATAGTTATACAGAAATACTGGTTCACTGGAACTTGCTCTTCACAAAAAGAAGCAAAGATAGAGACAGCAGATGAGGAATAACTACATCCTAACACAAAAATAATATATGCAATTTGGTAATGCTTCTGATCTTAGCAAGATTCACAAAAGCATTAAGTATTTACATGGATAAAGAGAATAGCCACAATATTAGGCAGGTTAACATAATTTTGTTTAAGTTAACCTTATTTTTTTATACTTCAGGGAATCCTTGACAAGTGCTGGTAGATTCCCCAAAGAGACATATTTTCTCTTGGTGTACATTGTGGTTTTTCTTGATTCTGCCTCAGAGGGATCTAATTCTGGCACTGTCTGAGAAAAGATAAAGAGCTGTCTTTGTGAGCAAAATTGGGGATTAAAGGTGACAGGGATCCTGATTTTCTCTGTTTAAAAATCCCAAATTCTCTGGTTTAAAAAAAAAGCCAAAATCTATGTTTCTATAATTAAAATGAAAAAAATGAAACATATATAGGTATCAGTTGAACACAATATTGAATGCTCTGCCAGCCTGGAAGGGGAAATCTATGGTTTCCATTCTTTTTCTCCTTTAAATCAGCATCTCTGCACTGCAAAATGGTGGCAGCTTTAGTTAAAGTGGCCCTACTGCCATTTTGAAGCATGGGAACACTGAAATATGAGAAACAGAAGCTGCTGGAACCACTCTAATTAGCATAGTCCAGCAGCCTCCCTGCATGTCTACAGGCACCCTGACATGGTATTTTTGTTTTTGGTTCATTTCTGACCCTAAATGATTTTGGATTTTTCTGAGTAATTTTTAATGCATTCACTTTGATCTGGGATAAAGTTATACCTCTGAAAATGAGAAGCTATACTTTGGTATAAGACACATCAGTGAACTAGTTCTGTGTGTGGTCCCATACTCAATTTCATTTGGGGGTAGTAGAGCGCAAACCTCTTCCCTACCACACTACTGACCAGTAACATCAACTGCAGATAGCTAGTCGGCTCTTTACTGCAAAATTCTGAAGTAAATTAGTCCATAGTCCATTGGATGTCAACATCCTATATCATCATTCTTAATAGATCTGTGGTACATCATCCACCATTTAGGTTGGTACCTTTATGATCCAGTGGCCTTGCAAATGAAGTGGTGCATTATGAAGTCCAGCTATATATGATCTCTGTAGTAGGAAGCCTGGTGTTCATTTTAGGCACAGGAAATTGTTTTTGAATAAATCTTAGTTTAAATTTATTTTTACTAACATGTACTTTTTTTCTTGTTCTGAAAACCTTGTAATCCATGAAGCAACAGTACTCTCACACCCTTGGTCAATACCACTTGGTGTCACATGCAGTACTTTATGTATGATTACTTATGATTTGAAAGAAAGAACACAATCAATATAAGCCTTATGCGTAAGCAAGTCATAAAAGTCATATTCAGGCAAGTACACTTCAGCCTGAACAATGGGATCTCAAGGTTTGTAAGCCAGGATGTTTCTTCTGACTCAGCAGGCTTTGCTGAAGTAAAAAGAATTGCAGGTGGATATAAATGGATTTATGTCAAAATTTGAGGAGAGTGAACAGATTGCCAGCTTCACTACAGGAAACTGCAGCAGTCTTTACTTAATTTCAAAATGGGTGTGGATGCCTTTAAAAAAATTATACAGAAAACTGATTGCTGGCAGCACCTGGCATCCACATGGTATTTTGAAAAGGGCAAAAATAGCAAACTGATGAGATTTCAGCTCATAGTGGCATAACAGATTATGTATTTAGGAAAATGAGTCTGGACACCAGACAAGTAACTACAATAGAATTACCATATTGACACAGCAAACAGCAAACTAGTATTCAGAGCACCCACAGTACAGCGGGTTCCTCACACCCACTACTTTTAGCACTGATTAGAATCATGCTTCACAAATACTTTTATGACCACAGTGACACCCCCTCACCTCTACATTTAGAGATGTGAATTTTTCAAATGGAAAAGTATTTGTAGAGCACAAGAGAAAGAAAGGAAAAAACAGTAAATATCAATGAGTACATGGATAATATAACTTAACCTCATCACCCTTGTTTGTCAATTACAAGGTAGCATAAACCCTAGCATTAGCATACTTAATGGAAAAATAGAAGGTACAAAAAGAAGTGATGTTGAAAAACTAGCCAGTTTTTACTCATATCGAAATCCTCCTACTTCATGCTATGTCTTAGAGAAAAAGAGTGTTCTTCCTGTATCTTTGTTGCAGAACAATGATCCACAATCCACCAGTATGCAAACAGAAACCCTCACTCATAACAGGGAGAAACAGTTGTATTCCATTGTTCATCATCTTGGCTAAATGTTTCTAAATCAGCCTGAAGAATCACTGGGATCTTAAAATTACAGATTTAAAGTTGTAACTGAAACAGTGAAGAAAAAAATATAACAGAAATGAATACAAGTAGAAAGTAGTTTTGCTGACTATGTCCTATCACAGAGTTTATTACTGGGTACATAGCATTCTTTTTTTTTTCCCTCCAAGACCAACTTCCAATCAAGCATATTTCAATTTTCTCACTGTTTTTGACTTTTCTTTATAGGCCACATCACCCTCCTTACAGCTAGGAACCTGTAGAAGGTAAAATATCTTCCAGCTTCTTCCAGTTCTACTTTTTAGTGAAATAAACTATTCCCCTAGTGAGGCACACATGACAAAAATCTGAAAAAAGCAGGGCCCTGCAGTAGTCAAATGGCCCAGAGAAGCCTATCTCCCTTGGATGCCACACCAGATATACAGAAGCAGTGACTGTCCATAGACTTCCAGGTCCCTTCAGCATGGCTAAGTGACTATATTGCTGTTAGCTTCCCCATAGCTTCTGTATGAACACACTGATGATGCTGGACACTGCTATGTTGTTGGACCGCTAAACCAAGCAACACCCACAAGTACAACCCAGCCTAGACCAATGAGTGGAACATATACACAGGTAAGCAACAGGGGCCTGGGCAATGCTGAGAACAGGGGGCCAGTGCACACATCCTCAGGAGGCCTCAAATGCCTCTATATAAACGCTCGTAGTATGGGAAACAAGCAGGAGGAACTTACCCTCCTGCTATCTGACACCTACCCAGACACAGTGGGGCTCACTGAAACATGGGACCCAACGCATGACTGGGTGGTGAATATCAAAGGGTATGGGCTGTACAGGAGGGACAGGACAGGGAGGAAAGGTGGGGGTGTGGCGCTCTACATTAAGGAGGAATACACATCCTCATCAAATAGTACAGAGTCAGAGGAGGGCACACAGAAGTGCTCTGGGTTAGAATACAAGGCAGTCGAGGGAAAAGGGACTTAATGGTGGGGTCTACCCAAACAAGGGGAAGAGCTAGACCAGGAATTCTTAAGTCAGCTCATGGAGGTAGTTAGGTCAAAGGACGTGGTCATCATGGGTGACCTGAACTTTCCAGACATCTGCTGGGAAAAGCAGTCAGCCAGGTCTGACTGCTCACATAGGTTCCTAGCCAAAATGCAGGACCTCCATCTATCTAACCCAGGAGGTGCACAATCCCACCAAGGCAGATGCTTTGTTGGACCTGGTGCTGGTCATGGGTGATGATCTGGTGAGGGGACTGCGGGTGCTCAACCACCTGGGCAACAGTGATCATTGCCTGCTGGAATTCACCATCCAGCGCAAGGTGGCAAAGGCCAGCAGCAAGGCAGCAGCCCTAGATTTCAGGAAGGCGGACTTCAATGAGCTAAAAAGAATAGTCGGGGAAGCACTGAGGTCCCAGAGGGGAAGAGAGCCAAGTGTCCAAGAAGAGTGGTTGCTCCTTAAGAAGACAATCCTCCAAGCCCAAAGGGAGGTAATCCCAACATGGATCAAAGGGAGCAGGAGGGCGCAAAAGCCCCCATGACTCACCAAAAGCATCTGGAATGTCTCCTAGCTAAAAGGAAGGCGCACACCCAATAGAAGGGAGGGGCCATCACCAGGGAGGATTATACTGCGGTTGCTCAAGGATGCAGGGGGGCAGTCAGGAAGGCCAAGGTGGAGATGGAACTGAGACTAGCTACCCAGATCAAGGACAACAAGAAGTCCTTTTTTAAATACATAGGGGGCAAAAAGAAGGTACTGGGTAACATGGGGCCCCTGCAAGACACGCTAGGAAATTTGGTTGTCACACCAGACAACAAGCCTAACCTATTTAATGACTTCTTTGCCTCCATTTTCCTGGGGGACTGTGGTGTCAACACCTACACAGTCAAATGGGTCGCCAACTGGCTAGAGGGCCACATCCAGAGAGTGGTAGTGGATGGGTCATTTTCAACCTGGAGGGATGTGGGCAGTGGTGTTCCACAGGGCTCAGACCTCAGGCCTGCACTGTTCAGGATCTGGAACCAACTTCTAAGAAAAGTGGTGCTGGCTCCTACCCTGGGGGTCTTTAAAACAAGGCTAGACAATCAACTTGCTTGGGTCATTTGACCCCAGTACTCTTTCCTGCCATGGCATAGGGTCGGACTTGATGATCTGCTCAGATCCCTTCCAATCCTACCAACTATGAAACTATACTGTGACTTTTCTCATTAGGTAGTTTGGTAAGTTGTTGCAAAAATGTGTGTCTGCTTCCAACAATCTTCTACACACTGTTCCTTTCTCCTCAGTTCATACTCTTAATTGGATTATTTCCTGCTCAGGTATCATACAAAGGACATTTTGAAAGCTCTTTGGTTGAATGGAAGCAGACCATTTACAATGTCATGTTCCTTCAGTGCAAACCTTGGGTTTTAGTTCCATGGTATTAATGCTAATTTACATTGGGAGCTGGACTAAATGACCTCCTAAGGTCCCTTCCAATCCTAAAATGTCGATGATTCTATGAATAGCAGCAAGGGAGCTAGTGTCACCACTCACACTGTGAGGCAGACAATTTTTATACCAGGGTGTGTATTAATGGGATTCTCTTCTAGGACCCTTTGCTAGACACAATTCTTTATTTTTTTTTAAAACCACTCACTCCTTATGGAGCATCATAGTTCCCTTAACAGTTGTAACAGAGTGAAAAGGTCTTCCATCTCAGACAGAAACATGGTCCTTTTTGTAACTATGGGCACGTCTACATTTGCCACTGGAAAGCAGCAATATGCTGAGTGCACTGAGCCAGGTTGCAGCAGCCCCAGCTAGCAGGAGGCCCTGAGGTTGGCCTGTCAGCCCAGTGATGTTCCAACCCAGTTCAGTTGGTGGAGAGAGCCTGGCTGGGACATGTAGGCACTTCAGGATGGAGCTAGCTGGAAGGCAGCCCCTGCACTGAAGCACCTTCAAGCCCCAGCCAGCTGCATCAGCATCTACATGTGCACAAAAAAAATCTGCAGCATGATAGGACTTGTAAATACAAGCCCTTCCCCGCTGTGGGGTTTATTCATTTTTTTTGCACTAATAGGGATGCATGTATAGATACTGAGACATTTACTGTGGAGTTAGTTACTCAACTGCACAGTAAACATTTTATGTAGACACACCCGGTGCCTGTTAATTACCTCTTCTCAGGGAGGTTTTTACAGGGAGCAGTCTCTTTTGGTACTCCCTTTCAATTAGCCATAAACTAAGTGATATTATCTCCTACTTTTAAGGCCATTTCTTCAGTTCTGCCATACTATGCATAGTTAGGACTATCTGAGCTCAACACAGACCGCCTTCCTTTCCTGCTTAGCACTAGATTCAGACAACAGGCATTTATACACATGTTCCAGGAGTGGGGGCAAGGGGAAGGAGCTTTAATTAGAGCAGCTCAGAGAGTTGCTCTAATCAAAGCACTTGGAGCATTATGTGTATCAGAGTCCCTGTGCTGATACATGGCAGCAGGGGCACTGTAACTGAAGCTCTTTGAATGAGCTCTAGTTAAAGTGCCCCAACTACCATTTTTCAGTGAGGGGATGCCAATAGACATGTTGCTGGAGTCTGCTAGAGCTCGGTAATTACTACACTCCAGCAATCTTGATTAATTGAGTCTGCTCCGACGCACTGTAATTACAGTGCATCAGAGTAGCCTCGCTGCACCTTTATAGGCACCCATGGAACATGTAAGTGGTGTAGGCTTAACATAACTGATGACATTTTTTTTCCTGAAATGAACACCATGAGCTGCAAGTGAAATACACACAGAGGCAATGTAAACAACTGCTGTAGGCAAAAAAAATGTAGATAGCTGCAAAATACAGAAAAACAACTTAAAATAGAGAAGCAAAACAAACCCAAGGATAGCTCCCTAGGTGAGAAGTAAGTTCAGAAGAAAAAGGCTGAGGGTGACAGAGGGTAAATGAGGAAAGAACCATCTTAAAAGGTAATTGGAGAGGATCTATAACATGACCATATATGGAATATATAGAAGAGGGCTGTAAAAGGATATAAAAGCCTATGGAAATTTAGGTTTGGGGATCCATCACTGAGCAAGAGGAGACCACACCAGTCCAAATGGTGACCCATATACCATGATGACACCTAGTTAACAGAGTCATCATGCATCATTTGGAAGGCCTACATAAGAATATGTTTACAAACTGTTTGGGGTTTTGCTTAAGTACTGGTATTGTGTGTGTGTTTAATAAATTTGGATATGAGAATGGAATGGTATCACTAATCATGTTATTCCTGTCACACCACCCCTTAGTCAAATTTAAGTGTAACTGGACTGATTTTTATAGAAAGTGCTGTTTATCTGGATCAATGAATTTCAATAAAATGGGATTATCATACTTATTTCACTTACAAAGTTAAATAATACTATTCTCCGTATTTAAGGGGTTCATAAACAGGGCCATTCAAGTGAATCACCACAAGAACATTTAATTCTAAAGCCCAAAAAGAAAGCTCTGAGAAGTAAAGGGTCTGTGTAATTTGGTGAAAGAGATTTCTGTGGGCCTGGAAATGGTTTAAGGTATTTATGAAACTTACAACAAAAAAGAGGTTGATATTTATCCTAGTTAAGCCCAAACACTGAGAGTATGACAGAGATCAATAGAATTAGTTAATAATGTTAACAATTACTTTAAGAAATAATCAGAAAGCTCTGCAAAGAACATGCACACCTGGTAAAGCTAAAAGATTTATAACAAAAGAGGAGCAATTTTAAATGATAACAAGAAGAACAAAATGTAGCATTTACTTTTCACTGTCTATTGGAAAAGAATATATTCACAGTCTCAAACTGAGAGAAAAAGTTACTAAAAAATTATGATGGGGAATTGAGGACATGGGGGAAAGAAATATTAAGGAAATAACTTAGTCTTTTTATTTTAAAAAATACAATAGATAATCATGTCTCAGACACAGATAATTGTGATTAGTCTGGAATGAATTGCATGTCTCCAGTTATATGTAGCAGGTCATAATAAATATATCATTATGGTTGTAACCTTATCCTCCAGTTACTTCGTCAACTACACTTTTTTGCAGCCCTTGCTATGTTATAGTACTTTTTTATTTAGATTCTAAGATTATTGAGAGAAGGACTTGACATTTCTATTTGTATAGTAAGATTTCTTAATGTATTTTACATTATGTGCCTAGCCCCATTGACTTCAATGAGATTGATATCAGGCCCTGTAGAAATTATAAAAATAATTGAGATACAATTAAGATAAATTCCAAGCTGTCACAAAGCAGTAGACATACAGAGCTCTCAGGATATAGCAGCAGTCTGAAACACTAGACACTGTGTTAATAAAATATTAATACTTTGCATCTACTGTATATACTACAAACTTTCATAAATATAACTCGACCACTTTTCTTAAGCAAGCAAGCTAAGAATCACCTTCTCCTCCCCCCGCGCCTGAAATGCAGAAACATTTGGGTGGAACACATCAACTGTTTCCAAAGGCGCAGTAATACTGTGCAACAGACAGACAAAGGGAAAAGAATTATATTCAATTAAAATGGCCAAGGGGACTTAGCTATCAAGAATGTAATTGAACTAAACCCATTGTTACAAATATTGCAATTAGATTTTTAATTTTTAAAAGTGATCATGACCTGTCTTTTAGTTGATGTGAAAGACAGGATAATGAACACAATTACTCTTGGCACTGTGCTGGGTCAGTGCAAATTTACAAGGAAGACTATCGCCTGTGGAAACACTCTGCAGTGTTCTATATATTCTTAGGATGTCTCCCATTCTGATTTTCATCCAGTCCAACCTTGCATTTTATAGGTCACATGATAGCAAGCTCTAGGGAGAATCATTTTTCCATTTTGTGTTTTCACTTTGCTTCACACAGTGGGGTGCCACTCCTAATTGCACCTTCTAAGCAAATAGTACAATCCAAATATTTCCAACAAAAACTGATATGGTTGTACAGACACTGATGTTACACATTGATATCCTTAATTGGGTCCTTTGAAAAAAGATTTAAATGGCAAGCCCGTAGCACAGAATATAGATAGGAAGAGATTAAGCAGTTTCAAAACACAAGATGAAACATCTGGTATATAACATCCTTGAGTAGAAACAGAAATCAGATTATGAGAAGATTTCAACCAAGTTCAGACACAAGAGACAACAGAGAATGTAAGAACAGGAAATGTGTTAGAAAAGTAAAAAATGAATATTTGAGCAAAAGCTGGAGGACCAGGGAGCTCTTAAAATCAGATATGTTCAGGGAGATCCACACAAGAACAACAAGAAAGCTGAAAAGAAGCTGAAGGTCACAGATATGTAAAAAGGAAATCATACAAGAAATTTGCAGCAACTTTTCCCATCCTTCAACTTCAATTCCCCCCAAATTAAAATAAATAAATAAATAAAAATCATGCATTGGCAACCTGAATGCAAGGGTGGGGGGGAAAGAGCCTTGTTTTGCAGAGACAGTATTGACATATAGCTTGATCCTGTATTCCTTTTGTATTGAGTGTCCTATATTTTTTTGAGTAGAGAATAGCTCTGAGAAGACAGTTATTGCCCTTAGTTCTCTACTTTGTGAAGGAAACAAAAGTGATAAGGATTCCCTAGTCCTTTTGTATTCTGATTCAGTCTACAGCATTTAGTGAGAAGAAAGCACAGCAGCCATCCAGAAGTCTATAGCTTATTTCTGTCCCGAGTTTCCAGAGCCTTTTTGAAAACCAAAGCATTAAAAAAAAATCAAACCACTAAAGAATCCCACTATTTTTTCAAGTATCTCTTCATATAATAATATATACATTGTATGTAATAGTATTACCTATATCTAAAAAGTAAATTATATAACTATAATGCATTATAGTTATAGGTAATACTATTATACACACACGCACACACACATTTATATACATATATACTTACATTAATATATATGCACTTTTTATATATAATGCAAATTTGCATTGAAAAATATTCTTCCTTCTTTGCCAAGAGTTATTTTATACATATATTTTCAGAAACGGCTCTCTTTTCGATATTGCTTTTTATTTGCTATATACTATTACTTTGAACATTTAAATTTCATTTTTTTTCAAATCCAAATATGAAACTGTGAATACCAGTAAAACTAGAATACTTTTGAACATAGAGTGAAATTGTGGCCCCAGTGAAATCAATTGGAAAAAATCTAGTTCCATCAATGTTAATGGGGCAAGAATTTCAGCTGCAGTTTTCAAAGGACCCTACCTAAAAAGTTATAAATCTGCTTTTAGGCTCTTCAGGAAACCACCACATGCAGAGTACTTGAAGGAAATTGACATTAGAGAAGCCAATTTTCCAATCCAAGTTTTTCTTCCAGGTAGTTTAAATTCACATTTAATGCATTTTTCATATTTTTTTCTGAAGACAATTTATGGATCATCTGTTTCTAGGGTGAACTGGCAATTTCCACATTCATACTAAAGCTTTACTTACAAGAAGACTCAGGTATATCACATTACATATATCCTCTTAAATATACCTTTATTTTTTTAAGTTCAGTTTTATATATCCTTCAGATCAATTCACCTGTTGTAGTGCCTGCTTACAATAGCAACATTTTTATTGATATACAATGCTATATATCTTGTAGATGTTTTTATTCCTCTGACCTTTTTTTATATTGACTCATAACCTTGAAGCTATGGGCTCAGATTTGTAGATGTGTAGAAAGAGTGTTGTCACTCCACAGTAACATAAAACCTATTACAGCATAGTAAAGAGATGTTCTGTCCTGTGAAATATTATGAGGTTTTTGAAAAATCCAAAGTAGACTAAAAGTCACAGTACTTGAGGAGCTGTACATCTGCCTGACTTCCAAGAAAGTACCTTGAAGATTTAGACAGCCTGGGTGCATCCACACATGCAACAGCTCAAATGGGAGTGGCACAAATTTGTGCCAAGGATTTTTGCCTCTACGCAAGTGCCTGGACACGCACTTTGGTGTGGGACAAGTTGTGCCACTTGGGGCAAAATAGCCCTGGCCAGCTCCTCCCAGATCTGCAGCCAGGGGGAAACTAGAGCCTGGGCCAACACCTGTGCTGGCCCCAGCAGTATAAAAATCTGCCCTGGCAAGTAGCTCAGGGAATGTCTGAGGCCCACCCAGTTGGTATCTGGGAACACTATCCCTTGTGCCTGCTGGATGGCTGAAGCAGCCTTAACCTGGGGTGGCCCCTGCACCCTCTACCCACTGCAGCAGCCTGGCAGTGGGGACTGCTCCCTGGCTCTGACCTACTTCCACCTGTAACAGCATTCACTCCCTTGGACCTGCAACCTCATGGCTTCATACCTGCCAGACTCAAGTGGGGTGCCCCAGCTCTGCCATCTGGGCAGTTATCACCCAGAAGATGTGCTCCTTTCAGTGGCCCACTTTGAACTGTCAATGCATGTCCTCTTGGCCCCAAATGGCCAAGAAGTCAGCCATCTCTTTCTCAAGTGCTAACCCTGCACAGGCTCCTCTGTACAGATCTTGCCACTTGTCTCACCAGCAGAGATCCTGGTGTTTCCTGCTTTAAAATTGCAAATACTTTGATAGGAAACCCACATTCTCCCGTTAAAATACCCAAAATAGTGTTCTTCCACTATTAAAATGAAATGCCACTATATATAGAGAGATGAGTTGGGCAATGTTTTATTGATATATTTACAAGTGTAAAGCAATTTGGAAGCCTACCAGCACCACTATCATCATAATAAAATGGATTCTAAATATCTATACAGATTGGCATTTACTTTTGTAGTTTTTGTCATAGAAAAATCAGAGGTGCCCCATCCCCCTTTGCTCACTATGATGTGCGGTGATGAGCAGCATTGATATGCCAGTGCCATGCCCCTGCCCTTGCACTCTCAACCCACAGTCTGCCCCCGTTCCCCCGTCCCCTCACTCTTGACCCACAGCCCCTGCCTCCCCCCACTTGCTCCCGCCTTGCCGCAGCTCTGTCTCAGCACCAGGACATAAGTCTAGCTGCATCTGTCCCACCCACTGCTTTGTGGCTCTGAGCAGTGCCATCCCTCTGTTCCCTGCCCCACGCTGTACCTGGGAAGCCCTTGGCTGGGGATCAGGGGCAGATCTGTGTCCTTTCCTCCTCACCCTGGACAGGCTGCTCTAGGGAGCCAGGGGAGCTCTAAATCTGGCTCTGGCAGCCTATCCTACTTAAAGTGCTCCCCCACCCTTGACCCCCATCTTTCTCACACACCCCTTGCTGCCACCACCACCCCTTCCTGCAGCCCTTCACACACCCCTAGTGGCTCTTGGGACCAGGAGCCCCCCCAGGCTCAAGTTGCATGTCCCAGCATTGGTGTGGGCACGGAGCAGGGCTTCAGTGTGGCAGTTGGCCCTGCAGCCACAGCTCTCGCCAGCAGGTCCTGTCCCACTCCATGTGGCTGGCTGGGCATATAGGATGTGAGATTTGTGGGGGGGTATG
>NW_017728918.1:60741344-60758697 GCF_001723895.1 Crocodylus porosus | reverse complement strand
TTTGTGGGGGGTTGGGAGGTTTGTGGGGTGAAGTTTGGGAGGCCATGGGGCTTGTGCAGGGGTTTGGGTTTGTGGCTAGGTATGTGGGGGTGGGATTTGTGGGAATGGCTGGAGGGTGTGGTTTTTGTGGGTGGATTGTGGGAGGACTGTGGGTGTGCTGTGTGTGGAGGTTGCTCAGGAGGGATGGGTCCCCTGCCTCCCCACAAAGTGTAGCCCCCCGCACAGCACATGGACTACCCCCACTTCTGCAGGGCCCACAGCTCTGCCCACAGGGCCACAGTTTCCTCAACATGCCACCGCCTCCCACAGGGCCACAGCTCCCCCTCACAGGCCCACAGCCCTCCTCCTACAGTAGCAGTGACCCTAGGGGTGCTCAGGACCCTCCTGGCATACTCCCCCACCATGGCAGAGGGCAGCATTGCTCGGCCCCAGCCATCTGGCACCCAGAACTGCCTGTACCACATTGCAAGGGCCTGGCCCAGTTTGGCAAGGGGCTGTCCACATTCAAGCAGCTCTGGGCTGCCTGGGTTGTCACCTACAGCCCAGTGCCACTCTCAGGGCCTGCCTGTTGCATCAGGCTGGGTTCTGTCCCCATGGATCTGGCTTGAACCGATGGCACATGGGGCCCATGCAGGTAGGACCTGGCCCAGCATGACATGTCATCCCTGTGCACAGCACTGGGCCCCAGGTAATAGCTCCAGTGGCCCAGAGCAGCCAAATGTGCATGGGGTCAAGACTGATCGCCAGTTTTTCAGAAGGCATATCAGCTGAAGCCAATCTGATTTCCAATATGCAACCTGGCAGCTTGAAGAGCAGGGTCCGACTGGTAAGTCTGTTGTGGTGGAAGAGTGGGGGGGCATGGTGGGGGCAGGCCCCTGCAGTGAGGGAGTAAGTGGGGCTGGGGTTGGGGTAGGTGCTGCCCAGCCAGGGTAGGGCAGGGTGCAGGATGGAGCTGTGGCTCATCCAGGGGGATCAGAAGTGGGGAGGGTGGCTCCCACAACTGCTCACACCTTGCAAGGGCATGGGGAGCATGTTCTCCCAGATCTGTGTGAGGTGAAGGTGGTCTGCTGCTGCAGGCTGGGGCTGCACTGGGTTCTTCCCAGCAGAGGCTGGGCTAGGTTGTGCTCAGGGCCAGTGGTGGCAGCACTGGGAGGTGGCTATGGGTGGGGGGCTGCACCACCCCAAAATTCACCACAGCTCCCCCTAGCCCTCCCTCCCAGCACCATAATACAATTCATGCCCTTAGAGTTTATAATCAGATATTAGATATGATATAACCAATGAAAATAATGCACAATAAGGTCCAATCTTCAGCCACCATAAAATCACCTCAATGGAGCAACAATGATTTACATCATCTGGCAAAATTATTGAGGATTGCATACAGATTGCAATGACTGTAGTAACTGCATATGAAAAGTGGGGATGGGGTGTTTTGTTTCAGGGGATGGTGACAGAAGGGCAAGTTGACAGTTGAAGAGAAGACACCTGAAGGAATCAAGAGACAAAGTATTACTGGAGATTGTACAAGGCTAATAGAAATACAAAGAGTTTTACACAATAAGACAGCATCTAATAGGGAGGACTAGAAATGGGAATTCCAGTCCAGCAGAAAATTCTTAATTATCAAAAAAATTCCAAAATAAAATGAAAAATGAAGTTTTTCTTACAATTGGAATTGGATTTTTCTTTAAAAAACATTAAAACTACTTTAAAATTTGGCCCTTTTGAAATTCCTTCAACCAGGTGGGGTTTCAGGGAACCTAGGAGCTCTGGCTGTGATGTGACACACCAGGATTATAGACCAAGGAAATGCTAGTTCTGGAACAGTTTATCCTCTGGACTTCCTTAGAACCCAGGAATTCTAGAAGCTGGGACCCCAAGGTGCTTGGAAACCAAGAACACAAGAGTTGCTGGGACTACAAGCATCCAGTCTTGCAACCTTGAAGAAAGTTAGGTAGGTTAGCAGCAGGGGACATGACAATTGGTTGCAACTGGAATCCTGCTTCTTTTCCACTGGAATTTCATCCCTATAGAATGATTTTATTTCAGTTGTCTGATGGGGGCACTCACAACTTTAATTGATTTTTTTTTGCCAGTTCTGCAATGTAAAATTAAAACATAAAAATCAATATTGAGAAGGTTAGCAGATGCACACACAAGAAAGCCTTGGAGATTTTAAGTTTGAAAGGCTTAATTAAAAAGAGTATTCTGCCAACATATTTCTAAGAGATAGAAAAGTAAAGATCAGCTGTTAACTGAAAAGCCTCAGAAAATGCATTATTTTAACATTCATCTTATTTTTAAACATGTTGCATTTATCTCTTACCTATAACATAAAATGTGTGTGTTGGCAGTCCCTCAAAGTTGAGGATAACATCCATCAGGCTTGATGGGTCCTCAGGTGACTGAGAAGCCCAATTCTGGACACACACGTTCTTCGGCAATGGAGGCATGTTGTCATATGGGGGACTGGGATTCACAGTCCCAGGTTGGTCTCCTCCTCCTTCCTCTGCCACTGCCATTCCACCTCAGTATTGAGTCACTGGGTCACTGGGCACACCTTGGAGGACCAGGTGGTGCCATGCTGAACAGTCAGCAGCTTGCTCCTCCCAGCCATTGGTGTCTATGCCTCTGTGTTTGAGGGTAACCTTGAGCGTGTCTTGGTATTATTTCCTTTGGCTGCCCTTTGAGTGTTGGTGAATGGAGAGCTGGGAGAAGAGAATCTGGTGAGGGAGGTGGTTCTCGAACAT
Source organism: Crocodylus porosus (assembly GCF_001723895.1). NCBI lineage: Eukaryota > Metazoa > Chordata > Crocodylia > Crocodylidae > Crocodylus > Crocodylus porosus. The sequence continues at coordinate 60,755,944 of NW_017728918.1, read as the reverse complement.
CCAGATTCAATGGCCCATCCATTGGAGTTGATTTCTCAAAAGCAAGGCTTCGAAGCTGGTGGAGGATGTTCATGCTGGTATGGCGGTCCTCCCATTTGATCCCCAGTGTGGCAGTGCACCTTTAGGTGCCTTTCACTTTAAGGGCTGGGTCAGGCAGCCAGAAGGTGCCTGATGGCAACAGCCACTTTGAGAACTAGGTATATGAAGGCCGCAGTTTGCTGCTGCCAGCCCAAGAAGAAACATCCTAGCTGAGCTGCAGCAGGAAGACCAGGAGGTAAGGGCAAGTGTTTATGGAGATGGCTAGGAAGTTCATGGTCCTGGGCCTAAAACTGCACCCTGCTGGTGATGGGTGGCCTGGTGGGGCTCCTGGTGGTGTGGGAGCCCCCAGGAAATGCCAGGCCACTTACCACCCTGGTGAAAGGCAGGTCAGGGCACCTTAATAACCCCAGGGGCTGTAAGACCCCAGTAGAGAAGTGAGGCCTGGCATGGCTACAATCACCTGAGCCCAAAGGAGAGAAAGATCCTAGAGGCCCTGGTTGGGGAGAGTTTTGTGGCCCTGCACACAGAGTAGGGTTGAATAGGAGTAGGCCTGAAGAGCAGTCCCAGAAGTGTGATAAGTAGGGCCCAACTGGGAGTAAACCTGAAGGACAGCACGAGGGCCAACCCCATGAGTAGTTGATTGTGAAGATGATGACAAGACCCCAGGATGGGGCGTGGTGTAGAGGCACTAGAGTGGGCATAGTAGGAACCCCATGTGTAGGAAAGAGGCCAAGGTATGTTTGTAGATGCCTGAGGAACATCATTTGGGCCAAAGGCTGAGTTGGGGGGGCTCAGCCAGAGAGTTAGGGGTGCTTCCTGACCCCAGTAAGTCCTCCACTGCTAGGAGGCTGAGTATGGTCAAAAGAAAGAGCTCAAGGTTGAGCACAATGACCTGCTTTGCCAGGGAGGGAGTGAAAGTCCCTCTGAGACCCTGGAGAACCAGTCATGGTGTGGGTTATGAACATGGTTTAGATACCATCTGTGAGGCATGTGCTGCAGTGTAGGGTAGGTTTTAGAGCTACAGATAACACCCCCTGGCATCAGGGCTGGAAATGGGAAGCCTCCCACCTGGGTAAAAACTTAATAATTTTCCATAACAGCATGGCAGGCGAGAGAGATGGGCAGGCCAACTTCAAACTGCCCCTGGGAAGGCCCCCTGTTACACCCAGGATTCGATACAAGCACTGCTAGTGAAAGTTCTCGAGGGTCTTAATGTGGTGTCTATAGACTGTCCAGGTTTCACTGTAGTAGAAGAGGGTGATCACCATGACAGCCTTATAAACTAGGACCTTCATCAGCTTCCAAAGGTGTCTATTTTCAAAGACACATTGTAACAGCTTGAAGAAGGCAACACCGGTGCAGTTGACCCAGTGCTGGACTTTTTCACTGACGGTAGCTTGTTGAGAGAGGTGGTTGTTGAGATACGGAAAGTGCTCCACGTACTCCAGAGTCTTCCTATCTACGTAGATAGTACAAGGGATGTTCAGCCTGAGTTGTTCCCAGTGTGCCTGGATGGAGATGTCATCAGCAGTAGGGACTTGCTCCAGTGCACTATACAACTGGGGCTGGAACTCCTCCCACTGTCCAGTGTCCAAGATCTTTCAGAGCTGTGACCTTCAGCCATGTTTGGGCAGCCTTCTGGGTCTTCCAGTGTCTTGGTGCTAGGCAGCTGTTCATCACTGAGTACACAAGTCGGTGGTCCATCCAGCAGTCTTCATATCCCTTCATGGCCCTCGTGATGAGCACATCCCTCAAGTCTCCGTTGGATGATGATGTGGTTTAGGAGGTACCAGTGGTCTGACCTCAGATGCCTGCATGTGGTCCTGAGCTGGTTTTTCTGGCAGAAGACGGTGCTCATCACAATCAGGCCATGTTGGGCGCATTTGGTCAGGAACAGGATACTATTGGCATTGGCCTTCCCCATGCCATTCTTGCTGATAGTTCCACTCCAGATTTTGTGGTCACATCCAACCCAGGCATTGAAATTGCCCAGGAGAATGATCTTGTCATCCCTGGAGATGGACACAAGGGCTTTGTTCAGATCGGAGTAGAACCTTTCCTTGAATTCCTCCTGAGAATCCAGAGTTGGAGCATATGTGCTGTTGACAGGGGTGCATTGGTTTCAGCTGAGGTGCAGGTGAAGGGTCATCAGCTTTTCATTGACACCCAAATGGAATTCAGGAAGCACATCGGTGATCTTGTTCCTGACAGTGAACCCGACTCCATGGATATGGGGGTTACAGTCTGGCTTCCTTTTCCAAAAGAAAGTATACCATCTGCTGATCTCCCTCAGCTGCCCCTCCCTGGCAAGCTGGGATTTGCTGATAGCAGTGATGTTGATATTGTGCCTCACTAGCTCCCAAGGCACGATTGCAGGTTTTATTTATGGGCGATCACTCTTTGGGTTGTTGATGAGCATTCTCACATTCCAAGTTTGAAAGTTTAGCTTTTTCTTATTTCAACCGCAGGAATGGTGATCCCACTGGGTGTGGTTTCCCAGACAGGAAAGATGTGACAGCCTATTCTGGGGGCACCTTTTCTAGCCCCCTCTCCACTGGGGCGAGCAGAGGGCTGCTCAGTCACGGATGCAGCTGCCAAAGAACACCCCTGTCCCAAAACAGATGCTGAACGACCATCGCAACTGCCACCTGTGTGCAGATTGTTGGCTGGGGCCCTCCAGGTATCACAGCCCTGCCACTGCCACCAATCCTCCATCACCACAGGGCTTTGGGACCTGATGGAAGCCTGCATGTGGCATGTTTAGCATGGGGACTCTGGTGTACAGTCAGGTCCACATGGTCTTGGTGGTGAGGTTCACTGGCATGGTGAACCATGACAATTGGGGCCACTTCTCCACTGCAGCATTCTTCCGCCTTCATAGCCATTGGGACCACAGCCTTCTTCCACCTGCTCAGCTGTTAAGGACTTCTCGGATCGTTCTTTGTCTGGAACCTCCCCCTTGACCTTTCCGCCATGGGTGGCCCTACTAGGAGCATGAGCTACAGACAACATCACTCTCAGTGTCATTGAAACATGCAAGCCTTTCAACTATGGCAAGGTGATGATCCTCGGAAATAACATCAAATATAGCCTTCATTAATAAGAAGCATTTCTCCAATAATCCTGATCTGTCTTCTAGTCAGTATTTTCCAATATGGTTTTGTTTTTCCATTTACTAGACTTAGGACTTTTGAGATACCACACCAAGGTTTCTGTCGTAAATTCAGGGGGGTTTTTTCTCTATCTGCAGTCACTTTTTGTTGTTGTTGTCCCATTGTAAAAAATAAATATCCCAAAGTTTCAGCTCAGCAGGAGTAACAGGCTGTCTTGTTAGTTGTCACTCAGGATTCACACTTCTAAAAAAGCAGTTCTCTTCTGTCAGTCTTTCACTCCTTCCTCATTCTACAGGAAGAAAACTTTGTTTTAAGCTCTGTTTAAAATCCAAACATGGGCTCACACCTCCCTCACTTTCCCCAACACATGAAGTGTATAAACATTACTAAGGAGGTAGTCCAGGATGCCAAGTAAGAAGAAAAAAATGCAGTGCTGTCATCTCTGGAGATTTCATGTTTTTTGCTGATTTTTAAGCCCCAGTTGCAGAGGGAAGGTGGTGGGGGAAGGGACTGCAGAATAATTTCATAGTTGTTGAGACAAGTTTGTAAAAGTTGAAGTGACTGTACCTGTAAAGCTAATAAAACCTCAAAATTAGCAGGAATCAGGTACATTATAATGAGACATGAAGTCAGCTGACACCCTCAGAACTGCCTAACAAGAAATGCTGCTGCTTCTGATTCTAAAGTTTGGGTGGAGCAAGGCTCGAAGGGAGCATGAAACTGCACCACTGCACCACCTGGATCTGCCCCTGAGCATCACTGTATAAAGCTCTAATGTTTCTTAACCCCGTCCAACCATTTACCTTTCTCTTGAAGCACAGGTGAACAGCTTAAGGGAGACAAAAACATACAAGGCTGCTTTCTGTCTACTCCACTAGCATGTCCAGCATGCAAACAAAGCCAGATCGATGGCTTCACACCCCCAACTCCTGTATGCCGAAAGGAAAATAGGCTGCCTCTCAAAAAAGCTGCAGTATATGCTAGTGCACTGTTCTTTATTAGGGGCTGTGCCTAAATGTGGCAAATACAGCCTCCCAACCTCTTTATGAAGTTTGACTAATTTTTCAAAGTACAAAAAAATAAAAAGAACTACTCAGACTGAAGACTGTATCATGGAGTGAGGAACTATCCGCTGTCAAGAGAAGAGCAACAAAAAGGCTGCATTCACCATTCCCCCTAGCAGCAGTCTTTCCAGCAGCTACTACTGCATTCTACTCTAGTACCCATGCTTATGGATACTACACAGCTTCAGTAATGAAGCTGCTGTCTGGGTCAATATTAATGGGGTTTAGTCAAAAGAGCACCTAATGATCAGTCATCCTTGATGGACAGTTAAAAAACCAAGCTAAATAAATACCATTTAGGATTTGATTTGAAAAAAAGCTGTACCTTTGCATGAGTTGGAAATTCTGTAAACAGGTGAAAAAAAAAAATCTTCTTTCAAATGGAGCAGCCAGCTCACCAAATTAGACGAAAGTCTAGGGTCTAAACAATAATACATGCAATCTTACAGGTAAAATTGAGCATGACCATGAAAGACCTTTGCATCAGGAGTAAAATCTTAAAATCCATTTTGTATGTTAGAGTAATGCAATGGAGTTATTTTTATCAGTGAAGCAACATGAGTAGGAGTCCTACTAAGAGTGACATAATCAAGTTTTTCACCAGTAAAGAACTCAACCGGATGACACATATTTCATATTTTATGTTAATGTTTTTATCTTACATACAGAAGAACTTGGTGGTGCAAAAGCTTGACTGGGGAAAATGCAGTAAAAGGTTTTCCCTTTTGTCTCCTTTATAGCTACCTGAATCAAGCTCATCACAGGTCATGGCAAATATTAATTGCTATCTTATTTATTTCCATAATTTTGTAAATGAAGTGAAATTCTACAATGTTTAAAGCAAATTGATAACACTCACTTTACACTAATATAAATTACCCAGTACAAATATAATAAAAGATACAGAGACCTTTACACAAGAGTTAATGTCTTGACATAGAGACAGCACAACATATGACAGCAGAACAAATACCAATTAACTAGAATCACAGAATCAGAGGGTTTTAATGGATCTCAAGTGTCCTCCTGTCCAGCTGCCTGCATGAATGCAGGAACCCTATTCCTAAACAATCCCTATCAAAGGTTCATCCAGCCTGTTTTTGAAAACCTCCAGTGAAGGAGATTCCACAAATAAAATAGGAAGCTTTCCTGAGATCAGATCTGATCTAGTTGAAATACTTTTCTTCTTGGAAGTGACTATTAAACTTTATTAATTTCTATATTGACATTTAAGCATATGCCTCCAATCCTCCATTTTTTTAAAGATTTTTTTTTTTGAAAAATGTATGTCTATAAAACCTGTGAAATAGGTGATACTGAAGAACTGTGTCAGAATTTTTTTAAGACGTTGTACAGTCCCAACTGGTTTACTTTCTGCTTGGTCTGAATCAGTGTGACATTTTCCAGGAAAATTGATTTGTTTTTAATAATATATCACTGTGTAACTTTTCTGGGAAACCAGATAAAAATGATGTATAAAACAGTAAGTCTAGTACTTCCACAGTTTTTCCCCTTACCTCCTATTGGTTTATATCAGCTGTGTGGGGCATTTTCTTATGTGTGTGTGTTGGATGGGAAAAGGGGGGAGGCCTAAAGAAAGAGAGGTGGGGATGGAAGTTTATAGTTCTGACTTCACTGGGAACAGGTCTCCTGTAACAGTATCCTGGTAGAATGAACAGGACACTAGTGAATCCAGGTATAGGAAAAGAAGATTGTGCCCCTCCGCAGCATTGCCTTCCCCAGGAGCTCTGAATGAGCAATGAGCTCTGAGCTCACCAGCTGATTGGGACATGGTCTGGCTGGAGCCCCTGCTTTTGCATGTCTCTGGAGCCCAGGCGATTACTGCTGTTTTCTCTCCCCCTGCCCTCCCCACCAACTTATTCAGCAGCAGAGGAAAGGAAGGCAGCAGCAACGTTCACCCCTGTGCTACATCAAGGCTCCACACCAAAAGCTTACACATGGCACAGAAAAAGCAGTGTGTGACCATACCACCCACCACCCCACCCCCAGATCCACCCCTAGAAATGAGCACTCTTATTTATTGAGATAAATCTCTCAATTAGCTGTTATAGGTCTCCCCCAGCAGGAGAAAATTGGGCAGGGAAGAAGTGACTTTCAATTGGTGAGAAGGCTTGGGTGTAGAGCAGGGTTCCTCTGAGTGGTACTGGTGGGATTAAGAGCAGTCATGGTGAAACAGGACTTCAGGTTCTCCATCAAGATTTCCCATTTAGTCTCTAATCTGGGGCTAGGTAAGTATATACTGGGAGTGCCTACACATGCAAATGCTGTTGGATGGGTTTACTCCGAAGAAAATTATTCTGAAATAAATCCAGTTTGGGCAAACATCTACATTTGCACCCATTTGAAAGCATATTTGCTGCTCTTGGCAGTCATCTGCTCTTGCCTGCTCCAGACTTGCATCGCTCCCCTGCACCAGCCAGGGAGAGTTCTAGGATCCCCCTGGGTGATAGCCCAGAGGTTAGCCAGGACCATGGGACCAGAAGACAGCTGTCTCCCTGGCTGATTGCTACCTGCCCCCAAGAGGTGTCTGCTGCCAAGGCAGGCTCCAGTGACAGAGACTGAGTAAGGAAAATATCTCCCTCCCTGGCAGCAGGGAGCTCCTGGTCCCAGCTCCCCAACTAGGGGCAGGGGGCTTGAAAAGAGCTTTGGAGACTGGGCAGATTCCAGCCCCCTGCCTCAATCCAGCAGTAGGGTATCTAGAAAAGAGCCCCTGCCTGACTGCTAGTTGCCCCACCAGCAGATTGGGCCAGAGGAGTGGGACCTGCTCCTCCCCAACAGCTCTTTTCAAGTCCCATGCTCCTATCGCCTGATCAGGGCATGGGGCTGGGAAAAATCTGCAGGGCTGAGACCTGCCCCTGACCAGTTCAGTTCATGGCCAGCCCCAGGTTTTGTGGGGAAGTCTGCACACGCAGCCTAGAGCTAGCTGGGTACTGCCCAAAACGGGACAGTCCCCAGCCACATGCAGCCCTCTCAGTACAGCCCAGGGCTGGTCAGGAACAGTCCAGGTAGAGGCAGGTCCCAGCCAGCTCCAAGCTGGGCAGTGAATTCTCTCTGTGCAGGGAACTTCCTGCCCCCACTGCATGATCATGGAGTCGGGGCTGGGAGGTTGCAGCCCCAGGTTAACCCCTCTTACTTTTTCTCATACCCTACTCTAATGTATACTGGAATTGTGAATATAGGACTGAAAGGACTTTCTATGGATGAGTCTACACATGAATTTATGCATGCCTAAACTTAATGTGCCTTAGTCTAAGGTGCATTAAGATGATTTAGGCCCGTGTCTACACATGAACGCTTTAAGGTGCCTTAACATGGCTTGCTGGGCAGCCTACCTGGGTCAGCACTCTCGACAGCCCCCCAGAAGCCAGCAGCAGCATAGCCGGGCAGTGCAACCCAGCACCGGCCAAGGCGGCGGGAGCCTCCTGTCCCCTTGAATGTGGTCAGTCTGGCCCCAGCCCTGCCTCTAACCCCCTCCCTATGTTTCTGCTTCCCCAGCATCAGACAACAGCTGGCTGGAGCCACTCTCTCTTTGGCACACCTGATCCATGGACTAGCCCCCACCCACATTGCATCTCGTCTGCCCAGGCTAAGTCAAACAGAGCACCCAAGAGCTGACACTGCCTTTACCACCTGCAGTGCCTGACACAGAGAACAAGCACTTGCCCGGGGTGGAGCAGGTAAAGCCGTGCCAGGTGCTGGGGCAGATATAGTCCCAGCCTGCCTGGTATCCTGGGTGGGAGCCCCAGCACAGGTTTTTATGGGCACCAGAATCCTGGGCAGGCAGCAAAGTGTCCTGCCAGCCCAGCCAGCAAACCCACCCTGAAGGAGAGGCATGACTACCAAAGGCTCTGCCCATGCTGTGCTGCCCTTTTTACCTGCAGGGAGTTCCAGGGAGCCTGTCCCTTGTGCTTTGACAAGTGCCCTAACACTTCCCCCCCCTCAGCTGACTTACCACACACTGACATGGACTGCTGCTTCTGGAACTGTCATCTACACATGGGTTAAGACACCTTAACTAAATGCACCTGAATGTGATACTTGCTTCATGCAGATATTAAATTTAGGCATGATTAGCCTGAAATCCCATTTTTAAGGTTCATAGTTTCATAGTTTCTAGGGATGGAAGGGACCTGTGTAGATCCCTAGTCCGACCCCCTGCCATGGCAGGAAAGAGTACTGGGGTCAAACGACCCCAGCAAGGTGTTCATCTAGCCTTTTCTTAAAACCCCCCAGGGTAGGAGCCTGCACCACTTCTCTTGGAAGATGGTTCCAGATCCTAACCGCCCTGACCATGAAGTCCTGATAATCAGCCTAAATCTACCCTCTGCCAGCTTGTGACTGTTATTCCTGGTCACTCCTGGCAGTACTCGGGGGAACACGGACTCCCCCAATGCCTGCTGATCCCCCCTGACTTGTTTATAACAGACCACAAGATCCCCCCTCAGCCTTCTCTTTTGGAGGCTGAACAGGTTCAGATCCCTCAGCCTCTCCTCATAGGGCCTGCCCTGTTGTCCCCTGATCATGACAGTGGCCCTCCTCTGGAGCCTCTCCAAGTTGTCCACATCCCTCTTGAAGTGCGGTGCCCAGAACTGGATGCAGTACTCCAGTTGCGGCCTGACCAGCGCTGCATAGAGGGGGAGGATCACCTCTTTGGACCTGCTCGAGATGCATCTGTGGATGCATGACAAGGTGCGGTTGGCCTTCCTTACTGCCTCTCCACACTGCCGGCCCATGCTCATCTCGGAGTCAGTGATGACCCCCAGATCCTTTTCCGCCTCTGCGCTGACAAGAGGGGAGTTCCCCAACCTGTAGGTATGGTGCCGGTTGTTCCTCCCCAGGTGCATCACCTTGCATCCTATTCTCGTCCGCCCACCCTTGTAACCTGTCTAGGTCTGATTGTAGCCTGTTGCATCCTTCCAGTGTGCCCACGTCCCCCCACATCTTAGTGTCATCAGCAAATTTGAACAGGGTGCTTTTTACCCCCTCGTCCAAGTCACTGATGAAGATGTTGAACAGTGCAGGCCGAGGACCGAGCCCTGCAGAACCCCACTGCCCACGTCCTTCCAGGTTGAGAAGGACCCATCCACTACCACCCTCTGGGTGCGGCCCTTCAGCCAGTTGGCGACCCATTTGACTGTGTGGGTGTCTACACCAGAGTCCCCTAGTTTCTTGATGAGAACAGGGTGAGAGACTGTGTCGAAAGCCTTCCGGAAGTCCAGGAAGACTATGTCCACTGCTACCCCTGCATCTAATGATCTGGTGATCTGATTGTAAAAGGCCACCAGGTTGGTCTGACAGGAGCTGCCACTGATGAACCCATGTTGGTTGCCCCTAAGCATGCAGTCCCCAGATGGCCCCTTGTGGATGTGTGCCAGAATAATTTTCTCAAATTATTGAGAAATCCTAGCTTGCCTAGGATTGAGGTAAGACTAACTGGCCTGTAATTTCCCGGGTCCTCCTTCTTCCCCGTTTTGAAGATGGGAACCACGTTGGCCCTCTTCCAGTCCTCCAGCACCACACTAGAGCACCATGAGTGCTCGTCAAGCCATGCCAGGGATCCTGCAATGACCTCAGCCAATTCCTTTAGAACTCTAGGGTGGAGATCATCTGGACCGGCTGACTGGAATACATCCAGTCCCTCCAGAAGTTCCTTAACTAGTTCCTCACTAACCCTTGCCCCAGGTGTGCCTCCCCTGGGGCCCGAGGGGGGCCCAGCAGGAGGTGATTGTTCTGGTCCCTACTTAGGAAGACGGAGGCAAAGAAGTCATTAAACATGTTAGCTTTGTCGTCTGGTGTGACGACCAAATTTCCCAACATATCCTGCAGGGGCCCCACATTACCCGGAACCTTCTTTTTACCCCCTATGTATTTAAAGAAGGACTTCTTATTGTCCTTAATCTGGGAAGCTAGACCTAATTCCATCTCTGCCTTGGCCTTCCTAACTGCCCCCCTACATCTCCGAGTGACTGCAGTATAGGTGTCCCTGGTGATGTCCCCTTCTTTCCATTGGGTGTACACCACCCTTTTGGCAAGAAGACATTCCCTGATGCTCTTGGTGAGCTATGGAGGCTTGTGTGGCCTCCTGCTCCCTTTGATCCTTGTTGGGATTACCTTCCTTTGGGTTTGGAGGATCGTCTTCTTGAGGAGCGACCACACTCCTTGGACACCTGGCTACCCTCCCCTCTGGGACCTCAGCGCTTCTCCAACTATCCTCCTTAGCTCATTGAAGTCTGCCCTCCTGAAATCTAGGGCTGGTGCCTTACTGCATGCCTTTGCCACCTTGCACTGGATGGTGAATTCCAGCAGGCGATGATCACAGTCACCCAGGTGGTCGAGCACCCGCAGCCCCCTCACCAGGTCATCACCCGTGGCCAGCACTAGGTCCAACAAGGCATCCCCCCGGTGGGGCTGTGCACCTCCTGGGTTAGATGGAGGTCCTGCACTCTGTCTAAGAACCTACATGAGCGATCAGACCTGGCTGATTGCTCTTGCCAGCAGATGTCCGGGAAGTTCAGGCCCCCCATGACTACCACATCCTTAGACTTCATTACCTCAGTGAGCTGACCTAAGAATTCCTGGTCAAGCTCTTCCCCTTTGTTGGGAGGTCTGTAGTAGACCCACACCGTTAAGTCTCTTTTCCTTTGACTGCCTTGTGCTTTAACCCAAATCACTTCAGAGTGCCCTTCCTCCGACTCCTTGCTAATTAACGAGGATATGTATTCCTCCTTGATATAGAGTGCCACGCCCCCACCTCTCCTTCCTATTCTGTCCTTCCTGTACAGCCTATAGCCCAGTCAAGTGTTGAGTCCCACCACGTTTCAGTGATCCCCACTACGTCCGGGCTGGTGTCAGCTAACAGGAGGGTGAGTTTCTCCTGCTTGTTTCCCATACTACGAGCATTTGTGTAGAGGCATTTGAGGCCTCCTGTCAATGTGTAAATGTGTGCCCGTAATGCACCTTAAAAATGGCTAATGCACCTTAAATCACCATGTGTAGATGTGCCCTATGTCTTCTAATCCAATACCCTGTCATCACAAGGAACTATGAAATAAACATCCAAGATCCAAACAGGCCACCAGAGTATCCATTCAAGTTTCCTTGTCCACCCCATCCAGGGCCACTAAGCAGCCAATTACAAAGAAAAACAAAACAAAAAAAACCCAAAAGCAACTTATTATGAAAGGAAAGATAAAGGTATCACCAATTGTGCACTTTAGGTCTTTGAGTATGGAGTCTATTTGTGACAGAGTTCAGAGGTACTGTATGGGAGTTTCCCTTTGAAAAGCTGCATGGTATCTGCTTTGGTAAACCATTTCAGTCCCAGTCTCAGTGAGAAGCACAGTCAGACTTGGCAATTTGAGTATCCAGAAAACCTATGCTTTGCTGCCTTGCTTTCAAATGCAACTAACCACTGTACACCATTCTCCCAGCATTATGCCTGAAGCCAGTCTAAGGATTCTGGGTAGGATTAAATAATTAAGTTATGTTCCACCTTGATAAAGTGAATGCGGGGCACAGCAGGGGGTGATATGTAGGTCTATATACAGTCTAGAAAGGGAGCCCAACTAGTTCTTCTTTGCCCCTCCATGTGGCCATCTACACACTAATTAATGCCCCATAGTTACTGCATATGAAGTTTAGTACTTGTACAACCAAGTAACTGGCACTGTTGTGCAGTAGCACTGGCACATGGCTTTTTAGTGACACTAACTGTGCTGTAACCTAATACTACTGCACAGTAGCCTATTAGCATGATTTTTACCCTGCATGCTACTGCACAGTAGAATTAGGCTACTGGGCAGTCAGCATCTTATGCAAACATGCCCAGTGGTCAATTTACATGGGGTTTTTTTTAAGGCTCTCTTTGCAAAGAAAATGGCAAAGAAAATGGCTAGAAACTGGGGGGGGGGGTTTCTTTTTAAATCTGAGTTACTCCTCTGTGGGAGCAAAGACCTGCTCTATTACCAACAAGGTCACAAAAGCCCATTCTAAGTTTTAAAAAAAACTAATCTTTGCAGCAGCCTGCCAGATGCTGTAAAGCCATCTATTTTCATTGATTTCAGTAGAGTAGTACTTGTTCTGTTCCTTGCTGGACTAATATAAGTTCTTTAGGTCAGGGATCTCTCTTTTCTAGCCAGTAAAATGCATAAACTTTAAAGAAAGTTAGGAGTATGTACTCAAACATTATGCCTCTAAAGATTTTTGGTTTTGTTTCTTACACAAGTTATGCGTCCCAGTTTGATGTGTGCCAAGCAGGGAGATGTAGGTTTGTTCCAACTTATTTGTTTGGGTTATTTCAGAATAAATCACACTTTGATTCTTCTTCCAACAACAGACACACTCCAAACCACACATTACCACATATTTTCTGTAAGTAAAAAGTCAGCCAATGATACTCTGGGGTTCTTCTATCATCTTCAAAAAGACACTTCTATTCCTTCCTGCTGTTCAGAATAATACTTTTCCCACCATCTTCCACATGTCTGTCTATCAAATTCAATGGCACTTTACACAGATCCTATATGAATGTCTTAAGAATCTACATTTGATGTTTGTATCTTCCAAAAGGGCTATTCATGGCAGCAGCTGGATGCAAAAGACTTGCATCATATAAAACTCAGAGGTACTCTTTTGTAATGATAGTTATATGATCCAAAAATGAGTTTTCATATGGGATTGTGATTTTTCTCATCTACTCAATTTCTAAACATTTGCTTTAATTATATTGCCTCATAAAAATAAATTTATTCATAACAATGCAATTACAGGCTCTTGTGATAGATTAAAAATATAGTGAGAACTATATCCCTATGGCCATACTATCCTACTGTAGCAATAAAATTATCATACAGAGGATACATTGGATCACCTAGCATTGTTTTAAATGCAGGTTTATGATACAACTTCATAAATGTGATATAGAACAATAATAAAATGGCATGTTAACCATTTAATACATCTGACACTAGATGTAATCATTCCTAGAAGTTAATGTGCATTTGGTCTTATCCAGAATTTAAACATTGCAAAAAAAAAGCCAAAATCACATAACAAACACCAACTTTTCTTTTAAAAAATCTCATCTTTCAAATCATCTTTATCAAAGTATATCCAAGCTTAAAAGAGGCACCACATAAGAATGAACTCTGGGCAAATCACCACCTATTTAGCACAGATAAGTTTTTAAAACATTTTTACAATCCAATATAGGATATGTAATATTGTCCCAAATTTACCAAATATGGGGAAGAGCAGACTTCTGTCTCTGGGGATGTATCCAGAGCTGGCTGCCAGAGAAAACAAATGGCATTTTGACTAATCCTCTTACAAATTTTTCTTTCACATGTCTGACTGATGGTCAAGAAGAGAAAAACCTACTCAAGCACATACTGCCAGGCAATTCGTCTCTGCAGTCACAGCTAAGAACTAGAGGCAATTTGGGGGTTTGCCACTACTGAATGAATTCCTGTATAAATGGATACAAGAGCCAGAATTTGGGGTGGAGAAAATGCTACCACTTTTCAGACAAGAATCTGGATTGTTGGGGCAAAAGTAATGATTCAGGAAGCTTTCAGATTCAGGCCTTCCAGCCCTCTTCAAGCAACCCAAACTTAAGATGCAATAACAAACAAGATTCAGCAAAGGACTCACCTGAGTATTTATACTTTCCTCAGCAATTCTAACCACCATTCAAACATAACCAATATTCCACCTGATTATTTCAATTTACTGGTAATTTTATTTATCTATTCATATACAGTGAAAGTCAAAATTCTTTCCCCACCTATGATAAAACACTGTATGTAACACCTTGGGGGCTTGTACACATGATAATTGCCACCATGTACATGTGACAAAAATTTCCTTTGTGTGACTTAATAACATCACACATTAAACATGTGTGAGATTAGGGGATTTCAAATGAGTTTGCAACATTGCAAACTAAACTACATCCCCGTGCAGTTTACTTTGTGTTAGGGTGACTGTATTTGGATCTTGAGGAGCACTGGGTTTGCAGCTGAATACAAGGCTTTAATCTGTGTCTCAGCAAAGCTGCTGACCATAAGCAAAGTGATGTATTAAAAATAATATTGCAAGCACTTAGGCAAGCAGTTTTCTAACAAGGTAGTAGCGTTGTAAAGCATAGGGCCCATTGTGTAAGAAGAACAAGATGCAGCCTACCAGATATTGTCAGGAGATAAAGCAGAAGCAAGATCTTGGAGATGAAGAAGAAGTCAGCAAGGACCATTTATGGAGGGTAGGGGATCCCCATCACCCAGATCTCCCTGTCCCATAGCAGGCATGGGCGTCCCATAGGACTGATGAAAGACTGATGCAAAGTACCTATTTAATAGGTTGGCTT
>NW_017728918.1:60737190-60741333 GCF_001723895.1 Crocodylus porosus | reverse complement strand
AATGACGACTCCAAGATCCTTTTCCGTCTCCGTGCTGGCAAGAGGGGAGTTCCCCAACCTGTAAGTGTGGTGCCGGTTCTTCCTCCCCATGGGGTGCTGGAAGCCTGGGCAGGCTCAAGGAAGAGTTAGATCCAGCTGGATGCTCCCTCTCAGTTGGGGCAGCATCTGGCCCACTAGCAGCTTCTCTGGGTGACCCCAGGGGGCTCTACCACCACACAGGGAAGGACTGGGACCCCCTGCAGCTCAGGTGATGTTCATCTTGCTGGCAGCTCAGCCCCTGGCTGCAGAGGGGTAGGCAGGCTCAGCCAGAAGTAGGATAGGGCCCTTTACCGCTTGTGCTTCTAGCAGCTTGCTGCAGCCAGCAGGGTGCCTTGCACCACCCAGGAATGGGATGGATTGTCTCAGGGGTACTTCAGCAGGAGGGTAGTTGGGGACCCTGGTCATGGCAAAAGATGGCGGGAATGGTGCTCAAGGTACAGGGAGCCCAGGCAGGCTCATGGGGAAGTTGGAGAGCTCGGGCAGCACCCAGCCCACCTGGGTGGCTCCAGGAGGCACTACCACTGCATAGGGAAGGAGGTGGCCCCACACAGCTCAGAGGTCACTTGGCCCACCAGCAGGTCACCCCCGCCCAGCGAAGGGCAGGCTCTGGCTCCAAAAAAAAAAAAGAGAAAGAATTGGGCCCCTTCCCATGACATGATGGAAACATTGAAACAGCTTAGTCCTCAGGATTTTATTCTATGCCCCACCATTTCAATTTAGGGGGCATAGAATAAAACCTTTGGGATTAAACCCCTATAATGTGTAAAAGTACCCCTTGTTTGTATAAGTGGTTTTAAAGTTGTTTATTCTATGTTATATATTTTACTGGGGAGAAACAAGAGTTTTAGTGCTTTGTTTACAGTCAGTGAAAACGTGCTCAGTCTAACCTTTTTTGCTATCCATTAAAAAATGAAGATCATTTCCAAAACCAGAGAGGAAGTCTTCTCTCACATACACTTTACATAGATAATTGTAACTCCATCCCTTTAAATGTAGTCGCTCCTGGACTTCACCAGAGAGAGGAGGATTAAACCTCTTGTGACCTGAATTCAGACTTTATGCTAATATTTGTTGGGCATGTCTACATGAGTCAATTTACTCGCGATTAGCACAAGTTACCGTGTAGTAAGCATCACTGTCAAATGCACAGTAACTTGCCAGCCCTGCCCAGATGGTAAACCCTGCACTAGGGGGCGGGCCCTGCCTATCCTGGCCCCTCTTCCTACCCAGCCTGGGGCTACACAGTGGGGCAGGGGTCCATAGGCAGCTGTCTAGGTGAGTTACAGCAGGTAGTGCAGGAGGTTATTTACTCTAGAGTAAACTGATCCCGCATTATTTGCACGTGTAGACATGCCCGAGGATTGCTATATTCTAAGAGGCATCAACTTTCAGATTAGCTGTTAAACAGAAACCAGTTCAGATTGATTCTGAGATAACCAGCAAGATGTTTCAAATCATATAGCACTTTTTGAAGACTATATTAAAAGCAACATCCCTATGTTCAGACGGATTTTAACAGGGGCTGTACATGAATTATTGCCTGCATTGTGCATCTGGAATTTGTCTGCAGAGAGACTGCACTCTTAGAATCTAAGGGTATCTCTACACATGCTCTGAGGGGGGATGTCGCATTTTAGAGTGGCTCCCAGACATCCACTCTAATTAAAATGCTGCAGCATCAGATGCATTCCATGTCCTGCATTTCAAAATGGTCACAAGGGCATTTGAACTAAAGGTCATTTGAGGAGTTTTAGCTAAAGCACCCCCACCACCATTTTGAAATGCAGGAAGCTGAATACACATGACGGTGAGACATGCTGGAGCATTCTAATTGGAACACTCCAGCAGACTCACTTAATCGAGTCTGCTCCAATGTATTCTAAGTAGAATGCATCAGAATGTGTACAGGCACCTTAAGGCTTTACCTTGTGCAGCACTTTAGATGACCCCTGTACGAGAGGTACTACATAGGATTTACTTTAGTAATTCAATGGTTTGAGAAATAAACAGGCTCCCTCTTGAAATGTGTAAACAACATCCTATTATTAATTATGACCTACACCTTAGTCTTAGCTATAGATGAGAGAACTACTGAATTTCTATTCAGAATCATCAGACTTTGGTGTGGCAACATTCAGAAGCTAAACCTATTATCCTGTTTAGAATGGCATTATTTTCATTAATATAAACTGCTGAACTATTTATTACATAATCTCCTACTGAGACACTGTATAAGCAAACAAATGAGCAGATTATAGTAACTCAGATGTTCCATGTACAGAGCATGATATTCAATTTTCAATGCTAAAAAATAGTGATTTTTTTTCATTCAGAATATCTCCAGTAAAATCTATGAGGCCTAAACAATGACTTATAACTTTTTCCCTGTGCAACTTATGTTAACTTAATTTGTACCCTGGCTGCCTGCTTCCTCAAATCCCTTTACCATGAGGATTTAATTTCTAATTTTCAGAAGCTGGAGAATTGTTACCTATATCTTTCATTAAAAGGAAGAATAGTGGAGTGATTATGAAGTCTATTTATCCCTTAGGAGTTCCAGAGTCTCTTCCATTGGCTTGGGCAAGTCACTAGGGCTATGCCTACAATGTAAGATCTCTCCATCATCAGACTCACATTTTTGACTGTACCACCTCATCATCTACACTGAAAGTTCCTGTACTTATCGCTTAGGGTGAGTACAGCCTGAGCCCCCAAGCTCTGCTAATCTTCTAGTTAGAGAAGTGAAGAACTGGGGATGGTTTTTTTGTTTGTTTGTTTGTTTTTTTATTTATTTAATTTTTGCACCAGTCCTGGAAGCACTGTAATACCAGGTCAATGCATGGAGTGGATGGAGCACGCTCCGGTTCCACCAACCAATACCAAAAAGAATTTGCTCAACATGAGCGGAATGTGGGGAGATGCTGCTTGAACTGGGGATGGTGCCTAAGGGCACAGAGAGAAGTTACATTTGTCATAAGATCAACCCCTTAAAAGGAATTGTAACAGACTGCCAATGTGAGCTCACCAGATTGGCTTGAGATACTCTGGGCTAGAAACAGTGCCAGTAACTGAGCGACCCCAAGGGTGGAGCAGGGAAACCCTGCCCTGTGGAAAAGGAGAAGCCAATCTAAAGACGGGGTTTTCAATCCCCTCTTTCCCATGGAAGGGGGATGGCTGGGATTGTGGCCCGCCACCCTGAGCCCTGGTTGGCCAGTTTGCCAGACAGGGAGGGACTGCTGGAGGGGATAAAAGCAGCAGCTGAACTGGCATGGGGGGCTGCTGATAGTGACACCAGGGAATGACGTAGGAGGCCTAAGAATTGCTGGGATGAGCTGACCCAGCAGAGGGAGCAGAGAGACCCCTCTGAAGAGCCTCGAAGGCCCTAGGAGACAAAGGCAGCTGTAATTGGCCGTGCCTCTGGCCCTGCAGCAGAAAGGGAGCCACAGCCAGGGCTTGAGGCAGAGAGCTGGTGCCCCAAGGCCACATCACAGTGTGCTGGATGTGTCGGCTGTCCCGGAGGCTAGGGGTGGCAGTCGGCCCCCCACTCCACTGCGGAGAAAGAGCAGTGGCCAGAAGCATAGGCGGCATCCTTATCTGGAGCAAGGAGCTGGGCTGGTGAGTTGAGGAAACACCTTACCTTCCCTGGGGAAGCAGGACAGCATCAGGCAAGGCACTGGGATCCTGAGGAGTGGCAGAGCACCAGGATGAGAGTCCCCGGGAGCTCAGAGCACAGGCCAGTGCTTGGAGTGGGACTGGCAAGCCGCGAGGCATGTGGGGCACCCAGCCAGTCATCTGGAGCAGGGGTTTAGAGCAGCAACCCCTGGGAGCTGCCTCTACTGCTGACCCTCTGCCACCGACTGCCCCAGAGGGGACTCAGTCCTGTCCCTTATTCTGCAGCTGATTGTCATCGGATGGAGTCCCTGAGCTTTGTGCTTGGGTCATGCCGATTGCTGCTGTTGCTTGCCTTTTTGGTTGCCATGGAGGGTCAACTTTCAGCCTCTTTGGGGGGTTGGGGTTTGATACAATTTGATTGCTGCAGACCAGAAGAGCTTACACTGTTGCAGTCTGTCACTTATTGGGAAGCCTGTTGGAGCTGCTGGAAGC
>NW_017728918.1:60732398-60736522 GCF_001723895.1 Crocodylus porosus | reverse complement strand
GGGGGGTTGGGGTTTGATACAATTTGATTGCTGCAGACCAGAAGAGCTTACACTGTTGCAGTCTGTCACTTATTGGGAAGCCTGTTGGAGCTGCTGGAAGCAATCACCTTGCTTCCTTGTGGTAGCACCTCAGCAGTGGCTGAAAGCTGCCAGTTACCCGACCTGTGGTTCTTGAGTCAAGGGTTGACTAATGCATTCTGGTTTGTTTTGGCATTTAAGCTCACTTGTAAATAACCTTTCCTATTATGCGTGTTTTGTAAACAAAGTGTAAATAGTTAAATCAGTCAAGCGTTAGACCTTCTTGGGACCATGGGCTGCTCTGTGGGGAGCAGGGGCCAGCTGAAAAGTAAATTGGGGCAGGGCTTCTGGCCAGCACCATTCTTACCACACCATCTCTGATATTTGGGCAGAGGTGGCAACTATTGGGCTGCCACCCAGGTTACACAATCTATAACCATGCCCTTACAGAAGGGCACAGCTGCAGAGTGCTTAAAAGTGCCCAATCATGATGAAGAGGCTCCAAAATGGAGTGCCTTCATTACTGTCTGTCAGGGCACACCTGGAGCCCAGCCCAGCTGTGTCCCGCATGCTCTCTTCAGAATGGGAGTGGGGAGAAGGGAGGAGAGATAGTTCCAGCTGGGGTTTGCCCAGCCTGCACTGGAGGATGGAGTGGGTGGACTGGAGCCCTCCCGAGGTGGGGTGGGGGGAGGGGGGGCCTCAATCCACCCACCTCACTCTTCAGCACAGATTGGAAAAACCCCAGACAGAGCTCCCTCCCTCTCTCCTTCCACCCCATCTTATTCTGAAGACAGCACCAGAGCTGGGGTGGTGGGCAGGGCTAGGGGAGAGCGGAAATGTAGCTGCACCAGACTAGACCTTGATTCCCAAACTTTCCAGACCCAACAATGAACATCTTTTGGGTTGGGGGGAATGCTGTAATTCATGGGGCTTCCTGAGCCAGGAGGAAGCAGGAACCTACACATTTGCCAGCTCCCTAAATGTCTAATTACCAATTCTGTCACAACATCGCCACTAGCTACAGGGCTCAAACACAGATAATCTTTCACTGGCATTCTCACTGTTCCTGAGTTTTCCAGCCCTTCTATATGCATCTCATTCCACCCTCTGAAAGCTAGCTGGATGGTGTTTAACCTTTCATTCTCCTTTCAGAGCACTCTAGATACCACCTCCAAACAGACAGCATGACTAGTATTGTACCAATTGAAGGATGTACTCCCAGGGCGGCATGTCCTGATGAATGCACACATGTGGTTTGTGGAGCCTCAGACTTGTTTGACATGCCACAAACCACATGTGTTGCATGTATAACCATACGCTGCATGACAAGTTTGCAGCACGGTACCACAATTTTATATAAAAAAAATAACCCAAAAACAGTGTGGCACTTGCTCCAGGAGTGTGTGCCAGAGCAACTGGAGGTTGGGTCCTCCATAAAGATGTTCTGGCTGCTGGCCAGATCATTTCCCCTCCTCTAGGTTTGCCTTGGCTCCTCTGATACACCAGGAGCCAGGAGAAGCAGGGAACGGGCAGTTTTCCCAAAATGAGGCATTTTTGTCCCACACCACAGTACACGTGCTGGGGTGTGTGCAACAGCAAAAAGTAGCAGCACAAATTTATGCTGCTACTTTTTTGCTGCTGCAAGTGCATATCCTTGCATGTGGGGATGCAGCCCCAGTGTTCAAGTTAACTGACAGAAGGAAAAGAAACAGCTATACCAAAAATAATATTAACAGGAAAATTAATTTCATAGACATCAGGGCTGGAAGGGACCTCGGAAGATCATCAAGTCCAGCCCCCTACCCAAAGGGCAGGAAGTCAGCTGGCGTCATAGGATCCCAGCAAGATAAGCATCCAATTTACTCTTGAAGGTGTTCAATGTAGGTGCTTGAACCACCTCCAATGGTAGACTGTTCCAGACCTTGGGGGCTCGGACAGTAAAGAAATTCTTCCTGATGTCCATCCTGAAACAGTCTGGCAGTAATTTATAACCGTTCAACCTCGTCATCCCTTGGGGCGCTCTGGTGAACAAACATTCCCCAAGATACTGGTGGTCACCCCTGATAAACTATAGGTGGCCATCAGATCACCCCTGAACCTACGCTTTTCCAGGCTAAAAAGAGCCCCATGGCTCAATAATGCCTTCAGATCATGCCTCTTCCAAGTGAAGCTTGAATGAGGGGTTTGCAAGTGTGTGAACATCAAACCGTTTCCTCTCATGACCCATTTTTTTGCTAACAGGAAGCTTTTTCAAAGAGAGAAGATGTAGGGAAAATTTCCAGGATATGATCATGTTTTCAGCCCCTGAGGCAGCCTGATTGGCAAGCTGTTCCACCAGATGTCCAGGGAGAACTCCCCAAGGACTTATTTAGCATAAATCCATGGAGACCCCACAGAAGTGGAAAAACCAGAGCCTCAGCCTATTAAGTGCTGCTTAATATGATTACAACAAAACTTCCCTCTAAACATTAATAAAGGAAGAGGTATTTCCTAGTAGATTGCCAATGATTTTACAGTTAGGCAGGATTTTGGATTACCTAGGATGTGACTGGCTCTGATAAATGATGGAAGCTATGTTAGGTGTGTATACAACAGTTTGTTCTCCTTTCTTCCACATCCCCATACACCAACCCAGCACCACATGATTCCCAAGGATGGCTGCCAAGCAGAAAGATAGGCTCTAGTACTACCTTGTCAATTTTAATTAAACTTACACAATCACACACCTCTCAGGACTTGTTATATAAACATCAAAGCTGCTTTTTTCCTAATTCATTGTCACAATTTGTAAAACCACATTGTTCATGTATTACAGCAAAAAAATGGAGTTGTTACCTTGCCTGGGAACTATATTGCCCTTCACTGGGTAAAGAATGGAGGCATTAGAAGTCACCAGAAATTGATTCTCTCCTTTCAAGTTCCTTTTCAAGGACACTGGTAATTGCTGAATAAGATGTTCATAAACAAACAGACAAACAAACAAACAATTTCTATTGATAAAAGTTACTGAATCCCTCAATTGTAAGAAATGGAATGAGGTATACTATACATCCCCTGATTTCCTCCAGAAAGAGGGAGAGGATCCATAGCTATCCTCCGGTGCTTATTTTTCACCTTATCAATGTTCTTCCAAGATTTTTTCCTACTCCTAAGAAGCCATATCTGAAATTTGTCATGTTGCAGGAATAATTCCAGTTGGCCAGCTAGCTTGTCTAGAAGCACAAACTTTATTATTCACTTCTATAACTAACTAGATGCATCAATTCACTGATCTATCACCAGGCGCTTAATTTCATAGACTCATAGATTGTGAGACCAGAAGAGACCTAGGAAGATCATCCGGTTCAGTCATCTGAAAGTCAGGTGACCCCAGCAGGGTGACTGTCTAGTCTCCTCTTGAAGATTCCCAGGGTAGGCGACTGCACCACCTCTGGAGGAAGCTTATTCCAGTCTGGACACCCTGACAGTGAGAAGTTTTTCCTAATGTTTCCTTTTCATAGACTGAGAAAAGTCTTCAAGCAGCCTGAAATACCATCTCTTTTATTGCAGTCAGGAACTTCCAGAGTGTTTACATCCTTGATGCTTACGTCCAGCCTGAAAACCAGAGAATACATGATGTTTAGAAGCTCCCAGGACTTACAACCCAGTAATAGTACATCACCAAGTCAGCCAGGGAGAGGAGCTTGACCAGGATTTCTTGGGTAAGCTCACAGAGGTAGTGAAAGGTAAGGATATGGTAGTCATGGGGGACCTGAACTTCCCGGACATCTGCTGGGAAGAGCAGTCAGCCGGGTCAGATCATTCATGTAGGTTCTTAGACAGAGTTCAGGACCTCCATCTAACCCAGGAGGTGCACAGCCCCACCAGGGGGGACGCCTTGTTGGACCGCTGGCCACAGGTGATGACCTGGTGAGGGGGCTGCGGGTGCTCGACCACCTGGGCGACTGTGATCATTGCCTGCTGGAATTCACCATCCAGCGCAAGGTGGCAAAGGCAAGCAGTAAGGCAGTGGCCCTAGATTTTAAGAGGGCAAACTTCAATGAGCTAAGGAGGATAGTTGGAGAAGTGCTGAGGTCCCAGAGGGGAGGGGAGCCAGGTGTCCAAGG
>NW_017728918.1:60729550-60731578 GCF_001723895.1 Crocodylus porosus | reverse complement strand
ATTGGGGGAGTCACTGTTCTCCCGAGCACCGCCAGGAGTGACCAGGAATAACGGTCACAAGCTGGCAGAGGGTAGGTTTAGGTTAGACATCAGGAGGCGCTATTTCACAGTCAGGGTGGCTAGGGTCTGAAACCAACTTCCAAGGGATGCGGTGCAGGCTCCTACCCTGGGGGTTTTTAAGAGGAGTTTAGATGAACACCTTGCTGGGGTCATTTGACCCCAGTATTCTTTCCTGCTATGGCAGGGGGTCGGACTAGATGATCTGTTCAGGTCCCTTCCAACCCTAGAAACTATGGAACAATGAAGTCAGTCTCCCTTTTAAGTTACTAAAGGGACATCCAAATGCATCAGAGAGAGAGAGAGAGAGAGAGAGAGACAGAGAGAACCTACTGTGATGTTATATTTCTGTATTTTCTTGTTCATCTTTTACTTGTTGACACATAAATGGCAGGTTCTGGTTCCAAATAGCAAACTCACAAATGAAAAGGAATGGAAGGCCAAAAAAGAAATGGGTCAGAGAATCCATTACTTACAATTCAAAATAAAAATTAATGCATAAAATCTCTCTTTCATTGTTGGCCCGCTGAAATCTTAGGGGCCTGAGCACACAAAGTAACCTGCACAGAGCAAAAGGAAAGTGCACTGCAGGGAACACCACTGCAAAAATGCAAAACAGGAGCACTAAATTCCAGGGGTCCCTGCAAGGATGAATGGAAGAGGGCAGGAAGGGATTGGACTGAATAATTCACAAAGCGCCCATTCAGGCAAACAGATACCAAATAGAATGGTACCAAACAGGTCTGAGCATCTCCAAATCCCTATGAAGGCCCATGAGCACATCCGTTGATCCCCTATTGAATGAATCCATTCATCAGAGGATCCACTGATCTGGCAGGGCTAAGTCTCCATGTGGTTTCTGGAACTGATGCAAGTTTACATGCTTCTGACAACATGGGCGAGTCCACACATGCAAGCACATGCGCTTGTAGCAGCTCAAATAGAAGGTGCAAATTTGAGCTGGGGCTTTTTGCTTCAGTGCATGTGCTCAGACATGCACTTTGTTGTGGAGCAAATTGTGCCACTTGGGGCAAAATAACCCTGCCTGGCTCCTTCCAGATCTGCAGCCAGGGGGAGCTAGAGCCCAGGCACCTGGCACCAGCAGTACAAAAAGCTGCCCTGGCAACTAGCTCAGGGCTACTAGCTCTTAGGAGCTTCTGGGGCCCAGCCAACTGGTACCTGGGGATACTACCCCTTGTGCCAGCTGGACTGCTGAAGCAGCCCTGAGAGTTCCCTGCACCCTCTACCCACTGCAGCAGTCTGGCAGTGAGGGCTGCTGCCTGGCTGTGACCTGCTGTGCACATGCCAGACTCGGATGGGGACTGCACAGCCAGTAGATGCATCTGCCTCTCTGGGCCAGCTGCCAGTGGACTGCACTTGCAGGGTTGGCCTTTTTGTGGCACTACTGCCATTTGTTCCCCCTGCCTGGCCATCTGGGCAGCTATCACCTGAAATATGTTCCAGGTCTAGTGGCCTGCTTTGAACTGTCAAAGCATGTCCTCCTGGCCCCATTTGTCCAGGTCAGTCACAGCCAGATGGGTCCAAGGTGCCTGCTCTGAGCTGGCCTTCTCTCGCAGGAATTCTGATGTTCCCTACTGGAAAACTGAAAAATCCCTGATAAAAAAAAAAAAAATCTCTTTCCCCCCCCCCCAAAAAAGACACTCTAAAATACCTCCAAATCCATGTTCCTCCACAAATAATACAAAAGACCACTACAAAGAGAGAGAAAGACAGTGAAACAGGGACAATGTTTTATTGATATACCTACAGTATTAAAGCAAGTCTCTTATAATAATAAAGTGAACTCTAAATACAGGTTTCATGAATACATATTTTGCTGCCCTCCCACAGGGCAGTGACCTCTACACAAGGGGTTGGTCCCCCACACAAGGGGTTCAGCCCCCCCAAACAGAGGGTTCATCCCCCTCACAAGGGGTACAACCCCCCAAATGGGCCTCCACCCCCCTGCAA
>NW_017728918.1:60728041-60729260 GCF_001723895.1 Crocodylus porosus | reverse complement strand
CCAGGCCCCCAAGGCTACCCCCACAACCCCAGGCACCATCACTTAAAAAAAACCCCAAAAAACAGAACAACAAAAGGAAAAAAAGAAGTCTCTGCTTACCTTAGAAGCAGGGGCGGGGGGGGCTCCAGGGCCTCCTGGCAGAGCCCCCCAGGCAGCACAGGACAGCAGGGCCTGGGCTGGGGCCACTGGGGCTGTCAGCCTGCCCCGCACTGCGCAAGTGGGGCTCCAGGCAGCAGATGGCAGCTTCAACTGCTAGTAAGTGCCATTTTTGTTTGTCTGGTTTTTTTAAGTATGGTTTGGGGGAGCTTGGAGGGATGGGGCCGGACAGGGCAGGGGTCAGAGGGCTTGGAGGGGGGCTGGTGGGATGAGGGGCTGGCCACAACAGGGTGAGGAGGGGTTCTGGGGGGCTGCCAGTGCACTGTGGTTGCAGGGTTGGCCTTTGTGAAGGCACTACTGCCATGTGTGCCCCCTGTCTGGCCATCTGGGCAGCTATCACCCAGAAGATGTTCCAGGTGTGGTGGCCTACTTTGAACTGTCAAATCATGTCCTCCTGGCCCCATTTGTCCAGGAGGTCAGCCACAGCCAGATGGGTCCAAGGTGCCAGCTCTGAGCAAGCAGGGTCCTGCCACTGGCCTCCCTAGCAGGAATTCTGGTGCTCCCTATTAAAAAACTGAAAAATCCCTGATTAAAAAAAAAAAAATCCCCAAAAATCACTCTCTAAAATACTCCCAAATCCATGTTCCTCCACAAGTAATACAAAAGACCACTATAAAGACAGAGTGAAAGAGAGACAGCGATCAGCTGGACAATGTTTTATTGATATATCTACAGTGTTAAAGCAAGTCTCTTATCATAATAATAAACTAACCTTAAATACAGGTTTCACGAATACATGTTTTGCTGCCCACCCACAGGGCGATGGCCCCCACACAAGGGCTACAGCCCCCCAACAGGGGATTCAGCCCCCCAACAGGGGGGCCAAGTGGTCCCCACAGGGACTACCAGCACCCCTGCAATGCCCACATGCCCCACCCCAGCCCCCAATTCCTGCCACACCTAGCCCTGTCCCCCCCAGGGGCTGCCCCACCAAGCCCCACCCCTCAACTTGCACCCCCAGACCTCCAAGGCTAGCCCCACAACCCCAGGCACCATCACTTAAAAAAAAAACAAAAACAGAAAAAGAACAGAAAAAAAAATGGGGAAAAAAGCCTCTGCTTAC
>NW_017728918.1:60726101-60727549 GCF_001723895.1 Crocodylus porosus | reverse complement strand
CAGCCCCCCCAACCGCTTACTCACCAGTACCAGAGCCCTGGCTGGCCACGTGTTTCAGCACCAGGGCAAGGGACAACCATAGAGACACTCTGCTAGCGATTTCTGTCTCTATGGAAGACCCAGCTATGCTTTTTTATACTTTGCTAATTTTAGACCCCCTGGATAGCCCACCTGAAAGGGGTTTGAGGCAGGGCAAGAGGCACATGTGCACTCGTGTGGACACACCCTAAGGGTTTTAAAAAATTATCACAACAGGCTCTTTAAAGCCCTGAAAAACATGTTCCACAGTATTTCACTCTGCACAAAAGAGCATGTGAATTAGCAACTGATTACTCTTTAAAATCACCAAATGACATGGAGGCAAATGCATGTGCCATCCCTGATGTTCCCTTCTTTAGCGATAGGTCTGTAATACTTAATAAGCTTGCAGCCTGATCTCCTGTGTAACAGCAAGGCCCATAAATATTAGATACTCTATTGCTCTATCCTCGGTTCCCAAAGCCTCACACCATCACACTCCATATGCAAAGCATATCACATAACTGAATACCTTTTTCATACCCTCTTTTACTTTAACCATACTCTGTAGTTCCTCTACTGCCTTCTGCTCTGCTCTGGCTGCTTATAGCTCTGTTAGGATGAGATTAAACTTCACAATTAAATCATGTCAAGAGCACTTAAAGCTTGAATGATCATATATTACGTCTCATCAACAGGTACTAAGAGCCCTTTACACTACTTCAGGTGAGAATTATCTTTCAACTGTTTTATCTAGCTTGAGTTAAATTAACTTCTGGCTATTCACCTGAGATAAAAATACCAATTTGCAGTTCTCCAATATTCCAGGAGGTATTGTTCCCAGGTGGATTAGCTATCACCCAGGAGTCTATAGCCATTGACTGACATTTGGGAACAGCTTGGCAAAAGCTGGGTGAGGATGGGGTCAGTAGGAAGGGAGAAAAATAGGGTGAAGGGGGGTTGGAGAGCCAGGGAGGGGTGTATAGGAAAGGAGTGAGTGGGAAAAGGAGAAGTAGGAGGGTAGGGAGCTGCCAGGTTGCTGCCCCCCTTGTTCCTCAAATAGCCCCCAGTCTCCAAATCACTACCACATCAGCCAATTACCCCTCTTTTCCTCCATCAGTTCCTCCATGCCTGGATCACTGTTTTGTCACTTTGATCAGCTGGAGAGTGCTAATAGTGCTGGTGGAGGGATCCCTCTCCCTGCCTCCTGCGGTCCCTACAGACATTGACAACCCTGCATGCCCACATACAACCCCCAACAGGCCCTGTTTTTGGTGTCACTGGGCATAACCCTAGGTAACTCAGAGGGATGGAAGACCACGAGTGTCGATGAAGTCCTTCTGCTCTGGGCTCAGACAAGCCAGGACCCCCCCTTGCCCACACCTTTGTAACCCTTTCTCTGGCGCCTGTAATCTCCTGTCCTTCTGGAA
>NW_017728918.1:60719667-60726001 GCF_001723895.1 Crocodylus porosus | reverse complement strand
GTAACCCTTTCTCTGGCGCCTGTAATCTCCTGTCCTTCTGGAAAACAGGCGAGCTAAAACTGTTATCTGTGGAATGCAAGGGCACCGCTCGGAGAGAGAAGGGAGGAGGGAAAGGGGAGGAAGAGGGGGGCCAACTAATGGAAAACTGACCAAGGTATAAAAATTACACTGTTGCAGGGCTAAGTGCTCAGGATTTGAGACCATACAGTCTCCCTGTGCCTTTTACTTGAGCTCAAATAAACTCTGTCTGCTTCTCCCCCCCAGTGTGTTTATTTGGCGCAACACACATGGGGCAACGAACCCAATTGTTGCCTCCCTTGGGCACCTTGTGCCGGCAACACTGTGACTGAAAGGGAGGCAGGGGGAGAAGACTGTGTGGGGGAGAGGGCAAGCCTGGTGGGGCCTGGATCCAGATGTTTAAGGTCAGCATGTGTTCCAGGGAACCTGTGAGCAGGGAGAGAGGGAAATCCTCTCCACTGCTGCTTCTGCCACTGCTTTTGGACTCACTGGGGTGTCAGGGTAGTACTTTGGGGTTGGGGAGATGATCACAGGGTTGAGAGGGGATCCAGGTGGCAGAGGGTGTGACCCAAGCAGCATGGGGGGGAGGTCCCCTCCTTCTTGGTTTATACTGCAGCTAGAAAGCTGGTGAGCAGGGTAGACATGAAGTAGACTTGCAGCTCCTAGTCACACCCCTGTTCACAAGCCCTATAAAAGAAGGTTTGAGCAGTGTGCATTAGAGACGGTATACCTAAATATGTGACTGATCACTAGCACCAGTTAATGTTGCCACAGACTAATGTTCCTTAGAACTAGCACCTGGTAACTGTGGCCTGTCAGGCCATATGTTGCATGCACTTGCAGTGCAGTTAAAATGTTTGCATCCAATGGTTTTACTTTACAAGCTGCTTTTGGGCCACTTACGGCTCTTTTATTGTTTACCGTGTCACCAGAGAGTTGAAACAAGCTCCTAGTACAGGGATATATAGGTCTCCTTCATCATGGAGAACGTCTAGAAGGATAATTTCTTGTCATCCTTCATCTGCCAAGCAATACAATTTCACCATTGATCCCCCCACTCTGGTGAAATGGTGATGATCCACTCTGTGCTAGATCTCCTGCTGCAGAAACGTTGCTTTTGGAGATATGCCGCAACTGTTGCTCTGCTGTGCCTTTCAAATCTGTCTTTTATGATTGCCTCATATCAATAGTCCAGGTACATTCCTGCAACACATCACAGACCATTGCCTGTAAAAGTTTCACTCTTTATTGCATTTAGGAGCCTAGGACACAGTCTCAGAAATCCTAGGATCACAAAAGTTTTCTATAAGCATAATGTACATGTGGGTAACTAAGTTTTTTTGCATGTTGCAGCCAACCTTGAAGATGGTTGAAAACCAGTTTGCCTGCATTATGTTTCCAAGCCTGATGTGAACACTCAGCCATGTAGATATACTCTTAGTCCAGCACAGAAGTAAACGGTAAAAGGAATATTTTAAGGCCTATGGATAAAAGGAATATAGTTTGGCTTCTTCCTATACTGTAGGACTTTAAATAAATCTTTATACAAGTACTTACATTGTTATCTACTAATCGCCTACTTCACTAGTAGGCTTGAAAATCTGATAGTTCTCTTACACAGCTGTTTTTCCTGTGCACTACATCAAGATAGCTACTTTTTTAAAGTGTCATTTTCTTAGCCTCTGGTGTATATCCCCTACTATCTTTTTTCTCCAGACTAATTTTCTTTTATCTTGTATCTCCTCAAAATACGTTGTCAACTACCTTCATTTTTACTATTTCTACAATTTGATTTGAGGGCCAAAGCCACTGAGCAATTCAACTCTTATATGATGAGTGCTACTGATCTTTTTAATGGCCTCTTTCATCTAAAAGCTGTTGCCTGCTCTACTGGAGTTTCTTAGACCTTTTACACTAGCATCCGATAATCACCTCTTTTCTTGTCTACGTTATTGAAACTTTTATTCAAACTTCCTCTGCTGCTTCTCCCACAAAAATCTTATCAGAAACTTTTTATCTGTGAATTTAGCATCCTTTGTTATAGCTAATCCTTGAGCTCTGATAGATTCCAAAAATGAACATGATGAACAACTTTACTTTAAAAAATACTAATCATACAGAGTTCACAAAGCTCCACTTCCAAACTGTGGAACAGAGATCTAAATCCAAATTTTACATCCTTACCTACAAATAAAACTACCAACACCCCCATCAACTATGTAATACAATTATGTATTCATGCAAAACAATATTGGGACCCTACAAAAACATGCTGATTGGCTGTTACTAAACACCCCAACAGCTAATAAGTGGCTAACATAGTGAACAAAAAGATTAGCGATTACTTAGAGAAACTAGATGCTTTCAAATTGCTCAGTGGCCATATGGGATACACCCTACGCTATGAAATTTCAGACACATTGGCTAGCCTTTTTGAGAACTTATGAAGGATGGGTGAAGTCCCAGGTCATTGGAAAAGAGAAGATATAGCACCCATGTTTAAGAGAGGGAAGAAGGGGGAATAACAAGCCAGCCTGACCTCAAGACCCGGAAAGATCATGGAGCAAGTCCTGAAGGAATCCAATGTGAAGCAATTAAAGGAGAACAAGAATGGCCAGAAAGAGCCAGCATAGATTCACCAAGATCAAATTATGACTGATCAATCTTGTTTCCTTCTAGGATATAGTAACAGGCTCCATTGATAGTGGAAGAGCAGCAGATGTGATATAACTTGACTTCAGCAAGGCTTCTGACGCTGTCTCCCATGCCATTCTTATTAACAAGCTTAGGAAATACAGACTAGACAAAAGTACTGTAAGGTGGATACAAAACTGGTTGGATCATTGTGCTTAACATGTAGTCATCAATGGCTTAGTTCCTAGATAAGAGGATGTAACAAGTGAGGTTCCCCAGTGGTCTGTCCTAAGTCTAGTATTGTTTAACATCTTCATTAATGATGTGTGTGATGCGACTGTATGACCACTTAGCATATTTGTGGAGGATACAAAGTTGGGTGGAGTGGCAGACGGTGGGCACCGTAAGCATTGACTTTTATTTTTGCTGGGGGAGGAGGTTAAGATGATGCTCCTCCCCTTTCCCCTCTCCCCCTGCACCATGGCACCATCAGAGCAGAGCCCATGGGTTTGTGGGGATGGATGAAGGCTGCCCACAGCAGGCTTGGGGCTCCCCACCCTGCTGCCCTCCCCCTGGGAGCCCTGTGCTGGCATGGTGAGGCACCCCTTGCCCAACCAGCAGCAGCAGGGGTATCCCAGGCATCTGTGGACACCCTATATCCACCCCACACACAAGGGGCATATGCCCCTTTCCCTGGAAGTGAACACAGCAGCAGGGAGCCATCCCCATGCCCCTTAGACAAGTTGCCCATGGCTCTGTCCTGCTCCCTCCCTCACTGTGAGGGCCTTCATACACCCATAGACTTATGTGCATGCAGCTGGGGAATCTGGTCTCCACCACTGCCTGGGGCTGTAGTCCTGGCTAAGTGCATGTGAGCATGGAGCCCTCTGCATTCTGCTCCCCTCAGTCCCTTGTAGGGGTTTACAGCAACCTGAGTTTGTCAGCCTTCAATTAAGGATGGGTGGTCACCCTGGCCTCTTCTCAAAGGGGGTCAGGGTCTTCAGGCCCCCACATACTCAGCTCTTATGATAAGTATGTCTACACAATATGCTTTACTTAGATGAATCTAATGTGCAGTAAAACGTCACCATCTACGTGTATGCAGGATTTACCGTGCAGTAAATTAAGCTAATGCAGAGTTTGCTAGTACCAAGAAATACAGGTACTAGATTTAATACCTAGGTCATGTATACTGTGCATACCAGCAAGGGGCTAGGCTCCTGCCTGAGGCACTGCAACATGCTTGGCAATGCCCTCAACCTGAAGAAAAAGAAATGCAAGTCGGATATGAGGAAGAACTTTCTGATTATGATGGTCAAGCATCAAAACAGGCTACATGGAGAAGCTGTGGACTCTCCATTCCTGGAAATTTCAAGAACAGGTGAGACAGACATTTGACTGGGATGGTTTAGTCAATGAGCCTACATATGACCTCATGAGGTCCCTTCTAGCCTTACTTTCCTATGATTCTGTGCTTTATTAAGGCACTTCCTGCAGGGTCTATCCATTGGCCTGATCTAGTGTCTCTAAATCAAAGAGAGTCTTTTTATCTGACTTCCTTAGATGCTGGATCAAGTGCTATGCTATTACTGAGGAGCAAAGCATGCTGTTTATCTGTGGGGTGCATCAACTTCCCCAACAGGCATCTTTGGTTGCCATTCTCCCAGTAGATCTGCCATGGAATAGCAGCTGTAGACACACTGTGGCTGTGCCTACATAGTATGTTCCTTCTACCTCTCTTCTGAGGGCACAAAGGCAGTGCAGCTGCAAACTCTCTCTGTTCCCTTGCCAGCTCAAAGTCCAGTTCAGTTCAGAGGCCAGGATCTAGGTCATGAGATCAATAGAAGCAACACTTAAAAGAAATTCACTTATTATAAAGGAAATAATCATTCTTTCTCTGGTCTGTGTCCAAGTGAATAACTCTTCAGTTACAAGTAGTATACCTGCATCTGAAAAGTGGGATTTAAGAGGCTTAGATTCAAACTGAACAGTAATTATAAAATACTACTCTCTTAAAGCTGGCACCTAATCTTACAGTTAGGTAAGAACTGTAGAAGTTTTTAAATATAGGTACTTCATATGCTTGCCTTTTATATGATCTTATCCACTGAAGATAAACAGAGATTTATTGTAATTCACCAGAAGATCTAGATGGGTGAAGAGCCAGAGGAAGCATTTTAGGATTGCAAATGTCGACATCTGGGAACTACCCTTAATCAGCCAGTTGTTCAGGTAAAAGTAATCACAGATGCCCTGTCTCTTGAACTCAGCTGCCACTATATCTAGGCATTTTATAAAGGCCATCAGTGCATGAGAGAAGCTTATTTCAGGCTCTCCTAAAAAAAAAAAGGGTCCTTAAAGAGAGAGGAGGAAAAGAGATAGAAATAGAGATATATGATGGGGATCACATGAGTAGCCATGGCTAATTACTTAAAATTTCTGTCTCTCTGATTCAGTGGTGCACCAAGGTAATTTGAGAATTCTCACGACAATTATGAGACCTGTGGGGGGGGGGAAGGGGATGCTAACCCTACTCATGACAGCTCACGAGTGGCCCTCAGCCCTGAATAACTGTCCACCCCAGCTTACAATATGTTTCTTTGGAATGCAAAGCACCAGATTTGCATTCACAAAACAGCTGCAATTACTCAAAAGATTGGATGTGTGTTATGGGTATTACATTAAAGATGCAGCTTGTAGTCATTAGCCGGGATCTGGGTTTTTTGTTTCCCACAGAAAAATGGAGAAAACCATGGATTTTATCTTTTTACTGGAGGCAAACACAGATTTCTCATTTTACTGGGGAAACCCGCAGATTTTGCAGTTTTGCTACGAGCTCTCTCCAGGATGACAAATTGCCAGCCTGCAAGTGGCTGGGAGGGAGCAAGACAAGGCAGGTAAGGCCGGGGTGGGGGCATGTACATGTGTATGCACATGGCCACCAGGCAGCCTGGACAGCAGCTCCTGCAGATAAGTGGTAAGTGGGGGGGTAGGGGGATTGAGGCTCCCATAGGGAGAGAGGGAGTTGGGCAGTGCCTGGGGTTTGGGGATTGGGGCTGCAACATGTGGCTGCAGGGCTGTGATGGGGAGTAGGGCAGGGCTGTGGGTAGTTCATCTGGGGGGTGGGAGGTAGGGCTGACTTCCCACTGCTGCATGCACTCCCAAGAGGAGGAGACCCGTGCCCCCCAGATCGGTGCATGGGGTGGTGGCAAGGTGGGCTGCCCGCTGTAGGTTCAGCTGTGTGCATTCCTGGGGGGCAGGGGTGACTCATGCCCCCTAAATCTGTGAGCAAGGCATTGCCACTGCACACTCCACACTGCCCTGGCGATGCGTCCCCTGTACATGGGGCTGCAGTAGGAGGGTGCCACAGGGTTGCATGCAGGGGATGCATTGCCAGGGCAGTGCAGAGCTCACAGCAGCAGGAAGCTGCCCCTCTGCCTGAGTGCACAGTGAACAGACAACAGGCAGTGGGGGGGGAGCCGGGCTCTGCTCTGCTGTAGCAGCCTCTGCCTCCTACCAGGGGCAAGAGGCTGCATATCTGGATCCCTGACCCCATAACCCTGGCATCTGGGGGCTCCCTGCAGCAGGTCTAGGGGAGCAGGAGCTGTGAGTGGGGGATGAGGGTCACTAGCAGGGCTAGTGGGGTGGGGAGTGAGGGAGATGAGCAGGACCAAGGGGGCTT
>NW_017728918.1:60694439-60719567 GCF_001723895.1 Crocodylus porosus | reverse complement strand
GGGGAGTAAGGGGCACCAGCAGGGCCAGGGGGGCTGTTGGGGGCCTTTCATTTTAATCACAGATTTTGAGGGGGTTATCAGAGAATTTGCAGGGGCTGGGGGGGGAGGGGGGGTTGTTTTTGTTTTTATCATGGAGAACCAGGGTCCCTGGTCATGAGACTCTACAAATGATAGCTCTGGCAACATGTAAAAGGAACCTGAAAAAACTCTTGCCAAAGCCTTCAAGGAGACTCAGGCACCAATTAGCCTTCTTAAACCTTGAACTCCTCTCTAATATCTTCTGGGTATTTAGCCCAGTTAAGGCTACACCCTATCTCATGTACGGAAATTATGCTTACCAATGAGAGACAAGTAATCTGCAGTTTAAGGAGGCAGAAAAATATGTCTTTCTCCCAGAAAGATGTAGTTTTGGAATTTCTTTTCTAGGTAGATTTGGGAGATGGAGACTTTTCTTATAACCATGACACTACAGTTGACTCTTAGTTTGGGTACCTTAGAAGTGCTAAAATAAATCACTGCAAAAGTTATTACCTTTTCTCAATCCTGTTGATTTAGGAAAAGCAATTGTTCTTGCCAATTGCCTTTCTGGTGTCAAGTATCCCTTCAGCAACAGGAATGGCTACCCTGGCTGGAGAGTGAAACTAAAAAATGTTATTATGATTAAAGAAGACTCTTTAAATACTTTATAACTGTAACCCTGCATGTGACACTACCCTAGCCTTTATCTGAATAGTGGGATCCTGCGGTACCCAGTAGCCAGTGGCCCCACCCAGCTCCCTGGATATCTAATGCAGGGTCCCCACGCAGATAGCGCCCTCTAACAATCAAACAACTTTGCAGAACATTATAAAACTGTTTACAGGATTTAATTATTTACAAGGTAATATATAACCAATGCACTAGAACAAACATTACACCACATGACCTGGTGATGGTAGCTGAAGCGTTAATGCTTCTTGGATACACATTACCCTAGAGAAAGGTATACAAATTACCCATGATAAATACAGAACTAATACATAAATACATTGATACTTCAACTAATAAGCCACCAAGAACTTATTTACACAGTCTATAACTTGTACATCATGTACTGAGGACCCTGTGTGCACTGCCCCTGGCTGGGTGTGTCAGAGGGCAGGACGGCATCTGTGTCCCTGGCACAGGGTCTGTGGGTGGTCCCTGGTGCTGGCATCCCTCTCGGAGCTCCAGGGATCTCTGTGCAGCAGGTGGTGGCTCCTCCCCTACAGTTGCTGCAAGGCAGCTGATTCCTGACCAGACCCCTTCCCTGGCTCAGCAGAGAGCAACACCTAAACTGTAGGTTGTAACAGTTCCCCCCTGCCCAGCAGTCTCACAGCAGCCAGCAAATGTAGCCCTTCCCTGGGCCATGCCTGCCCTGGGGCTTTTGTTAGCTGGAGTAGTCCCTGCCCCTCTAGCCCAGGGTGTGGGCGACTGGTGCCACCTTAGTCGGGGGGACTCATGCCCCCCCCCGTGACCAGTCAGCGACCAGCGGGAGTCCCCCCATGACCAATCTCACCAACTGGAGGTGGGGTGTCCCCCCATGGCGAAACTCACCGAAGCGGCTGCAGCACTCCTGGAAGTGACTGCAGCACTACATCCAACGCTCCCACCCCCTGGCTGTTGTTCGCAGGGGGGGGACACAGGTGATCCTGCCTGTCCCCCATGCCCATTGCCTAAGCGGGAGTGCAACCCATCAGGGGTGCACCAGCATTCTCCAACCCACCAGGTAGTCTCGGCAGTCTCCCCCTGGCCCTACGTCCCCCTCTCCTGCTGTGCTCACCCAGCCACACAGGGGCTTCCCAGACTGAGTCTCCTCACAGGAAGCTCCTCTCTCTAGTCTCCCTCCCTTCCCTTCCAAGCCCTGTCAGACACAGTGCAGCACTCTCTGTGCAGCTTCTGCTGCTACTTCTGCAGGGCTCTGTCCAGGGGTCTCAGAGGCACGGCTGTGGGGAGATCCTTTCCCTGGTCTCCAAACTGCCTCTCACCCTCTCTCTCTCTCTCCTATGTTCTTCTCCGTGGGAAAACTGCTCCTCTCTTTTAAGCAAGACTCTCAGCCAATCCCAGGCCAGGGCTCTTCCAAGGCTTTTGCTAACGTCTCTCATTCAAACCCTGCTGGGGTTACATTACCCTTCCCACTTCCAAGAGGGCTACCTCCAAAACAACTTCACTTGCTCTCAGGGCAAAGTGTCCCTACTGGGACAAACTGTGTCTCTTCGCACTCTGTCCCTCTGCAAGGCAGCCCTGCCTATTCCTTCAGGTGGGTGCTGCTACATAACAAAAAGTAATACTCTCAATATCCAGTATTTTTCTAGCTAATAACTTTAAAACATTTCTAAAGTTATCTGATGCCAGTACTGGAGCTGGAGTCACTGCATCATCCAGGGATGAGAGAGATTATTTTGGACATGAACAGAATGCTTCTACTCCACCAGTTCTGCTTCTTCCAGCACCAGAGGTGTTTTTGTGCCTTTTCCCCCATTTCTAGTGGGAAAGAGAATTTTTCTCCAGTTACTGAAGAAATGGGATAGTGATGGATTATTTCAGTTTTAGCAAGGACCAGTAGAGCCATGTTATTCAGGTACAGCTATCCCAAATAGGAAGTTAAGCCTGACTGTAACAGAACTCTAAAGGGAAGCTAGTTCTTTCCAAAAAGTTCCTTCTCATTGGCAAAAGAGACTGTTCCATATTTGTTCAATATAAAGATGTGGCCATATGATGGGTATAGTGTTCATCAAGTTCAATAAAGACAGTCACAGAAATAATTCAGTCAGAATTGTTTATTGTGGAGGTGTAGGTAAGCCTCTGTAGTCCCTTTGTCTCTAACAATTGTAACTGAGGAACCATCTTCCAGTACCTAATTTCTTCAGTCTTCTAAGTTAGGGAGCATCTCCAAATTGTTACTTCTATCGCTACAATGGGGATAAACATTATAGCTCATCAACAACATTGCCAAGTCATAAAATCTCTCTTCTAGAACATATTCCAGTGATAAAGATTTTCTTTATGCCTAGGAAATCTCTGGTGGAGATTTAGACAGATTTGATGCTAAATCACTTTTGTATTGCAGTTGAAGTTCCAGCTGGTGTCAATGCTGGTATCTGTTGTACAGATGGTATTAATGCTGGCACCACTGTCTATACTGAACATGAGGCCATATTTTCTGAGTGCCAAGACCATGAATGCTCTTGCATTGCTATCCATTGTAATAGTAAATGATTAGACAACTTTTCACTAAAGAGCTGAGATTTTGACCTCTCTTTGCGAGTTCATACCAAGTGATGTCTGGAAATTACACTGAACTTTTTTCTGTCCATACTCCGACCATTCTTGTCTCTTGATTTCCAGCTTTTAATGATGGGACTGTCAGTTGATTCTCAGATCTTTGATGACAAGCCCTTATTCCTTGCCATTCCCCCCGTGCAAAATCTGGGCATAATGTGCTTAACAGGGAACATTCATCCAAGATTTCTTGGGAACCTGACCACTTTCAGAGTAGAACCTCCTCAGGATAAAGAAGAGGTCACTCAGTTGTTGC
Organism: Crocodylus porosus; assembly: GCF_001723895.1. NCBI lineage: Eukaryota > Metazoa > Chordata > Crocodylia > Crocodylidae > Crocodylus > Crocodylus porosus. The sequence goes on along the minus strand of NW_017728918.1, from coordinate 60,716,011 downwards.
AGAAGTTGGAGCTTGAAACAGTTGTTTTGAGACTTCTCAATCCAAGAAAACAATCAGTGACCAACAGTGAGCCAGTCTAATACATGGCTGTCCTTGAAACAAAGCAAGCAGCAGCTGTGGTCATGGGTGAGAAGAATGGGGCTGCAGCAGGACATATATGACTTTAAATTCAGAAGGTACTATGCCTGCCGTAAACAGCTGACAGATGTGTCCAGGTGAAAAACAGTTTCAAACTGATAAGTACTTTAAAGATTTATTGAGCTACAAGTAATTTACATGCCACCTTTTGGTAAAACCATACATACACATTTTAACAGCAAATTGGAAAATAAATGGGAAATAAGAGATAATGGACAATGTTTATCCCCTCCTTTACTAACGCGTCCCTAAAAAAAAAACTTCCTAGAGCAGATCGAGTCAGCAGAGCAGGCACTTAAATGTTTTCCTGTCTCTTTCACATTCTGGGAAGCTACACTTTTCCCTTTATTTAGCTTCTGTACTCCAAGTTTACACATACATGATGATATGTGTATCATCCATGACTTAACACACTTGAAGGTAGACTACTACACCGCATTCTGTGTGCAGTTTCCCTTAATGACTCTCTGAGAGCTGCAACTGGTGCAGAATACAGCAACATGCCTTCTGAAGGGGGGTGTTGCCAGGAGCACATGCTTTCAGTTTACACTAACTTTCAGTAGCTTTCTGGATGAAATTCAGGGTGTTGGTTTTAACCCAAAATGGCCCTAAACAATCTGGGTCATAGTTTCATAGTTTCTAGGGTTGGAAGGGACCTGAGCAGATCATCTAGTCCGACCCCCTGCCATGGCAGGAAAGAGTACTGGGGTCAAACGACCCCAGCAAGGTGTTCATCTAACCAATGTACCTAAGTGTGAACACTAAGGTCAAAATAAAGCAACCTCTTGCAAGTACCATCAATTTGCCAAGCCTGTTTGGCAAAAGTTGGTGAGAGGTTGTTCCCAGCAATCATTCCTCAGCTCTGAAACTCCCTCCCCCTTAAGATGACAAAAGCCCAGGTCTGGACATCTCTCAGAAGTATTCCAAGACCTTTCTATTTGGACATCCATTTAGCCATCAAGACTAGGTCAGGATATTGTTTAGGAAGGTTCTGTAATAGGGGTCTTTTTTTTCCCCTTATTTCTGCTTCTAAGTTGTTTTGTTGTTTTCTGCTTCTTTTTAATTTGTTTTGTTGTTGTAGTTTAAACCACCCTGAGCCTTTGTTAGGAAGGATGGAATATAAATAAAATGAATAAATAAATGTGTCCATTTTATCAGTGCCTCACCCATGCAGTTCAGCAGGTTAATTAGCATCCATATAGTACTCATATTAGTGGCTTGCTATTGAAAAAGGTTAAAAAAGGTAATGGCTAGTACATTCCCATTCTTAAAACTTTCCCAGAACTAAGAAAACCACCTGTTCTGCATGTATGAAGTTCCATCTATGATCCTAACCAGGAATTGTTCTTGTAACTGCAAATTAAATGTTTGTTATCTACTCTTGCTAACTGGGTCTAAGCCTGGGGCCTTCTTAGTTACCTACCTCTTGTCGGTCCCTTATTTGTGTTAAAATAATCTAATCCTCACATTTTCCTAGGATATCCCTTCATGAGAAGTGGAAGCAGTGCTGGCCTGCATGATGTGTGTGACTGCTCATGACACTTTGGCTGGGGGGGCTGCCACACCCACATACATGCCCACCTGAACCCCCACACACATGCGCACACCCCTCCTCCCCACACACACACATACACTTGTGAGCAGAGCCATCCTTTGGAGAATTGGGGCGACCGCCCTGGGCCCCATGCTGACAGTGCTGTACAGTTCCCACAGACAGTGCCTTCGGCACATGCCGAAGGCACCACCACTCCTCATGGCTGCCACGTGCCACCGGCTTCACACTCTAGCCACTGGCCACCTGCACAGGCCCTGCACACGCTAATATGCCCTGGGCCCCGCTCACCCGTAGGCTCTGCTCTGCTTGTGAGCACCCCCCTGACCACATATCAGTGCTCTCCCACCTGCCCCAGCCCAGTATACCTCTGCCTCCAGCCACTGCTGAGGAGGAGCTGGGCCAGGCACATGTTGGCAAGGTGGTATCTGTTCCAGTCTGCCCACCTTACTCCTGCACAGCAACACCAGTGCCTCCCTGCCTGCCTGCCCAGCGCACCGTGCTGCTCCACCTCCCTGCCAGACTGTTCCTCATGCCTCTGCCTCTGCCTGGAGCAGTGCTGCTGACTTGGTGGGGGAGGATGGCCAAATTCAAGTTCGCCCAGGCCACCATTATCCCTAAAGCTGGCTCTGAGTTCAAGGCTGTAAATGAAGCAGGCAGGGCCCAAATGATTATTCAAAAGATTACTGTCTTGCATGTGGGAGGCAGATACCCAGATTTTCAAATTCCCGTTTATACAAATCACCCCAAAATAAGCAATTATACAATTTTCTTCTCTTTCAACATCAGTTGTGCACCCTTGGTCTAGCAGTAAACGAGCCAAATTTATTGTGTTGATCAATGGAGACTTCTCCTTTCAAGAGGCTGATGTTTTTAAATCAATTGCAATAACTACCCATTCTGATACATTAAAATTATAAGATTATAATACCATATCCATGTATAAAACTAATTTATCCAAAAGCATATTCAAATCCCCCCTTGCATACTTTTCCCAGTTGACTAAGAAGACTGGGAAGAAGGAAACAAGTTTTTTAATTTTATCCAATTATGACAAAGAATTAAATAGAAATTGATGAGGCAAAATATGATATAGAAATCAATACATTGTTGGTTTCATGTGAGCCAAATGTTTCACGTAACAGCACCCTTACATATGTTGAGCACGTCCTTATCTACCTAGCACTTTTTTCTTCTCTATATTCAAATGGTCACTGGATACCTAACCAATTCACAACTAACTTTGATCCCTTAACTCTCCTGAAGTATTTTGCTGTGTTCTTCATTTCCTTGCTAGTTGTTAATCCATCATGTGCACCAACCAAGAGAAAATTGGGATTTTCTTCAGTCTGGCACTGACATATTACACACTTAGTTTTTTACAAGTACAAGACTCAAGACTACTTGATTCATTATACATGCCAATGAATATGTTCTTCCGGCTCTTCATGAGAATAATAATCTTGATGTGTCTATGTTTGTCATTGTTTCCCTTTTGACTAAGTTGTGTTCCCTTGAGAATACTGTCAAACTAATTTCTGTCAGAGTTAATTAATTGCTTTGTGATGGTTGCTCTAATAGGAACAGTGACTTAGTGAAACCTCTCTCATGATGACAACAGTAACTTTGGGGCCAGATTCTGCTCATGTAAAGTGGCATAGTTAGGGATCTAGCCTTTAAAGTTTAGCTAAATTGGAACACCACAGGTTAAATATGTTCCCTGGATAAGTTTTACTATGGATTATTTGAATACAGTTACTGATCATTTGGCACTCTAATGCATATCAGATATACTTGTGACCTTGAGGTTCCCTGCCTTCACCTGCCTGAAGCAGCCAAAACCTTTCTCATCTACTTTCTTCTATTGCCCCTTATTTGCTCCTTCCCTTACAACTTCTCCCAGGCCTCTGGTTCCATTGCCTCATAGTAATGGCATTCCCTGGTTTCTCATATGCTTAAAAAAGCATCCCTTGACTGCTTGTGACATTTCAGCTGTCTTCTTGGTTTCTTCTTCCCTTCCCCTCTCGATTCATTCTATCCATGATCTTCAATGTATGCACAGATTCCTTCTCCTGCAGCTCTGCCTTGGATTCTTTCCAACCTAGCTTCCAGCATTTCTACTCTATTGAAACTGTTCTCATTAGGGTCACTGGTTTCCAGCTCATAGACAAATGCCAGGGCCTCTCCTCTGTCCTCTGCCTCTTTGATCTCTCTGCTGCTTTTTGTACTATCACCTTCTGTTTCTTAACATCTTATTCTCCCCTGTCTTTCAAGATAGTGACCTCTTCCAGATCTCCTTCATGCACCACTCCTCATCTGTGCTATATAAACACATCCATAAGCACAGTTCCTACCATATCTATATTAACCCACAAAAGACACAATTTTGCCTAAAAAAATCAAATTTACTTGTATAAAATGACCATTGCTATTCTCCTGAACTTTGTCTAAGATGTTTGTGCTTGGATTTTGAGCTCCATGGAGAAGGAACTGACCTTTCTTAAGTAGTTGGTTATGCAAATACATAGTAATTTGTTTAGTGAGACATCCCTAATTTCTACTTGGGGTTCCTCATAAATTAAATTAGAATACCATTCCATATAATTTCATATGTATATTTGAAAAGTATTTTCCTCCTCACATGAAAGTTAAATAAGTAGGGTTATTTTCTGTAGCTAATTTTTATTTGTGGATGAGGAAGAGAGGAACAGTGATATAATGCTTGGATGAAAAAGTCCCTGTATGATACTCAGACTGCATATGAAGTGAGCAAGAGCCATAGGAGTGAATATGCAGATAGAAGAGACAAAAGCTACCTATATTTCTTAAAAGAAAAAAAATGTGTTGGAAAAAATAGTCCCAAGATTCTTAAACTTGAGGAAACAAATATATATATTTTAGATTCTAGGGTAGAAAGAAATAATTATTGCACAATCAGGGTTTCTTCCTGAAATATGGATGGAAAAGAATCCCAGGTTCTGATGTCATGAAAAGACAGAAGAAAGAGACTGTGGAAACACTTGCCAGTTAGAGAGAATCACAGTAAATCTCGCCTGATTCAATGATAGATAGAAGAAAGAATAGCTAAGTAAGAATCATGCAGTAGTTTACTTTGTAATAAATACAGTAATAAAGAAGACATGGTGAGATATAACAGGACCATAAATACAGCAGGTCAATGGTGGCATTTTTCCTAAAATTGCTGTTAGTAAGCATTTTCAAACAGGAAACAAGGGAAGTAAGTAGTAGTGAGTCTGTTTTTCAAAGTGCTTTTTTATGACAATTGTGCCTATATAATTTGGGCATATAACTGCTCTTCCTCCCAAAATGAATAAATAACAGGAGAGCCACCCACCAGAAATCTTACCTCAGTGAACGTAACAGAGTTTCTATCAAGATCAATTCAAGTTCAATAGCAATTATTATTGACAATGCACTTTTTGTTTGCATTCATTAAAAAAATATACCATAATTATTAAAACGATCAATCAGGAAAGTTTTAGGGGAGATTCTTTTTTTCAGTCCACAATAATTAAAAAACCTTACTAAAAGCAGACAAACTCTTATAGTTATCACAGGCTCATGAATTTGTCTTCCCTCCTCCTCTCTGGGTTCCTTTTTTCCCTGGCAGTACTAATTCCCATGATGTATTTGTAGAAAAAAGATGTTTAGGCCATATGCTGAGCTAAGTTACACTAGTATAAAGCTGGAATAATGTGACTGGCTTTCAGAGTGTAGCTCAATTTGGCCCCAGAAATAAATGATCAGTAAACCCCTTTTGACTAATCTGTCACTATGCTGCATTCCAGAGCATGAAATCTGAAGTCATGGAAAATAAAGGGGTATTTTAGGTACTGATTTATTCTGTTATTGAGTGAATCAAAGAAGCGGACTCATTACAACAAGCATTTCCCCTTAGTCACAAACTGTGGGGACTTCTGCATTTCTACAAAAAGAAATTCTCTAGAGTAGGATTCGGGTAGTCAAAATGGCTTAAAAGATTTTGAAATAAAGATTAAGATTTCGAGATAAAACAACGTTATCATGCTCCATGCTGATGACCAAACCAGCAAAGGTGCTGTGGTTTTCTGTTGTTTTTGTTTTGATATTAAACCCAAAGGCTTTCCAAACACCTTTGTCAAAATGCTGAAAATTTTGAACTGACTCTCTACATGATTGTTAAACCTGAGCCTATTAAAACACTGTAGTCCTTCAAATTTGACACTGTCCTGTTCTTAACATACAAACAATTCCTGATGTGCGGTCAGCATCTAACTTGTTAAGCACGCTACCAGAATACAAATAATAAATAAATGTTGCCAAAAGTGTCTAGGGAGAAATCCTTTAATGTTCTTTAGATCTAAGTATATTAATAATCTAACACAGCCCCTCCATGACAACCACAGAATTGAATTTTTATGCAAATATATTAATCAATTCTGGAACTACTGTATCCCAAAAGTCAAATTAACAGTATCTATTAAAAGCCAGTATATACTGGCATAAATTCCAGAGGCTGTCTGTCCTCAACACCTGAGAAAGTTAAAAGGTGTGGTGTCCTATAACATAACAAAGAATGAAACTGTAACCAAACTGATGAACCATCAAAAAGATGTGTGATTTTCAAATTTCCATGATTTAACAGGATCTAGCTTAGTACAAGCATGCGGGGTGAATACTGGAAAAAATCTTTGTTGAATAATTTAACAAAAAGCAGTATTATATATCAAATATATTATTCAACATACAGTATTTAAGCTCTAAAATGTAGGGACAGAGAGAAATTTAGACTTTAAATTTACAAAGCATTAAATTTATGTTGTAAAAGCTGGAACAACTGCAAAAAAATACAAATCCTAGTAAAGGCATTGTAGTAAGTTACATAATTACATACGGTTATGCAGTAATTTGAGTTCTTTTATGGAAACTCCTTCAGGACCCACTGGTTAGATAAAGAGATGACAATCAGCGAATGGGGCCATTAAAGGCAAAATAAATGATTGTTGGGAAGTGTTTCCATGCTTTGTAAAAAGATCCCCTCAAGAAAAGCTGAAGCATTTTAATAAATGCCTTTCTATGTACGTAGATAACAATACAGAATTTATTGCATTTAACCCTCAGCTATGCCTCACACAAACACAATAAGGCACTGAACACACACAAAACAATAACACAAACAGAAGAATTTGCTAAATCACTCTGAAGAACATGATGGGTAGTGATTGGTAACTGTACTTTCACTAGTATCTCCACAAGGAAAAATTCTCTGTCCAGAAAAAATACCTGCGGTCGAAAGATGCAGGTAGACAACATGGACTGAGATACCAGCAACATGCAGATGACACACAACTCTGTCCTTCATCTCACATGACCACACTTTTGCCATGTAGATTAAGGTGTTAAGCAAAGCCCATAGGTCAGATTCATCCTATGGAGCCTTTCTGTCCAACCCACCAGGCTTCTGGTAGGCTACTAGAACTTGGCGGTGTGGCCTATCACAGAATGTAGGGCGCTGCAGCCCAGCTAGCCATGGGCATGAGCAGTAAGCTTCGCCATCCCCAAACCTACATTGAACCAACAGATCCCCCTTGCTACTGGACCCCATCCCCAGATTCCTACCCGTGCTGCAAATGTTAAAACAGCTGATTTGACATGACTCTAACAAAACCTTTTGACATTTTCAGATATGTTATGAAAATCTAAGGAAACAGAAAGCTAGATCCATAAAAATGCCAGAGAAAGATGTTTCAGTGGTTAAGATATTCACCCAACACGTAGGAGACAGAAGTTCAGACCCTTCATTTGCTTGTGAGTGGATTTGAATCCGTATCTGTCACATTCACAGGAGACTGGATGAACATTCTCAGGTGGGCTGCTCTACATCCCTCTGTTGATGCTAATTTACTTTGTATAGACTACTTACATGTCCATTAAGCCAGAGAGAGGCAGAATGACTCCATACCACCAGGGCTAGGCCATTCGCTTGATAGGTGAGATACCTTATTCACATCCATTCTCTGTGTGGCTCAAAGGAGAGGTTTGAACCAAGGTCATTCATACCCTAGGAGAGTGCTAGGATATTGTCATTTTTACTCTTTCCCATCCCATAACTAACAAGATAATTCATGACATGCAGTACAGCATCAGCAAGAGAGACTGAGTGTGGAAAGCCCTAGAGCACAGTATATGCTGCTGAGAAATGTAAGTTCAAATCCCCTCAGACAGATATTGAGCACAAGCTTTTTGAAACCTCCATGGAAGTCCTAATCATTGAGCTGCTGGTAATAAGAGGGCAGTAAACTTTCTCTTTGACCCAGAATGATTTTTTCATGTTTTGTTTTGCCAAGGTTACCAAAATATCTCATTTGAGTCTTATCAGAACTCCATTTTTTATATTTTGTGGGCTGGCTGCCAAGCTGAAAAAATCAGCTATTAGTGCTACTCTTGATGCCAGGTAGAAAAAGAAACCAATTCCAGCTCCTCAAAGGGTAAGGACTTGTTCAACTCTTGTAACTATTTTCCTTCTGTTATTTCTCCCTGTTGCCTGACAGCTTGATTCTCTAATACTAAGAAAAATCTTGTAATTAAAAAGCCTCTCTCACTTTCTTAGTAGGCTGCAAGTGCCAAGCTGAATGGTAAAAGTATTCTATGGAAAAAAGAGGAAGTACTGTCTTTGCCTTGAACAATTTAATTTGCTACATTCTTCTGATTCTGTCTTATTATTTTCTTCACACTTTCACCTTACAAGTACAGGAATGCCAAACCTCATTTTCTCTGTTTTTCTGGATGCCTCCATTTATGGGCAGAAGTATGGAATATGATATGGGCTAAATTCTCAGCCCTGGGGAAAATGAGCAAGTACTCCTGTTTCTTCAGGAACGTGCACAAACACATGCACAAACCAAAGGGTTTAAATATCCCCATCCATTAAATGGTAAAAATGTTAATTCCATCAAATAACTGTTATGGTCTGCCATTAACAGCTTTGATAACAAAAATTTGGGCACCAACATTAGAGATAAGTATGTTACTGGGAAGACCACCAGAGGATTAAATAAGAAAGATTACTTACTAAGGCTACCTTATCCCTGAAGGATAAGGGCATACATAGTACAGAAAATTCTTTCACCTTGCCTAGAAAATAATCATTTCTATTATTTTTATTTCCATTTTACAGAGTAGTGGCAGGGGAACAATAAAATCAAGGCAAGTCCTGGATACTATACTATACTATACTATACTATACTATACTATACTATACTGAAGTATGCACAATACTTTTGGTATCTTAAAATATCTTTCATTTTATAATTTTAAATTTCAATCAATGTAATTTTATATACATGCTTGGGTAGAAGCCTGATTAAAATGAATTCAGGATGTGTTGTGAGCTATATATTTAACTCAAGGCTCCATTGTTAGCTGTAGTTCAGAGTACATCATACCCTGTATTGCTAGGAAAGAGTACACTGATGGAACAAAACTGTGAGAGCACAAAAGGTGACTCAGTTTGAAAGTCAGGCAAACTACAAAAAAACACTTCACCCCAATTCGTATATGTGGAGGAGGAGCTGAGGCATGCAGTTTCATTGTTGGGGTTTACATTGTATTAGCTGTATAGTACCATTTAAAGATTGCACAAATTAGAATTAAGGTCTGATTAGATCCTGTAAAAATAAAGGCTTTGACAAAAGAGAACAGAAATGACTGTAAATATAGACTCTGAGTATACACACAACAGAAAGCAAATCTTCACCCCTCATTTGTGCAGAAAGCTTTTCACTTTCATGCTGAGATGCCAAAAGGGGTTTAGAAGACACACAGATCTGAAGCAAAGACCGTTCTTTTCTCTTTGCTAAGTGGTCAAGTATTCTTGCTATTGTTTTCATATATTCATTGAAAGCCAGATGTATTATTTAGTTCCCTGCTTCTTTTTGCATAGAAGCCAAGGCAAGGTATTTTATATTCTGTATTTTAATAACCCTTTTGTTATGTTCAATAATAACAGCTCTAGTGTGGAAAGACTAGACTCCTTCCATGCATGGTGCATTTAATGAGATTCTTGTACTCAAAGCTATCAACAAACTAATATTTTATTGGTAGCATTCAGGGACCCATCAAATACTGCTTATCAGAACAACATCTGAAAGACCCATCTATAAAGATCTGCACATGGAAGGTGTTTTACACCAAACCTCCAGCTTTTCTAGCTCCCTTCATCAGTGAGGTGTAGAAGAGAATGTAAAACTTTATCTGTGACTATTCAAATTCTCAGTGTTTCTGGAGAGGATGCTTTGAAAACCTCACTCTTAATTTCTATCGTGCAACATTTGGAAAGTGTGATTTACAAAACTTAAATTCATCTAGATGTATTACAGCTTAACTACAAGTCCTTGAGCTATATACACAACTCAGTGAATAAAAACAATGGCCTGATTTAGGCAGCAGATCACACTAGGTAATATTTTTGGCCCCTTCTGACTTTAAAAATTTATGTGAATTATGAAGAAACTACTCATATGGATTCACACTGTTATATGATTCTTCCCACCCTCCATATGATGATTCTTCCCACCCTCCATTCTTCGGTTAACTCAGTTAGCTCACACTACAGCTTGGAAAACTATTAATATATTTTCAGTCCTACAACTTCAAAAGCATACTGTTATGCTGCAGTGCCTGTTTGCTACATTCGGTGACACATGATGCATGCAATGTAAAATTAACTAACAAACACATTAAAGGTGCCTTTTTTCCTTGAATTTATAGATCTTGCCTACATTTCTGTTTTGAGTCCATGGCTGTTATTCAGCACTTCTATTGTTTGCATCAGTACTTATACGAAGCATGAAATACAGTATTACATTCTAAATGTATTGCTTGTACATCCCTCAGTGACTTTCACTGACTTCAATGAGCATTAAATCTGGCCCTAAAAAACATAATGGGCACATCCAGATATGCATGGATGTTTGTAGTAGCAGTGCACGTTGCGCTGCCACTTCTTGTCCCTGGGGAACACCTGTGCCACGTACACTTGGGTGCATGGCAAGTTGCCATGGGTGGCATAGGAGAAGCTGAGGCCAGCACACTGCTGGCCCCAGCAGCCTTACCTGGAGTCCTGGGGGCCTCCCAGAACTGCAGCCACAGCGATTTTACTGGGCAGAGCCTGGCTGGCAGCTGCAGTGCAGCTCCGCTTTTTAGCAGTGCATGTTGCCCAAGCATGTGCTGCTTCAGGGGCTTTTTCCGCATTTTTTTTTTTACCCCTGGATATCCTGGGGTCAAAAACAAAAATGCAGAAAAAAAACAAACGAGAGCAGCACGTGCTCAGACAGCACGCTCTTGCAGCATGGAGAACTCCGGACTATGCGGTATGTGGTGCTACAAACATGTTTGCAGAGCCACATAGTGCACGACCATGCTTGGCTGGATGCACTCAATGAGTCTGATGCAATTATAGTTTCATAGTTTCTAGGGTCAGAAGGGACCTGAGTAGATCATCTGGTCCGACCCCATGGCAGGAAAAAGTACTGGGGTCAAATGACCCCAGCAAGGTGTACATCTAGCCTCCTCTTAAAGACCCCCAGGGTAGGAGCCAGCAACACTTCTCTTGCAAGTTGGTTCCAGATCCTAGCCGCCCTGACCGTGAAGTAGTGCCTCCTGATATCAAGCCTAAACCTACCCTCTGCCAGCTTGTGACCGTTATTCCTGGTCACTCCTGGCAGTGCTCGGGGGAACAGGGACTTCCCCAGTGCCTGCTGGTCCCCCCTGACTAGTCTGTAATTACTGGAGAAATTAATTGAAAAATAACGGCAGCTGAAGTGTGGTCTAAATTATTTGCTGGTATGGGTGTAGCTGAAAGAATATCACTAGTGTATATCCTCATCTATGCATTTAAGACATTAAATAGGAGTTTTATTTATGGAATTTCTAGTCATCTTGTCAAAAGGGCAACCACCTTTCACTTGCATACAGGCATCTCTATCTGGATGCGTTATATATGTATTTTAGTTTAAATTATCTCTAAATAAAATCTGGCATAATAGCTCATGTTCAAGAGCCTTAAAATATTTGAAATATCTCTTTTAGGACCCACGTTCAGAGAAACTTTCCTTTTTAGGATTGTCCGGACCAAATTTTGAATGTATGCTGGTAACACAAGAGTTAAGTTTGATCATGCGCAGACAAGGCCTATGTTCCACAGCGTGCCCAGCAGGTGCCCCTTGGCTTGTCAGTCACAACTGACCTAGTTTTGTAACAACGCACATGCTCAGTTCTGCTCAGCAGATGAAGTAATATGACCAGACGCATGCTCAGTCTACAGACTGCACGATGTAATTGGACTAGAAATTTCTTTAGAGAAGAAAACCTGATTGGCTACTCGGTTGTCATAAAAGACTTGGGGGCCCCTCCCAAGGGTTTGGGGTTTTTTTTAGCGAAAGAGAGAGTGAGAGAGAGTTTTTGGTTCTGACAGCGCTGCTGACAGGGAAGATTCGTCCTGAGAGCAGAGGCTGGCCTGACAGGGACTGCTCCTCAGGAAGGCTTTAAGCCCACTGGTCTCCTGTCCGAACCCTGAGAGCAGAGGCTGCTAACGCAGGGACTGCTCCTCAGGAGGGAGACCACACTCGACCTGTGAATAGATACTGCCTTGGCAGAGACTGTCTTGCAGGGAGAGACCCAGTCCTGAGAGCAGAGGCTGGCCTGACAGGGACTGCTCCTCAGGAGGGCTTTAAGCCCACTGGTCTCTTGTCCGAACCTGAGAGCAGAGGCTGCTATCTCAGGGACTGCTCCTCAGGAGGGAGACCACGCTCAACCTGTGAACAGATACTGCCTTGGCAGAGACTGTCTTGCAGGGAAGAGACCCTGACCCAACCTGAGATCAGAGGCTGTGGCTGCAGGGACTGCTCCTCAGGAGGGCTTTAGGCCCACTGGCCTCCTCACGGCTGCGGTTTCGCGACTTATTCGATTTTGTCCTTGATCTGATTTCCCGGCTACCGAGCTGATTTCTGGCATCGACCGACCACGATCGTAACTGACCCAAACTGCTTCTTGGCCGCCGACTACAACATCGCTACACCCCTCGGCATCATTCTCAATCGACTTCAGCATCACCACTGACCATCCGTTTTCGTCCACTTTGGACTGGCGTCACATCGTTCTTCGCATTACAGTTCCGCTGTTTGTTTTCCCGATTAATGAGCTGTTGACCAGCCCTGGGACTATTGAGTTGGGCAGCCGCACCTAGCTCCGGCTAGAAAGCAAGGGTTCAGCTCGAGAACCCTGTGGGCCAACAGACCCCTTTTGTCGTTCGTACATTCATAACTGTAACTGAAGCAAGCTTCTCTGCCTACGCTCCAGAAGCGTAAGTAAATAAAAATCCATCTTTTGAAACCGCACGTGTCCTGTACCGCTCAGACGCCTCACCGCTAATCCCGCCTGTTCCGATCCAATACCACCCTCAGCCCACCGTGACCTTGGAGCTGCTGTTCCCCGACAAGGATAATATTTAAGCATGTGTTCAAGACTGAAGTCAATGAGAGCCCTAGATGGGAGGGACTTATGGGCATAACTGCTGTCCTGAAACAGAGCCTAAATTTGATCATTTGCTACATCTTGTCAAAATAAAAACTTAAGATATAACTGCATAATCAGAGACCCATGCACATACCACACTGATTTCAACTGAAGTTGCACATACATCAGAGAGAATAGTTTGGTCTTCTCTCAGAAGAAGTGTATACAAAAGAATGTCTACCATTGTGTGTTTCCTGCTGAATTATTTTCATTTTCCTTCTTTGTGCTTTCTGAGCCTTTTATTTTTCTTTTTAATATAAACTGTTTCAGAACCTTTTCTTTCTTAAATTTCACTCTTCTGGCAAGAAGCATTTGGGAGGAAAAGAGCATTACAACAATTTAAGACCAGCTTTCTAATGCAGACATGAATTCACAACTTAAAACCTCTGAACTCTATTAATGGGTTGGATGAGGATGTATTGCACTTATACTGCTTTAATGTAACACCACTTTGCTGCTGGTGGTTCGATAGATTCTAGCTGCCAGCTGGCACTCTACTACATGTACATCAGAACAAAGCTGCATGGACTACATAACAACACTCTTAATACGTGACAGTCAACTCTGAGGATAACTGCTTGAGTTTTCAGCAACTTCAAAATATTTAATCAAATAAAAAAAAATTCTCCAGTGTTATACTCCATAGCTTTCTCCAGTGAAACAAACTCAGGAATGAAACAACCACTACTTTGAAATTTCAGCAACAAAAATAAATTAGCATTGATGTCAATGATGTACACTCCAGGTATCATTCCAAGTTCCAGAAGAATGTCATTTCATCCCTTGGTCAGGTACCAACATTACACTTTTAAAGCGATCAGAAGCCACTGTATACCTGTAACAGAACAGAAGTTCAGCACACAAAACTGGTCTATGTCTGTAACAGAAGAGAAGTTCGGCATACATAGACTTGTTTAAAAATGGCAGAACCCAGTTTAAGATTTGCACAACCGCCAACGCCAACGGGCAAATTTGTGTTCTGTTCACTACTGATCTAAAATATGCTGCTTATGGAAAACTGCGTAATTTAAATTGATTCCATCTCAGGCTTTTTGAATTATATACTGTTAGGTATATAAAGCACAAGATATTTAAAAAATATATTGGAAGATTTTCTTCATCATTTACGACTACAAAGTGGATCTTGTGAAACATCATAATGCACATGGTGGATTTGCACTGGCTAATCAAAATAACAATCAGCAGTGAGTATTCAATTATCTGATATTTACTATGCATGAAATTAATGCTGGGGCGTGGAGGAGACAAAATTCTCAGAAATAATATAGTTAGGCTGATAGGGCTTCCTGTGGGGTCTCAAATTCAAAGAATCCACTAAGATCCCTATCAGTCAAACTATATTATTTAGACATTGGGTGTGCCAATTGCTCTTCTCCAAATACATGCAAAAGAGCAATCAAAAATGCATTTATAGAACAGTAACAGTGGACAAAAGATCCCTGCCCAAGGCACTAGACTGTCTGACCAAGGCAAAGTTCAAGCAAGTGAATCAACTAGGGATTCCCATGTTGCATATCTAGTGTACGTGTTGAAGGAGGCAAGCCAGCAGGAGTTTAGAGGCTGCTTCAGAAAGACTGTAAAGAATTAAAGTTTTGTAGGCTCTGAACTTTCTGTAATGTCATGTATGAGGATTTCTGGACAACAATCTGCCAGCTATTTGTTGCTACTGAATTCAGGGAAACAAGACATTGTGCGCTTTTCAAATGAACAAGGTTACTCTCATATCACACCTGATTTTTTTAATCCACTTCCTCTGCCAGTGAAAAGGCCATGAAGTTCAGCTAATGGCTCAGGCCAGTGAGCCAGAGTATTCAGAGTAAAATGAAGGAAAACATTTTTCCAATATTTTTCCAATACTTTCAGGGCTATTCATTCCACTTAAGCTACTGATGTACCACAAGAGGAAACATGCATCAGTTTGCACTGGGCTAAATCCTATTCAGCTGTGCTACAAACCCTAACACAGCCTTTTGGGCTTCCCCATACATGACTGGTATGAAGTAGGGGTAGCTGATGCAATTTTTTTAATGGTTTGGTAGGATAACATCACATGCTAGACAGCTTAGAGAGCCTGTGATGGGGTTATTGAGCTTGAGGATAGAGAAAAAAAAGAAATATATATATATATATATATGTTTTGCTTCACTGCATTTCTAACACTTGAAGTATCCAAAAAGCAGATGAAGCACATGACAGATAAACCAGACTGATTGCATACTGCAGACACCACTGAACAATTTTATTTTCTGTTGTTTGAATTATAGTACACATTACAGTAAAACCAAAATTATATCATCTTTATAACACCTTAAATTCAAGCTTTTGGAACATTAACTCTTAAATTGAAGACATGGTTATGGTCTCTATTTTTATCTGTTAATAATGCATAAACATTTCATTTTAGTACATTATTCTTCTGGTCAAATTTGGAAAATATAGCTCTCCTTAGAGTGGTATTAGCTTACACAATTCTGCCTGTGGCAAAATACGAGTGTTTTTTTCATTTCCTCTGAAGCAGAGATGCATGTCAGCCCAGTGGTGCCCCAAGGCAAAAGCCTCAATGAAGCAGATCGAGGTGCAGGACTTTCTGAATCAAATCCCACAGGGCATCAGAAGCAGCTCAGGGTGATGTAGTATTTCAATGACTGCAGCAGGTTTTAAAGAGAAAGTAGTTTCCAACCATGCATAATTTCTAAATTAAACACAGTACAGATCCTGCTGTGATCTACTTCATTCTGTGTCTCATTCATTATAGCCGCTTTCTTACTTTTATCTGGGAGCTGACAGAAAATGTGGCAGCTCTAAACTTACCATATAAACTTGACTGACTAGGAATTACTCAGTTGGACCTCAGCCTAGGGAGGCTCAGAACCTAAAATATGCTTGACTAACTTTCAAGGTAGAAAGAACATTTGTAGAAGCAAAAACAAGCTCTACAGGCAGAGAAGCTGCCCTCTCTGTACTGCTTTGTATTTATAGACTTTATAATCATTTAAAGACTTAAGCTGCTCAAAAGGAACTACCCAGGGAAGTAATAAGTTTGGGGTTTTGTTTTTGCTTTCACAAGAAATCTGTGGAAATAAGCCTGAAACCAAAATTGTATGGATGCTGGCTTTGTCCAGTGTGGTATAATTGAATATTCAAATCACACCTTTTTCTTTCTTGAACCCCACATGGCCCACATTCCTCACCAAAGGTCTACTCATGGAAGATGTTCTACACATACTGTATTTAGATAGCTCCTAGGGATCTTTATGTGGAGCGCCCCAAGAGTTGACGAGGTTGAACAGTTATAAACTGCTGCAAAACCATTTCAGGCTGGACATAAGGAAGAATTTCTTTACTGTCCGAGCCCCCAAGGTCTGGAACAGCCTGCCATTGGAGGTGGTTCAGGTACCTACATTGAACAGCTTCAAGAGCAAATTGGATGCTTATCTCGCTGGGATCCTATGACCCCAGCTGACTTCCTGCCCTTCGGGCGGGGGGCTGGACTTGATGATCTTCCGAGTTCCCTTCCAGCCCTGATGTCTATGAAATCTATTATCTTTGGCACAGAAGGTGTAGACTATGAAAGGCACTGAAACTATATTAAGCAATTCAGAAAATTAGAGAAATAATATCTGACCTTCTTGCTGACCCTGAGCTATCCCTGACTTTCCCCAGCATCACCAGAGAAGACAACGGTCAAGAATGTGTACAACAGGGCTGTCCAGCTTAGCAGCTGGGGGGCAAAGGGGGCATACACCACAGGGACTGCACAAACAAGGACAACACACTGCAGGTCGTTTGGCTCCCCTCACCTCCCCAGCTGTGGGGTCTTCCACCATACCATGCTGTGAATTCCCCAGCACCACACAGGCAGGTGGACCTTCCCTACTGCTGCACTGTACAAGCAGGTGGGAAGCCCCTCCTAAGCTCCTTGCCAGGCTCCCCCAACACTGCTGCCAAAGTCCAGCAGCTGGGCAAGGGCATAACACTAAAGCTGATAGAAGGTGTTTCTTCACGTGGTACTGAAGTGCCAAAAAAAGCCCTTTCATTTTCCACTTACCCCACCCCAGTGAAGAGAGTTATCTGTATCATTACCTTAATAGTAGATTGGTATTTGCTGTAATTTGTGTATTTAAGTGCATATGCACACAAGTGCACACACACACACCCGATAATATAAAGGGCCAGATTTTTCAGCTGGTCCTAAATCTACTGACTTTGTGTAGGCCTGATCACTCTTGCCTTTTTTTACACCTATCTACTTATACATGCAAAGCCGGCCCTTGCCAAGGGCACCACCACTCCACACAGCTGCTGAGCACCACTAGCTTTGCACTCCAGCCGCTTGGCATGCCCCCCCCAGCTCCACACTCTCTAGTTGCTTGCCACCCCCTCTCCACCCCCCCACACTCCCCTGCACGGGCTGATATGCCCCAGGCCCTGCACTTCCCTAGGGTCAGCTCTGCATATATGTACACTCCTGTAGCTACAAGTACAAAGCTGTGCCCACAGAAACTGAGGCCACATCTGAAAATCTCGACTAAAATTTTCATGGTTTTTCCTTGTACTTTGAGCACCATTAAACTTCAAACTTAGTAATTCTTAAAACAATATTTTAAACAAATTTATTATATAACTGTGTGTGTGTGTGTAAATGTATTTATGCAGGTTATAGGTTTCCTCTACAGAAAAAGTCTGGAAGAAAGCTATTTATTTTTTATTGTTATGTTTATACTAAGTTGTGTTTATTAAATACAAGTCATGACTCCCTGAAATTCTCTTGGTCTTTACCTTAGAAAGAAAGGAGTATCTCTACTCAATACTAAATAGATGTTACATTTCAGTTGCTTATCTTGTTTTTCATACCTGTAGGTGGCTATTCCACTGGATGCTAAAATTAACATTAAAGGAACTTTTTTTGAAAAAAGCAAGCACTAATCCCAGTGCACAAGGCAGCAATTCGTATTTCAATTAATATCACTACTGATTAATTAGCACTAATGCAAATGGACAGAACTATGTCAGCAGTGCTGCTATGAGAATATACAGGTCCCTGAGTCTACCTAAACAGGTTGCTTTTCACAGCACTTGGATGAGGTGTTTGAAGAGTATTATAGATTCATAGACACTAGGACTGGAAGGGACCTCGGAAGATCATCAAATCCAGCTCCCTGCCCCAGGGGCAGGAAGTCAGCAGGGATCATAGGATCCCAGCAAGATAAGCATCCAAATGTCTCTTGAACGCATTCAAAGTAGGCACTTGAACCACCTCCGGCAGCAGTCTATTCCAAATCTTGGGGGATCAGACAGTAAAGAAGTTCTTCCTTATGTCCAGCCTGAAACGGTCATGGAGGAGTTTGTGACTGTTCAACTTTGTCATCCCTTGGGGTGCTCTAGTGAACAGACATTCCCCCAGATCCTTGTTAGCACCCCGATAAACTTGTAGGTGGCCACCAGATCATCCCTGAACCTGCACTTTTCCTGGCTGAAGAGTCCTATAGCTCTAAGCCTATCATCATAAGGTCTGTTTTTCTGACTTCTGATCACGTGCGTGGCTCTTCTCTGCACTCTGTCAAGCTTTTCCACATCCTGTTCGAATTGTGGAGCCCAAAACTGGACGCAGTACTCCAGCTGCGGCTTCACCAAGGCCAAGTACAACGGGAGAATGATGTCCTGGGATTTGCTTGAGAAGCATATATCAAGCCAGCGTTTTGCTCACTTTACTAGCTGCAGCATTATATTGGAGGTTTATGTTCATCTTATGGTCAATCATGACCCCCAAGTCCCTTTCATCTCTAGAGCTAGCCAAGGCTGAGTACAACGGGAGAATGACAGCCTAAGATTTGCTTGAGAAAAGCAAGTGACTGAACTCTGGGCTTTATTGCATAGTCCAAGTAGCTAGGCTCCCCACAGGTAAGTTTTGGGAGAAAGTGTGAGGAGGGAAGGGGAGGGAAAGGTGAATTTTCCCTAAGGATGTTGTCTGCCCCTCCTGACATCCAGTCCCTTTCTCCAGTGATGCCAAATTTTCCTATTTACCTTTTCTAAGAAAGATGGAAATGCTTTTAAGTATATTCATACACTTGCTTCAAGTTGCTGCCCATAATATCTTATACAATTACACTCATGGAAATTTCGGTCCAAACCCATTGCCATGGGTGAGTAGTTCTACCACTGAGTAATCCACTTGACTTCAGTGGGATCATTTTGGTACCTACACACTAAGGGAGTTAAGAAACTGGCTCTTTACAAATAAAGGCAGGAACACTAGTTGCTTTTATGCAGCACTGTAGTATTAGTCTCTCCAGGTGGAACTGCATAAATCAATTTAAAATATCCCTAAGTTCTATACAAGGGTGTTGTATGCAACCATGTTACATAATTCAATTTTTCATGAGAGATCAAAAAAATAAGTCCTTTCTGAATTGTAGCTGATATTGCATATAATATATAATTAATATAATTACTTATTCTAGTGCATGAATAAATAAAAAGTGTCTCTTAATTTTCCAGAGCAGTATGAAAAGTGATCACCAATGCTGTTGTTAAATACAATTAAATTTCAATGTGTATGAGTTAATATCTGTCATGACACAAAACTCAAAATGAATGCAAAGAAAAAAAAACCCAGGGAGCTGCATTTGATGGGCAAAAAGGTTTGTTCTTAAATAGGTTTTAACTAACGGTATCTTAAGTGCACCTTATAATTTAATATGAAGTGATCCTCACACTGTTAAATGGAGGTCTGGCCTTCACTAACATGACGATAGTGTAAAAATCCAACTAGGCAACAGTTGATTTCAGACTGTCATATGGGACAATAGAACAAACTAGATTACATTCCAGTAATCTGGTTTGCATAATTCTACAAATCTTTTTGGAAAACAGAATCATAGGCTAGTAAAGCTGAAGGGTCCTCAAGAGGTTATCTTGTCCAATGCTCTACTCAAGGCAGGATCATCCCTAACTAAGCCATCCCAGCCAACTGTCTGTCTAAAGCAGCAGAAAATAGAAAATCTTCTGTTTTCTTCAGCCAGGCTTCAATCACTACACCTTATCAACAAATATCATATATTCATTGGGAAAGAAAGAGACAGCTGGACTAAGCAAAAAAAGAGAACAGCTACAATGCTAGTGATACACATGAAGCTTCTTTGCAGCTAAGGTTTTCTGAGCCGAGGCCTGCTCCCTTTAAAGTCTCTAGCAACATTTTTATTGATTGAAATGACTTCAGCACCAAATCCCTTGTTTGCAAAAGGATTAGCAGTCACCAAAGGGAGGAAGTTATAAAGCAAAAAACTGGAAGACAATAAAGTATGCATTAAACATAAAACAGCAAACAAAAATCAAATGCTATACAAAAAACAGTGATGCCAGAGCAATGCACTTTTACATCATAGTGGTAATTAAAGTAACAACACAAAAAATGTATATTAAGAGAATATTAAGACTGTAAAACTGACCAGTGAAGAAGTGGGCAAGCAGGCTGAATACACTCTCCTTATTGAATTTTTTGTGTGTGCACATGATCAGACAGTTTTAATTAGATATTTTTACTGTTATATAAATGTACGTGGCTCCCAGTTTGACAGGTACTTGCAAATTCAGACAGACATCACTCTTACTAACACACCAGGAAACATCAGACTGCCAGACCAAACAGCACCCACAACTACAGCCCAGCTCAGACCAACAAGTGAAGCAAATAAACAGGTAAGAGATAGGGGCCAGGGTAACGCTGGAACTAGGGGGTCAGCACACACATCCACAGGAGGCCTCAAATGCCTCTACACAAATGCTTGTAGTATGGGTAACAAGCAGGAGGAACTCACCCTCCTGCTGGCTGACACCAGCCCCGACATAGTGGGAATTACGGAAATGTGGTGGGACATAACGCATGATTGGGCGGTGAATGTCAAGGGCTATAGGCTGTACAGGAGGGACAGGATAGGAAAGAGAGGTGGGGGTATGGCGCTCTATATTAAGGAGGAATACACATCCTCATCAATTAGCAAGGAGTCAGGGGAGGGGCACTCTGAAGTGCTTTGGGTTAGAGTGCAAGGCGATCAAGGGGAAAGGGACTTAACAGTGGGAGTCTACTACAGACCTCCCAACCAGGGAGAAGAGCTTGACCAGGAATTCTTGGGTCAGCTCACAGAGGTAGTGAAGGCTAAGGATGTGGTAGTTATGGGGGACCTGAACTTCCCGGACATCTGCTGGGAAGAACAGTCAGCCAGGTCTGAACGCTCACGTAGGTTCTTGGCCAGAGTGCAGGACCTCCATCTAACCCAGGAGGTGCACA
>NW_017728918.1:60676127-60694428 GCF_001723895.1 Crocodylus porosus | reverse complement strand
CGGACTAGATGATCTGCTCATGTCCCTTCCGACCCTAGAAACTATGAAACTATGAAACCTTTTTCCCATTCTACCTAAATATTAATTTTTATCACCATGTAATTTTTAAGCATATTCATCATTACAGTAATTTAGCTATAGCATGTACTCTGGGTACTTTCAGGCACAGCAGAGATCAATCAACCAGGAGAAACTCTAACTGGTTTAGCTAAATTTTCTCTTGAGGGTATCTGGAAAGTACATGTCTCTACAGTATCCTATAGCACTACTGGAGAAGGCACAATATGTACCTGTCCTCCATGATCAGCTAATTGCCCTGTACCACGTAGAGGGGGCAGTGGCCTTAGCCCTGGAATCATTTCTCTTCTTCTTCCCCTTACATTCTTCCTTTTTCAGGTGTTTCTGGGAAGTGAGCTTGCTTTCTTTTCTGCACTGTGTAACTGTACAGTTAGCTCATTGCTCCACTTTTGATACATACCCCATGAATTATTACAGCCCTATAGTAGAAAGAAGTCATGTGAATGTTCCGCAGCTCCCTAGGGAAGAGACAGGAACAGTGAAAGGAAGGAATAAGTGTGCAGAGTTACAGGAATGGGGAGAGAATCAAGGGTCACTTGTATGTGATGCCTCAGAAGTAGTGGTGTATGAGGCCATGGACCTCATTATCTCACACATCATTGCCCATTAGGAGTAAAAGTGAATTCTTCTATCCTACTGTAAGTAGCAAGTATAATCAATGGACAAACAATTGAACTGTAAAAGAAAGTTCTGTCTGAATGATAAAATTCAATATTCAAGTAACCCTCTGGGCAGCTCTTTAGGTCACAGTCAGATAAAGTGGGAACACATGAGTTCACCTTTTGTTTCCTAATGCTCTACAAAAATCTAGCAGCAGGAATAGAAAGCAGTAACTGTGATTCCTTTTAAAGAGCAGTGACTAAAAGTAGTCCTTTTGCAGGCAAAAGGTAGCTATCAGGCTACAGAATGGCAGGGGATACAACCGTGACAACTGGATAGTAATTGAACCAAAAGAAGATAAAGGATCAATGATGATGCAAAAAATTTTGCTACTTCCCATACTATCAGAGGAAGAGAGATAGAAAGAGAGAGAGAGAGAGAGATTTTGAACTTAGACCCACTGGTGCATTGTCTATAAAATGTGCAGGTAAAGAATATTATTTGTATGCACAATTTGGTACCTAAAATTCGATGAGTGAATTCCATGCACATTAGCTGTGAATTAGAATTTCAGCAAACATGCATTAGACTGTATAGAGTAAACTTCATGTCATAAAGAGGAAAGGGCTATTTCTGAAAAGGAGGAAGGTCCTATCCAAATGCAAACATGTATTAGTTTTGTTGATGTGTGTTTTCTTCATTTTGGAATTTAAGCTGAGTGAATGGGCTGAGTGGAAAAGCTTTTGGCTAGTGCCTCTTCCTCAGACAGCTTTGGAGCCACAGTACCACAAGAGTTGTGGCCTCTGTCTGCTGGGAGCAGGCAGAGGGAGGAGTGAGGAAAGAGTGGAGACCAAGATTGAAATTGGTCAGTGGATCCTTCTGGGCACTGACAGAAGTGACATTTGTCATGCGATCAGGCCCCTGAAAGCACTAATGAGGGCTTCAGGATGCAGTCCAGCTCTGCTCCTGGTGCTGTCTGCGGGATGAAAGGGAGAAGGGAGGGCAGGGAGCTCCCAGCTGGGGTTTGCCCAGCCTGAGCCGGGGGGGGACGGGACGCAGGTGGATTGGAGCCTTGCAGAGCCCCAGAGCCCCCTCCTCCTCCAGCTCAGGTTAGAAAAAATGTAGCTCTGAGCTCCCTCCCTCTCTTCTTCCCCTTCCCATCCTTCAGACAGCATTGGAGCTGGGGGCAGGGGGCAGAGTGCAGGGCTAGGGGAGAAAGGCTGCAGGCAGGCAGCCTCTCTCTGCTGGATCAAGCCCAAAGTGAAGCTCAATTTCTCCCCCACCCACCCCACCAAACAGCTAACATTTGTTTTGTTGAGTGGGTCACTCTAACTCATGTGAACTACCATGAGTTAGAGTGGGGAACTGTACATCTGTCAGCACCCTTTATTCTTGGATAAAGCACTGGAGTTTCTCCCAATGCTCAGCTGTAAGCATCCCCTATGTGGTGAGCGATAACAAAAATAGGAAACAGGAAATTGTTAGTGGAATATCCAAGGACCCACCCTCCCTCATGTTACATCCTTGTACAGTTTCCTGGCATTTCCCCCCTACTAGCCATAATGCAATCATGTTTCTTAGCACCTCAGGAGTTGCAAAAGAATTTTCTGCTACTCTTCATCTTAGCTGCATGTAACATGTAAAGCCACTAGCGGACGCTTCTAGTATGTTTCTTAGGAAATTTCTGTACTAGTTTTCATTCTGATTTAGATTTAAAACAATTATTTTTAAGCTTCCAAAAGGAAGGGAAGGGAAGGGAAGGGAAGGGAAAGTTTCAAAAAGAAACTTGAATCTAGAAAATAAATAGTGAAAAAAATATCAAAACAGATACGATTTAGTGAAAAGTTAACTTACAGCAAAATGTTGTTTTATGGCAGAAAACATTTCCAAACACTTCTACCTTTATGCAGCAGTTATCCCACAGTGTCAAATATTTGGAAGCATGGTTGTTTAGTGCTGTGATTCCAGGTTACTTCAAATGGAGCTGAAATGCTTGATGTTGACATCTACAGTTTTTAGTAAGACAGCCTGTTCTTTTACTACTTTGTGCAGTATTTATTGGAACAGTTTAAATATCTATATGCATTTAAGCAGAACAAAAATGCTAATGCATCCCAATTCAGGATGATATGCTTCAATTCCAATGAGTAAGTGTGCAATTTTTCCATTCTATTTTTTCTTAATGTAAGCATTCAAATTATGTGCAAACACTACACAATTACTTAATTGTTCATAACAAAATTTAAGTTTTTATGTTGTAATTAGTCTGGTTTAGTAAAATTTTATTTAAAAGCATGGCCATTTGTGATTTGAAACTTTAAGTGAGGAAAAAATTCGGGTCTTTTAATTCCATTCTAAAATATGATGCAAAGCATTATTTTCCTAGGAATATAGGGATCTTTAAAATTTGGTAGTGTTGATTTTATGCATGCATCAACAAAACTGTTCTTCAGAATGGTTTTGGGTTATGTTTCAAGTATAGCCATCATCCTCATATAGCAGGTTCAGAAAACAGCACATACCATTTGAAGCCTAAGCCTCTGACAGCCTTTTGCCTATTAAACAAGTAAATTCAAAATATTATATTGGAATTTAGCTATCCAACCCACTACTGTTCAAAAGTCTCTTTCTTAAAAAAATTCCATTGTGCCTCTTGTTGCTGTTGTCCAAGTGATATAGATAACTGGATTCAATTGTCATGTTGCTGGTAGGTGTTGTAGAGCTTAGGCCCCTGCTTGATTGGTGCCTTGCCCCCCAGCGACATCAGCATGAGACCCCTACTTGGCACCACCTGCATTCTCCAATTATTGTTCTTACTCATCTGCCACAACTTTGATGTTCCACTTGGGAAATGGTTCCCAGCAGGTGGTCCATGGGATCTCACACCTGGGTTTCTTCATGGGGCTCCAACCTCACCTATACCCCACCCTTACCACATCCACAGCCAAGGCAACTCCACTCTCCGTAGGTCCTACTAAAAAATGATGCCGTCTCATCTGTGCCATCCTGCTTCCAAGGGTCTGCAACCTTCTGGCTGTCAATTTTCTGTAGGGTGTCCTTTGTCTGTTGAGCATGGCCTGTACAACTAAACATGCACCACTCTTGGGGTAATAGCAAACTTAAGAATACAATGAATGGAAAAGGTCAGCATCCACTGATGGGTCCTGGGATCTGGTCTCCCAGTCCTGTAGTCTCTGTTTGGGGTCTCTGGGCTCCCCTCTCTTAATAGTTGCTTGAGAAGTGTGGCAGCGGGTCTCTGGGCTCCCCTCTCTTAATAGTTGCTTGAGAGGTGTGGCAGCTCCCAACCATGCCCCTGGCAGCCCTACTGTGGGGCCTCCATCTGACCTGGGGCTAGGTTGTCTGGGTCACACCAGCTAATGTGCCTGTCACTTGCTTTGTTACCCTGTGCTGGCTCCTTGCTCAGCTCAGGTCCCATGTTGTTGTAACCCCACAGCCCCATGCTGCCACTTGTCCAGCTGCCTGGCACCATCTTCAGCCTTCACCCCTCCTCAGGGCTTCCCTGCTGGCATGGTATGCCAGCAGTGCACTGCCCAATCCTCCCATTCCTGATGCCACCCACCTCTCCCTTACTGCACTCCACGACGCCTCTGGCCACTCCCACTGGAGAGGCTCCTGGAGATGTTGGCATCTCCGATGTGCCATGCTCCACAGTGCCCTGCAGATCTCTACCTGCTGTACTGACCCAGAGTGCTAGTGCCTCCTCCATGCCACCCTCTGCGGCACTTCCCAGGCCTCTGCCCACAGTTCTAGCTGTCTGTGCCATTATCTTGGCACACCACTTCTCCCCAGTGTCATTCTCTGGTGTTCCCCTGCTTCCGGCGTTTGATTTTTCCCATGCTGCCCTAGCTGTTTCCACAGCTGCCTTTTCAGCGGATCACTCCCCTCACCCCACCCCATCTCGCTTCTCATTCACAGGCTCAGGCAGCTTCTGAACCAGCACACTTGAGCCAGCTGCTTCAGCATGCACTCCCAGCTTCTGCTCATCATATGCCCTGAGGTGAGTATCAGGGAGCATTGAGGTGTGTTCCTTCTCTCCTTTTCACATGTAATATTAAACATTAACTTTTGATATGGGGGACCTTTGTTTTATTTAGATGGCCAACATGAGAAAGTCAAAAAAACCTCATTTTTAGTAATTCTAACAATAAAATACCTTGATGGTGTTTGGGGGATAAATAAATAATTGTAAATTATGTAGGATTACGATATGTCGGCGCTGTTCTTGGTTGGTATACAATGTGGTTACAAAGTAAAAAGCTGGAAAAGTGTAGATTTCTTTCTCCCAAAGATTTTATTTGGATAATTTGGAGCAGGTGAGAGAACAGAATAGATATTGGACAAAATCCAAAGGAACAGCACTCAAATTATAGCTTTGTTCGCCTCATAGGTTTTGTTTCATAGGCTATTAGTTTCAGCTATAATTCACCAGAGCTGCCATCCTCTCTTTGAATTTTTCGTTTCAATCTCATTGCAAGTTTCCAAATAAGCTTGAAACAACCATGTTTAATCTGGTTTAGCAGAGAGCCCCCTGAGACATGCTAATTTAACTGGAAAAGTCACTTAAAATGTTATTAAACTTCTTAATAAATGGAAGATTTAACACTGAAAGGGAACATTAAACCAGGCAAGGTATCCTCAGAACATATCTAGAAGCAGGAAAAGGTGCTTGTAACATAACTTACCTGTAACCTATATAATGAAAACTGGAGAGAAATAACATTGTATTATGTGCTGAACAAAGATGTAATTAAATTAAAAGCTAATATTGATTCAGCCATGTTCACACCACCCATTTTCAATGAATATTTCAGCAACCGAGTTTTGGTAAAAATTTTCTCAAAATATGCCAAAAAATCAATTTTACTACTGAGGATTCACAGTTTTTTCAGATAGACCTAGAGGTATCTTAGTCACAAGTAGTACAGCTTAACTAGTAAATCCTACCAAGCAGTGTACGAATTTCAAAGTTTGCACTCCAGAGAAAGTTATGGGCTGTTCTTTGAGGAAAAATATCAAGCACATTCACAAATATTTTCAAAAATAATTCATTATTTAAAAGTGCCATTATCTGTTCACAAATATTTTACAAGTAAAAAGAAATAAAACTCAAATATACTATTCATTGTCTGCTGTTTATTCAGCTGTTAGAGAAACCATTTTAACATACAGAGCTCCACTTCAATATTGGGTCTCCTGAGAAAAGATGTAATTAATTTTAATTCTATCCTCCTCAGAATAATAAACAAGAAGCTGTTACACTCTGCTCATTTCTAATGAGATAAATATGGGAACATTTTGAGAAATGGAGAAGAACTTAACACCCAGATTCTACTCTACTCACTTTTCTATCAAGCAATGACTGGCTCGATAGGTGATCCCATAGATTTCAGTGGACTTATATGTGCACTAAGATACTATTCAGCATTATTAAAACTATTACAGTTTTTTCCTAAATTTAATCTATATTTAACCAATCAAAGGACAAACTGAATTTTAACTGGTTCTTATAACCTGATTGTTATTGCAGTAGCAAAGAGACTTTAGTCAGAAAGCTAAAATATTTTACCTTGGAATAGCAAAACTGGTGTTTCAGTAGGGATTAGTTCCAGACAAAATAATTAAGGCTAAGTACAGACAGTCAAAAAGCCTGATCCTGAATCTTCACAGGATAATCTAAACTGCATAGATTGAACCAATAAACAAGTGAACAGACATTCACTTCTGATTCCAGAAATGCAGCCACGTGCCTGTAGTGGCCCAGGCCAGAAGCCAGAGGAGGAGGGCTGGGGGGTAAAGAGGGTGAGCAGGTGGACATGGGGGCTAGAGCACACATTCCTGCTCAGCTGGAGACAAGGCTAGTCCATCCACCCTGTGAGGAGGAGTTTATGAGGGAGGTGCAAAGCATCATGGGATGCTGGGGGGCTCTGAGTTAACTTGAATCTGGAGGGAATCTGGGATAGAAGTTCAATAAACCAATTTAATCTAAATCAATTAAGTCTGATACTACCATCCAGGTTTACCTTAAACCACTTGTGGCCATTTTGAAAGCAGTTTATGTTCGCACTGAACTTCTGGGCTAGGTTCAGACATTCAAAATGCTGGAGACTGAATTGATTCAATCTTTCCAGGTTAGTCTAACCTGCCTAGATTGAATCAATTTGCAAGTGAACAAACATTCACGAAACAAAGGCACATGCCTATGGTGGCTCAGACCAGGAGCTGGGGGGTTGGGAGGGTACACACTAGAACGCACCCTTGGCTGTAGGAAAGTTATGCCAGGGGGATGTAGCCAGCCCTGGAAGTAGCTTGGCATGAACTACTCAAAGAGGGGGTTTAATTTCCCCCTCCCTGTCCCACCAGCACAGACTACAGCTGGGGTCTACTGGGTGCTCCCCCCTCTCTGATGCAGCAGCAGGGCTGGGGTGCAGCCAACCACCAGCTGTCATGGCCACCTGAATCGGGGGGGTCAGGGAGGAGGGTTATTCCCTGCTTTACCCCCACTACCCCTGGGGGACCACAGCGGGGTCTGCCCACCCTGACTACTGCTGCTTCCACTCACTACCTGTGTGGGGCCAAGTGGTGAGATAAGTTCCCTCCTGCCCATTCTGCCAGATGCCAAGGGGAGGAGGGAAGCCCCCTCCCTGCCCCCCACCTAAGGGGCCATGCCAGCTGGGCTCTGGCTG
This sequence comes from Crocodylus porosus, assembly GCF_001723895.1. Taxonomy (NCBI): domain Eukaryota; kingdom Metazoa; phylum Chordata; order Crocodylia; family Crocodylidae; genus Crocodylus; species Crocodylus porosus. The sequence goes on along the minus strand of NW_017728918.1, from coordinate 60,687,046 downwards.
GGTCCCCATCCTGTTGCTTGAGTGGCGAAGGGACAGGGCCTTCATAGGATACCAGCACCTGTCCTGGTCTGGGGAGTGTGAGCCTCTTCCTGGTGGGGGGCCATGAGCAGGAGTCAGAGTTGCCACAGACTGCAGTAAGCAGTGGCATGGGAGCACAAAGGGGGCCATCACACCCCAAACCTCTCCTAGCACCACTGCCACTGCTCACCTCATGCAGGCTGTGGCTGTGTCTTCCCTGTTAGGAAGAAGACAACCGTGACAGGGACTGAAGCCCAGCAGTGGGGGCAGGGTCAAAGGCCAGCTGGCAGGGCCCCTTAAGCAGAGCAGCAGCGAGGGGGATTATTTCCCCACTCTCTCCAGTGTCTGAGTGAGCAGTGGCAGCAGCACTCAAGGCAAGCAGACTCTACTGCAGTTCCTGGGGGCAGAGTGGGGAATAACCCCCCTCCCTGCCCCACCACCTAATAGGCAAGAGCAACAATGGGGAGTGACCATGATGGGTCAGTAGCCCCTGTTATGGTGTCCCTGAGCATGAGCCTCTTCCCAGTGAGGGAGCCATGCTATGCTCAGAAGTTGCTGCAGGCTGCACACGGCAAGTAGCAGTGGCAGCAGTGCTGAGGGAGGGGGGATTTGGGGGTGGCAGTGGGCCCCTTTGACCCTTGGTGTCATCGCTCACTGCAGTCCATGGCAGCTCTGACCCCCACTTATGGCATCCTATCAGGAAGAGGCTTATGCTTCCCAGACACTGTGGCAGGGGCTGCTGCCCCATCAGGGCCCTGCCCCCTCACCACTCCAGTAGCATGATGGGGGTGCACTCAGAGCCTGCCTGGCAGGGCCTCTTAGGCAAGGGGGCAGGGAGAGGGATTCCCTTCTCCCTCTGGTGTCTGACAGATAGGGCAGTAGAGGGCTTAACTCACCACTGGCTCTCAAGCAGGGAACGATCAGCTGCACAGGCAGTGGTCAGGGTGTGCAGACCCTGCTGTGGTCTCCCAGGGGCAGTAGAGTTTGAAGGGGGAATAATCCCCCTTCCTGCCCCCACCTAAGGGGGCAATGCAGGCCAGCATCTGGCTGTGCCTTTCCCAGTGGGGAAGTGAGGGCAGACCCTAGTTCAGGCCTGGGGAGATCCTGGCAGACCCCAGTTTTGGTCCATGGGACAGGAATGGGGGAATTTAATCCCCTCCCTAGCCAGGTCACTCCAGGCCTCTGCCTGGGGATGGTCATGCCCCCAACACTGGACCAGCCAGCAGAGAAATGCAAGTTGTGCTGCTGGGACAGGGGATGGGGGTGGGGACTGAACCTCTAGCTAGGCCTCAATCCTGCTGATTCTGCCAGTCCCTGCTCTGGCTAGGGAGCAGAGGGGCAGGGCCAGCCCTGCTTCACTGGAGCAGAGAACCCAACCCAGAGAGCATGCTGGGATGCTGGGGGACTCTGGTTTAACTTAAACCAGGAAGAGATCTGGGACAGAAGTTGCATAAACCAGTTTGAGCTCAATCAGTAAGTACTCATACTACATTCAACCAGATTTATCTCAAACTGGTTTTGGCCATTTTGAAACTGGTTTATGTGCACTGAACTTATGTCTTGTTACAGATTTAAATGAGTTTCTGATCACTTAAACCAATCTATGTGTAATGTCTCTGTCCCGGGGAGCTAGAGAGGGACTTACCGGCCCAGCAGGAAGAGGAGCACGCGTCGCTGCCGGAGAGACCCGCATGGCGCGCCCGCCGCTTGTTTATACTAACGCGCCCAGAAGATGACATCAGCAGAGGCAGGCGGCCGGCAGGGATAAAAGTGGCCACGGAAGAAGGAAGAGGGGGCACGGAAGAGCTGGGACCGGATCCGGCGACAGGAGGGGCGGAGAGCCCCAGAGCAGAGCAGGCAGCAGCTTTGACGATGGGAGGTGCAGAAGAGCCAGGACCGGATCCGGCAACAGGAGGGGTGGAGAGCCCCAGAGCGAAGTGGGAAGCAGCTTCGATGACGGGGGGGCAGAGAGCCCCAGAGCACAGCAAGCAGCAGTGCCAGCAGCGAGAGGGACGGAGAGCCCCAGGGAAGGGCAATGACCAGTCCTGCCGGGGAGGAGAGCAGCAGCGACGACCAGCAGCAAGGCTCCGGACAAGCGAAGGCAGACTTGGGTGGCAGGATGCAGCTCATGAGAGGAGGGGAGCCCGAAGAATGGCTGACAAGATACCTTCGGGATATGGACCTGAAGCCAGCAAGATCCACAGGTCGAGTGCTGGGGTAACGGTACAGGGACGCATCCCTGCTAAAGGGGGCGAAGACTCGGGAGAGCCCTGAGAGGGTGGAGTCGGGCGGAGGTTGCCGCCTACCAGCCATGATTAGAAACTAAAAGGGGGCATTAGGGAGGCAGGGGCTGGATACAGCCCAGGAGGGGCCAGGGAGGTCTGGACAGGATCCTCAGCCGGTAGAAGGGCTGAGAAGGTCTTTAAGTTGGTTATAGACTTGTTTTCCGACTGAAGGATTACCTTAGCAGGGACAGCTGTGGAGGCATATTCGTGGGAATAGGGCAAGGGTGCGCTAGAGAGTCGGAACCTGTGCTGCGACCCCATGCAGGGTCAAACAGGGCGGAGGAAGGAGGGAACGGGGACAGGCTGGGTCCCAAGTAACCCGACAAGGGCAGGACAAGCAAAGGGAAACTACCATCCCATCAATAAGAGATCTGACCCATAGAAGTGAAGGCACTAGAGGTGGCGTGAGGCCGGGGTACAGGGGTGGCGGAGCCCCGCGACGTGACCGCCGAGGGATCCTGGGCCATGGAGCGCGCCACGAACCGACCTTAAACTGAACGTAACATCAAGTCGTGGGGGGCGAAAACTAAGGCGGGGACTCGGCTGAAAGAGATCCGCTCCTATCCCATAGTAATCCCATGGGAGAAGCATCATCCCTCCACTGAAGGAACCACTTGCAGGTGGGGACCCTAATCTGGCGGTCACAGTCTCTTCCTAGCCCTATCGTGCTACAGATTTGAATCGGTTTCCGGACATTTATGCCAGTTTATATGTAGCTTCTGTCCCTAGCCTACTGGTCTGAAGAACTGGTTTAGGTAACAACATCCAAAATATTCAAAGGCCAAATATTTCTTCAAACCATATTCAACTGTATCTCAGTCTTTTTCGTATAAATATGAAGCTGAGACTCTCAGAAGAACATAATTTCTTACAAAAGTTGCCTGATTTGGAAATATTACAAAGTGAAATCTTTTCTGTTGGTTTCTGTCTTGTCCCATCTAAATCCAGGAAATGCAGCAAAGTGTGGAAGTTTCAGCAAGGACCTTCTTTACTTTAATTAGCACTCAGGATGAGTCACACATTCAGCTGAGTTTTAGATGGCTCCTTATGTTTTCAGAAAAGTCCTCTCCTTGCTAATAATTTCTCTACACTAATAGGAAAACTGATTCAAAGCCCATTTAACAGTATTTTCCAGCAGTTTTGTAAAGGGAAAGGCTCCAGGAATGGAGGATATCCTAGGGGTGATAATTACCTCTCACTAACCTCAGTTAAGAAAAGGGGTATAGACAGAGGTAAATATCAGGTAAATATATCCATTTACCTGATAATGGTGCAGTATCTGTAGTTCTTACTTGTTAATTCAAGGCACATATAGATTTGGGATGTTGTAGGAAGGTTTTCTTGGTCACACTACTTATTCTTGGGGTCTTGAATAATATCTATGTGGCATCATTCAAAGAGAGATAAATACCATTTTTTGTTTTGTTTTTTTACAGGGTACTATGCTACAGCAAGGTTTTAAATGACAAAAGGTTCATTCTGGCATTTGCTGTAAAAGTTAGATTTATAGTATAATCCGGGCAGTACTCCAAGAGGTACCCCCTCTCCAATTGGAGGGATCAAAGCAGGTGCACAAGCGCTGTGAGAGGTGTAGGGACTCTCCTCTGCCTATAGAGCAGAGCCAGACCACCAATGGGGACTTAACCATACCTTTTAATGACAGAACAATACTGGGAACATAACCAGTATAAACCAGGGGGTATAGGGGACACTACAATGCCCCAAGGTGCAGGATTCAACAAAGGCTAGACACTTACAATTATGGACATATTCATCAAGTTGACAAAAGACAAGGTTAACCAAATGTAAAACACAAACAGCAGAACAACCAGTACTGGCAGGTGTAATATAAAAAGCACAAAATACAAGGAAAATAGGGTCTAGGTACCTGGAGGAAAACACATTGGCCCCTTCCCACTGCAAGAGGAATTTCTCTCTGTTAGCTCACTCACCCCAAGTCAGGACTTGAACTCAGAGCTCCTGCAGAAACTTTACCCCACAGCCACCAGCACCAGTGCTGCTCCAACCTGCTAAGGGTCTTGACCTTCCAGAAGCCCCAGCCTCATGTCAAGCTGCCTGGCCTCTGATTGGAGGAACTGGAAGCAGAGCTGGGAACCTCTCAGGTCGCTGCTCAGATCCTTGCTGGAGCTGCGGAGCCTCTGCTGCTGGCCGCAGCCTCTCCCAGGGGATCCTGGAGCCCAGCGGGGAGCCTCTCCTGCTGGCCGCATGTCGTGCTGCTGATGGCCCCACTGCTGCCTGCAGGTCCCACTCCTTCAGGCTTTTCTGGGGCAACTGCTCCTGCCCTGCTGGCTCAGCTCTTGCCTGCTCTTTGAAGCTTCTTCCTTCTGGTCCTCACTGGTCTCCCCGAGTCAGCCACACTTCCCCTTTTTTGACCCAAGGGGACATGGAGGGTCAGTCTCTGGGGCCCGATCGGTGCGGAAAGGGAATCCCAAGTCCTCCAGTCATCTTTTACCCCTCAAAACCCCTGAGCCAAATCATTACCAGATTGATGAGGAAAGGGAATCCCAAGTCCTCCAGTCATCTTTTGCCCTTTCAAAACCCCCGGGCTAAATCACTGCCAGCTAGTCTGTCACTATAGTTTATGCTTCTAATTACACAGTTTATCAGAAACTCCAGCTTGCACTGTAAAAAGCTGCCCTTGTTTTTACTGCATCTTTCATCTCTACTGCTGAATATGTCTTTTTTTCTTATGAATGTGAATTCCAAATATGAGTATACATCCTAATCTGAAATGAGAAATTACTATTGAAGTCAGTTTTCCATTTTATTTTAAATTTAGCAAGATCATTACTTACTTGTCTGGGGTATATTTACCCCCAAAAAATTAAAGCTTGCATGGCCAAAGTCGCCCATGCACTTAGGTTTACTTTGGCTGCTCCCAAAATGGAAAATATGGATTTATAGATTTTGTATATCAACCATGAGTGTTATGCAGAATCTAGCAACCTTTTTTACTGGGAATGAATCCCTACTTTAGATATCATTTGAAAATACTGGGTATAATTCTAATTCTCTGGAATAACAGGAAGTTTGGAATCTGTCCAGTCTTCTTTGAAAAGATGCTAGGCTTATCAAAACTGGTGCCAGCTGTTAGATCACCTTTTAGGATACAGTATAAATGAAGATGAAGCTGCAAATGATCAGTTTTGATCAGATGTTACTTGTGTGAGAAGACACACCATAAGAGCTTCAGTCACATTAAATGGTTTATTTCATGTTAAGCGCTGCAATTGCATAACGGGAAAGCAAGGGGTTTATCCTAGGCACGTCCGGGCAAAAGAGCTGCTTCACACACACCAGAGACAAGGAGTACCACAAGTACCATTGTATCAGGCAACAGTCAGCAACCTACAGCCCATGGGCCAGCTCTGGCCTACAAAGAGATTGGATCCGGTCTGCAAAGATCTGATTCTAACTGTATCCCTTAGATTGTGTTAACATACACCACCTGTGTACCTGTAGCAACCTGTGACAGGAGTATCACTATTGGAGCCTTTCCAGGAGTGGCTCCACCCTCCTGTGATGGGCCAACCGCCTGCTTATTCTCCTGCCACACCTTGATCTTATTTGATTAATAAGTTGTTGTAATCAGCGGGAGGCTGCCCATTTTTACGCGCCCCGATGACAAGGCCCCAATGACGCGCCCCTATACCTGAGGCTCCTTTTCCTCCCCTACACCACAGCCCAAGCCTTGTGGATGGTGCTGACGTGGTTTGCCCTGGGCCCTGTAATGTCTTGGTCCTCCTCTTTACTCTGGGGCTCCCCGCTGCCCCCCTCTCACTCTGAGGCTCCCTGCTGCCCCCCTCTTGCTCTGGGGCTCATCGCTGCCCCCCACCTCTCTCAGGGCTGGAGCCAATGCACTCTGCAAATGCTGTGCCCTCTCCGGCACCAGGAACACCCCCCGCTACTGGAGAGTCCCTATGAGGCCTCCTCCAACCCCTAATAGCCTCACCCAGTCCTCCGGTTAAACAGTAAACACAAAGCACCAAGCCTGTGGGCTATAACATAAAACTAAACCGTCCGGTTGAACAACATTTGATCCCTACCAGGAAAAATACTCCACCCCATTGCAGTGAACCAGTGGATGCTCACGCAGTCAAACCTTGACCCTCTCCCTGCACTGGCCAAGCTCCCCCATCCTTGGCTGCCAGAGGGGAACTGCCACGCTGGCCTCCTGCCTGGGTTTAAGAAGGGCTAAGCCCTGCCCCTTCCTGTCAGCAGGTTTCGCTGGTTGCCCCAGCACCTGTGCTGCCCTAGTGACTGGCAGCTGCGCCTCCCCCTTCGCACCACTAGGGTTCTCTCTAGAGCCGTTTCTGTTCCCAGGTGCAGGGCACCTAAGTGCTCTGCAACACAACCATATGCAGGACTCTATATTGTCTCCCAACTCTACAAAGCCATGTAAATGACCACAGTTTTTAACATTTGCTAATACAGTTTTAAATACATGAAGCCATGCATTTGTAATTCCTGTGCTGGGGTATAAGCAAAAACTCTCATGCAGTATGGTAGGTGTCTGGTAATTCCATATTTCATTGCTGTTGCTGGTTGTCAGTTGGGCCTAGGAAGGAATTATTTTCCCCTTGTGAATGCTACTGGCATCTGGGTGAGCAGGCAAAGGGAATTCACAATTCTCTAAAGCATTAGGAGGTTGTCCTCAGCTAAAGCTGATGATTTTTGACTGGGGCATGCTGACGCTTCTGCTAATACTTAGGAAACTTAGAGGTTCCTGAATAGAGAGTTTTGCTCTTCCACTCATGGTCATCTTGATTGCCAAATTAGGGACAGGAAGGAATTTTTTCCCTAGATTGAATTGGCAAGGACTATGGGAGGTTCTGTTTTCCTCTACAGTACAGAGCATAGCTCTCTTCCTAGGAGTGTTTATTAACCAGCTATTTCATTGATAGTGTATTCATCTCCCCTACTTTTACCTATGACACATTCTTTGTTTTTCTGGTTTGTTTTGTAGTTGTATGTGAGAGTTTGAAAGGAGATTTTGGGGGCCTTTGCCTGCTAATGCAGGGAAATGGGCTCAATGGATTCTTTCTAGTCCTTTGTCCCTGTAATTTATAGGCTTCAAAAACATATTGGCTGAGGACAACATACATATATGGTTATGGGACTTACTATACCTTATGCTGTGAGCTGCACAAATGTTGATTGGTGTTAATGATAGCTTGGAGTTTGGAACATCACCACCTTAGTCTAGAAAACTTCTCTGTCTCCCATCTATACATTTTTGACTTGCCACTGGAGGCCTGTTGAGCAGGGGCAGGATTAGGAGTTGTAGCTGTGAGTTGCTACTAGAGGGCTGGTAAGCCAAGGCAGGTTTTTATCCCTGTTGTATGGGCAGGGCTGTGAGAAATCCTGGGATACTGGAAGACTTCAACTTGGGTGTTACAGCTGTAGGGAGTGGCCACACCTTAATGGAACAGGAGCTGGGTAATATAGATCAGAAATAATCATGCCTTGGAGTGGCATAACTTTGAGGCACATAATGAGTGCTTAAAACCACCTTAAGGTGTTAATGTGCATTCAGTCCAGGAGTTAAGAGATCCAGAAATCACCCAAAATTACCATGTAACAAGGCCCTAAGGGGAGTTCATAATTAATATAGCAAATACATGTTTTTGAAAGGGCATTTCCTGTACCCAAGGTAAACACTGATTTTAATTTGAAAACAAATAGCTTCATTTATAAAATCTTGTAGAGTCTTAGAGAAAATGTTAAACTCAAACTCCAGTGATATACAGTAGCACCAGTGTTGCTGAGAAGCCACAGATATACTCAGAAATGAAACAGAAAACCAAACTGACAAAGAGAAACATGTTGTAAACTAACAATAAATCCAGGTCATCAGACTGAATAGGGTTCAGAAGGTGGACACCTAGTTCAGCAGAGATCCTGCTAGCAGTAATGGCAGTTCTTTATAAGTCAAAACTGTCAGAACTGCGAAATTATTGTTAAAAATATTTCCTTATGATCAAAAGATTAGCAGTTTCTCAGAAAGAGTGATATTACAAGCAGATCAGGCTAGTCTGAAATAGTTGCTATGCATGTATCCTGCTATAGATGCCACCCATACTATTGTACTCTTTGTTGAATCAATCTACTATGTCAAACTACATAATAATGCGGGTGGCATCTATAGTATCTATAGCAGGATGCATGCTAGATGCATATAGGATGCTAGAGTTCATATAGGAACACAAATATGTTTATATATTTCTTGAAAAGGAAGACATGAAGCATGGTGGAAAGGCATGTGGCCACACTGGCCAGCCTTCAGGGAAGAGTGGAAGAGGGGGTAGAAGGAGAGCTGTAAGCTGTCCCCACCACCACCACCACCACCACCACGCACCAAACAGATGCAGCCTGTTTTTCCTCCAGCTAAAAGGGATGAAGCTGCTACAAGTAACAAGGAGAGGGGAGCAGTGCCACTGCCACTGCTCATGCCTGAGACTGCATGCCCTCCACGCACAGCAGCCATAACCCCCCCCCACCCTTACCATGACAACAACCACACCAGCAGCACCAGCACAGCAGCCTACTCCACCCGTATGTCACTTCCCATGCTGAGCCTTCCAATGCCAAACGAAGAGCTGGTGCTGGATCCGGATGTCAGTGCCCTAGCAAGGGAAATTCTGGGGAAGGAGAGGGAATCAGCTGAGTTTGTGCTTGACACCCCTCAAGTTTCCCTTCAAGCCAGGTCTCCTTCCTGAGAAGGCACTTTGGAGGAGGTTGATGTAGAGTTGGAGGCAAGCGGCTCAGCTGAGTTTGCTCCACCTCTTGCTGTGCCTCTGCCTGCTGAGGTGGGGGAAAGTTCAGCAGCATCCAAAGATGCACCCACATCCCAGAAGCAAGGAAGTAATGTGCTCTGGGATCATTTTGAGCTAGCAGATGTTCCCACGTATGCTATCTGTCTGCACTACCAAGCCAAAACCAGCCAGGACAAGGGAACAAAACATATGAGCACCACAGGGATGCTAATGCATCTCCACAGGCACCACACCCTTGCCTTTGCTCCTCCTCAGCCTGGCACCAGCAGGAGCATGCCCAAAGGGAAGTCCCCCACTCACCACAAAGCCCCCTCCCCCCAAAGCAGAGGCAGACCACCCTGGAACAGTGGGGGAAAGGTGGACAGAAAGGGGGTGCATTTCAAAGGCGAGTGAGCTGACCCAGAGAATTGGGGACATGCTTGCTGTCGATGGGCAGCCATTCTCCCTAGTTGAGTGGCCAGGGTTCAGGCGGCTCATGGTGCTCGCAGTCCCATCATACAAAGTGCCTGACACACCACCTTCATTTGGACAGTGGTGCCATCCCTATATGAAGCATGCATGGAGTACTTGAGGGAGAAGCTGCACAAAGCAGGTCTGCAGGTGGCCTTACACTTCATCTCGAACATCTGGAGCAGCCAGGATGGAGATCATGCCTACCTCTCCCTCACAGGGCACTGGTGTGACTAGTCAGGCCATTGGTGAGCTCTCCTTCAAGCCTTGGAGGGGGACAGGGCTGGTAGTGATGGTGCTGCCACTACCAGCAAGCTAATTTCAAAATGCAGGAAGGTGGCAGGCTACATCCACCGGAGCATCAAGTGGGGCAAGATGCTGCAGGATAAACAAAAAGAGCTGAACAGCCCGCAGCACAAAATCATGCAGGATGTGGAGACTCGGTGGAACTCCACATACCTAATGCTCAAGAGGCTGGTGGAGCAACAGAAGGCCATCCATGAGATGGCCTCACTCTGGGAGATCGGGATCAGCAGCACCCTGAACAGAGCTGAGTGGGATACCATCTCCCAGATCTTGGTGGTCCCCAAGCCCTTCCTCAAGGCCACTGAGAGCCTCAGCACTGCTGATGCCCTCCTTAGCCAGGTGAGGGATCTTCAGAGCCAAATGGAGAGCTTCTGGGGGATCAATGTTCCTGGCTGGGGCAGGCCACTGTCACCAGACATGCAGTGACACCCCACTGCACCTGCTTGGATGTTGGTTTGGTCAAGCAGCTGGTGTTCCTTAAGGTGAACTTCCCACTGCTGGGTTTCCCCAAGTTCCAGGTGCAGATGGACTGAATGCCACCCTCCTCACTCCATCCACACCTATGAACTGCACTTCATCAGCCTCCTGGGTAGGAGGTACAGAAATTCATGGACTTAATATACACAGTGGAGTTCTGGCACACTGCAACCTGTGAGACATCTGACTTCCCAGGTACCTCTGCACTTTTGCCTGCACTGCTACATCCCTTTTCCCCCCATCCCCCTTCCCCACTGCAGCCTGTCCCTCACCCCCTGATGCCTCCATTTCCATTTTCACTGACTGGCTTTCTTGCCTGCATTGCATGCCAGGCCAGTCTCTGGCTTCTTTACTATTCCTTCCATCCAGGACCAGGAGACACACCAACTGCACGTACTTCCTCAGCCTGAGAACGGGTTTTTCAACCTGAAAGCTTCCTAAGAGATATTTTTCTAACTATTCTGGGGTTTTTTTCATAATAAACATATAAACAAAAGGGAAAAAAAGAGGACCCGGGAAATTACAGGCCAGTTAGTCTTACCTCAATCCCAGGTAAGCTCTTTGAAAAAATTATCCTGGCACACAT
>NW_017728918.1:60655198-60675142 GCF_001723895.1 Crocodylus porosus | reverse complement strand
GTGCTCTTTCCTGCCAAGGCAGGGGGTCGGACTAGATGATCTACCTAGGTCCCTTCCGACTCTAGCTACTATGAAACTATGAAACTATGAAACATAAAAACACAAGATAAGCCATCACACACACCATGAGTAACATACATCCAACCAACACAACATCTTTACTTGCTGCTGTCAATTCCTTTATAACAAGAAAGCCTCTGTGACAGTTGTGTTTGGGTACCTTTGATGCTGCTGGTGCTGTTGGTCCTATTGGTGTTGAGTCACTTACGTTATTTTCACCTGCTGTCATTTACAGTGGTAGACTGAGCCAAGGCTATAGGGGAGGAGGAGACCTCACTGGGACACACTGCTGTATTGTGCAGAGGCCCCATTGCCAGGAAGGGCTCACCTGAACACACACACAGTGTCACCCACCCATGTCATGAGTTTTGCTTCTCAAGACACAGAGTTGCAGGGCCGCAGAACCCACCTATCTCATTGAGAGCCAGCAGGCATTGTGGCCACAACAGGGCCTAGCAGTCAGGCCTGCAGTACTTTCCCACCCGCCATCCCTGCCCCAAGACAGACACAGTTGCACAAATACCCCTGTCACGAGGTTTGCCTGTCAACAGCCAGAGGTGCAGGGCCCCAGAACCCAGAGTCCCCCTGCACCTCTCTTGTTGAGAGCTGGCAGGCTTTCTGGCCACAGCAGGGCCTAGCAGCCAGGCCTGCAGTGGTTTCCCTCCCCTCTGCCCCAAGAGAGAGACATTTTCACAAGCACCCGTGTCACGAGTTTTGTTTGCCCGCAGCTTGAGGTGCAGTTTCCCCAAACCCCCTGCACCTACCTCCTTGAAACTTGCCAGGTTTTCTGGCCTCAGCAGGGGTAGCAGGCATGCAGTTTTGACCCCATTGTGGCTTAACACATACAAGTGACAGGAATTTTGCTCTCAAGACTTTGGGGTGCAGTTTCTCTGAACTCCCTTGCACCTATCTCCTTAAAACTTGGCAGGCTTTGTTGCTTCAGCAGGGGCAGCAGGCCTGCTGTTTTGATCCCTCTGTGGCTTAACACATATACATAACACAAGTTTTGCTTTCACGACTTTGGGGTGCAGTTTGTACCTCTCTCCTTGAAACTTACCATTCTTGCAAGTTTTATGGAAATCTGGCTAGAAATGACAAAGTTATAGCCTGTTTCGTCCTTTCCCATTATATCCTATGGGCAAAATGTCAAAACAGGCTCAAAATATGAAACTGTTTTGATGGAATGATCTGGAACAGTTGTTTTGACTCAAAACAAAAGAAGAAATGAAACGCTGTTCCATCAGTTGAAATGCCGGTCGAAACAGAACACTTCCATTTGGCACAGCCCTAGTCTCTATCTTGCTTACAATCAGCCTTCAGGCATTTAAAGACTGTTTTCAAATCCTACTGCGGTCCTCAGTGCTCCAGACTAAATAATTTCAGTTCTTTCAGCCTTTCTTCACTTGATTCCTCTTCCCATCTGGATGTTGAGCCATTGATGACTACTTATTGAGCATGGTAATCCAACCAGTTTTGTATCCTCCTTACAGTTCTTCCCTGCATTTCCTTAGCTTATTAATGATAATGTCATGAGAGCCAGTACCAAAAGTCTTGCTGAAGTCAAGGTATGCACATCTACTGTTCTCCACCCATCCACAGAAATGTATCATAGAAGGAAATCAAGTTGGTCAGGCATGACTTATGCACAGCTCTAGAAAATTGCCTTCTATGTTAACATACAGACTTTTGCAAGTATACTAACCTAATCTTGTTCCTCTTAGACAACAAAAATATCCCCAAATCCAGTCATTTCTACCTATGCAATTTGATAAATGTGAGATATTCCATAGAATAATTTACCCTTCTGTGGGGAGCAAAGAATGCATAATCAAGTTACATCATGATGAAAACCGCCATCATTTGCAGAAATTTGCATAAGGGAATGCTAGGTCTTCCAGCTCCCAGTCCCATAAGTTAGTGAAACAAATGTTTAAAAAATTGAAACAGAACTTTAACAGACCTTTCCAGTCTGGCTCATCAACTACTAGGTGTTGCTCCTTAACATACACCTAAAAAAATAACAGCTCTAAAAACAAAAAAAAGGGTTCAAATGATGTTGAATTATAATTGAACCAATAATTTCCAACTCACTAGAAGGTGATTAGGTATATCATTATTTAAAATGTAGGAGGACAGGCCAAAAGCAAGCCTGGAGGGATGCAGATCTCATCAGGTTATAATTAGATAATTAATCAACCATTATAGCCCTTTGGGGAGCATGTAGAGAAAAGTGAGTCTCCAGAAAAAGACGCACAATACACGGTGCTCTAGCAAAAAACACACACAAAACAGTAGAGTATTCCTAATAAAAAGAGAAGGGGACAGGAAATATTCTACCATAATCATTCAGAAGCCTAAGGGCAACTTTCACTTCTGATGTTTCCATATACGTGTTCTTTTTTCCCCCTCTCACTTTAACACTTACTCTTAAAAATGAATAATCCCTACAGAAAGCAGTAGGGATCTGGATCATGTTTAGATAAGAACATGTGCACACCTGGGTGTAATATGAACCCTCAGAACTTCTACAATAATTTGAGAATAATAAATTAGTTTCTCTAAAAGAATCACTAGTACAAAAGACTTACTATGCCACAACTGTCACAAAGTTGAAGAACAAGGAACCATATTGAATCGCAGTAATGGGGAGAGAATTCCAAGAATATCTACTCTACACAATTTACAATTCATTTGTATATCCTGGATTTAAAGGCAGGGTATCCAACTTGTCGGGTAGAGAGGGCCAAATTCAATTTTAATCATTGTCCTGGGTCTAAGTTTATGCTCGCCTCATTTTATAGCACTCACTTCACAACTCACAGTGATTTCACTTAAAGAAAAACACAAATTTCAAGAGTACAATATAACTTTTAACTAAAATGTATTTATTATTCTATATTCTTCTTCTGCCCTCACTTGTCCTGTCTAAACAAGGTCACTGTTATTGTTGTTATTATTACTATTACTATTATATTATCCAATAGCATTAGTAATATTTGGTGGGGAAAGTCATATTATTTTAGTAGTAAAATTGTTGCTACCTTTTGTTTCTCTGCCTACAGTCCTCCCCCACCACCCCACCTGTTCATTTCTCTCCCTACTATACATTTGCGTATTTCATCTTTATTTCCTCAACATTTCCATCCCTGCTCTAACTCCCAAATGTCCTCTTAGGCAACCCCATTATGGGTTTTGCACCTGTACTCCACCAAAACAATTAGCCATTGCCCATGAACCAACATGAAATAGTTAAGTGTGATATCAAGCTATAGTGTGATGACTAAGTAAAATTAGGTGGGTGGGGATCAGTGAGTTCACGCTTCTGAATCACTCCCTCAGGTTGTCTCAGGCTTGATAGACAGCACTGCAGTAGTTATATGTTGGTCAAGTTTTGAAGTTTTCTTCACCATATTGAGCGTTAGATACATACTTCTCTTATTAAACAAGGGAAGCTTTGAGAGTGCGATCTGAATATGCAAATTAAGCCAGATAGTACATTATGGAACAGGTACTTGACAGAACATTGTTGAAAGCTTTCAGGCAGACCTACACCTTTTGAAGCACAGATTCCTTTAGAAGTATATTTCTCAAAGCTGATGGAAAATGGGATCACTGAGGGATTGTTAATGGAGTAAAAAAGGCTCTATCTCTAGACAGATGCTACAAACTAGTCATAATGGTTAAACATTATTGCTTTTTAACACCCATTTGGCCTACTAAAGTGAATCACTGAATTTAGCAGAGGGTGAAGGATTTAGTGAGCACAGAGACAAGTCTATTCTGTCAGACCTGTGGAGTTGAGGTAAATTGGGTAGATTTCAGCACTGCCACTGCTCAGGCCATGTACAGGCACTCCATATTCTCCTGAAAGTTGCACTTCCAAAGATAAACCATTAGTGTACAGATGCTTAGGACTTTTGTTCCAAAGTAAAAATGACCCTGTCCAAAGGAAAAATAACCAGTGAACAACCAGGGTTAAATCACTCCCAGGAGAGTTTCTCTTGGGAGGACAAATGTCTCTACAAGTTCTCTTCTGAGAGAAGCCATAGAACAGTCATCAACATCCAAAGTGCTTGCCCACCATGTCTCCCCCACAACAGACAGTGTAACACTTGGGCTGAACTCTACTGCTCCAGAAAATGCTCCCTTCACAATCCTCACATTGTACTGAAGGGAGACAAGGGCTGACACTAAGCAGTCTGAATCAGCCAATCAGGGCTACCCTCTACCCTGCTGCCATATCTAGACAAACTGAGGAGCCTGCAGAGCATTGAGATGTGTGCACAGGGTTCCCCTGGCTGCACAGCATCAACACTGCAACACTACAAACTATTTGCTTTTCGACGACTCAGCATTCAAATATCTTTTTCAGGGATCTGTTTTGTAGCTGTGTCAGTCTGAGACAAAGAGGAATACAAAACTCTAAAATTTTTGGTTCAGAGGTGATACCTTTTATTAGACCAACTAGAAATATCTGTTCCGGCATCTTTGGGTAAGTTTTACTATCAATTTTACTATCAGGAAAATAAACCTGGGAGAATTCTCCCAAATCAGGCAAACTAACCTGGGAGAATTCTCCCAAATCATTTGAATGTGTGTATGCAGACTCAGTTTACACATGTGTTGGGGCTAAGGCAGGGGTGAGCAAAATGTGGCCCGTGGGCCAAATGCGGCCTGCCAAGCCATTCTATCTGAACTGCAGAGCCCCTAAAAAATTTCAAAAATTAATATTAATCTGCCCGGGGCTGCCTGTCATGCAGCCTATGATGTCTTGCCAAAACTCAGTAAGCAGCCCTCTGCCCAAAGTAATTGCCCGCCCCTGGACTAAGGACGTCCACTTCAACTATTGTTAAATTGGCACCATGTATGAATACTAGGTTTTGTTTAGTTTAGTTTTGTTTCCCCTTTTTAAGTTGAAAAACTAACAGGCTGTGCTGAAAAACATGAGGTAGGCTATGCATAACAGTTTTATGAGTCTCTTTCAGCCAAAAAGATTAGTTGAAGCAAGTGGCAGTGTGGGAAGAAGAGTATGTACAAAGAAGTAGTTGAAGTGTAGCAATGAAATTTAGCACAACAGCATGTAGTTAGGCAGAGAAAAAGAGAACAAGAATCTAAAGGGAAATCTATTATAAGGAAAAAATACATGAAGATTTTTACAGCTGAGACTGAGTTGAGACCTTGTAAGCAGAGGATAAAGTCTGACAAAATGATAAGGATGAAATTAAGATGGATAGTCCTTTAAACTTTCCCATCTCTTTCATTTAAATAAGGCCTGAAATATTGAGACAAAATCAAACTGTAAATGATCTGGACAAAAATAGTTTAAAGATAGTTAGTCTAGATGGCTAAATTACCCTGGCAATGATGACTCCAATTGAATTCCATTGTTGTATGTTAACACCAAACACTCAATCTTTGACTTGTCTAGGTAAAAACTATTTTTCACATTCAGTATGAACAATGGATTTGCACCCACAACCCTAAATTTTGTTTCCTTGTTAGTAGCTAATGAAATACCTTACTTCAGTTGAAAGAATGTATAATGGAAGGAGGGAGAAAGCATAGATAGATTTCTCTACAAGCTAAATCCATCAAGCTTGCAAAATAATCTGTTACCATCAAGTTATACCAGACCTGAAGTCTGCAGCATTATCATTTTTATTCTGGTTTGACATGAAGAGGCCAATTTTGTTATGATAGTATCTAATATTCTCTTTGCACTAATGTAGGGAAAGATGGGAATTTGTGCCAATGGAGTGACCTATGTTGTAAAATGTTGAGGAATCACATTGCTAATGACAAAGTTCTAGCAAATAGCAGGAACTTTTTCAAATACAGGACATCACCTTAGTCAGAAATCTTGATCTAAGAAGTACAGATATCTCCCTGCTTCCTGCCCTTTGCCTTGTCACCTATCTTTTGCTGCTGTAGATTTCCCCCAACCCATAGTCAGTTCTCCATCTTCTGTTTCCTCACCCTAGTCCAGTCACTAGTCTCTTCTCATGAACTCTAGGTTCTCTCACCATAGCTTTTAAGACCCATGTCTCTGCTCTTCTAATAGACAAAGTCATAAATACTACCAAGTGAATATCTCCATCCAGTCCACTGCGTTAGTTTATTTTTAAAATACCTAGGGTAAAGATCTCATTATAAAAGCAGACATTTGAAAGACAGGTAGGGAAAGTGGAGTACTAGGAAAAGCCCCAGCCAAGGTGTTCTGATGTTTAAATAAATATTTGTTCTCTAGAAATGCAAAGAAATTCTGAGGTGACCTTCTGCAAGACTCTTCTCTGCCTTGCCTACTAATAGGAAAGATTGTGCACATACAACATATTTTCCCTGTAGCAATTTGACTTTACCCTGGGGAACATGTAGAGAAGACACATAACATAGATTTTGCCACAGTCATGTCACTGCTCTCCAAGTGAGTAACCATCAAAGTCAGGAGTAGTTGCTCACCTGAATTTCTGAGTACTTGCTCCCCTAGTCAATTTCATCCTAGGACAGCCATTTTCTCAACGTAAATGAGATCTTAACCACCTCGTGGCCTGGCATCATAATAGTACCTACTGCTGACTGCTACCTTTGCAAATCTGGTCAAGCATCCACTCTTTATTATAAAGTAAATTTACAAAAAATTACATAGTAATAGTGTCACATGTTCACATCCTTGTTAAGTCTTTCTTTAGATTGATATATCTAGCCAATGGGTTCTTGATCCTGTTTGAAATTTTAGTGTTAAATTAAAATTATAGCATGTGATAGAGGTATGCTTTTAGCACCCAGGGCCCTGCTCTAAAATATCAGAGCAGTGCTTTTCCCTCTAGCATTCTGGTGGAAGCATCGGAAAACACAGATTGCAAGCACACCACTGGTGACTTTCAGCTAGACACTGCCCAAGCACCGCCCATGTAGTTATGGAAGCACTGGTAGAGATGCATGAAACACAAGAAACAGTAAATTGCAATCAAAAACTACTCACTTAATCAATCCATAAGTTAGAGAGTGAAACTTATAAATAGCAAGCAGGGCCACTTGGGATCGCTCATTAAGAAACTGGAGCAGAAATAGCAATTGTCAAAAAAGAGGAACCAGTAGTTGGCAACCAGGCATAATAAGAAGTGATAGATTTCTTTTAGACATTGGAGCATGAAGGGGAATTAAAGGGTAAATGTAAGGTTGAATGGCCATTGGAAATAGCTGTATCAAAACACGTTGATACAGAGGTCACCTTGATTACTTTATTTGATAAAGAAAGAACTAAGTAGTAGTTCCAGAACAGTAGTTTCTTTGGACTTTCAAATGAAATGAAGAAAAGATTACATGTATTTCTCTTATTTAAATGTGTATTTACATGAGATATGATTTTTCTAATAAAATATTTCATAGAGTTTGATGCCGATTGCCACATTAAAGACTTGTCCATAAATGTACTGGATGAAGCTTAAATGTGACTGCTTGCTTACTAATAAAAATTCAATACTTCACAAAGCTCTTTGAGATCTTTAGATGAAGATCAGTATGCAAGTGAAAATTAGCATAAAGAGGGGGAGGGGGAAGGGAGGAGAACAGGACACCAGCCCCAGCTGCCAATTTACTGGGAGCTCCGTTTTGGTGCTGCCATCTGCAAAGAATCCATACTCTGGTAATAGCAGTACCCAGATGAGGAAATACTGCACTGCTGCTCTAGTAGCAACAACCAGAGTGGGGAGACTACACTGTAATAGCAGCAGCCAAAGACTTTGTGTTCCTGAAGCAGGTAAGACTCCTATTCCACCCCACCCCCCTCCCCCACCCTGCTCTCAGTGTAGCGATAGAAGTTATAATTTAGAGATTCTTCCTTACTTAGAAGATAATGAAAGTTGGGAATAAGGAGGTGGTTCCTTAGCCAGCTAGGTGGGATCAGAAAAAGGGTCTGCAGAGGTTGCCTACTGTTCCACAAATAAAGTTGGGAGTTTACTTCATCTTGTTCACATATTTATTGAACCTGGTGATCACTGCATGATTTCACAAGTGGCAACTGAAAAAAAACCTTAAAAGATGTTGAGGTTCAAACTGCAAAAGAAGCTGGAAACTGAGAGCAAGTGGAGCAAAGCAGCCACATGGAAGGACAGGTGATCATCCTGCATAGTTATAGTCTAGGTAAATAGACAGTCAATCTTGGAAGTTTTGCAACCTCCACTTGCCCTTTGATGTCTGGAAATATAGCAAAGAACTAAAGGGCATTCAGACAAAGGTTTGAGTGTATCTAAGCAGCCACAGGGGCAGTAGAGAAAAATAACAAAGTCAAATCATCTATCTTCTTGCATATTGCTGGAGGAGGAAGCCACAACTGTTTATAACAACTTTATTCTGATCCCTGTATAAGTCTATCAAGACTTGGAGGAAAAACTTCCCACCAAAAACAAATCAGAAACTGAATTTTATGCTTCACTAATCTGAGATCCTTGTTACGTGTTGCACTTTGAGCTGCTCAAATGTTGGTTGGTGTCAGTGCTAATTCAAGTTTGGAGCAGTTGCATCTTAAAGTTAAAAGCCTTCTTTGACTGTTCCCCATCTTCACACTTGCCACTACAGGACTGGTGAGCAGGGGCCTGACTAGCACCTACAGCTATGAGTTGCCACTATAGGGCTGGTGAGCCAGGACAGGCTTCTGTCCCTACTCTAGTTGGGGAGGGTGTTAGAGATGGGTTAGTAGGTGAGAGGGGTGGAAACATGAAGCTGGGAGGTAGAGAGTTAATGGGAAGGAGATGGATAATTAAATGGGAGGTGGAAAGCAAATGCTGGTGGGTGAAGGGTGGTGAAATGAAAGAAGTTGGCCATTGAAGGATAAACTATAAAGAAGTAAAAATAAAAATAATTTTAAAAAGAAATCAAGAGAAATTAAATTAAAAGTCTCACGTTTTAATAAATTGAGATTTGGGATTGGCATGTGGAGGATGCTGGTCTTGCTTCCTGGGGTGGCTGAGATAGGAGTGTAGAGGGAAGGCACTTTTGGGGAAGCTACTGCCCTGCCCTGGGAATGAAGCCCCAACTCATGGGGACCTGATCTGGCCCCATACTTTGTCCCCCCGCCACCTAGACTCCACTCTTGGACCCATCCACGACCTCCAACCTGACTAGCTGGTGTGTGGTCTGTAGGCTGCTTGGACAGAGTTGCACCCCTAGAGGTGGGAAGGCCATATTCCTGGGGGCAGCAGGGGAAGTTGGCTTGGTGTCAGAACCACCTCTACCTGGGCAGTCGAACACGGGCAGCAGATATCAGGGGTGGAAAGTGTGTCCACATGTGGCAGAAAGGTGGGAGAGGGAAAACTGCATCCTGGGAAGCTGGAGGACTGCAACTTGGGCAGCTCATTTGCAGGGACTGACCACACATTAATGCAACATTAGCTGGGTAACACAGATCAGAGACAAACCTGCCCTGGTGTGGCAGAACTTTAAGTTACTTAAAGCATGTTTAAAACTAGTTTCAAGTGTTAATGTGTAGATAATCCAGGGGTTAGGAGCTCCAGGAGCCACCCAGACTTAATGTGTAAAAAGACCCTAAGAAGAAGATAAAACCTCCTGAAAGACTCACAGAGACTTGTTAAAAGAACTTCAGAATGTGCAGATAGAAACTGAGCAATATAGACTCACTTCAGAATGATGTGTTAGCAACTCCTTTGATGTAGATGGCTGTTAATGAAATGTTGTGTTAATTGATAGTAATTATTGTTAAGAAGGAAGATGTAATGATAGAAGCTATAGTTTAGAAACACTCCCTTCCTTAGAAGAAGTTGGGAATTGGGAGATGGTCCCTCAGCTAGTTAGAGCCAGGCAAAGGGCCTGAAGAGGTTGCCTACTGCTCTACAATAAAGTTTTTTTTTAGGTTTTGCCCTTTGATGTGCCAATAAGAGTTTTGCATTTCTTTTTGCCTCAGAACAACATGGCTACCAAATACATCCCTGAAACATGGAAGATACTGGATGTTAGCCTTTTTTGGGAATTATACAATTAATTGCTAAACAAGGAAGAAAGTTTTCTACACCTCCCTGCCTTTCTGCCATCTGACACTACCAGGGAAGAGAAACTGCCTTATCTGCAAATCAAAGGGCAACTCACACAAAGGGACTCTCATGGACCCAAGGGTACATACATCCAGCTTTAGCTTCCTCTGTGCAAAATGAAGCTTGCAAAGAAAGATGATTTTTTTTTGTAATTTCTTACTTGGTCTAAAACTCTAATAAAAATTATCATCAAGAGTTCTAGAGTTTTGCATTAATTTTTGTCTAAGACTAACACAGCTACCAAATACATCCCTAAAACCTAAAAAACAAACTTTACTTGAAGTTTATTTTCTACTGAAGGGGACTTTTACCATCTGTAATTTCCCCTCAGCCTGAAGAAGGTCACATGTGCCCAAAAGGTTGCATAGAAAGATAATTTTTTTGTGATTTCTTAGTCGGTCTAATACAAGGTATCACTTTTGAACCAAGAGTTCTAGAGTTTTGCATTGTTTTAGGTTTTATCATTCATATATGCCTATATCTACTGAACCTGGCATTTGCTACATTCATCATTGTCTCCCCTCCAATGCTCAGCAGCAGCTCCCTTCTTCATGCCAACCCTCTCCAGCAGCATTTGCCCAGGGCACAAACCCTACTCATTACATTTCTGATCCCTACATAATTATTTGGAAGACTATTAGCTTCTGTCCATTATTAGAAGGAATTTAAATATATTATCATTTTACAATAACTGTAGCATGGGTACAATTTTCAATGACCAAGCGCTCTAAAAGATAGTTTTCTTGTTATGGATTGGCTAATTCTTTTAGGATTGTCTGGATCCAAACAAACAAATTATAGTTGGTAAATGTTGATGTTCAGGTATTCATGCAAAAGTTAAAGGTCCGCTATTTAATTTAATTATATTACAGTAGCAGCTAGACTCTTCAGTGAAGATAAAGTAAAAGAGATTCTGTCCCTCAAAGTAGGAAAGTCAGTGACAAGCAGGATGAAGGAAAGCAGAAGAGATGTTGGCCCAAGTACCAGATCCATGACTGATACAGTTATAGAGCCCAGATCTATTTGCTTGCTAGATTCTCATCTCAGTCTCTTTATATGTATAAAAGTTCACATTTTTCTCTTTCAGAAAAGTCCCTGTTTTTCACATTGATTATTTACTATATAGATTCCATTTTCAGTTTTTAATTTTTAGTTCTTCTGATGACCCTTATTATGGTTTTCCAACATATTTTAAAGAATGATGTAATCACAGTACCCAGTTCCTAAATATTGTGGATGTGTTTCCACATCCCCACAAATTGGCCATCAGCCTTGGCTGATAACACTCAAATTCCATTAAAATTACCCATGTTTAATTATAAACAAATACAAAGATCAACAAAAAGATCTGACACAGGTTAGAGTAATTAGCATAAAAACAAAACAGAGCCAACATATTTCTACAAAAAATTAAGGAAAACATGTGTCAAAACAGAGATAAGAAAATTAGCTAAATAACATAGAATTGATTCATAGATTCTACAGTTGGAAGGGATGTCAGTGGGCCATCTAGTCTATCTACCTGTCCCTGGCAGGCAAGAAAATAGTCACCAACCCTGGGATCATGTGATCCCAGCCAAGTGCCTGTCCAGTCTCCTCTTGAAGACCCCCAAGATTGGGGCAAGCACCACATCCCCTGGAAGCCCATTGCAGATCCTGGCAACCCTGACCATGAAGAACTTTTTTCTAACGTCCAGTCTAAACCTACTGTCTAGTAGCTTATGGCCGTTGTTCCTTGTTGTTCCAGGGGGTGTCCTGGTAAACAGATCATCTTTAGTAATAATATGGTCCTAGGAACATTAATCTTTCCCTCTTGTGATAAGGCCTAAGCACTCTACTGATAGATGATATGAGAAAGTAAACCTATCTCTAAGAACTTACAGACCACGTCCCAATTCAGAATAGCACTTCAATGCAAACTTTAATGAAATCCTATTGCCTTCAAGCACCTATATGCTAAGCATGTAATGAGTCAGGACTTAAAAGGAACTAGCTGCAACCAAGCAGAAGTTGTAGGGAATCAAATCAGCAAGGGTTTTAGTTTCTAAGTAAACAGAGGGGTACATCAATCCAGCAGAGACAGCCATAGCAAGAACCAGTGTCTCGAAAATAATACCAGGCACATTTTTGACAGAGAAATAAAATCAAAGCTGGAGGGTAGTAAAGCCATGCACATTTTTGACAGAGAGATGTTAGCCAGTATACCAAGCAGAGGCATCACTAGACAGTTTGGCACTGTGGGCAGAGATCCTGGAAAGGGAAAATGAAAGGGATGGTATCCAGCACCAGAGAGCTTTTACCTCTTTTTATGTGTGTAGTGGTGGCAGCAGCTGCTGCTGTGGCTGTGGTGTGAGCTGGTGCTCCAGCTGTCACTGTGCAGACTCACTAGGAAGCCACCATTCTGGTCCCCTCTCTAAATCAGTGCTCAGGGATCACCCACATATAGTTACGCTACTCAGAACAAGCTACTAAGGGAAATGCTGAATGGTTTCTTTCCACTCTTAATCTGAAAATTAAGAGTGGATGAGGGGGGAACAGGGTAATGGCTATGGCTTTTAATATAGAGGATATCTAACTAGGTGATCAAGTGGTTCCCTTTGGCCTCCTGATATGGCCTTATATTCCATGATATTGCACTAAAATTAAGTTTAAGCGTCAGTTTCTTGGAACAAAGCAAGCCTCTTTCAAAAAATATATTGGTTTATTCAAAGTCATGGTAAAAATTATAGCTACTTAATCCCGAACTGAATTATTTGATTAAATGAAGTGCATTATAAAAAGGCCTTGATTTGCAGGCGTTTCTGCATGGATGGATTCATTAACATGCATGGCACAGATTTCACCAGTTGAGTCTCATGTAACACTGAAATATCATTCAACAAATATTTGTGTTGATTTCAGCAGGACTCCACACAACTACAAAGATGAATCTGTGCGGACCTGATTGCCAAAGTCAGCCATAATTAGTTGATGTTATTTCTTGGGCAAATGTATTAACTGACCCTTAATATGGAAGGAGCTTTGGTATATATGTTATAAGGGGTTTTTCAGTAAAGCTATAGTTTTAATTTTAATTTTCAGCCCTTCTACCTTTCTTATACCTTTAAAAAGAAATCTTTTCAGAGAAAATTCTCTTTAGGATCAATGGAAAGAAACCTCTTTGAGAGTTTGACCAGAATTTGAGTTTTATGTTAAAAGCATTTGCTTTCATTGGAATCTTTCAAAGACTCTAAAATTCACCAAAATCAAAGGAGTTTAGAGTTTTCAACATTAAAAAGTGACAGGGTTATCCCTCCGCCCTCTCCACAAGGTCATCTAGTCTAATGATTTTTTTTTATCTGCTGCCACTGCTATATTTGCTCCAAGGTATCTTCTTCACTACTGTTTCCATGTTTCTCTTTGGTTTACTGATAGCTCCACAATATCACTCAAAAAAAAGGTAAGGCAGGAGGACAGTTCAGTCTGCCAAAAAGCCCTTTATGTATCTGTGTAAATTTACAGACTTGTACACACACCCACACAAACACACACACTTAAAGAAAGTAAGAGCTTTCCCTGTCCTCCCCAATAAGAAGGAAGAAAGAGAGCTTATTGGAATTATTTCAATTTTTTGACATTATGATTCCACCTAATTGCCATTTCGTGCTTTCTGTGCTCACAATAAAAAACTGAAGTACTACTCAGATACTGGCCTGGTATATTAAAAAGGGATCTAATGTAATATATTTGCAGGAGGAATTGAATTAAAGTTGATGTGTCAATAAGAAGTTTTTTCTGTATGGAAGATGGGTAGGAATGAAATACATGTCTTAACCAAAAAGTTATAGATGTTTTATATTCAAAACTTCCTACATTAAGGTATTGTTAAGGTGTTTCACTGCTGGATACCCTTTGTCTTATAGATTTTCTATGCAAATATATTACGCTAAAGTTAAATGGACTAAAAATTGGACAGGAAGCCAGAATTACGTCCACACACTTTCCATATTCTAATTATTGCTTTAAGTCAAGGGTTATTAACCAGGGGTATGCATACCCCTGGGGTACTTTGAAAGGTCCAAGGGGGTACACGGGGTCGTGCATGGATGGAGCACCACCAACCCATGCCACTGCCTCACAGGAACAGGGCGAGAGCAGGGCTGCTCATTATGCCCCCACTCCACATCTAGCCACTTGCCAACCTCTTCCACCCCAGTCCTGCTCTGTGTCCAGCCACTCGCTGCCTCCCCCCTCCAGGGGTACACTTACTAAAAAGGGGGCTGCCAGGGTACACTTATTTAAAAGGGTTGAAATCCCTGTTTTAAGTCAGTCTTCTTTCCCATATCTGAAACTACCCAAATGTAAAACAGGGTTACATTAATCTACCTTACTCAAAGTTGAGAGTTAAGTATTAACTGTTATTTATTCAGCACTGCAAGACCACATCAAAACTGTGCCATTTCTGTTTTCATAATAGGGTTATACAGTGAAGTAATTGGTGTAGTTCAAGAATATAGACTGAATATAGACTGAAAAAAACATAATGCTGTTGCCAGAACCAGAGTTCATGCTACATTAATATCTACCATAAGTGAAAGAATGTCATATGAATGGTTCTGAATCATAAGGTTTAAGAAATATAGTAGATCTAAGTATCTTGTTATATCCAGTAGTGGTAAGATAAGCATTTCAATGACATATATCTGGACATGAGTCCAAATGATAAAAACAGTGATAATACAAGAGACTGTAAATTTCCTCCTTGATGCAACAGGGTCGTAAGATAAGCCAGACATTTCAAAAACAAAGAGCAGCTTCTTCAGAGCACAGATCTATCTGATGATGGAGACTTACTTCCTTTTCATGTCCTAGTGACAAGGTATTGAGCAGAAATCATAGATGTGTTGGAAACTGACATGGCCACACCATGAGCACTTCTGATATGGCCTGAAACTTGTGACTACTAGGCTGTCAACTATGCACCTTATCACCTACTCTACACCCTAGCCTGATGATGGAGCAATAGGAAAACAGAAAAGTGACAAAGTAAATTATGTAAGTCACAATACCATTAGGGTTATGTTTGCTGTTTCCATTTTTGGCTGGAGATAAGTGTTGTTAGGGTGACGGTATTTGGATCTTGGGGAGCATTGGATTTGCAGCTGAATAGAAGGCTATAACCTGTGGCCTAGAAAAGCTACTAACCACAAGGCAGAATGATATATTAAAAGTAACATTGCTTGCTCAGGCAAGCATTTTCCTAACAATGTAGTAGTGTTGTGAGATATATAGCTCATTGTGTAAGGAGAACAGGATGCAGATCACCAGCTATTGTTAGAGGTAAAGCAGAAGCAAGACCTTGGAGATGGTGAAAAAATTAGCTAGAAACCGCAAATGACTGAAAGAAGCTGGGGTCATGGTTTTAGGCATGCACTCATAGCAAAAAGACATGTAAATAAGTGAAATCCATTGGTAATTCCATGCTGATTAAATAAACAGTAAACAGAGGTGAACCTTAAGATAGGGAATATGTGTGGAACAAAGGAGGAACAACGGTGGAATAAATGTTAATGACTATGAACCAAGGTGTAAAATATGGAAAGAACTAATGTTTGTGGCTGCTTCCCGGTTTGTTGGAGCTCACCCAAAGCTGTCTCCATTTTTAATACAGCTGTTGACAAGCAATGTGTGTAGGTGATGCATGATGGCATCGACTCATTGTCTTCCTAGTCATTGGGCATCGCATGGAGTCAAGGTCTAATAAGTGTCTACTGTTTATTTCGTGATGGCTTCAGCACCTCAATAGAAAATATGGGAGCTTGATAATGGGCTCCCTGTCCCGCTAACTAAAGCTTAAAACCTCTAAATAAGATGGACATTTTTTCCCTCAAGAGTAACATTTTGTTTTGCCTATATTAAAAGTTTCAGAAGATGTTGCTGTGTTTATTAAAATAAGACATTCTTGCTCACGTACATTATGCCAACAGCACTAGAGCAGCTGACAGAAAATCAATGGGAAAAAAATGTGCAGTGATATTGCAAAGGGAGAAAATTAGACTGCTAAATATCTTAACTGTCATTTCACTGTATTAAAGATGAAATCTCAAAAGTCAAGTCTTGCTGTTTGACTTCATCGGGGTCAGAATTTTATACAAAATGACTAAAACTGTCTTTTGAAGGAAGTACCTAAGTAGAAAAGTCTGATTGACCTCTTGTAGGTAATTTTTTTTTGTGAAGAGCGCCACTCAGATCAAGCAGAAACCTTTTACACCTGCATAAAATTTGGACTTTAATGTCATTGAAACAGAAATTTAGCAGGACAACTCCATGCCTGGGTCAACTGCAGTACATGCAATAGTGCCAGCTGCTCCCATGCTGATTGCAGTGGCAGCTGCTTCTGTAACCATGCACAAAGGCAGTGCCAAGGGCTCCTGCCCTGGTTGACACTCTCAGTCACATTACTGCATTCAAATGCCATATCAGAGTGCCAGTGTATGCGGAATGATTTGCACAAACAATGCATTATTTTGTAGGCGGTCTCCACAATGAAAGGATGTTTCAAAACTTCAGACATTGCCTTTTTCTCATGATTACGCTAGTAGGTAGGCATGTCTTGTCTTAACATAATATCCCCTGATAGTTTTACAGGTGAACACAGCATGAGGAGATAGCTGTACAACTTTTGTAAAAGTTTATATGACTAATTCACCAAGTCTTTGTCTTCTAGCCAGTAGGAGCAAGTTGTGCAATTGAACTATCTTGATGTAGCTTCAAATCATAACTAAACATGAAACTGTAAGATGTAAGTTTCCCCATCAGTATATTCAACCATAAAGTGTGTTAGATACTTCTAAAACAATGTACAACTGTTTTTCTTGGCAGAGACCTACCTAAATACACCAGAAAAACCAAACACATTTTTAAAAACTTCCCATTGAAAAGCAAATACACACACATATGCTATCAAAACTAGACATGATACCTAAGGACAAAGCAATGTCAATAAAAATTGTTCTCCTGAGCATAAGAAGCACTGGCTACTCACAATGAAAAACTAAAAAGTAACAGCTGAATATTTCATTGTGAATAACAATCATTATGAATTTTGAATAAGCTTATCAAATTATTTCTAATATTTCTTCCAGTTTGCCCCACACTGTAGATGAGTTAATTAACTACTTAAGTATTTTGACCTTTGAGTATTTTCCATTATTCTTTTTTCATTATTTGAGCAGCTGTACTCCTACTCCTTCTCTGTCTACAGAATAGGCCCTAGCTCCAGACTAATAGTTCTACTGATTTCAGAGAGTGAGTAAAAGGTCATGACCTGTGCAATACTGTATTTTCTTACATAAAACACTCTCAGATAAAATACATGCCCTGTTTTTGGAAGGTAGAATGAAGAAAAAGATTTTTTTTCCAGATTCATCGCTGAAGCAAACTATGGAGCAGCTTTCTTACACTCAGCCAGCTCAGAGTGTGAGAACTAAACACCTTTTGTAGACAAGCCTTCAAACTTCACGTCATAAATCTACTGGATACAAAAACTCATGGACTCAATATAGGCATTGGATATATGACACATTATAACCTGCCTGACATCTGACTGTCCAAGTACTTCTCCACTTTTACCTACTACATCCCCCTTTCCCTCCCACCCCCAGCCTGTCTCCCACCCCCTGACACCGCAATTTATACTTTCACTGACTGGCTTTCTTGCCCGCAGCCCAGCCTCTGGCTTCTTTACTATTAATTCCATCAAGGAAGAGCACACACCAACTACAGACACTTCATTAGCCTGATGAAGGGTTTTAAAACTCAAAAGCTTACTAAGATATATTTCTCCAACTATTCAATTGGTTTAATAAAAGATATTATATTGATCCAAAGAACCTCGTCTACCTATGTCCTTAGACCAACACAGCTACTACCTACACCCCTTAATACACACAAGTGGTATGAGTTTTGCTTTCAACAGTTTGAGGGACACTTTCACAGAAACTCCTCCACCTATCTCCTTGAAACTTGGCAGGCTTTATGCCCTCAGAAGATATGACCACCCGTGCTGTTTTCAACTGAATTTGCAAAAAATATTCAAAGTTATAGGTATTTTAGTGATTCCCCATTATAGTCTATGGCCAAATCTCTGAATTAGCACGGAATCTCCAAATCTGATAATAGAATCAGGGTAGTGACTCATATCAGTGAATTGAATAACTTTCCCTCCAAGTTGGGTGAATCTGAATCCAAATCGAATACTTGCCGCTTCGCACAGGCCTAATAATAGCCCTGGACGCCAGTGCTGGGAAGATACACATAGCACAGGGACAGGAAAAATATGGCCCTTGGGCCACATCCTGCCCACCAGACCATTCTATATGGCCTGAAGGTTCCCTCCAAAAAAAATACTACTGGCCTGTGGCTCCCCCTATGAAAGCCAGCAAGAGGGCTCAGGCTTTCAGAGGTCATGTGCCATTGGATGGGGTGGGCTCTGTGCCTCCACATTCAGCTGGGACCACTCTAGTTGGGAGCCCCATGTGGAGGCACTGAGCACGATGATGGTTGACTGAACAGCTGGTGAATGGGGAACTGCATGTGGTATCTGGGAACCCATCTGGTCTGATGGTGCACATGTGCGTGGTTGAGTGTGGATTTGGGGGGGGAGGTGTGGCAGGGTGGTTTATGGGTTGATGCAGGTGGTGGGGACTTATGGGGAGGTGTAGGCCTCCCACAATCAATGGGACACAGCTCCCACCACCAGTGGCAGCAGCAGAAGGTAGCGGGGCCCTGGGGCATTCATGGACCACACAAGGAAAAGCCCCCCAATGTTGCATAGCTCCAGCTGAGTTCAAGGGGTGCACCTGGTGGCATGGAGACAGCCTGGCCCACTGGCATGTACCTTCAGATAAGACTGGGCTGGCTCTGTGCTGACACACAGGGCTCCTGGCATTGCAAGCAGGAGGCACGGTGCCACCAGGCCAGGCCAGACTGGCTCTGTGTCTCCACATGGGGCTTCCAGCACTCCAGTGGAGAACTGTATATGGAGACACAGAGCCACCCCATCCTGGTCCAGAAAGGTATACTTCTGGCTACAATGTTAGGAGCCCCACATAGTGGCACAGAGCCCACCTGACCTGATGGCACATGGACCAGAAGCCGCAGGGAGTCATGTGCCATTGGGCTGGGTGGACTCCATGCCTCCATGTGCAGTTTCCCACTGGAGTACTGGAAGCCTCACATGGAAACATTGATATGTCCTGGCCTGCTGGTGCACAGGTCCTGCCTGCAGTGCCATGAGCCCCACATGTTGGCATGCAGCTAGGCTGGTCTGGTATGAAGACACATGCCAGCAGGCCAAACCAGATCCATGCTATCATGTACACCCTCCAGAACTCAGCTGGAGCCATGTGCTACCAGGGGAGATCTGCCCGCTCTGGGCCATGAGTGCCACCACCTGCTGCTGCTGCTGGCAGTAAAGTCTATGTGCCACAGGAGGCCCCCACACCCCCCCCACAAAACCCACACCCCCCACACACACACCACATCCATCCACAAACCCCCATACTGACATACCTCACATAAACCCCACACCAACTCACACACTCCCATACTCACCCACCCCACAAACCCTGCCCACACATACCCCATACTCCGCGACAACCCCCCCATACACACACACCCCACACACAATATACAGGAATAAAACTTTATTTTGAACTATTATGCAATCACCTCTATAGACACTAAGTAAACAAGTAAATCAGGACTAAAATATTTTTTCAAATAACATTAAAATGTCATAGTAGATACTTGATTTTTAGTATACAATTTGTTTTTTTTTCCAGTTCCAAGATTACCA
>NW_017728918.1:60648666-60655083 GCF_001723895.1 Crocodylus porosus | reverse complement strand
CTCCCCCGCTGCCGCCCAAAGGAGTACTTCTAGGAGCAAGGGGAGGGACTTTCAGTTTTAAAGGTCAGGGGTTAGGGATGGGACTTCCAGTCCCCACATGCAATTGGGGCAGGGCACCCATCAAGGGTGGGGCTACCCTTGCAGCCCTCAACGGCTCACCAAAAGACATTAACTGGTCCTCCAACTGAAATTATTGCCAACCTCTGATAGAATATAACAGAACCATTAATGCAGTTTCTGAGATTGTTAGCCATTTTTGTTAGGGTTATCTTATATTTTGATATGGATTCAATTATATGTAAGTGGTAAAAGAAAAAAAAACCTATCAGCATTTTGCATCGCTGATATGTTTGCACATCCTTGTGAATGAATCCTTGCCATAATGCTTTCTAGAACTATTGTGTTTATAACTGTCTAATTACAAATCTGAGAGACCAAGGTACTGAAACACACACAAACTATTGCAAACAGGCCTAACAGGCTTGTTCTTGTTCCATCCACCTTAGTCCTATTTAAAGGCTAACAAATACAGCATAGATATTAGAGATTCGGAACCTCTTTTATAGATAGAACTAGATACTGTGTTAAATAAGAATATCAGGAAGTTGGCAATAAAAGCAGAATGACACACACAATATACTTTACCAATATTTACATGCTTGTCAACTTTTGGAAAAGGAATGAGGAATAGCATTTTTAGAAATGTAGATCCATATCATGGTTATTTCAGTGCATTTTTATTATTAAAATTGATGCTTGAATAGTTATACTTGATGTTTTACTGGCTATTTTCAGTTTAAAATTAAAAATTTGTCTTTTATAGTACTGAAAGGGATTTTCACGACACCATAACAATAGACTTTAAGTTACTGCTCCTGTGTTCCTGGCTACACACACACACACACACACACACACACAAATATATATATCTCTATCTTGAAACAAGTTACACATATATTGGACTTTAGGAGTTTGGTCATACCTGGCAAAAGATAATCAAGTCATAAACTAATACTATATCCAATATATGTGTAACTCTTCTTTTAAGAGATTTACACTCTCTCTTTCTCTCTCTCTCTCTCTCTCTCTATATATATATATGTATGTATGCATGTATGAGTGTGTGTGTGTGTGTGTGTATAGTATTAGTTTATGACTTCATTATCTTTTGCCAGATATGACCAAACTACTATAGCCTAAGCTTAATATGCAAGTGTAACTTGTTGCAAGAGATTTATTACTTTTGGCTCTTGAACATCTGGCAGTAAAATGGCTAAAAGCAGAAGAAGTGGTAGCCTGACTCCTCAGAGAGTAGCAGTTCAAATAAAAGCAAAAATCCAAATGAGTGTAAAGTGAATACCATTAAAAGAGAACCAGCAGTTTGAAATCCAATCAATTTTTTAACAGACAAGTGAAAAGTAGTTTCAGGTACTACAACTATCCCTGAGGTTCTCGGCCAATTTTTGTGGTTTTACTACAACATTTTCCTATATTAAAAATTCTCTCTCCCTTGTTGCTTCATGGAAGATTCATAAAAACAACAGATGGAAAACTGATTATTATCCATCTACACAGCAAACCAAAGTGGATTGATTTAAATCAAAGTGATTTAAATCATAATATAAGTCAACAAACAGGAAGTTTAATTCAATAATCAATTTTAATCTTGTTTTGCATGTGTGCTTTTTAATTATTTCCCTCAACAATTGATTTTAACTAACTAGTAATCATAAAAAATGTTTGGAACTATAGTCCTTAAGAATTTCTTAATTTTTTTATTTTGTACACTTTTGTCATGTTTGGAAATTATGCATAAAACATTTCTCACTAGTTTCTTAATATTTTCAGTTGTTATTTCAGTCAAAGTGCATTCAGGTAGAAACTAGAATTTAATATAATTGTACAAAACAGAATCTTTATTGAATAAAGATATCTTAAATGTATTAGATGAGAAAAATATATCAAAATAAGTTTCTTTTATAGCCACTTTAAGTAAAAAAAAACTAGAAACATTCCCTGTAGTTAGTGAACTAAGTTGACTGTGGTTATCAGACCCATCAAGTTCTTTAAGTTAGTCATTCTCAGCCTCTTACATACAGTTCTATTCATATATTGGGAAGGAAAATATAGCATACTGCCTTTTTCAACTACCAGTCATGCTTGTTGATTTTGAAGGACTCAAGCCATGAGAAAAATGGACTTTCTGCCCTTAAGAAGAAGCAGGTATTGCCAAACTTGATTTGGCACTTCAGCAAACTCTGCTTTAAAGTTCCTAGCTAGTGATACCCCCTAGTTTAGACCTTGGACTTCCTTTAAAACTTTGTCAACAAACAGATTCTAGTTAATATTTTAATCCTAAAATGCAGTAAGCATATAACGTAATATTTCATAGATTTCATAGACTTTAGGGCTGGAAGGGACCTCGGAAGATCATCAAGTCCAGCCCCCTGCCCCCGGGGCAGGAAGTCAGCAGGAGTCACAGGATCCCAGCAAGATAAACATCCAAATGTGTCTTGAAGGCGTTCAAAGTAGGTGCTTGAACCAAGTCTATTTGAAACCTTGTGAGTTCGGACAGTAAAGAAGTTCTTCCTTATGTCTAGCCTGAAATGGTCATGGAGGAGTTTGTGACTGTTCAACCTTGTCATCCCTTGGGGTCCTCTGGTGAACAGATGTTCCCCCAGATGCTGGTGACCACCCCTTAAAAACCAGCTCACCCCTGAGCCTGCACTTTTCCAGGCTGAAGAGTCCCATAGCTCTCAGCCTGTCATCGTAAGGTCTGTTTTCCTGACCTCTGATCATGCACGTGGCTCTCCTCTGCACTCTCTCAAGCTTCTCTACATACTTTTTGAACTGTGGGGCCCAAAACTGGATGCAGTACTCCAGCTGCAGCTTCACCAAGGCTGAGTACAATGGGAGAATGATGTCCTGGGATTTGCTTGAGAAGCATCTATGGATGCAAGCCAGTGTTTTGCTCACTTTACTAGCTGCAGCGTCACATTGGAGGTTCATGTTCATCTTGTGGTCGATCATGACCCTCAAGTCCCTTTCATCCCTAATGCTAGCTAGCATAACACTGCCGAGCCTATAAGCATGCTGCAGGTTTTTCTATCCAAGGTGGAGAATCTTGCATTTTTTGGTGTAAAACACCATCAGGTTCTCATCTGCCCATTTCCTGAGCCTGTCAAGGTCAGCCTGGATTGCCCTCCTATCCTCAGGTGCGGCCGCTTTACCCCAAAGTTTGGTGTCATCAGTGAATTTGATTTAGGCTCCAGAGTGGTGAGAAACGCGCGGGTGAAAGCCTGCCACTCCCCCACTCTCTCGAAGCCCCCCAGAGACCCCCCCAGCAGCTGCGGAGACCCCTGCTGACCCACAGCACAGCTGGAGGCAAGTGGGGCCCATGGTGGGAGGGGGTTAACC
Source organism: Crocodylus porosus (assembly GCF_001723895.1). Classification (NCBI taxonomy): domain Eukaryota; kingdom Metazoa; phylum Chordata; order Crocodylia; family Crocodylidae; genus Crocodylus; species Crocodylus porosus. The sequence continues at coordinate 60,651,666 of NW_017728918.1, read as the reverse complement.
CCTCACTGAGTGGAAGGAGGCAGCTGAGTGGAGCTGGGCCGGGTCAAACCCTGCCCAGGCCCCTACTTGGCCCAGCCTCCCAGGGAGAGAGAGAGAGGTAGGAGGAGGTACTCACCAATCCCCCTCCAGTACAGCAGGGCCCCCCAAATCCCGGGCAGGGCCCCCCCTTGCCCAAGAGCAGCTTTCCCCAGAGGCAGGTCCACTGCGCATGCGCGCAATTTAAAAGGGCCTGCCAACAGCAAAAAAAGCCCAGTTAGGCTCTGGAGTGGCAAGAGAGGTGTGGGTAAAAGCCCACCATGTCCCTGCTCCCCTGAAGCCCTCCAGAGACCCCCTCAGCAGCTGTGGATCCCCCCACCGACTCCTAGCACAGTGGGAGGCAAGCAGGACCCATGGGGGGAGGGGGTTAACCCCTCACTGAGTGGGAGGAGGCGGCTTAGTGGAGCCGGGCCAGGTCAAGCCCCACCCAGGCCCCTACTTTGTTCAGCCCCCCAAGAAGCCACGTGACCAGAGCCATGCGAACAGGCTGTGCAAACAGGCATGCTTGTCTGCCAGCCCATGAGTTAGCATGGAATTCGCATAGGAGAGTGCACGGGAGGGCCCAAGACCCTGACTGCAAACCCCCCAAGGGTAGACAGTCCCAGCTGTAGCCAGCCTACCAGAGGCATGACACAGATAGGTACACATCGCACATCAAGGGTCCCCTTAGGCTCTGTGGCCTCCCCCTCTGGCACCCCAGAGACCGCCCAGACAGAGCCCCTGGCTCTTGGCTGCACGGGCTCCTGTCCCTTTTTCAGGCTCTGGGCCTGGGATCATGGCCACCTTCCCGTGTGGTGTCTGCTCCCTTTTGGGGTCTCTGGCACGCCAACTGCAGGAGTTCCAGGTCACAGTCCAGAGACTACGTGCCATCAGGGACTGTGAGCAGGAGATAGACTCCTACTGCCAGGCCTTCTCCCCCAGGAGCTAGAGGGTAGACCACAGTCTCCCTCCAGGACAAAGGAGGACTCCAGGACCTCCCATTCTGTCCAGTCAGGGGCATGGACCAAAGTGGTCAAGGGCCCTAAGGCCCGCCATACCAAGACCCCCGTCCCACTGGAGCTTAGGAACAGGTACACACCTCTTGCTGCTCCAGCATAGCCCGCTGAGTTGCCAGCTTCCGCAGGCAACACAGGCTCAACTGCAGCTACTGCTTTCCCCAAGACAAAACGTAAGGTGTTTCTTGTGGGAGACTCCATCCTGCGGGGCACTGAGGGGGCAATCTGCCACCCCGACCCCTTAGCCCAGGAAGTCTGCTGCTTCCTGGAGGCCTGCATCCGGGACATTGCGGAGAAGATTCCTAAGCTTCTCCAGTCGACAGACCACTATCCTATGCTCCTTATTCACATGGGCACCAATGACACAGCTCAGAGCACTCCCAGCCAGGTCATGAGGCACTACAGGGATTTGGGAGTGGGGCTAAAGGGTCTAGGGGCACAGGTGGTGTTCTCTTCGATCCTCCCAGTCTCAGACTATGGGCTAAGGAGGGAGAGGAGGATCCACGTAGTCAACCAAAGACTGCGGAGCTGGTGTCATCAGGAAGGCTTTGGCTTCCATGACCACAGCCCACTCTTTGGTGAGAAAGACAGTGAGCTGCTGGGAAGAGAGGGCCTCCACCACTCTCCCCTAGGGAGGAGGCTCTTCTCAGCCAGACTGGCTGACCTGCTCCAACAGGCTTTAAACTAAGCCCGTTGGGGATGGGGGGGACTACTGCCACTGCTGGCCCGCTGAGCAACCCTTGCAAAGTCAGCAGGCCAAGGCACTTAAGGGAACCCACCCCTGCCCCAGCCTTGGTACAATCTGTGGGCAAGGCAAGAGCCCCCAAGGGCACACTTGCCTGCCTGTACACAAATGCCAGAAGCTTGGGGAATAAGCAAGAGGAGCTCGTCCTCCTGCCCAGTGCAAATAATTATGACATCATAGGGATAACAGAGACCTGGTGGGACTCCACTCATGACTGGACCTCGGTATAGATGGGTATACCCTGTACAGGAGGGATCGAGTAGATAAAAGGGGCAGGGGTGTATCTCTCTATGTTAAGGAAAGCTATGCATCCCTGCAAGCTGATATTGGCAACCAGGGTGGATGACTGGAGACCTTCTGGGTTAAAATCCGTGGGGAACACGGCACAGGGGACACAACGGTGGAAGTCTACTACAGGACTCCCACCCAAAGTCCTGAGCTTGACCAGGAGTTTGCCCAGGAACTGCCTGAGGCCACATGCTCCAGGACCATGGTGGTCATGGGTGACTTCAATTACCCGGCCATTTCGTGGGAGGATCACTCAGCAAAATCCAAGCAGTTGCAAAGTTTCCTCTCATGAGGGGATGACCTCTACCTGACTCAAGAAGTCTATGGGCCAATGAGAGGCAAAGCACTGCTCGACCTGGTACTGGCTACAGGGGATAACCTAATCGGCGACCTAGTGATTGATGGGAAGCTAGGTGACAGCAACCATGAGCTAATCAACTTCACCATCCGCTGTAAAGCTGGCAAGCCTGTCAGCAACACAGAAGTCCTTGACTTCAGAAAAGCTGACTTTGACAAGCTCAGGAGGCTTGTCAGTCAGATCCTAAGGAACCATGACCCCAGGGAGAGGGGAGTTCAAGAAGAGTGTTTGCTCCTCAAGGGAGCAATCCTCAATGCACAAGGTAAGTCTATTCCATCTTGGAGGAAAGGCAGCAAGAGGGCACAGTAGCCCCCCTGGCTCTCCAGGGACCTAGCAGACCTCCTGAGGCAAAAAAGAATGGCCTACAAAGGATGGAGGATGGGATTCACCTCCAAGGAGAATTATTCTGCACTGGTCCGGTCCTGCAGCGAGCAAACCAGGAAAGCCAAGGCTGCAACTGAACTCCAACAAGCTTTGAGCATCAAGGACAATAAAAAGTCCTTTTTCAGGTATGTGGGGAGCCAGAGGAAAAGCAAGGGCAATGTTGGACCCCTGCTAAACCAGATGGGGCAACTGAC
>NW_017728918.1:60635895-60648161 GCF_001723895.1 Crocodylus porosus | reverse complement strand
ACGCAGAGGGTAGTAATTGATGGAAGTCACTCATCATGGTGTCCTGTGACCAGTGGGGTCCCCCAAGGCTCTGTCCTTGGACCCATATTATTCAACATCTTCATTAATGATGTGGACATTGGAGCCAGGAGCAGACACATATCTAAAAAAGGACTTTTTATTGTCCTTGATACTTGCAGCTAGTTGGAGTTCACTCGCAGCCTTAGCTTTCCTGGTTCACTCCCTGCAGATCTGGACCAGTGCAGAACATTCCTCCTTGGGGGTGGATCCTGTCCTCCATCCTTTGTAGGTTTTTCTTTTTAGACACAGGAGGTCCGCTAGTTCCCTGGAGAGCCAAAGGGGCTGCTGTGCTCTTTAGCTGCCTTTCCTCCGAGATGAAATAGACTTTGCTTAGGCATTCAGGATTGCTCCTTTGAGGAGCAACCACTCATCCTGAACTCCCCTCCCCTTTGGGTCATGGTCCCTTAGGGACTCACTGACACGCCTCCTGAGCTTGTCAAAAGTCAGCTTTCCTGAAGTCGAGGACTTCTGTATTGCTGACTGACTTGCCAGCTTTACATGGGATGGTGAAGGTGATCAGCTCATGGTCACTGTCATCCAGCTTCCCTTCGATCATTAGGTCACTGATAAGGTCGTCCCCCAATGTCAGTACCAGGTTGAGCAGCGTTTTACCCACATCGGCCCGTAGACTTCTTGAGTTAGATAGAGCTCATCCACACATGTGAGAAATCTTTGCAACCATTAGGATTTGGCTGAGTGCTCTTCCCATGAGATGTTTGGATAGTTCAAGTCTCACATCACAACCATGGACCGGGAGTGTACGGCCTCAGCCAATTCCCTGGCAAATTCCTGGTCAAGCTTTTGATCCTAGGTAGGTGGTCTGTAGTAGACTCCCACCATTGTGTTCCCTGTGCTGTGTTCCCCATGGATCTTAACCCAGAAGGTCTCCAGTCATCCACCCTGGGTGCCAATGTCAGCTTGCATGGATGAGTAGCTTTCCTTCACATAGAAAGCTGCACCCACACCCCTTTTGTCCACTCAATCTATCCTGTACAACGTATAGCCATCTATATCTGTGGCCCAGTCATGGGTGGAGTTCTACCAGGTCTCCATTATCCCTATGACATCATAATTATTTGCGTTAAGCTGACGGACAAGTTCCTCCTGTTTATTCCCCAACCCCGTGGTATTTGTGCACAGGCAAGCACAAATTCTTTTGGGGGCCCTTGCCTTGCCTACAAATTGTTCCAGGGCTGAGGCAGGGGTGGGCTCCCTTAAGTGCTTTGGCCTACTGGCTTTGCAAAGCTTTCTCACTGGGCCAACAGTGGCAGTAGTTCCCCATCCCCCGGTGGGCTTAGTTTAAAGCCTGGTGGAGCAAGTCGGCCAGTCTGGCTGAGAAAAGCCTCCTCCCCACTGGAGAGGTGGAGGTCATCCCTTTCCAATAGCTCACTGCCTCTCTCACCAAAAAGCAGACTGTGGTCATAGAAGCTGAAGCCTTCATGATGACACCAGCACCACAATCTTTGGTTTACTACCTCAATCCTTTTCTCCCCCCTCAGCCCATAGCCCAAAACTGGGAGGATCGAGGAAAACACCATCTGTGCCCCCAATCTTTTAAGCCCGGCTCCCAAATCCCTCCAGCGCTTCATGGCCCAGCTGGGATTGCTGCAAGCCATGTCATTCATGCCCACATGAATAAAGAGCATAAGGTAGTGGTCAGTGAGTCAAAGGAGCTTAGGGATCCTCTCTGCAATGTCTTGGATACAGGCTCCCAGGAAGCAACAAACTTCCCGGGCTGAAGGGCTGGGGCAGCAGATTTCCCCCTCAGTCCCTCTCAGGGTGGGGAAATAGGATATCATGCTTTAACAGTTACTTTCAAATACTTTCTTTAAATGTTTTTTAAATTAAATTGTGAAATGCTTTTTAAATTTAAAAAAAGATTTATATTTGTATTCATCCTGTGGAGAACACAATGAATTTGGCTACAAATAGTAATTTCATGTCTGAAATCTTTGGTAAATTTTAGTTTCTCTGAATCCAAAAAGGAATTGTTTGACCAAGGGCAATGGGCACTTGATGCACTTTGTTCAACCTCTGCAAGTGCTCCCAGATGGAGGTTTTCAAAGCTGAGGTCTAATGAAGCTTCAGTGGGTTTTGGATCAGATCTGTATTTTAAAAGCCTCTGTTTGGGTGTATCCACAGAGGATAAGCCTAAGAAATATTAATAACCAATACAATCCTCTATTGCTTGAGCTAAATAAATAACTCTGTTAGGTGTTAGCAAGAATAAGATGTCATCCTACATGTGATTTAGCAACTAAAATGAAATTAGCTAAGTTATATTAAGTGTTGTATAATCTATGAATAGCTTTTCAATTTGTCCTCTCAGTAAGTCATAAATCAAGATAAAGATTTTTTTCTTCCATATGTAAATTTTCTACAAGAACTGCTGCATAGCTGGACATCATCAGAACTGAATCTTTAATAAGTATTACACTTGCCTCTTGTTAAATCATTTAATAGCTTAATGAAAGGAAATCTATTTCTCTGGTGTCAAGAATAGCTCATTTTCAATCCTCTGGAGAAAGCCGTTTAGCTTTATGGTCAAACTCCAAACTCATTCCCTTCTAGGGTAAAGGAAAATCCAGTGGAAGTACCAAAACCTTGAATTTTCAAACACAAGAGCTCACATGTATTGCCTTGGCCAACATGTTCGTAAACAGGCAGGGGCACCTTCAGCAGATCTAGCTTCTTCCCCAGGGCTGTCTTACTGCTGCTTCTCCTAAATGCACTACTGTGAGACATACATCTCTTTGCATAGTCTCTTTCAAACATAAACTTCTACGTGCCTTCATTCTAAGACATAGCTAGGTCAAGATATAAATCTGTCTTAAGGGGAGAATACACATTTAATTCTAAGCATATAAGAAACCCCATCCCCTTCTGGATGATACTACCCCTCTGCTGAAAATTAAGTATACGCAGGTACTTTATTAAATCAGGGTTACTGAATGTCATCCCCATTGCCAGGCAGGAAATCTGCAGTACTACTAGGATTCAAATCCATTCTCCCAAGAGAAACACAACTCCATCCAATTATTAACTTCTCCAATTTATTTACTTATTTACTTTTTGTGAAGTGTGCAATGGGCACCTTGATCTTGTCCATGTCAAAAAATGTTTACAATGTAAGTAACAGAGTTGTGGTGGTGTTCAAATCCCTACCCCATGATGGTCCAGTGAATATGTGAGATGCAAGATTTGTGAGGTGAGGAAATATCTTCCTTTGGTATTTTTGGTGTCCCTTTGGCATGTTCTGTGCCCAATGCTTACCTAATCTCATCTTAACTATAAAGTTAATCCAACAAAAGATAGGACCCCTCACCTCACAAATCTTGTTTTTTGTATAAAATCTCAGCACCTTTATGCCTAATGAAGGAGAGGCAGAGCAGTGATGTAATAATGCAAAAATGGACATAGCATCAATATTCTGCTGATACTCAGAGGTGTGCAAAGTGTGGCAGATTCTGTAGGTATTTAGTACATTAGTGTAAAGGGAAATGGTCTTGGTGCTCTTTTTGTGGATGTGGCCAAAAGAATGATGGAAGAGCCGGTGAATTTTAGGTAGGGATTTGAAAGCTGGTTTAGTTCAGACAAAGGCATAGTAGTGCAACCCTGCACCCAGGAGAGCTGCAATGTGGGGTGCAGTGCCAGCTGTGGTAATGCCCATGTCAGCAGCGCAGTCAGCAGCTTATGTGGTGGTACCTAATTTTGTGAGCCCCCGACTTCCTCCCAGTTATGCTACTAGATTCAGCAGCCTCTCACCTAACTGGGAAGGGCTTTGCAGAAATAGAGGGACCTGTGGAAAATCTGATATGCTACAAGAATGACCTTAACTCTTGGATCTCCACAAATACCTTCTCTCTGTTATAAAGAAAAGAAGACTAATACTGAAATCATAAGAAACACAGCCTAATCCTAATGCCATGAGGTGGTTTAAAACTGTTTAGACTTTGCTCAAAACAAGGGAAAATATTTTCCTTTTTTCCAAGTGTGAATGTAGGCTAACGTCTTTAGCTTTAATTGTAGTTCATCATGTTACATCGTAAGTCCCCGCTAAGGCAAGGGGAAGCGAATAGGTCATGAAAATACTGTTTAATAGTTTTATTACAGCATGCATATACATTATTTTTTAAAGCAAATACTAAAATAAATATTGACGTTTACAGTCTCCCAAGTAATACAAATGCATTAAATAAGATAGTACAAGATGTCTATCTTTACTTGAAAAGATTACAATATTTTTCAAGTAAAACTCCATTTCTTTTTGCCCCTGTCAGACACTTCTATTTTCTGCTCTTGAACACAAGCAGCTGCTCGGAGAACTGGGTCTCTCAGCCTATGTCTCAGTTGCTGAAGCACAGTTCAGATTGAACTGAACTGATAAAAATGGTAATTTTGACCCCTTTACAATAAGAAATTTAGTTATAATCAAGCAAAGTCACCACAAAAGGTCAAATCTCACTTCTAAAGTCACTTTGAAAAAAAATATCTGTCAGAATCTAAGGTTAGGAGTAGTTACACAGACTGCACATGCTGAAAGAAACTGAAAAAAAATCACATGAAGAAAAGATGACTGTACCTATCAGCAGCATTACTCAATATTCTGTTTCATGTGGAGTCAAGGTCTGGCTTCAAGGGAAAGAGCTTTAGCAAAGACATCAATCTTTTAGGTTTTAAAGGATGTCAGCTTCTTGACAACCCCACTGAATGAGCACTTTAGAGAAGCTTGCAAGCACAGCGTCCTCAGCAGCCAACAGAAACCGTCTCTCTACAGTGTATGCAGTAGGAAAGGTTCTCTCTGATTAATTTAGCAGGCAAGGTTTCCCGTTAGAATTACTCCAGTGTACCAGCAACTCTGAATGATTTGTCTAGTTGGGAGTCTGCCGTTAAACTTCGTTTCTATATGCACTTATTACAAAATAGTCTTCAGTGCTTGTAGCCCCACTCATTAGTAAGTTTTCATTATAAGACCCTGTTTTCAGTTACTTAAAACTTTGACAGACTAAATTGTTTGGGGTGATTTTTTTTTTTTCAGAATCCAATGTGAATTTCATTGAAAAAAATTTTTGGAAAAAGGTTCATGATTAGTGGTTAATGATGTCAAAGATATTTTTTTCCATGAAAAAAAAAATTGCTTCTAATTACATATGGTAAGATAATACTCATTTAAGCAAAATTCTTTTGTGCTTGTAAAGGATAATATTCTTTTTTTCCTGTTTGCCATAAACAGTTGAGACCACTTTTTAAAATGTAATTCCAATACCCACATAAAAGCATTCTTCAAAAAGTCGCTTGAAGGCCATCAGATTATAATCCTTTTTTTGGCTTTGAACAGATAGTCCTCCCATATGCAACAGATTTCAGAACTGTGGCCTTTGTCACTTCCTGCTCTGGGCTTGGCTATTACCTAACAGTCTAAAGGTGAAGGAGTGCCTTACCAGTCACCCAACCATGCGGTACCTTTCCCTTCTCCTTTAGAAATATCATTCATCCAAGTGATATTGGCAATGTTTTGAATCTCTGTGGCGTACAGTGTAGTATATTTAACCTTCTTCCAGAGAGTTACATCAATCTAACCTTGTCTTAAAAGTCATGTCAAGATGATAAGAAATGAGTTTTTTAGGGCCTGGATAAGTGACACATTCAAAATACCAGCAACAAGAAAACAGAAAATGTAAACTCCTACACCAGAAGTAGTCCTAGAAGTAGACTAATTCTACTGCACATTAGCACAGTAGTACAGCTTTCCCCATGATGCACTAACGCACAGTAGAGTTAGTTGACTGCACTTCTAGCATCTCATGTAAATGTGCCCAGTATACAAAAACAGTGAATTATAGTGGTGTAGGCATATGGTACATCTTGACTGTCACTCCAAATGTTACAGTAACATTAGGAGTTGTGTTAAACTAGTTCAAAATTGGGACATTGTGACCTTCCCCTTCATTCAGGATAAGCTGTAAGAAACCATTAAGCTCCCTTATGGAACCATGTACTGGAAGAAGAAAAATGAACAGAAGCCCAGACTCTTGGCTAGCTGCAAAAAGAAGCTGAACCATGTGTACTACTTCTATAGCACTCCCTAAACATCCGATCGCTCACATGCACCAAAACTGGAAATGCAGAGGAAAACCTGTTCCAGGCTTGTCCCTCATGGCTGCCTTCAAGCACATGAGAGTAGCTGTGAGGAGAACAACCGACAGTGACTTCCTTGATGCATTTCTAGGTTTGGAGTACTTCAGCATGAATGGGTGGGTGAGACATGTACTGAAGTATCCCTCACTGAGAGCATTACAGAAGCAGTGTAGCCCGAAGACTTTCTCTGAGGAGTGCAATCATAAGCACAGCAGGTAAGGCACTGATTAGTTTGAAACCTGACTCTTGAAGGGGTGTCTGAGAAAAACAGAGACTGTCCAGAAAACCTAAAGGAGAAGACAACAAGGAATCAACAGAGGTATCAGTAGTGACATGAATGCTGGCTGGCTTCAGCAGGTTTGGAGATATGAATAAACTGCCTTTTATTACTCAGGTCCTTTTACATCCAATGAAAGAGAACCAGGTGCTTTCTTTGTACTAAACAAGATTTCATCAATGATACTTTATACTATCATCAGGTTCTCCTCATAAGAGAAACAATCCATAAGGCCCTGAACTTTGGCTAACTTGGCTCAGGGGTAGCACTTTGTTTCAGCAACTTCACAAGAACCCATATTCAAGGAAGTGTTATTTTTCTGAAGGATTCTTCATTTTAAATTCCAAGTGGAAAAGAGTACAGCTTACTACTTCTCACCAACCTAATGAACTCATAAAGGTGCATGGTGCAGAGCTAATCTAGCAAGCCAGTGTTCTCAAGGACTGGCTCCTCAGGGTTTATAGCAGTCACCCATTCTCTGCAGCTTCACTGAATGTGTTATTAATAATATTATCATACAATATGGGAATTATATTGAGGTTACTGTCTGTCCTAGTTGTTTTTCTCCTTGACATTTTGGTTATGCTCTTCTGCATGAAAATATTTTTATTTAAAATGATTTTCAAAGTAGATTCCTAGCATATCATAAATAACCATATTTAAATCCTACAGATGACTGAGTACCAGCTTGTCATATAGAGGCTCTGGCTTTGGGATTCAAGTACAAATCCAATTTAGTTCAGTCTCTAGTGGCTAGCAGTCATATAATTGAACATAATTTGTCACAATTGGCAGCTTCTGTTCAAGAGAAACTTACAATTGTGTTATTACAATAACATGAAGGGCTGGTGCCAAACTCTACAAACAATTTCATAAAAGTTACTTTTTCATTTCTTTTTCCAATATTTGCTAAAATATTTATGTGTTATGCTGGATGGATCATGCTTTCTTTGAACCACGGGGAACAGGAAAACCCTGTTACAGTCAATGTGACCTGGATGGAAAGATTAATAGCCTTTACTATACTGCAAGGATTACAATAAGATTGTGACAGTGTCAGCACCAACACTGGATTGTGACACCACTGGATAAGTCAAAAAAGCTGTACAAAACTGAGGAAACAATTATTCAGAATGATAGAATGTTATGACAGATGTAGGTAAGGCTGAATTCTGTCAAGAAGACGTGCAGTTGTTTCCATGGAATGAAAATGACTGATATTAACTTAGTAATGTTTTAGATTTTCAGAACTGGTTTGCTACATACCTGGGAAAAAAAAGATTTTCACTCACTTTATAGCCTGCTGAGTAATTTTATTGTGTTATTCTTATTTTGGCCACTTCTGACATAATAGAAACCCCTCTGGCAAGTGCTTGCATATGTCAGGGTCTCACAGATCAGCATGGGAGGATGTAGGATTTTGAAAAGGAGGGTGCAGATGATATGGGACATCACCGCAGAGCCTATGCTTTGTTCTGTAGATGTTGAAGCAATTCCTGGGGAAAGAGATGTCTCTGCAAATCAAACTTTGGCATATGGTCTGGTTTCTAGGAGAAATCATTGCTTATGGGATGTTTATAGCTTAAGATGACCATATTTCCCAAGTGTCAGAAAAGGACAACTTGAAAAGAGTTGCAGATGCATCCCCCTTTGATTTCTACTCCACCCAAACTTTAAAACCAAGTACTAGGGAGGGGAAGCAACATTTCTGAGGAAGCCAATTGACTTCATGACTAATTATCATCTCTCTGATTTCTGCTAATCTCTCTCCACACCACAGGTGTTAATGACCCTGTAGTATTTTTCCTAGATCTGAATGTTCTGAGAAGTAATTGTTCATTACTACTGCACAGTAGCATCATGTCACAGTTTGTGCCCCGCAGTGCTACTATGGAGTAGTAATGAGCTACTGTGCAGTAAGCATCTTGTGTAGATGCAGCCACTGTGTAATTAACTCAGAGAACTCATTGAGACAGGATGCTGCAAAGGCTGAAAATCTAACCAGTTTCAAAACAGGACTGGAAAAATGTGTACACAATAGGTCCATCAGCGGGCATGAAACATGATAGTTTATAGGTGTAACCTATCCTCTGAATGCTGGAAGAGGTAAGGGGAAAGGGTAAGGGAACAAGCCTATCTGGGTGGGCCCTGTATAAACACTCTTTTCCTTTGGATTCACTGTCTTCCACTGTCAGATGCAGGGTCCTGGGCTAGATGAACTGGAATTCTGACCCAGCAAGGTATTTCTTATGTTCAATTATATGTATCTGTTAAACACTGATTCTTACTATGTTCTTGCACAATGCCTAGAACAGTGGAGCCCTGGCCTGGTCAAAACTTCTGGGTACCACTATAATTAACAACTTTGTGTCATGTAACTACAAAGACCTATGGTGTAGCACAGTCAGCCCCTAGCTCCAGGAGAGGCTTTCTGCATGGTCTCAAGGAAAGAATTTGAACATGTGTTCTGTTCCAGAAAACACTTCTCTAGTAATGATTTCCAGCCCTTTGTAGAAACACCACAGGTTTGATTTAATATAAAAAGCAGGTGTCACAGGACTAGGATTGTATGTTCTTTCTCTCTGCTTCTTTTTTTTTTAAATACCAGACTCACAATAATTTCACACAGAAGGAACTGCAGGGGTTTCTTTCCTGCTGATCAAAGCATGGTAACATGGCAAAGCAATTTTATAGCATTATGTTATTAAAAAGCAACGTTTAATTTGGACTACTAGCTGAGGACAAATCCACTATCAGTAGGCACCAGGTATTTCTTTTTCATATCAACACATAGACTCTTGGCACTGTTACACTCCTGAGATCTATGATGAAGTGTTCTAAATGAATGGGATTTCCACGTGCTCAGAGATAATGAAATTAAAAGCAAAAAAGTAGAGGTCACTTTTAAGCAGGATCTTTTATTACAAATCTTTGTTCTCTGTTACTTTAATTTGACTGAAATCAAATCAATATGAAGTAGAAAATATGTATCAAGGTTTTCATTTATCAGTTCAACTGGAACAATGATAGCTGAAGGAGACTGGTATGAGGAGTTGCAAAACATTCAGTTCTGTATTTATCAAACAGTTGTGAACCTAAATAATTAACAATTTTGCTTACAAATATATGAACACTGTCACAGCTAATTAATATGGGGGAACAAGACTGTGTATCTCACTAATTACTAAAACATGCTCACATGACTCTAAATGGGAAATATCCCTAGGATTTAAATTATAAGCTACATTGCTATGGAATTTGCTTGAGGTAAGATTTGACTGCTAAATCAATTGAACATTTTGCCATTCTCCAAGTGTCTGAATCCTCAACCAAAGGAAAGAAAAAGTCTGTTTCTTAGACTTGATATGTAGTTCTGATGATTCTACATTCTTCTATTCTCTTCTGACTCCTGCATGCTTTATGAAATATCTTTTTTGCAAGCCTGCTAGCACCAGGTTGTGACTTGCAAATGGAATAAAACTAACAGCAAAGTTTGAAGCTCCTCGCTGCCTATGAAAATGATTCCTTAGAGAAAAAATGAAAATGACGTTTGTCTTTTTGGTTGCAGCTGCTGGGCGGTTGATGGGTATTGTACCTTACCAGAGGACTGAGAACCAGAAGAAAACCCCACTGTAGCGAGCAATCTGATGCTGGTACGCTGTGACTGCACTAGATGATCTGCTACTTTGTCTTTTACCAGTTTAGCCTGGTAAAGCCTTACTTACTTCAATAGAATTTCACAACGCAAAGAGAATAACGGCTCTCAACAGCACTCTTAGCAGCAGGAGATTTGCTTCAAAGAGGCTAACAAATGTCCCTTCTCCATTACATCTCTAAAATGCTCAACGGACGCCCATTTTTCAGTGTCTCATGTCAGCATAGAAATTACCTTACCTCTATTGTTCACTAACTGCCTGGGAAGACTTTACTGGAAAAAGCTATGCCTTCCTAAAAATCTGACACCTACATATATATGGACAAATTGTGTGTGTGTGGGCTGGTAGGTGTGTGCACGTGTGTGTGTGTGTGTATTTTTAAAAAGGAAATTGTTGCCCTAAAATTCAAATTAATTTTCAGATCTGTGTTCATGTGTGCATATACACACGCACAAATGCACACATATCTATCTATCTATATTTGAGAAGCACAAAGCTATCTTCTACCTTTGGAATAAAAGACATGAAAACATCAATGCTATTTTTTAAACTCCATATCCTCTCACAGTGAGCATAAGTAAACACACACCTCATATTGAACTAAAGGCTAATGGTAAACTATTAGTAGTAACAGTTTATTTACAGCTTTCACTAAAACAATACAGTAAAACTGACAGTAGACATATATATAATATAATATAATAAACATATGTAGTGTGTAGTTATTAGTGAAAGCATCTCCTTCATCTTCTCATTGGAATTCATCATACCCTTGTCTCATAAAAAGGAACAGAACCTTTCTAATTGTTTTCAGTAAAATGAATTTATCTCTTGTTTCCTTGTATTAGAAGCTTACCTTCCATCACAGAAAATTTCAGCTAGAGTATAGCTAACTCATACTGTATAGCACACAAATGACATGACAGGATTAATAAATAATTTACAAATATACATTTCCAATTACTGTGAATTGAAGCTATGAGCATTTTCTATTGAATTCGAGACAGCAGCTTGGCTGAAGCATGCACTGTGCTCTTCAAGTCTATAAAATGTTTCTGTACGGATACTTTTGTTTCCCCTAGAGAGATTAGTAATAATGCTGCTGTGTCTGTTTGACGTGAAATTATACAGGGCTTTGTGAATGCTCCCCTGAATGCATACATATAGATAATGCTGATGAAAAGGAACCTGTTAGATTGTTGTCTGTGCTTCTTCTATCTTGGCTGCATTTTATTAAAACACTTTGGTTTATATACCTCTAATCAAGAACTATATATCTGGGCTACAAACAAGACTTTTTAAAGCTAGCATTCCATATAATAGGTGCCATACATGGTAATTTAGTTTATGATATATGTTCAATGTGTTTCATTCAAGGTATTCTTGCCTTTCTATATATTCATATTGTATTTTGCAGTTTATCAGATGGATATAACATGCTGTAGCTACTGTCATGAGCAAGGGGTCCATTTTAGTTTTAAATGTCGTATGTTCCCCAACATGCTATTGTCTGATCTTGGCTCAAAACCCTTGCTATAACTATGATACAAATTATAAACAATAATCAGAAATCAGACATACTAATGATTAATGTTGCCTCCATAAGGCTGTCTCTTAGCCTAGTACAAATGTCCTCTGCATTTTGGCTCATCGAGGCCACTTACCAAATTTTATAAACCATTGTTATTATTTATGGAGTAGGTTCTAGTGGCAGCCTTGCGGAAAAGGAATGTGAAATTTAGTGAACTCATTTCCATTACACTCTTCTGTTTCTGCTGTGTAAAGTATTATCAGTTTAAAACTGTATCAAGCTAAAACGACACATAATTAGCTGAAATGAAGACAGGTTTTCTAAACAGATTAAGCTCTGTACATATCAGTGTCCAATAGTAGTCAAGTGTGCTTGGTTGCCATTAGCATTTTCATTATACATGCTGTCCAGGGGTTAAAGTATGTTCTCACAGGAGTGAAAGCTGTTAAAATACAGGTCAAGGAGAAGGCAGAACATTAAGGAATGCTTCTGCTTGAGGTCAGGGAACAATGAAAAGCCGGCTTTGACAAGCTCAAGAGGCTAGTCGGTCAGGCCCTCAGGGACCATGACCCCAGGGAGATGGGAGTTCAAGAAGAGTGGTTGC
>NW_017728918.1:60628733-60635795 GCF_001723895.1 Crocodylus porosus | reverse complement strand
CCTACATTGAACACCTTCAAGAGTAAATTGGATGCTTATCTTGCTGGGATCCTATGACCCCAGCTGACTTCCTGCCCTTTGGGCATGGGGTTGGACTCGATGATCTCCTGAGGTCCCTTCCAGCCCTGATGTCTATGAAATCTATGAAATGGAGGAGCTAGCTTGAAAATTTGCTTCCTGTTACTCAGCTCCTGACCTAACCTCTATGGTAAGGATAGGCTTTTTTGTTTTGCTTTTGTTTTGGGGTTTGTTTGGGGGTTTTTGCACATTTCATACGAATTTAGCTGCATGTTTCCTATAATGTTTATGAGAAAGACATGTTAAAAACAGCATTGAAAAGATGTTTCTAAACAATTAGCCAAATAGTCTGGCTGGTTTTAAAAGAATTTGTATTGAAAATTTGTATTAGTTACATGAAGCATTGCACATAATCTATAACCAATTTAGTTTATGATATCAATACTAGCAGTTTTGGGGTCTTGCCATTTCCAATGTAAACAAAGTTTTTCAGGTGACATGACATACAAAATTATGTATCATCCTGTACCAACCTAGAATCAATGAATGGCCTAATTGTTTTTATACCTTAGTTTTACACTTGTGACTTCAGTGTAAATTATGCCTAATTTACACATGTCTTCTGCCAGAGGAGAATAAGGATACAAGTGTATATTTAGTAGAGCTTAGCATTATTAACCAAAAAGTGAAAATCTTTCAGCTTTTTTTCTAATCCATATACTTTACAAGACTTATAAACAAGATTCTTACTTCTGACAGACTCTAAAAATAAACATAAATGTTGCTTTGTCCTATTCTAACTACTCATATTAAAGCCACTTGTGTGCAGGCATTTTAAATTTAGTAACACACAAATGTGTAACAAAGGTCAAATTATTTTGGATGTACTCTAGTCCTCTTTTGCCCTGTCCAGAGTTAATAATTTTTAATGCAAATGTATGGCATATTAATGGATGACATATGTGCATGTAGTATGATGCATCACAGAAATTAGACAGGAAAAAACCTATTAAACCATGTGTTTCTTTTTCCTGGAAATTCAAGATCATTTCCTACAGCACACTTTCTACTATTAAGTTCAGTGTACTGTTTAATGTTGCAATACAGCTTCTTTTGGTTTTCCCAGGAGTCTCTTTCACTGCCTAATATTTCACTGACAACAAGTACATTTTACCTAATGTTCCACACGTTTCCCTGTTAGACATCTCAGTAGAACTGACTGAATATTTGAAATTCTGTTTTTCAGGGCATTCTGATATCTTGGCATTTATTGTTGACTTAAATTATGACAGAATGACAACACTGTGAATTGAAAATCTCAGTTCAGGCATGTTTCAACATTTGCAACAAGATATTTCAACATTCCCAAACTGAAATATTTCATTGTTTCTTTTCCATTTTTTTTTAAATTTGGATTTGAAACACTTTTGTTTTAGTTTGATTCAGCAGCCTTCTATATCCATCTTGAGCTGCCATGAACTCCATGAAACTTATTGGTAGGGTTGTATTTTTGCTGAATATGGAGAAGGCCAGTAATTGTGGTGTGATGTAAATAGATGGGCTCAGTTTTCTTTGTTGATGGAATATATATAGGAAGCATCTTTCTTCCAGATTCAAGAAGAATGTAGCCATCAAGAAACAAAAAAAAGGCATTGACAATTCATAGACACTGAAGGTGAGAAGTCCAGGTTGCGTTCTGCATAACTGGATGCCACAGAATATGAGAAGGCTGTCACCACAAATGGAAAGAGGACCAGGAGGTCCTCTTTTTACATAATGTAAAAAGTATCTTTAAGACTTAACTGGTTGAATGGAATAAAGAACTGTATGGGACATACCTGTGGATGGCTGCTCAGTTCAACATGAAAGGCAATAAAGTAGACTCACAAAGAGCTTTCCATTCAACCAGTAAGCATGTCTTTAATACCTAAAAGGTTACTAGACTTGTTTAGGCAACACATAGTTTGTAACTACGTAGAAGATAACATGGTGATCTTTAGCAGCCAAGATTAATTTGTTAAGGAAAAAAATGCCAAACCAGTTTGATTTCTTTCTTGACAAGGGTAACTCTGGCATGGTAGATAAGGAGAATATCGGGATGTCAGTAAGATATCTGATGCACTCTTACATTCCATTTTCATAGGTAAGCTAGAGAAATGTGAATTAGAGACAACAACTATTAGGTGGGTACACATCTGGTTGACTAACCACTAGCAAAGAGCAACTACTAGCGGAGTGATGTAAAACTATCAGGGGCTCTCAAGTGGGATTTCATAGGGGTCTTTAATGGGTCCACTGCTGCTCAACATTTTTATTAATCACTTAGACAAGAAAGCAGACTGATCAAATGTACAGAGGGCACACAAGTGGTTGCAAATACTTTGCAACGTAGATAAATTCAAAAGGATTTTGATAAATGGGAGAACTGGACTATTAATAACAAAGTTAAACCAAACAAAAACAAATTAAATGTGTTACATGGCAGGGAACTGAAAACAAAATTCCCAAAAAGAGAATAAGATGTCAAGAAGGAGGAGGGTTATCAGGGATAAAAAACTCAACATGAGTGAGCAATGTGATATTGTTAAAAAACTAATGCAATTTTGGGTTACATTTACAGAATCATTGAATAAAACATATGGAAGAGGGCACACTCAATCTATTCAGTGTTGGTTAGGTCTCAGCTGGAAGATTGTGTGCAGTTTAGGGCAGTGGTTTTCAGGGTCTGCAGACTATGTCTTAGGGGTATGCAGAAAATGATCAGTCAAAAGTATGTGAATACCCACATGTACAATTCAAAGGGGTCCACACCTCCATTCGAAATTTCCAAAGGGGTTTCCATCTCCATTCAATTTTTTTTAGTGGTTTCTAAATGAAAAAAAGGTTGAAAACCACAAGTTTAGGGCATTATGTAGACAAACCTATGTAGACGGTTCAAGAGCTTGGATCGCAAGCTGTGTGAGGAAAGGTTGAAGAAACTAGGTATGTTTAGTATGGAGAAAAGAGGAGCAGAGAACTTTGTTCTTCCTTGCAACAGACAACAGGGTGTGTAGTAATCAGTTTAAACTACAGCAAATCTGATTTAGACCAAATCTCAGGTAAAACATATATACTATGTGTAAGAAAAGTTAGAGAATGGAACAAGGTATCTGAAGAAATAGTAGAATCTTATTCATTGGCAATTCACTGAAGGACATGCCAGAATAAGCATCTCCCTGGGATTCTTTACGAATTGTGAACCCTATTTCTACACAGGAAGATAGTCTGATGACTCAATGATTCTATGGGAGAGAATTTAAATTTCTTGACATAATGCATCAAGTTTATGATAACGGCAAAAATTCTAGCCATGATTTCTGTTTCTGTGATTCTAAGAAATTCTTCAGTTGTCTATATACCTGGGCAGAATGCAAAATAAATTGGACCTGCTTAGATATGAGCATAATCATGAACTACTTGGTATTACTGAAAATGTATGGGAATAACTGCATTATCGGAATGTTAAAATCACTATTTATAACATATTTAGAAAGAAGCATATGTGATAAAGTGTAAAGGAAGGTGAATTCATGTAAAAAATGACATTACTTGTTTCAGTCACTGACAACTCTGAATCAAATGATTTTGAATACTTGTGAACCAGTGCCCTAAATAGAAATAGAACAGGATAGGGTATTCACTAGTATGTGCTACAAACTATCACATCACACCAGAGAACAGTATATTAACCACCTATCCATGATTGCATAATCATACAAGGTGTAAATCTGAGTGACATATGCTGGCAGTCTCATGTTGCTAGTACTAGCATATCCTCAGAAATTTAAAAAAAAATAGATGACAGTGTCCTAACTCAACAAATGTTGCATCCAGTATGCAGAAATGTCATGTTGACAGCTTAAAAAAATTGGTCTCAGAACTAAATTAGTGGTTACAGGCTGAATGTACCTGAGACACTGACTGCATGGCAGAAACTGGGATGACATACTGCTGCACAGTAGTCTCAGGTTACTGTGTAGTCAGTGTCACGAAGAAGTCATTCATTGGCATTACTGCACAGTCAGTTACGTATAAAGAAGTGTAACTTGGGTGGTACACAGTTGGTACCCCCTCTTCAATTGAAGGAATGCTTGGGGTGTGCGTGTGTGTGCCATGAGAGTGTAGCTTCTTGGCCTAGGCCAATTTGCCATCCTCCCCTACAGAGCAGAGCAGAGCAGAGACTGTGGTCATTCAGTAAAATTTTACTATTTACGGAACTTTATTTGCACGACCCATAGAACTCATTAAGCATATACACAGATGTATCCTAGAACTATATACCAATTTATACCATCTAAGGCAGGTGAGTCTTGTTACTCATATACTTGGGCAGGAATAATTGGATATAACAATCAGAGGTACTTTATCGATGTAAGCCTAGGCTCCCTGGGGTCTTCATGTTAAGGTATAGCCCCTCACTGCCAGGCCTCATAGACCGCAGGCGAGGGAACAGATACCAGTGGCACCAGGTTAAACAGGGGTTCACTAAATAGAACTCAACAATAAATAAACAATGGTTAGAACATACATGAATAATGTTACAGCAATACAAACCCACACCCAGGCATAGCAACCCCTTGAATCCAAAGTGATAATCACAAGACTCTCCATAGTATCTCAGCGGCTCAACAACTAATAGACAGAACAAGGCAATATATAAACATCTTACAATACCATATCAAATTAAATAATTTCACAGTAAAAGATACAGCTTACGGCCCACCCACATACATAGGGACCCAAGGCAACCTTAACTGTTTACATAAACCTTGACAGTTACAATCCAAAATCAGCAATGACACAGTAATCACCTCACATGGAAGAGTAATACCAAGGGGAAAACAGGTGACCCCTAAGGGACTATGCTAATTCCCTGGACTGGCTGGACTCTGGGGACACAAAACCTCCTCTGAATATTGGGGCCACTCCTCCCCTGTGGAGATCTTTGCCTCTTTCCCTGTGGGGATCTCAATCCCTTACCCAGGCACTCATGGTTCCTTGGCCCTCCAATAAAATTAGGTTCATCTTTCTACAGATGGGCTTGTTAAAACTCCTGTCCTTGCCGGAAACCTGTGGCTTTGCTCAGCTGCTGCTTACAGTGGAAAGTCTCCAGCCGTCTTGTGCAACTACTCGGGCCTACTGGTTTCTGCCTCCTGCAGGGATGCAGGCCTACACTGTCTCATGCAGCCACAGAGTCCCTTCAGCTCAGCCTTGGCTCTGTGCACCGATTTGTGCACCATGGTACCCCTGCCGCTCACAGGGTCAAGAACGCGGGCTGCCTTATGCAGTCCCAGAGTCCCATCAGCTCTCTAGCCCTGTGCACCGGTCTGTGCACTGAGGGTTCTCCAGCTGCAGAGGTCCCTTCAGCTCAGCCCTCTCAGACCCTCTTCAGCTCTGCGCACTGACCCATGATGTGCTCTTCCTTGTGCAAGGTTGAGGACCCACACTGCCTTGTACAGTCATGGCGTTCCTTCAGCTCACCACATCACATGCACTGCTCTGTACACCGAAAGGGCTGAGCTCCTGACTCATTGCTGGGCTGGGGACCTGTGCTACCTCTTGCAGGTGCTGAGGTCCCATCCACTCTCTGGGCCCTCACTAGCCCTGGGCACTGACCTGTGCACTGAGGGCTCCTGTCTTGTGCAGGGATGGGGGCCCAAACTGCCTCATATAGCCACTGTAACCCCTTTAGCCCACCAAGCCCTGTACACCACTCTGTGTGCCAAGGGGGCTGGGCTCCTGACTTGTGCAGTGTTGGGGACCTGCGTTGCCTTGTACAACCACTGAATTCCCATCCAACCTCTGGACTGTCTATGCACTGTCCCATGCACCATTGCTGTGTTCTTCCCATGACAGGTGGGATGCAGCTGCCCACTGCTTCTCCCTCTCTCAGAGGCATCTTCAGGGCATCTCTGGGGCAACAGCTCTGCCCTGCTGGTCAGCTCTGCCAGCTTTTCCACAGCCCTTGTCTTCACTATCCCTCGTCAAAGCTGCCTGTGTGCTCAGCATGTGGGCTTTTTTTCCCTCTGGAGGCTGTGCCTCAGATTGGGAATGGATCAATAAGGAAACCCAAGGGGTTAGTTCCCTCTCAGGTCCTCTCTTTCACCTTGCCCCTGGGTCAGGTTGGGCTGCCTTCCTCTTGCCTTCCCTTGATTGGTGGGAAAGGAAAAACTGCCTCCACCAAAGGAGCTTGAGCCCTTTAGGCTCAAGCTAATGATCCAGACTGCCAGAGAGCCCACCAGCTAGCCTGTCACACAAGTACTAAATGACACAGTGATGACTGCACAGTCAGTGTCTTGTGTAGATGCAGCCACTGTGGTGCAAATGATCATGACTTTTTATTCTTTTTACACACACAGAATGTAATCCACTCCAAATCAGCAATATATATGGTTGATGCTTTAAAAGGGATCAAAGTCAACAAAGGGATTTGAGTCAATAAAGCAGAAAGCAATTATGAATGAAATTAGTTAGGAGAGGGACAGTAAACAAAAAATTGCGAATGGCTTGAACTACTTTAAAAATAATTTTTACCAGTTGCTCCAAATCTCCAATTAAATAAGGTGGCCATGATGGATTAAAAAAAAAAATCAACCTGGCTTAGTGAGGAATTAAAAGCAGCTATAAACATATATTTATCCATAACAACTGTGAAAAAAAGGGAAAGCTAGGAATTCTGGAAAGCAATAATAGAAGCAAAAGGACACAAAGAGCTAACAATAACCAGCAGACAATAAACAGTTTTTCAGACATATTAGGGGGAAAAATTAAAGCAGGATAGATGTGCACCTTATAGACTAACTAAATCTTCTACGATCAGATCACCAGATCATTAGATGCAGGGGTAGCAGTGGACATAGTCTTCCTGGACTTCTCATTAAGAAACTGGGGGACTGTGGTGTCGATGCCCACACAGTCAATTGGGTCGCCAACTGGCTGGAGGGCCGCACCCAGAGGGTGGTAGTGGATGGGTCCTTCTCAACCTGGAAGGACATGGGCAGTGGG
>NW_017728918.1:60620907-60628238 GCF_001723895.1 Crocodylus porosus | reverse complement strand
TATAAACTAGTCAGAGGGGACCAGCAGGCATTGGGGGAGTCCCTGTTCCCCCGTGCACTGCCAGGAGTGACCAGGAATAACGGTCACAAGCTAGCAGAGGGCAGGTTTAGGCTAGATATCAGGAAGCGCTACTTCACAGTCAGGGTGGCTAGGATCTGGAACCAACTTCCAAGAGAAGTGGAGCTGGCTGCTACCCTGGGGGGGGTTTAAGAGGAGGTTGAATGAACATCTAGCTGGGGTCATTTGACCCCAGTATTCTTTCCTGCCATGGCAGGGGGTTGGACTAGATGATCTACTCAGGTCCCTTCCGACCCTAGAAACTACGAAACTATAAATCAGAGATGCATAAGCTTTTGTAAGCAGCAGTTTGCTTCATCAGATTGATTAGTCAACACTTCAACATTGCACATATTAAATGGGTCAAAACTTTACCTGATAAGCCGGTAAATAGGAACTATCAAGTTGTCTTTCTCGTGGGGTCCTACATACATTAGTTCTTTGGTTTAGTCTTTATCAGTGATTTGAAAGGCAATATTAGATCATTAAAAACATCAGGAGAGTAGAAAATAATGAAAAGGACCTTCACAGATGCAGAACAATCTAAATCACTTAGTAAGGCATGTTGTATTATGGCCAAATTCTCTGACAGGAGAACACAGCCACATTACAAATAGTGATGACATCTATCTCTGGGCAACATTTCTCAAAAAGACTTAATCTCTTGCATCAACACCATGGCCAAAGAGCTAGTGTGACCCTGGGATTGATGAACAAGGGGATGTTGAATAGATCGCACTTCCTCTGTATTTGGCACTTTTGTGACTTTTGGAACAGTGCATCCAGTTCTGAGGTATGCAGCTGAGAAAGCCTGTTAAAAAGTGCAGAGGGTTCAGAGAAATGCCATGCGAATTATTTTTCACTGCTGTATAGAGAAGGACCAGAGGTACTTGTTCTATTTAACTTATAAAAAAGAAAGGTAAGGAGAGACTTTATCAATCTAAAAGGACCTACCCAAGGAACAAAATGTGAAAACCGGGGGCATTTCAGTTTAACAGAGAAAAGCGCACCAGTATCTAATGGCTAGAAGTTAAAGCTACACACGTGTTGACGAAAAATTAGATGCAGATTTTTAATACTGAAGATTAGTAACCACTCAATTCACCAAGATTTGTGATGGATTCTTTTTTACTGGAAATCTTTGGATGTTTTTCTACAAGATAAGCTCTACTTCAAACAGCAATTTAATTCAGGAAGCCCTGTCCTCTGTATTATGCAGAAAGTCAGGCTAGGTGATCTTGTTTCATAATGTATAAGCCCATAGCTTAGGCTCTTCAGCCAAACCATATCTCCTATGAGACACTGTAATTATGGCACTGCAACAGTTCAGCCAGACAGGAGACTGTGCAAGAGCATGGGAAATATAGATCAACTAGGGAGTGTGTATGAAGAGGGAACAGATGTGCAGCACTCAAGAACAACTACAGCAGCTATGACCAACACAGACAATTTTGACCTAGGCCTCAAATAAAACATTTTGATTGGCTTTGACTTGATCTACAACACACAAAAAACAACAGTAAAAACAAAATGATTTTTCCCCCCACAGAAAGAACATTTTCCATGGGGAAAAATAGTTCAACAGAAAATTCCAGTCTAGCTATTCTTTTCAGTAGCATGCCAACTCCTTTACTTCTGCTTCCCATTCAGTATGTGTACAGTGCTGTATCCACTGTCATTATCACTTTATCAAGCTATGCATATTTACCTTTTTAATCTTTATTAATAAAAGAATCTCTTTGTGTCACTGACCATTCTTTTTCTCATAATGTTTTGCTCTGATTTGAACATAGTGTTCTAGATGCAACTGCATATGGAGTATAAAATTGCACTGGCCTTCTTTACAGCCATTATTCTATTGATTTTTTTTTTCTAAATTGCTGCTACCGCTTTGGCACTCATTCATCACTACTGTTCATAGATTAGACCTACACAATAGGCATACATATTTATCTATAGGTATATTGAATTCTTTAAACTGAAATTTTCTAGACAGAATCTCTTTTTCTTTCTGTGTTTTTTTCTATCTCTTTCTTCATAATTTCCCTATTTTAATTGATTACTTGAGGTATGTCATGTACAAAATACATGAATGGGCACTTCCTCCTTCAGATTATGAACTAAACTAGTGAAGAAGATAACAACCCCTGCAGTACTATGCCAGACACAAGTACAACCCCAGCACCCAGTACCATCTCTTAAAATTTAGTCCATTATTTTACTAGGAATAGAAATTATATTTTATATGGAGATGGCCAGGAATTACTTTTCCTTCCTCTTTGAAGACTGGTGCTACAGTTTGTCTCCTCTGGTCTTTCTATATATATGTTCCATCTCTCCATTACTTTAAAACAGGGGCTGTCAACCAGGGGTATGTGTACCCTTGGGGTACTTGGGAAGGCCCCAGGGAGTATGCCGCACCAGTGTAAAAAAGCAAGGGTACTTGAGAAATGCCACTGCCGCCCACCTGTGCCCTGCCACACCACCACCGCTTTGCATTCACCTGCTGGGGGACTCCACTCTCTATTCAGTGACTGACTGCCGGGGGACCCTCCCCCCACTCCCAAGGTCTGCATCTGGAAGGGGGTACCCGCCAGGAGGAACATCCACCAGAAGGGTACTCTCCTTAAAAAAGGTTGAAAACCTGTGCTTTAAAAATATCCCCTGTGCAATATTTGGGTCCTGATTGTATGAGCACATCCAGGGGTATACTTAACTTTAAGCATATGAATAGTTGTACCAACATTAATGTGACCATTTACTTGCTTAAAACTAAATACATATCTGAACCATTTTTGCATAAGGCTCCATTTGAACTGGATCAAATGCTACCTTGATTTACATCCGAGTTTTTCCTTTGCAACTATTTTGGGCTAGGCCATAACTAAGCTGTTCACTGGCCTGGTAATGCTTCTCCTCTTGTTCTACTGAGACCCAGCAGTGGAGAAGTTTACTCTATTGTGGAACAACAGACTGGGCTCAGGAAGACCATTAAAACCTTTGTACGTCTTGGAAGTGGCTAACAGGGTGGTGTTGGAATAATGTCTATTTCTGTTTTTTAAAGCCTCAATCTTTTAAGTCTCAATCTTTTAATGTGCTCATTTTCTAGAAAGAGCATTCTGTATATCTGCTTCCCTAGTAGCACTTGGCAAATGTTTTATCATTACCTCTCGCTGGGCTTGCAGTTTGACTGGAAGTTGTTTTGACAGCAGTCTGAAGGTCTACTGGAGCTCCTTTGAATATATCATTCAAATTTTTAATACTTGCTGTGCTGAGGTATTTTATGCAAACTGAACTCTGTGTGGGGAAAATGCATTTTCTCAGCATAGTATATTTTCTTTACATCTTGATGTTGTAGTATTTTTTCCACCTGGATTCTGACACTGTGGGGCTTTTTTCCCCTTGTACACTTTGCTTGAAGTGTTCTTATTGTTCGATGTGCCTGGAGTTTGTATGCTAAGTAGTTAGGAGAAGTACAACTGGATGAGGGGGTTAATAAAAAACGGTTCTCATGGAAATGATTCCCAAACATTGGGGTGAGATGGGGAGAGTACTAAGAATGAAAAAGTCTATAAGGAAGGCATCTGAAAAAACGGCACTATTTTTTGAAGTCTAGGGCAATTTTGCATTTCACATACAAGGTATAAGACTTTTTCTGACTTCAGTTGAAAACATATTTTGAATTGAGAGGAAAGAAAGAAGTGGTTAGAATAGGCCACAAGGATTCATTATGAATAAAAAAGCACTTCAAAGAACATTTTGAAGGCAAGGGGTGTGTCTATACGTCACCTTACAACAACATTGCTATGGTGATGTACTTTAATACTTCCAAAACTAAAGAATGGTGCATGGTTAGATTTTGCCGCTATGTCGCAGTAGTGGTACGCTATACCCGGGAACACGTCACTACAGTGACATAGCTGGTGATCAAATATAGATCTGCACAATCTGTATGTTGCTGTAGTATGCCATACAGCAACATAGCACGTCACTATGTCACTAGGGCAATGTGTAGTTGTGTCCAAGGTGACTTAGACTAGATTATAGATAACAATAGATTTGGGTAGGCTGGCAGCATATCTAGAAACAATAAATGAATAAAATAAAAAGACTTAATACTGTTAGTTGCTCTTGTGCCAGAGGAATATTTCCTTACAGTATTGTTAACAACCCATGAAATAAAAGCTCAGTTCCAATGTGAGGGGTGGGAGTGAGAACTTACTGTATAGAAATAAATGCAGCAAATGAATGAGTGGCAATTTGAAGATGTCCCAGCCATACTAAGAGCTAAGAACTTCTCCCACCCCATCACTCTTCATGGACTATCATCACTTCTAAATACTACTACTGATGTTTTTGATTTGCGTATACCTGCAGAGAAAGTTGTGGTTGTATTATCAGCATACAGTGGGGTGCGTCCTCACAAATGGGAATGTACATTCCCTAGAGACAACTAGCAGTAGCACATATTTCTGCTGCTGCTAGTTTTTCCTAAGGAACACCCCTGCATGCATGCTCTGGTGCATGGTAGTTGCCCTGGGTGGGGTAGGCGGGGCTGGGGCCAGCACCTGGACTGGTCCCAGAAGTCTTGCCTGAGGGCCTGGGGGTCTTCTGGGGCTCCAGTGGCAGTGATCTGGGTGTGTTGAGTCTGGCCGGCAGCCAAAGCGTGGCTCTGGCTGGCCAGGCTCTGGTTTTGGGTGGCAGATGCTCCTGCCATGTGCACCACCCTGCTTTTTTCTAGCGTGGTTTTTTTTTACACTGGATCTCTTGGTATCAAGAAAACCCATTGTGTTGCAAATTCGCAGCATAGCTAAAGCCTGCACGTGTGGTGCATATGGTTTGCAGTGCCACAGACAGGTCTGCGCTGCCACAAACTGCCCGTGTGCACTCATTTGGATGTGCTTGTGGAGGCCCTGACCTCAAGCATCCAATATCACTGTGGAGTATCATATTAATAAAGATAAAGTTAGCAAAAGATAAAACCCAGTGAAGTTACTAAAGTACATGTGCTTTGGACATAAAGTGGTTTAAAAAGCAAGTAAATAAAAATAAAAATGGGATACAGTGTAAAAATGTAAGGCATGTCAGAAAAATTAAAAAAACAATGAGATCATGTTTGAAATTCTGGTCCCTATGACATCAATATACCATTGTCTTCATCAGAGCTATGTGTTTCATGTCACAATAAATAGCTAAAGTAGAGAAGGTATAAAAACATAAGCCAGGACATTTTAGGCTTATGCTTGAGACAAATGTTTGAAAGGTAAAATTTCTTGCCAAAAACTGAGACAGAAATTTTAAAATGCAGATTAAGAAAAAGAGGATAAAATCCATTTTTCATCTTGGTTTCCAGGAACACAGTATAGAAATTTGGTACAATCCTACTTTTCATCTCCTTATATGAAAATAAAGGTAACATTAGCTGTGTTTAATGGTGTCCTGGACATGCAAACAAATGGTAGACAAAATGTATTCTTCCTATTCTTCCATGTATAGCTTGTCTTGTATTTCCAGTTTTAAAAGTAAAAACCTGTTTACTCATTTTTAGAACCATTTTGTGAGATAATGGTGCCTAAATGGTGCAGTTAAATCATTGCTGAAACTGGTGAGTGAAAATAATCATTTTAAGGGCTTTTTTTTTTAGAGAGAAGAAGGTTGTGGACAAGCTTGTTTGTTTGTTTGTGTAAGAGTTCTATACACCATGGAAAGAGTTGAATACTTTTCAAAAGTATCTACTAATGTGCCTAAATATAGATTTAGAAGCCTGGATTTCTGAGCATCCCAATCTGCAAAATACACAGTACCTCATTCAAGTCTATGTTGGTAATAAGCAGTATTTGTCACGTTTTTATAGAGTTGGACAATACAAAAGGCTCAAAAAACAGATGCCTCAGGACAAAAACTGTTTATTTCCCAAGCCCTGGAGTTATACCTTATATGACACATTTATTTCAGTTCTATCTCTTCTGAAAGAAATATTTTTGGGGGGAAAGGAGACTTCAAGCCCAAAATAAAGTTGGATATTTGCTTAATTTTTATTTTCAGGTACAGCTGGGATGACTGAATTTATCTCCAGTGAAGTTTTTGTATATACTAAATATATTAACTGGCACCAGATTCTGACCCTATCTTGTGTACAATGTAGAGTCCCTGCTATACCTATGTTTTGATAAGTCTCCACTGACTTATAATTAAGGCTGTTTTATTCACTGTCACTGTTTACCCTGGGGATCTAATTCCCGCAGGACCCAGTAGCCCTTCCATAGACTCTCCAGCACCTCCTGCAGACCTGCCAGCTCCCCACTTTGACCCGCAAACCCATTCCTTTGACTTAAGTCAGACCCACCACCGTGACTTATTTACCTCTGCTACCCAAGTGAATGCCTGCAGGTGGCAGAACCTAACTCAGGTCTAAGCAGCTCACTGTAAGCTGACTTACCCAAGTTGGGTGTTTCAAGCACTTATTTCCACCCTCAGTTTGTTACTCAAAGACTCTTGGAGAATGTGGTGGCAGATATCAGAGCTTGCTCTATGGAACACTACACATTTATCTCCAGTCAAAGAGAAATTAGAATCTTTACTAATCTGCCAGAGGGCTAGCACAGTTTAAGATCAAAGCAAAACCAAATAATACTCTTGGAATGTGCACTAATTTCCTAGATTGTACATCACGTTTTTAAAAAAAACACAACAAACTAGCAAAAAAAGGTCAAAAGTCCCATAGTTGTCATAGTTAAATACATCTATTATTGAAAGTAATCAAACAAAATGTAGCCTTCTTAAGCATCTTGACACTCCCTCCAATACCTCACTGTCAGTTATATCTACATCTGAGTTAATATTACCACACCTAAGTGTAGGTTTCTAGCTAGATATAAAAAGTCTAAATGAAATAGAAAAGAAACATTACCAGGAACAGTTAACAGACAGCAACATTGAAGAAGAAAGGATAGTTTGAGTAGTTCTCCAATAGTCCTCCTCTTGGAGGAGATGCAAACTCAGGCACAGGCAGTGGCACTGGCACTGCTCCCCTCTCTTTGCTGCTTGTGGAAGCCTCATCCCTGCTAGTTGTAGGAAAGAGACTGTGTCTCAGTTTGGAGGGGAACTTACATCTCTTGCTT
Source organism: Crocodylus porosus (assembly GCF_001723895.1). Lineage (NCBI taxonomy): Eukaryota > Metazoa > Chordata > Crocodylia > Crocodylidae > Crocodylus > Crocodylus porosus. The sequence continues at coordinate 60,621,060 of NW_017728918.1, read as the reverse complement.
TACCCCCTATTCTGCCCCTCCCTGAAGGCTTGCCAGCTGCCTTTCCAACATGCTTCATGGTGTGTTTCAAAATGTCTTGTTTTTATAAAAATATATAAATGTATCTGTGTTCCTATATAAATTCTATAATGTAATATGCCACAAGACATAAAT
>NW_017728918.1:60603619-60615331 GCF_001723895.1 Crocodylus porosus | reverse complement strand
GAAGCCAAAGCCTTCCCGATAACACCAGCGCCGCAGTCTTTGGTTCACCGCATGGATCCTCCTCTCCCTCCTCAGCCCTTTTGAAGCCCTTTGTTTCATTTTGACTTTGCTGTGTTGAGCTCGAAATGAATCAAAACAGCATCAAAATGAAACAGACAGCAAAATTTCATACAGCCCTACTGTGTGGTAGCTTCTTCTGTCCGCATGCCTTCATACCTACTAAATGGACTTAACCTTTTGGTGCAATCAGCTCTGCATCCTGGGCCTTCACAGTTTCTGCTTCCCTGTACATTTGCAGAGTCTTTTCTAGAGATGTCTTCCTCTTACATGCATTCAAAAATGAAGAACTAAGGGAATTATGGAAAAGTCATCCTGACTTCACTACCTTGGAAGATACTGTAGCAATTAGGAGCCAATATTAATTTATTAAGAACAGAGCACACCTAGAAAACTTGATTTTCTTCCTTGATAGGGTAACTGGTTTGGAGGATAAGGGAAATACAGGGTGCATCTACATGAGATGCTACTGTGCAGTTATTATTATGCATTTATTTACTACTTGTATTAGCAAGTAGTAAATAAATGCACGATAACCAGAGTTACTGTGCAGTAGTGTCAGCAAATGTCTTTCAGGTGACACTACTGTGCAGTAGCCTAGTAATACTGCACAGTAGTATATTAGCACTGTCCGTGCTCTGACATGCTACTGCACAATATTGTCCACTACTGTGCAATTAGCATCTCATGTAGATGCACCCACAGTGGACATAGTACACTTATACTTTAATAAGGCTTTTGCCAAAGTCCTGTGTGCTATTCTTATAAGCAAACTGGAATAATACAGGCTAGAAAGAATTGCCATTAGATTAATACAAAATTGGCAGAATAATCCCAAACAGAAAGTACGTAAGTACATTGTTCTGATTATACTTCTATCTTTTTTTTTACCTCCAATCATCATATCTAATTTATACACAGGATTGTATGATAATCAGACCTGCAGAGGCATTGGAAACATTTTGGACAATAGAGTTAAAATTCAAGGGAATCTCTTGTTAAATTAGAGAAGTGAGATGCAGATGACAAAATGAAATTTGACAAAGACAAAGGGAAAGTGCTAAGTACAGGGAAGAAAAAAACAAATGCACAATTATAGAATGATCAACAGGGACTAACTGTCTTGGCAGGAGCCTATCCAAGGTTTATGCTGGATTACAAATGCAAGATATGTGAGCAAGGTGATACTGTTTATGCATAGAAGAGCAAAGCCAGTTTTTGGTGGCATTAACAGAAGCATGTAAGACGTATAAGTTGTTAAGACAACCCTACTCATAAAGAAGATGGAAGAAAATTGTCTTCCCCTGGTATAATAGACAAGATAAGAAGCAATGAATTTAAACTACAGCAAAACAAGTTTAGACTAACCCTCAGGAAAAGATTCCCAGAAAAACAGGACAATGAAACAAGGTGCTTAGACAAACTGGAATCTCTTTCCCTGGAAGTTTCAGAAGAATAGGTCTGGGATAATGTAAAAGTAGTTAACCTGCATCCATGCAAGGAGTTGGACTACATAACTCTTGAGGTTGCTTCCATCCTTCTGATTCTATGACAAAGCAAAATCTAAGCAGTATACATTGTGCATCTGTGGGGTTCTTGTCCTGGACAGATTATGCAAGGAAGAACAGGGAAACCCTCTTTATTAACAACTAACTATTCTTAACACTAAGCAGAACAGCAATCAGCAATACAAGATAATTCAATTCAGGCAGTGCCTTTTGCTGATGGAACACAGAACGTATATACAGACACTCAATACACAATACCCCTCCCCCCTAGGTAACATAGTCCTGTAAGTATTTGGGCCATATAGTGACTCATCTTGTGCAGACCACTTCAAGAGTAAGAGACTTTTCACTAGCAACTACAGTAGGCTCCTTTGGCTGTTCTAAAGTAGCTTCAGCAAACGGATGTGCTGCTAGCTCTAAAACAGCAGCTGGTGGACTTATTAAAACTGGACAGGACTTATTCCACAAGTCAGTAAATCTCTGCATGTTTTTTGGATGAAGTATGAAGGCCACATGACAAGGCTTCATTTGAATTGGAGCCACAGTCAGATATGACAGAGGCTGGACTTTATAGGCACCAAGCTGTTCAAAGACCTTGCTGAAATCCCTGATGACATTTTGTAAGGTGACCATCATGTATTCTTGTGCATAGGTGGTGGCTTCCTTGGAGATTTCTCCCTTGAATGCACTTTTTGTAGCTTGGCTGACATCAGTTTTGCTGATGAAGCTCAGATTTCCCTGGAATGGAGTAACGCAGCATCATATACAAGGGCTGCTTCTTGAGGCATGGCAAATATTAAGTTATGCTCCCCTGCTCTCAAGAACCCCAGTGCCTCTCCCACTAATCTCCTCAACTCATTGAAGTTGGCCCCCTTGAAGTGGCTGTCCTCTGAATCCTCTCGAGGTTGTCCACATCCCTCTTGAAGTACAGTGCCCAAAACTGGATGCAGTACTCCAACTGCAGCCTGACCAGTGCCACAAAGAGAGAAAGTATCACCTCCCAGGACCTGTTTGTCATGCACCTGTTAATGCATGATAAAGTGCAGTTAGCTTTACTGATCACTTTTTCACATTGATGACTCATATTCATCTTAGAGTTAACTATGACTCCTAGATCCCTTTCCACTGCTGTGCTTCTGAGAAGGTCCTCCCCCAGTCTGTAAGTGTGTTGGTAACTCCTTCTCCCTACCAGCACTTTGCACTTGTCTGGTTAAACTGCATCCTATTCTGTTTTGCCCACTTTCCCAAGCTTTCCAGATGTACCTGGATTCATTCCTTATCTTCAAGTGTGTTAACTTTACCCCATAATTTGATATCATCCATGAATTTGGACAGCATGCTCTCCATGCTCTCACCCAAGTCACTGATGAAGACACTGTGGATTCCCTTGTGGGAATCCACTGCCCACATCTTTCCAGGTTGATACCGACCCATCTACCACCACCATCTGGGTATGACCCCTAAGCCAATTTGCCACCCACCTAACCATTTAGTCATCTACATCACAGTTACTCAGTTTATTTATGAGAATAGGATGAGATACTGTATTGAAAGCCTTTTTAAAATCCAAGTAAATTATATCTACCTTGACTCCTGCATCTAAGCATTTTGTGACCTGGTCATAAAAAGGAACAAGGTGAATCAGGCAGGATCTATCTGCTATGAATCAATGCTGGTTGCCCTTCAGCATTATTTTTCCTGCTGGACTCCCACAAATGTGATCCTTAATTTTTTCAAAGGTTTTCCAAAGGGTAGAGGTTAAACTAACCAGTCTATAGTTACCCAGATCCTCCTTCCTTCCTTTCTTGAAAATAGGGACCACATTGGCCCTTTTCCAGTCCTCTGGGACCTGACCTGAGCAACACGAGTGCTCAAACAGTCATGCCACTGCATCTGCTATGACACTGACCAATCACTTCAGCACCCTTGGATGAAGATCATCTGCACCTGCTGACTTAAACACATCCAAGTATCCTTCCAAGTGTCTCTTCACCAAATTAGTGCTAACAGTTGGTAGCCTGGTGTCCTTTTTGTGCCTGTCTATGCCACAGTCACCTAGTTTTTTAATGAGGGTGGGGTGGGAGATGGTGTCAAAGGCCTTGCTGAAGTCCAGAAAGACTACTTCCACAGCAACACCTGCATCCAATGCTTTTGTGATCTGATCATAAAAGGCAATCAGGTTGGTCTGACATGACCTGCCCCTAATGAAACCGTACTGGTTGCCCTTGAGCATCATCCCTGAGGCCAGCCCATTGCAGATGTGCTCCATGATGATCTTCTCAATGAGTTTCCCTAGGATTGAGGTAAGACTGACGGGCCTATAGTTGCCCAGGTCCTCCCACCTCCCTTTTTTAAAGATGGGGACCATGTTGGCTATCTTCCAATCATCTGGCACCTGGCCCAAGCACCACGAGTGCTCATAAAACCATGTCAACGGCCCTGCAATAACCCCTGCTAGTTCCCTCAACACCCTGGGGTGGAGAGCATCTGGACCCACTGATTTGAACACGTCCAGCCCCTCCAGAAGCTCTCCAACCCAATCCTCCCCAACCTGAGATCCCCTCGAGTCAGTCTTGCATCACAGTGGGGAAATCCCAGTCCCTGCACAAGAAAACAGAGGTGAAGACTTGGTTAAAGAGGTCTGCTTTCTCCTCTGGCGCAACCACCAGATTGCCCAGAGGATCTTATAGGGGCCCCACACTTTCCGCTGCTTTTCTTCATCCTCCCTATATATTTGAAAAAGGACTTTTTATTATCTTTGATTTTGGACTTGAGTCCTAGCTCTATGTCCGCCTTAGCTTTCCTGACAGCCCCCCTACAGGCCCAAGCAGAGGAGGTATACTCCTCTTTGGAGATAGCAACCCCCTTCCACCGGTTGTACACCACCTTTTTGGCAATCAGGCATTCCTGTACAGCCTTGGTGAGCCAGGGGGGCTTTTGGGCACTCCTGCCCACCTTGTCTTTTGATAGGATGGTCAACCCTTGGGCCCTGAGTATCATCTCCTTAAGGAATGACCACTCATCTTGGCAAAACTGGACACAGTACTCCAAGAGCGGTTCAGAGAATCTTGAGAGGGTTCAGGGGAGGGCCACTTGCAGGGCCTTGCCTGCAGGCCTCTGACCATACAAGGAGAGATTGAAGGACCTAGATCTCTTCAGCCTTTGCAAGAGAAGGTTGAGTGGTGATCTTGTGGCGCCCTATAAATTCATCAGTGGAGGGCATCAGGGAATTGGAGATGCTCTATTTACTGGAGTAATTAGGAACAATGGCCACAAATTGGCAGAGAGCAGATCTAGGTTGGACATTAGAAAGAACTTCTTCACAGTAAGGGTTGCCAGAATCTGGAATGGGCTTCCAAGGGAGGTGGTGCTCTCCCCTATCCTGGGGGTCTTCAAGAGGAGACTGGACAAGCACCTAGCTGGGGTCATTTGACACCAGCTCTCTTTCCTGCCCAGGGCAGGGGGTCAGACTCAATGATCTACTGAGGTCCCTTCCAACCCAAACTTCTATGAATATATGGCAGTGCGAGGGGAGTGTGTGTGCATGTGTATGGTGAGCTGTTAATGTGGGATTCATCCTATGAACACACAGCCATGCACTCTGCCCCTGGCTGCACACCCACACCCTCCCTCCCATTCTGCCCCTGGCTGCACACCCACACCCTCCCTCCCATTCTGCCCCTGGCTGCACACCCACACCCTCCCTCCCATTCTGCCCCTGGCTGTACACCCATACCCACCCACACACTCTGCCCCTGGCTGCACACCTGCCTTCCCCTGGCATCTGAGAGCTTTGACAGGAGCCAAGGCAAGTCAATACAGAAGTAAAGTCTAAGGGCTCCCTATACCTCTGGCTCCCTGCCTGAGGGAGCAGGGCCCATGCAGCCAGTTGCCACCCACCGTCTTCGGGGTGCATGGGTAGTTGCCCCACAGCATTATGGACAGAGAGACATGCAGACTGAAGTATTAAGCCTTTTTAGTATATTAGAATAATAACAGAAACAAAACAATGTTGATGTTTGACCCAACTATCCCTTTAACTGAATTTAAATATCTTGCAGCTTTTAGCAGTGTAAATATTGCACCAGCCACTCTGAACTAGTATCTCTTGATGTTATGTCCCCCCACATAAACACCATGATGGAAGCAACTCCTATAAAAAAACCCTCCACCCTTCAGCCCAGTATTGCAAGCTTCACACTTATTCATAGGCAAATCAGCATAGTCTTAACAGTTTTGGAAAAGTAGAAAAAAAAAGGGCTGAAATTGAAATCCTGCTGCTAAGTTTGATGTTCTTAAAAGTGAAATAAATTTCACCTACAGTTAGTGATGGAACTATTTAGAGGAAAGGGAACTCTGGCTCCAAACCTGGGGAACGTTGCTCAGCTTCCAGCCTTAAGTTCAAAGATGGAGTTTGTCAAACCACCAGCCCTCATCGTCATGCCTGAGAGGTTTCCCAACATGTTGGCATGCATGTTCACATTCTCAGCTGCATCCACTCCCCAAATAGCATGCATTCTCTTATGGGTATTCACCAAAAAGACAGACCCTCCATGCTGCTTTCATTAGTTATGGTACTTCTGACTCAGAGAGGCAAAGAGCACTTTTATTTATCAACTTTGTTTTCCTTCTTTGTTTTCTCACTTCATGTCACTTGCTGTTAAAATGGGGACATGATCACACTTAAAGAAAAACAGTTTGTAAATAATTAAAAGAGGCATCATTCTGTCTGGCTGATTTTAACAAATGAAGTTACATGAAGAAGATGCACTGTTCTACTCTATGTAAAATAATGCAGAAAACTCGTAAAAGAATTATTCTCACTGAGCGGTCTGTCTACCTGCACTGGATATTATGGAGTAGATCCAGCTACCATTATTCCTGTGGGTGAGTTCTTACACCCACAACTAATCCTGCTTGCTAATGGTCCTACTCGCCAAGTAGTGTGCATGTTGTTAACAGTGGCAGGATTTAGCTTTTTATGCAACTATTTTTGCCTAGAAAAGTGAAATCAGTGAAGCCAAAGTCAGAGCACTGACCTTAGAAATGAGGAAGAAGGTCAAGAGACATTCCTGTAGACTCCATGCCTGGTTATAATGCATTAAAAGAATGAAAATTAGGACATCATGGGTGGATCTACATGAAACACTTTACTGCCCCTTAGCCTAATTTACTACACAGTATAGGCACACAACTCAACAGTAAAAATGGCTAATCACGACTAAATGTGATGCCTGCAAATACAAAGGCAGGTATCAAATTTAGGCACAACTAGTTAAAGCTCAGCAATACACATGTTGACTTGACCCGGCACTAACTTCAATGCCAGGTCTGCCCAGTCACTGCGGGGCAAGCCTGAGCGCAGCCCTAGGGCTCCTGGTTCGGTGCCTCTCCCATCCCAGGGCTGGGCTGCCTCTTTGGCAGCCCCTAGCTGCAAGTTATAAAAGCCTGCAGCCATTTTGTGCCCTTGGGCATACTACACAGGGGCTTGGAGGAACCTGTGCTCTACACAGAAGCACTGCAGGCCTGTGTTTCTCCCCTGGACAGGACACAAGCACACTTTCCCAGTCCTGTCCCCTAGCCAGAGCTACTTCTTGGCCACAGGTGGGTGTTGTAAAGGGCTGCAGCTTGCTGCATCCCCTGCCCAGCCCTGAGATCCCTCCCAGGGCTGCCGGCTGGCTGTCTCTGGCAGCAGGGCCAGCACCTTCTTCCTGTTGCTGCTCACCCCCAGCTGTCTCCTGTGCTTGCAGGTCCTGTGGCACATTTGCCTCCAAGCAGCTCTCATTCCCTGGCTGTGCCCCTGTCCTGAGTGCTGCTAGCCACTATCCAGGGCTGGCCATACAGGGACAGCTGCACAGGGGCCACCACTATATCCTCCCCATCCACCCCATTGATGCCCAGCCCCACCCATGTGCACATGCCCAAGCGTTCCACCCAGGGCCCCAACTGGAGTCAGGAGGAGATTGGTGACCTCATGGTGCTATGGGGCAACATGGATGTTCAGAGGCAGTTCACATGGCACATGTGCTCGAGGCCTTGAGGGCACAGTGGGTGTCCATGACTGACCACAATCGTTGGTCCAGCTATGTGAGCAAGACCATGCCTTTTATGTGGCAGCTGACCAAAAATTTTGTGCCTTGGGACCCAGGCTGCAACCCTGCAGTTTACACCAATAGCGATTACCTGCCCAAGCCCCATCCCCACCCTGACCCTTCTGGTGTCAACACCTCCCCAGATGAAGGGACTTCAGGTGTTCAGCAGCCCACCCTGCCCACATCCATGGCTGCTGCATCCACTAGCAGTTTGGAGAACCCTGGCCAGTGGCTACCTCACCAGCTCCACACCCTCATATCCCACTATGAAGACAAGCAAGCAGCTCCAGTTCCTCCATGGGCGGCGGGGAGGAGGGGGAAGGAACCCTGGCTGTGCCCCAGCCCACCATACACTGTGGGCCAAGGACAGCAGGTGCAGCTGGATGCTTCCACTGATGGGGAGGCTGAGACCAAGCCACCAGCTTCACCAGTCCCAAACACATAGTAAGTCACATGCACAGGGGATAGCCCTCTCAGCCCCTACACCTGCTTCCACCAACAGCCCTGGCCCCTGCCCTCCCTCCCAGCCCAGCCAGCCCACACACCCCTGACCCCAGCAGAGAGATATGTAGGAGGTGCATGGGGGTGCACCCCCCCAATTGCCTGAGCTCACTGCTTAGGTAATGGGCAGGGGAGACAGGCCCAGTGCCCCCTGCAAGTGCCAGATGATCACTGCAGCTGCAGTGATTAGCCACAGTGATCAGTCATGGGGGAACTCCTGGGCAGCAAGATCTGCTGCAGGGCAACCCCCCTGAGCATCGAGACTGGTCATGGGGGGGGCACATGCACCCCCTGACTAAGGTGGCACTAGCCACCCGTGCCCCACGTTACCCTCACAGTACACAGTACATAGAGGTTGAACACAGTACAAAACTTCATTAAGCAGCCCATTTCCCCACAGCTGACTGGGCATGAGCCTTTCACATGCCAAGGAAGACATCAATGCTGGTGGCATGGATGTGTTAGCACTGCCACAGCTAACACCTTCAGGTGGTGGTAGATGTTGCAGGGAAGCCTAGGCTTGCCCCCCACACTGTTGTAACTCAGGGTCCCAAACCAGGAGCACAGTTGTGCATGGTACACCAAGAAGATCAGCACCAGCATGGCATAGTGACTCGGGCACCCCTTAGTCTGCACCAACAGCTCATTGTGCACCACCCAGGGCACATACAGCACAGGGATGTGGGGGGTGCAGTGGCACCACAGAGGGCTGTCCCTGGGGCACTTCCCCAGAGAGGCCCCCAATAGGGAGAGCTGGGTTACAGCCAGACCCTCACCCCAGTTGTTTGGGAGCCTCACATGCCCTGAGCCTGGGTACTGTGGGCTGGATGGCAGCACAGCAGAGTGGGTGGCCTGCAAGAGGAGAAGGGGCACTGCAGCATCTAGAGCCACAGCAGCAGGTGCTGCCAGTAGCCTGGCCTGTCCCATCATGGGAAGGGGGCTTGGGAGGCAGGCTGCCTAAGGCCAGCACCCAGTGGCTGACTCTCCCCAAAGTAGTGCTTAGGGATAGGTGGGCTCAGCTGATGGGTGCCTAGGCCCAGGCTTGCCTGGCTAGACTTACCATGTTCTCTGGGCACTTGTGCATGCTTGACGTCTGATCTGAGGCCAGGCAGTGCACAGCCCCTGGTACAGAGCATTTCATCTCTGAAATGTTGCAAACTCTCACAAAAGCCTTCCGTCTCTTGTCTGTACAAGGCCAGCATCCGGATGTTGGGGAGAACCTGCTGGCAATAGCATGGATAGAGCCACCACCTCACTGCAACCCAGCACTAGATCCCAGTGCAGCATCAGCAACAGTGGCAGCAGCAGACTCAGGATCATGCCTTTTCTGCTCCAGCACCTGCCAGCAGTGGCAGAGGTGCAGGTGGAGGCATGGTGGCAGGAGCACCTAGCCCACCAAAAGTGGTGGTGGGCAGAGGACATCACCTGGGAGCACACATGGGACCAGGCATAGCAGGAGCACTGGGCCACAATGGAGCACCTGGAGTGGGCATGAATAGAACTGCTCAGGTAGCAAGGGGCCAACCAAAACCAGGCAGAAGAGGCCACAGACAATGACCACCAGACCCTGGACACCTTCCTGCATGCCCCCAACTGCCTGGCCCCACAGGGTCCTTGGTTCCCACACACCACCCCACAGCAGCTCCCTGCCTGAGTCTGGAAGGAGGCTCTCCACTGCCTCCAGCCTGCTAGAGCCCCTGGCCAGCCCCACCACTCACCCTAAGCCCCTGTGCCCAATGACCCAGTGGTGCCAGGTGCAGCACCACAAGGGGACACTGGCCCTGAACTCAAGCTGACAGAGGTGGAGCCACCTGCTGTCAAGGAGCATCACCCACAAATAAGCCCCCTACCCACTGCAGTTGCTGCATCCTCTGGACCCACAGGGGAACTGGCTGAGACATGGGGCCTTGCCAGAGGGAACCTGCTGCTGCCTCTGCCACTGCAGGTTGTGCTCCCACTCCCAGGCCATTTCCACCCAGCATGCCTCCTCTGCCCAGGCCTCAAAAACATTGTGCAGCACACACACTGCAACAATGAGGTTTCTCTCAGCAACTTCAAGGTAGACTGGAAAGGATTGGCAACAGACTTTGAAGTGGCCAAAGGTACACTCAATAAGGGCATGGGTTTGCCCAAGGCATGAGTTGAAATGGCCCTGACAGGGATCCAGGTACCTGGTGTAGGGCCACTTCAGCCAAGGGAGGAAGGGGTAGGCTGGGTCCCGAATGAGCAGGGGTGGAATGATGACAGTGCCCAGCTGCAGATCCTCCATTTTCAGTGCAAAGTGTGTGCTCTCCATGAGCATGACCAATGTAGACTTCCTGAATATATAGGTGTCGGTTGCACTGCCTGCCCAGCCAGCCCTGATGTAGGTGAAAGTCCCCTGGTAATCAACAACTGCCTGAAGGATCACCAGGTGAAACTTCCTGCAGCTACAGTAGGACCTGTCTGCGTGGGGTGGGCTGGTCACTGGGATGTGGGTACCTTCGAGGGCCAGGAGGAACCCCAGGGCACAGAAACCCATGACCACTGGGTCATGTATATGTAGGACTACTTCCGCTGGCACATCCTGGAGAGTGTCACAGACCTCGGGGACAGCCTCCCCACCAGTGGCCTTTCCGACCCTGAACAGGTGCCCCACATAGCACAGGCTGGCAGGAGTGGCCAATTTGAACAGCATCAAGGCCAAGCAGGTGTCAGCAGGGAGGGCTGGGCACATGCCAGTGTCCAGGCACTCCAGGTAGGGCCAGATCTGGTGAAGCACATCAGCAAAGGTGGCCTGGGTCATCCTGAAGGCATCAACCCATCGCTTATCATCCCAGTTATGTTGTACCAGGTGCTGTCAGTAGTCCCAGCTGATGCAGTAGGCCCATACGTAGTGGAGCTGGAGGACCAGGAGAGCAATGGTGGCTCCAGCAGTAGTCTCCTGGAACCCTTTTTCAGTGTGCCTGGTGATGGCAGCTGCACGATAGCAGGGACCCTGGGAAGGCATGCAGCAGTTGCCCAGGTAGTCACTGCATGTGGGGAAGCTGGGTGGAGCAAGGGCCAGGGGCTGGTGATGGTGTTGAGCCAGCAAGATGACCAAGATGGCCAGGAGTATCAAGGGAGCCTGTTGCTGGATGCCAGGGCCAGGGGCTGGGGTAGCTATGGCTGAGAAGTGCAACCAGGGGAGAAGCAGAGCTGCCACATGCTGCATGTGTCTATGTCATGCTGCTTCTCTCAGCAGAGGAAGTCTCTGCCCAGACTGCACAATGTGTGTGTGTGGGGGGGAGGGGGAATGGCTGCCGAGTGCTGGGAGGTAGCTCTGGCTTCAACATGGCTGCCAAGTGTGGGCAGCCATATGGCTGGAGGCTGGAGCTCCCCCTGGTGGCCAGTGGGACATGGCCGGGCGGGAGAGATCTGGCACTAACTTTAGTCCTAGATCCCTTCAATATAGACACCTGCCAAAAAAAAAAAAAAAAAAAAAAAAATCAGTTAATGCACACTAAGCTAATATGCAATAAATTTAGTTGCAACTATTTGCACATGTAGATGTGCCCAGTGAAGAATAAAACAAC
>NW_017728918.1:60558592-60602934 GCF_001723895.1 Crocodylus porosus | reverse complement strand
GGAGACTGAAGAGATTCAAGTCCCTCAGCCTCTCTTCATAGGGCTTGCCACAGAGGCCCCCAACCATATGAGTGGCCCTCCTCTGGACACTCCTCTGGACACTCTCCTTTCTAGTCTAAGTGGTGTAGATTGATCTGATAAGCAAATGAACAGACATTCACTTTTGATTCTGGAAATGCAGCCACCTGCTTGCAGTGGCCCAGGCCAGAAGCCAGGGGGTGCTAGAGTACACCTCCCTCCTCAGCTGAACCAGACAGCTTGGGCTTAAGCTAGTTCACCCACCCTAAAAGGAGGAGTTTGTGGGGGAGGTGCAAACCATCCTGGGATGCTGGGAGATTGTGAGTTAACTGATTTAAGTTAAATCAGTTTATTAAGCTTCTGTCCTAGATAGCCTCCAGATTCAAGTTAAGTCTGATACTACATCCATTCCGGTTCATCTTAAACAGGTTTCAGCCCTTTTGAAAGCAGTTTATGTACACTGAACTTCTGCTGTGTTAGAGATTTAAACCAGTTTCCAATCACTTTTACCAGTTTCTGTGTAATTTCTGTCCCTAGCAGATATGGATCTTATTGTGGGAGACAAACTTCTTAGCTATACATTATAAAAACAAACGTTACTAATGGAAAACCACAAACATTCCTGAACATGCTAGTTCAGTGGTGAAGAAATTTGTCTGATATCAAGAGATATTATGATATTATTTAAGGGTAAATCTACTCTACCATCAATGTCAAATAGGTAAAATTAGATTAAACTGAGCTCCGTGCTGCTGCAATTAGGCAGCTACTGATACCCAAGATAGCTAGTTTAGAAGCTAGCTCTCATGTCTTATACTCCACGGCAGTCACTTCTACATCTGCAATTTAGATACAGCTTTAAACTTAGTTTTCATATATCCTGAAGCTATGGAAGTGACCATAGAAAATTACCTTAGAAGGCTTAGATCAAGCAATCATGAGTAGATTCAATTTAAGCCCTATGGAAGATAAGTAAACAGGGTTCTCAAGTTTTGGATTTCCATATGGAAACTGAGAAAATAAAGGAAATAATAGATATACTTGGACTGAAGAGTTCAGGGCATGAATGTGGAAGAAGTTTGGAATTTTTAGTTCAAGGGTGCAAAACATATCTGGAATTTGTGTCCCAAAATAGGGGGAAAACTTGTATGAATGGCTTTTGACTTAGGGAGGGCTGAATTGCCCCAAGAGAAAGAATATTTATTAGCGTTAAGGACAGAGCCTACACTGAATGGAAAAAGCATTGATCAAGGGGGAAAAAAGCTACATTTTGGAAATTGAAGGCTGCATCCCCACAAGCAGGAACATGATGTTTGCAGCACCTCAAAACCTTTTCAAGTAGTACAAACCTATGCAGTGCATGTTAATACACTTGTCTTGCTGCGTATTTGCAGCATGGTGGCAAATTAGATCCCAGGAAATTCCAGTAGCTAAGAAAAATGCTAAAAAAGGGGTGCAACCACACATGGCAGCAGCATATGCCTCCTGAAACCGGATCCTGGCCAGCCAGAGCCATACTCTGGCTAGTGGACAGGCTCCACATGCACAGATCACCACTGCTGCACCTCAGGTGCTGGCCCCAGCTTCCCCTACCCGACCCAGGGCAATTTGCTGTGCACCAGAGCAGGCATCTGGGGGCATTCCTGGAGACAAGTAGCAGTGACACAAATATGTGGTGCTGCTATTTGTCCCCAGGGAAACATACTTTCCTGCTTGTGAGGGCACCCCCAAAAAGTGTAACAATAGCTTAAGACCTGAAAAAAGACTAGTTGGGATAGATCTTGAGGTAATGTTCAAGCAAGTATAAATCAGTCTTTAGGTATATAAAAAGAGAGTATAGAAAAAAGAAGTGGGGTTCTTATGCAGTGAGGATGGTGTAGGTAAGGCTCAAAAAATTAAATGAATATTTTGTCTCAGTTTTCACTAAGGATGTGGACTCAGAACCAAAGGCAGATTGAGTAATAAGAATGAATAGATAAAATGAGATAACTCCATATGTGAGGTGGAAGCAACACTCAGTTTAACTCACTCAGGTCAAGGAAAAACAAAAAAACAAAAATCAAATTATCTCTGTTCCAGAATACTGAAAGAGCTGGCATATGAAATGTCAAGTCCAGTAGCAAGAAATGGTAATGAATCTATCAAATCAGAATTGGTCCAGTATGACCAGAGAACAGCAGTAATAGTATCTATATTTTAAAACAAGGGAAGATGTTTTCCAGACCACTACAGAAGCATGAAGTCTGACCTCAGTAGTATGCAGAATTTTAGAACAAGTTTTGAAGGAATGAATAATTTAAGGCGTGAAGGTAAACAGAAAATGGAATAAAAAGCAATTCAGATTCACCAAAAGTAGACCATTTTAGACATATCAGATATCTATCTTTGATAAGAGAGACTATCTTTTGGGGAAAATGGAAATACAGTAGATCTAATCTGGACATCAATAAAGTATTTTATACAGTGCCACATGGGAAAATACAAGTTAAGATGGTGAAGATGAGAAGTAGCAGAGTAACTGGAAGAGGTACAAGGAGCTGGCTCAATAGTAGATGGAAAAGGGTAGTAATAAAAGAGGAAGTGTCAGACTGAAGTTAATATATGATGTGCCCAAATAATCAGTTTTGGACTATTCTTATTTAGTATCTTTCTAAATCCATTATCCTAGTAATACGGTAGTTTAGATGAACATGCTGGGAGTAGTGTAAAGTGGTGAAAGGATGGTGAAGTCACAAAAAGAAGCCTAGACATTGTCCTTAGGGCACCACAGAGGCACAACAGGGTAGCTCTGCACCTGGAACAGTGCCAGTTGCAGTGGTAGCTATTTTTCTGTCCCCACACACTACAGCAGTGCCCAGAGCTGCTGCCCTTGTTGTTTCCCCCTGTCACTTACACTACTACTGGGACATCATTTTGAATGGACTTGAGATCAGTTTCCAAGTGTCCTCAAGGCCACATTCTAGATAAAATATTGACTTTGACAAGGTTTTGGGAGAGGATTGAGAGTGCACTCCTGGAATGAAGAAGAGTGGAATGATACTTTGTTGAAGGCGGTTGTCTGGATGACTTCTTGTGAGATCAATAAACGCTGATCAATAATGCAGCTGACGTAATGTTTTTATATTAAGTTGTAGAGCAACTAGATCCCCTTCATAGGCATTGTTTTACCATTAAATATAAATAAGAAGGCACATTACATTTCTCTCTCTTTACAATTCTTCTCTGTTGTCAGCCACTTTCAGCACCCGTGTGATTTCATAAGAGCCTGGTTCTTGTCAGGTCCCTCTTTCAACACACCCTTCTCATAGCCTCACTTCAGAGTTGGGAGCTCAGGCTAAACTTTCCTTACAATATCCTCTGAAAAAACAAAATAAAAACCACATGCACATTTGGCCTAGTCAAGATGTAACAAATGCAAAGGCAAAAATTCTCTTTGAAACATATGAAGTACTTTTTAGGATGGAGAACAAATGGACAACAACCAAAAACAACAAGAAATAAAGCACATTTTGCCAAAAAAGCAAGTGATAACTGGAGACATATAAATCATTAAACTTCCTGTTTTTGGATGGACAATTGGGTAAAAGACACAAGGAGGAAGTATTCTGTTCTAACTGTTCTGTGAACAGACAGGAAGGCACTGGTTATCTCTGTCCCCCTGCATCTGATCACAACCAAGAATAAAAGCCTTCCACTGTGATAGCTAATTAAGTTATTCCTTTAGCAGAAGGGTAGGGGCTTGTGCTTTTGCTCCTCACTGAAGAAATCCATCTCTACTCAGGAAAGGTCTGGAACAAATGCTTTGCTTAAGTTAGAATCTCAGTGCAGAATGTAGTGTCAGTCTATGTGCAGCTACAGGTGCCTTGCATTTTCATTATTTATTTCAGAAACAAGCACCATGCCCAGCTGCTATCTAATACTAGCAAGGGAATGGATGAGCTATTTAAAAAATACATGCCAAAAGGGAAACATTTTCCTTACGCTTTTCATCAAGGTTTTCTTTTTAAGTAACTTTTTAAAGGGTGCTTTAAGGTAAAGTGGCCAATAGAAAAGTTCTAAATTGCCTTGAGTAGGAAGATTTATCAGTCTTGTGATTGATGTGTGGTAATATGTCTCAAAGGATTTTCCAGAGCCTTTGGTCTCCACGAGCTTGTCATATTAAAGCTGACATGTGAAACCCACAAACTGCAGAACAGAAAGATCTTTTGAAGATTTTAAATCAAGACTAGATAACCTGAAACCCAGTGAAACTAAAGAAAAAACCAGGACAACTGGCTAAGCAAAACAGGAACTAGCCCACAAAGGATTTGGGTGCTAGGGCATACTAGTTAAACACTAAAGAGCTTTACCTTTTAGATGTCTACAATGCTAAGTTGATGCCTATGGACAATGAATGAGGAAAGTAGGTCACATAAGGAAGGAATTCTCAAAAGCCAGCATGCAAACTGGGTTACTGCTGAAGCTAGCAGATAAGAAGCATCACACAGCTTGCTCCAGGTCACAGGGAGGCACCGGCTCCTGCTTGGAAGTCACAGTTCTAAATTTGTTTCCTCAAGTTGAATGCACAAGCCTGTTTTTTCAAACATGGTTCAGGAATTCATGCATCCTTTCAAAATAATATGTTACCATTCCCTTTTACCCGAGATCTCACTGGTTAGAGCATGCACCCAGGATGTTGGGACACCTAACCTAATTCCTTCCGCTGCCAAAGAGGATTTGAACCCACATTTCCTATTTCTCAGGAAAGTGTCAGATTATAAAGTACTGGGGCCCCAAAGAGCCCAGTGCTCTATAGCCAGGGGAAATCAATCAATCAATCACCATATGATTATGCTAGAAACAACACATTTGACACAGTGTTTTTAGCTTACTAGACTATGATTGTGTTGTCTGCGCTACCAACATATTTTCTTCTGTTATTTCCCGAAAGGTTCATACCTTGTGGAGCTCCCCCTGAGTTTGAATACATAAATACCAGGAAAATTTGTTTCAACAATAAAATGTATATTTATCATTTGCTGATTACATGAAATACTCATATGGAAATGCTTAAAAAGGTTTATTATCAGCATTGTTTGGTGCAGAGATCCAGAGGTGAGATTGATATCACAAGCGCCAAGAGGCATGCAACTGCATGAAACATTGGTAATAGTGTTATTCCTATTCTTAAATAACAACATATGCAGTTCAGATAAAAATACAAGTTTTACTGTTAAGGATAAGAAATATATTAAGCTAGCTGTCAAAAACTGCAATGTGTACCATGTATACATTGTATAAGAAAGCCACCTTTTAAAGTGATCTGCTGCAGAGAATAGCCTAGGGCTGGCAGCATTAAAGACATCTGAGCTAAGTGGGGTAACAAGTTGTGTGAAAGTTGATTTCAGTTGAATTGCTTGCAGAATTTCTCTGGATTTTTGTAACCTGTCAGAGCTGTAGGTCTGCAGTTGAAAAAGAAAGTGCTTCCTATGTAATGAAATTACATTTGTGATTTGAAGACTAGACATTATGGAGATGTGTACAAAATATGTGAGGTAGGTGGCCTGCTCTTATGTGGCTAGAAAAACTGAACTCTCATTCAGTGCAACTTCTGCTTTTCAAGGTCATGCTTTTAAACTAGTTCTGTAGTTAGGGTCAGACCATAGGAAATTAAGGGACTTTTTCCAAAGCCATACAAGTCTACATTCTCATGAATTAAAACTCCCATTCCAGTTCAATGGAAGTGATTTAGGACTGCAAAAAATTTAGGCCTTGTTAAAATTCTCCCCAAGACTCCAGTCGTGCGGTATTGTGAGGCATCTTTATTTTTCCCGTGGATATTATAATTTTGTATTACAGTAGTACCGAGAAGCAATAATCAGTGTTATGGCCCATTCTGCAAGGTGTTATGCAAACACCCAGTCAAAGATAGCATCTGTCCCAAAGAAATTGCAGTCTGTTTTATTATGATAAAAAAAATCAAGGGAGTGCAACAACAGAGGTAGGTGAGCAGGGACAAGAGCTGAAACCATACTCTACTTGTGAATGTAACTGAATGGCAAAAATTTGGCCTTGCTTTCTTAAAGCTAATGTGACATACGCATTTGTAGTCCACCTAGCCTTCACCTGTGAGCTGCTCCCTATAACACCCAGGAGAGATCACATCTTGGTGAGGGATTTAAAGGAGAACAAATCTCTCTGCACTCATTTAAGAAGGCGTTCTATTAAAAACTGACATTATTGAATAAGGGAAAAGAGAGAATATATCAAATGATTGATGATATGGCATTGTTAATGGAGAGATAGAAATGGCATAAGAGAGCCAATAAACAGCAAGAAAGAATTGAAGACCCTTAAAACTAGCATCTTAATTTTCATTGAGTGAGGAAAGGAGGAAGCAGGTCTCAAGGAAAATGGGTTGGAATTATTATCTCTCTCAGGGAAGCTGTATCTGCAAGCAACAACATAGACAGACAGATGAGAGAGTAGAAAGAGTTTGAAAAGAACAATGTAGCCATTTTAATTATAAATTGATGGAGAGACACCCACTAGGGATGCAAGGTTTCCATCTCTGGGTTAGAACAGCTTGCCTGGGCCATGCATTCCATATGGGAAAACATGCGACTTGAAGAGCTTTGTGGCAGGACAAGGCACCTGTGAGCCCTACTTCACTATGTTGTCTGTACCGGGGGGCTACTGGAGCCGATCTCTGTGAGGTCTGCTTACCTGTTCTTGGGCTAACTGCCCACCTTCTCACCCACCACACCTTGGTCTTAATTGATTAATTAATAACTGTAATTAGGCAGGAGGCTGCCCATTTTCTGCCCCACTGCTAGAGGGCACTATCTGCAGCTCCATTCCTCCCCTACACTGCAGCCCAAGCCTCGCTGATGACATCATGATGTTCTCATACGTGCCAGTCCCCCACGATGGGGCCCAGAATCTTACTGTAGGACCCCACCTGGGTTCTTCCCTTCAGGCGGACTCTACAGTCATCATACCAGGCCATATATCACCCTGCCATCGGTTCCCCTTCAGGAACCCCTCATTGAGACCTTTGGCTCACACTAGCCTCAGCCCACCTCCAGGCCAGTTGGGACCCCAGACCCCTGGCTCTTGGGCATCCCTGTCAGTGGGCCTCCTTGCCCTCCTGACCCTCCTGGTCCTGGCCCCCACCTGGGCTAGTCAGGGGAAGCTCTGGCAGGCCCTGATGTATGACCCATACTCTTATCTTGGGGTCCCCCTTTGTGTCCTCTTTTATGGATGTGGGGAGCTGGGGTACCTCACACCATGACTAGTGCCTCAAGGTCTCACAGGGGACTCTCACTCCCATCCTGGGCAGCAGGTCATGGTGCTATGACTGGTGTTATCTTTGACCCACACTGCCTCCCAACGGTGGAGGACTTACTGGGGTCAGGACTCAGCTCTCTCACCCTCTGGCTGAGCCCCCCTCTCCCTTCAAAGGGCTCCACATCTAGGTCTATCTACTGCATAATCCAGTGCTATCCAAAAGTATCTGGTAAATTGGTATGGAATGTGGAATATGGAGGGGTGTGGGCAGTGGAGTCCCCCAGGGGTCAGTCCTCAGGCCTGCATTGTTCAACATCTTCATCAGCAACTTGGACAAGGGGGTAAAAAGCACCCTGTTCAAATTCACAGATGACACTAAGATGTGGGGGGAAGTGGGCACACTAATAGGGAGGATTGGGCTGCAATCAGACCTAGGCAGGTTACAAGGGTGGGCGGATGAGAACAGGAGGGGTTTCAACACTGACAAGTGCAAGGTGCTGCACCTGGGGGGGGGGGAGAACCAGCAGCATATCTACAGGCTGGGGAACTCCCTTCTCATCAATGCGGAGGCAGAAAAGAATCTTGGAGTCATTATTGATGCCACGATGAACATGGACCAACAGTGTGGGGATGTGGTCAAGAAGGCCAACCGTACCTTGTCATGCATCCATAGATGCATCTCAAACAGGTCCAATGAGGTGATCCTCCCCCTCTATGGAACACTGGTCAGGCCACAGCTGGAGTACTGCATCCAGTTCTGGGCACCGCACTTCACAAGGGATGTGGACAACATGGAGAGGGTACAGAGGAGGGCTACTCGCATGATCAAGGGGCAGCAGGGCAGGCCCTACGAGGAGAGGCTACGGGACCTGAACCTGTTCAGCCTCCACAAGAAAAGGCTGAGGGGGGATGTAGTGGCTGTTTACAAGCTAGTCAGGGGGGACCAGCAGGTATTGGGGGAGTTTCTGTTCCCCCGAGCACTCACAGGAGTGACAAGAAATAATGGTCACAAGCTGGCAGAGGGTGGATTCAGACTAGATATCAGGAGGCGCTACTTCATTGTCAGGGCAGCTAGGATCTGGAACCAGCTTCCAAGAGAAGTGGTGCAGGCTCCTACCCTGGAGCTCTTTAAGAGGAAGCTAGATGAACACCTTGCTGGGGTTGTTTGATCCCAGTACTCTTTCCTGCGATGGCAGGGGGTCGGACTTGATGATCTGCTGAGGTCCCTTCCGACCCTACCAACTATGAAATATAAAACTATGAAATATTCTTTTGGAGAGGGGCTGATCCAAAATCCATTGTACTTAAAAGGAGTCTTTCCCTTGACTCCGTTGTGCTTTGGATTGGCATGGAGTGTCTGCTTAAAAAAAATCCTTGGTGTCACTCTGTATGATGAATTCATTGGAACAGAAGGCAATAGCAGCTGCAATGGTGAAGATGAGCTCATTCATTTTATGTCATATTGTTTATTACCAGAACAACAAGGTAACAGTACAGAAGTATCTCCAGAAGATGTCTGGAAGGCAATATATTTGTTAGAACAGAAAAGAAAGAATAATAGTTTACAGCACTAGAGCACCAGATGTATACTGCTGTCCCTAAGAATTATCAATACTCCACATGCTGAGTTAATTATTTAGTTGTTTTGTTCATGTTTGCCTCACTGCTTGTCAAAAAACTTCTGAATGCCTTATACTTGAATTAAAACAAATTAGTACAAGAATGAGTCACCCATTCTAATGGATCAGAAGTTACTGCTCTTTACCCATATAATAGAGGTAGTTAGCAATATTTGTCTGAAGTCAGATACCTTGGAGACCAACTTAGTTTATGCCGCTCTGAACCAAGTAGTCTCCAAGGCTGTGACCCCATAAGTGAAAGAGCCCAGTTTGCGGTGCCTCAAAGGCTTTGAGGTGCCACAAAATACTGCAGCACACATGACTTGGTTCCCTGTGCTGCATATTTGCAGTGCGGTGGCAAATTGGGTACCAGGAACTCCCAGTATCTAAAAAAAAAAACAAAGCAAAAACAGCAGCACAGTGCATATGGCTGCAGTGTGCACCACCCAAAACTACAGCCTGGCCAACCAGAGCCACAGTCCAGCTGTCAGCCAGGCTCCGTGCATCTGGATCGCCACCACTGGAGCCCCAGGAGGGCCACAAAATCCCAGGTAAGGCTTCTAGGACCAGCCCAGGTGCTGGCCCCAGCTTCCCCTACCCCACCTGGGGCAATCTGTCCATGCCTGAGCACATATGCAAAGGCATGGTTGGGGAAAACTAGCAGCGGCACAAACATGCCTCTTCTTGGGAGAAATCCCAAAGAAAAGTGCATTTTTTTTTTGCTATTAAAATGGTAGTTTATACTTTAACATAGATTCATAGAAGTAGGGTCAGAAGGGACTTTGTAGATCTTTCTAATCCAACCCTCTATCCTGGGTAGTAGAGAAAACTGGGCTTAAATGACCCCAGCCAGGTAGACGTCAAGCCTCCTCTTAAATACCCCCAGGGTAGGAACCATCACCACACACCAACCCTTGGAAGTTGGTTCCAGATCCTAGCCACCCTGACTGTGAAGTAGTGCCTTCAGATGTCTAGTCTAAACCTACTCTCTAACAACTTGTGACCAGTATTCCCTTTACCCCTGCGGGGTGCTCGGGGGAACAAGGTCGCTCCCAAACTCTGCTGGTCCCTGCTAGTGAGTTTATAGACAGCCACCAGGTCCCCCCTCAGCCTTCTCTTGCGAAGGCTGAATAGGTTAAGGTCCCGTAGTCTCTTTTCATAGGGTCTGCCCTGCTGTCCCTGGATCATGTGGGTGGCCCTCCTTGGGACCCTCTCAATGATGGCCACATCCCTCCTGAAGTGTGGCGCCCAGAACTGGGCACAATACTCCAGCTGCAGCCTGACCAGTGTTGCATAGAGGTGGAGGATCACCTCCTTGGCCCTGCTTGAGATGCATCTGTGGATGCACAAGGTGCGGTTAGCCCTACTGACCGTGACCTCACATTGTCAGTAATGACTCCAAGATCTCTTTTTGCCACCTTGCTTTTGAGGAAGGAGTTTCCCAGCTTTTAAGTGTGCTGCTGGTTCCTACTGCTCAAGTGCAGCACCCTGCACATACATTTAGGCAGAAGGCAGGGCAGGGTGGCATCTTAGAATATGTCCCAAAGAATTTCCCTGGGGACAATCATGTGCCACTGCTAGTTGTTGCCAGGGAAATGGACGTTCCCGCTCAAGTACATATGCCCTAAGGTGCTACCCTGCCCTGCCTTCTACCTGAATCTATGTTAAAGTATAAAGCACCATTTTAATAGCAAAAAAATAATACACTTTTCTTCTTTGGGATTTCTGTCTCCATAGTTGAAAAAAATATCAGTCAATGGATAGTGGCAGAAAAGGTTCTTTGGATAAATCTGATATTTTTTATTAGGCCAACCAAATACTTGGAAAAAAATTCTTAGCAAGTTTTCAGGTTTAAAAACTCTTTGTCAGGCTGAGAAAGCATCTGCAGTTTGTGTGTGCTCTTCCTGGATTGAATGAATAGTAAAGAAGCCAGGTATTCATGCAAGAAGCTGGCATGCATGCAAGAAAGCCAGTCAGTGAAGATGTAAAATGAGGAGTCAGTGGGTGAGACACAAGCAGGGTGGGAGGTTCCCCACAACAGAACCATCAGCATTCCTGGATCTTACAGCTGCAAGTCCAGAAATGTAATATCTCTCATCCAATGCACCAAATGCCCTGATGGAAAATACAAAGGAGAGACCAAACACCAATTGCACACCAGAATGAATTCACCCTGGAAATCCATTAAAGACAAGAATACCCAATTACTGGTAGGGGCACATTGCTCACAAGAAAACCACTCTCTCTCCAATCTCTCAGTTCTAATCCTCAAAGGGAATTTACAAAACACTTTTTACAGACAAACCTGTGAGCTTCACCTCATCAGCCCTCTGGATACAAAAAATCATGGACTAAATTTAGACATTTATGACACATTATAACTTTCCTGATATCTTACTCCCCAGGTACCTCTCCACTATTTACCTGCTACATTCATCCCCCTTCCTCCTCATCCCTCCCTCCCCACCTGTATCTCACCCACTGACTCCTCAGTTTACATCTTCACTGACTGGCTTTCTTGCATGCAGACAGCCTCTGGCTTCTTTACTATTCATTCACTCCAGGAAGAGCACACACCAACTGAAAATGCTTCCTCAGCCTCACAAAGGGATTTAAACCTGAAAAGCTTGCTAAGAAACATTTCTCCAGTTAGTTAGTTGGTCTAATAAAAGCTAATAGATTTACCCAATGAACCTTGTCTTCCTATGTTCTTAGACAAACACAGCTACAACCTACATTCCCGTCAATGGATAGTGGCACACAAAGATTCAGTTTGATGATCTAAAACAGCAACAAGTTCATGGCCATACACTGTTGTTCCTGATCCCTTAGTATAAAAATAAATATTATTGGTAGCACAAAGCAGTTCTATATTAGTAAATTAGTTCACTGGGTAATTCTCCTCTGTATGGGGAATACTTATCTGCCACAGTTACTCCCTCCCACTATTGTTTATGTAAAGTACATCCCTAAAGAGGATCCCCAAACTGCCTTCACTGTCTCTGGGTACCATTGGCATCCAGAAGAAATTACAGCATGGTTTCATCCTGCTGGAAATTATGCCAGAGTATGGTCCAGTGCTTGGTGGACCCCCAATTCAAGGAATGGTAAGAAGTACCTTAAAGTAATTTTTCGACTATCCTCTTTAGGCCTTTAACATATCCTCTTCAACTGGTGCACAGAATGTATATCTTCTTATACAAAACCCACTTCTCCCAATGGTGGGGGAATCCTCATGTGCCTGAAGCAGCACAATGGGAATTTTGGCAGAGCTGTGACATGAAGAATTTAAAATCTGGAGATTTCTGGAATAAAGCTCTATCTTTTATTCATAGCTAAATGCTGATTTAAAAAATTGGCTAATTAATAAACCAGACAGACATTCAAGTAAAACTAAAATAGAGTTTACACATCATATTGATAGAGCATAAGCTGGAAAACCAACATTTTGCCCTTGCCCAATGAGATATTTGAAACACTGAAGGTATAAGATAGATGCAAACCTGTCAGTCAATACTGAAAATTACTCTATCACAATTTAACATAAAAGTGAACATAGAAAACCCAGCTACAAAAAGACACCCACTCCTCACATTTTATTCCTTGGCACTTCCATTCTTACAATTTTTTTCTATATACAGCATACAAACCAAAGATTGCTGAACCATCCGTGCCAGTAGCAAATTTTTTTCCTGTTTTTCCTTTTTGTTTTTAATTTCTAGCTAAGATATGTAGGAACTGTTGGTCTGTTACTGAAAAATAAAATTCTAATGGATTTAAATTTTTGTCTGGCCTGATGGTATCAAAGGATAAGTCTGCATATGGAGAGATTGCATGTAATTATTACAATTTATTTATACAACTTAATAGTTTCAAACATTTTTTAGAGGTTTTGCTGCTAAGGAAGCAATGATTTCTACTAAAAAGCCCATGGCTGAGCCATAAACCACAGCTCAGAAGCATTCCTGTCAATCGTTTATCTATTGATCTACTAGTAAAAAGTGCACAGTTACAAAGAGCAAATTGGGTTTGCATGAAGGCACCTTGGGTTTAATAATAAATGTCAAGTATAATTTGGGACTAAAAACAATGAATTCACTAGCCACCTTGAGATCCAGTTTGATAGCTCAACTATGTATGTAAACTGTACGGTGCTTAATAATGAGCTATGCAGGCCAACATAACACTATGAGGCATGGAGCCATCCTGTAAATCATTTGAGTATTTTCTAAATGAAAACCTTTTCATACCCCAGCAATAGTCATGAGCAAATGATATGGCAAAACTAGGTATGCTGGAGTTCATTGTAAAATTTCTTTCATTTTGAATAAATAACTTACATCGCATGAATGATCTATGAAAATAGCTCTTATTTTCCAGCTGAAGTGCTCAGAATATTACGCTATTTGAATTATGAAGACATTAATATAGTGAAACTGTAGCAGTCAAAGTAACCATTGAAGCATTAGTGAGCACACAAATCAGAATATCCTCTTTCTTACTAGGGCTTCTCCTAGCTCCAGTAATAAGCATTTCCTAGTTTGTTGCTGATCAAAACTATGAGGTGTTTAATGGATTTCACATTGCCACTGCCCTTTCCCTCCTGCCTCACAGGCCATGCACAGACATTACACATAAACCAGTACACGTGATTGAAAACCAATCTATACCTGTAACCAGACAAAAGCTTGGGGCACATAGACTGGTTTAAAATCAGTGAAACCCAATCCAAGATAGACCTGAATTGATGTGGTAACAAACTTCATCAGTTTGGGTCACAGTCTAATTTAATTTAGGTTAGACCGATTTATGAATCTTCTGTACCAGATCCCCTATCAATTCATGTTAAATCACTTTCCGCTGGCATCCCAGGATGCTTTGCAGTTCTCCACTAGCCATCCCTTGCAGGAAGGTATGGCACAGCTTCTGTGGCCCCCAAACACCCCCATCTCCAGGCTGCCACAGAGCCAGATCAGCACAGACTCTCTCCCCACCGCTGTATCCTTTATCCAGCCAGCTCCCAGCTGCAAGGAGGAGCAGGGGAAGGGGGACTGAGGCTTCTGTTGCATGGGCCCAGCTCCAGCTGTCAGAGACTTAATGCAGGCTCCCTGCCCCACCCCACCCCACCTGCTTGTGGCTGAGAACTGGCTAGACACAGGATCTGGGGCTGGAGAGAGATTCTGTGCTATCTCAACTCTTTGACAGCCAGACCCAGGTCCATGCAATAGAATCCACACAGCCCACATCCCCACCCCAGGGCTGACAGCAGATGTTGGGGGCACGTGCCTGTCAGGTAATCAGAAGTGGCCCACCCTGCTCAACTGTATTTGGCTGCCTCAGCAGTCTCTGGCATGCTGAGAGGCATACAGGAGTGCCCCCAACCTGCTGGCCTCAGCCAGTGCAAGCATCATGCATGCCCACCTCACCAAAAGGCAAATTTGTGTTCTGTCTGCTCCCAAACTACCCTAGTCCACTTAGAGAAACCCTTGTAAATTAGTATGAATCCACCTAAGTCTTTTTGAATGTCTGTAGCTAGCCACAGTGTTACTTCTGGGGCTTCCCCATGAACGCTGGGGAAATCTGCTAACGTCGCATTATGACAGGTGAGGCAGTAACGTATGTCATAATCTCTGTACACTGGCCCTGCATCATGGATCATGAGGAGTTACATGATCTTTCGTATCTAGGTCTGGTTAGCTAAAATAAGATTCAACTGACTATAGAATTCAAATACTAGATATTTCTGCGCTTTGTTTCCTTCTCCTTTGGCTAATACACTGTTTCCCACTTAAAGGGACAATAAGTTCATCTAATAATCAAAATATTGATGTATTATTTATCATTCTGACACTGAAAGGAAGACAGCCCCAGGATGTCAAAGATATCAGTATTGATTTTGACTGTTTTAAGAAAGAAACACTTCAAAGGATGGAACTTTGGCCTCACATTAAAATTGCAGTGCTAGTGTTAGATTGTGGCTTTTACTACCATACGCACAAAACAAGAGAGAGGTCAGCCACAAAATAGGAGAGAGGAAAGAAAGCCACTGAGCCAATTGCAGAAGGCCAGAAGGTGGGGAAATTCTCTGCACCACAAGGAAGTGACTACTATACATGTTATAAGGCTACAAAATGTAATTTCCCCTCTTTCCCTCCTCAGCATTAGCCTACAACCTATAGCATGACAGGGAGAGGTCAGAGCTACAGTTCTGTTTCTATCCCTTGACACCTCTGTTAGGCATCTAATAATACTGGTGAAAATAAGAACTAGCTCTTCTTTATACCTTGAACTAAAGCATAGGATGCTTTGGGTTTTTTTGAAAAAAATAAAGCTTGATTTTATGAGGTGTTCTCCATAATATCTCTTCATAATATCATCTGACATCATTAAGAGTTGTGGCAGCTACCACTGCTCTTTTAAATTTGGCTTTGTTCAGACACCTGCCCAATGGAGGCTTTTCTCTATCGTTCTATGTTTTTTGTCAATCTCTGGTGCTTATCGCCTTGTCTGAGCGGTTTTCACTTCTTTTCTCTTTCTTACTCTGTTTTCTACACCACGACAGTTTTAGTACCTTGGCTAGCTGGCCAAAGTCCACCATGATGTCTTCCTGGACTCTCCCACATGTCCACGATCTTGGCTACCATGATTTGTTGTTACAGGAAAAAATAGAATGCCAGGGCATGTGGGTTTTGACATTTTTGCTCTTGAAACCTGTCTTAGTGTAGTGAGGGCTCCACCAACCCCTACACCCTCACCCATTCCACCAGGTGTTAATTCAGTAGTCTCGACAATCTGCCTCCGAGCAGTACAAATGCTCTGTGCGTCTCTAGGTCTGGCCAATCAATAGCCCCGATGGGCCCGGTTGTACTTCACCCAGCTTGGAGCCTTGCACAAACCTGCCATTAATCCTAGCCAGTTCCTTCACTGGCCTATTGTCCCGATAGTTACAAATGCACTATCTATCTAGGATGACTTCCCTCTAACTCTTATGAAAAGGAGAACGAAAACAAACAGGCACTTCTCCTACCCTTATATTCCCAACTTTATGGTACCCTTTTTCTTCAGCCCTATTAGGGTCTTTACGGTACCTTCTAACTGCCCCACACCCCCAGAGAAACTGAAACTGCTCTTTCCTTCACGGTTCTCTCCCCTAGCCACTCCCTCCATTTAAGAGCTGCTTCTCTTAAACCTGATCTCCATTGTTTTCTCAGTGCCTTTGGCTGTCCCTGCCTGAGTCAGCCACTTCCGGTTTCTGGTGTTCCCTTTTTGCCTGCCCCGGCTCTCCTTTTATCCTGCAGTTCTGGCTGATTCCCCTTCCCCTCCTGAACACCAGAGGGGAGAACAAGCCCCAAGGAGTTATTTGCAATTCAGATAGGACCAATTTACTTCCCTGGGGCTCTTCTCTTTCCTCACAACACCAAACATGAACATTTGGCTGAATGACCTACAGCAAGTCCACTGTATAGGATGATCTTGAACTCCCAGACTTATGTCTTAATTACTGTATCATGCTCACCTGTCTCCATCACAATAAGGGCACCAGGTATGAGGGGAAGAGGAACTTTTACCTTCTTTATCCAAGTATTCAAACAACTCTTGTATGTGGAAATTCATGGACCTGGTTTCTAACAGAATTTTATTTTCATCCATGGCATGCAGATGGATTTATTATGCACCTAATCCCCAGCGGCCGTGTCTACATGAGATGCTGACTGTGCAGTAGTAATGGCAGGAAGCATGATGCGATGCTACTGCACAGCAGTAATGAGCTACTGCACAGTCAGAGTCACCGAAAAGCCATTCGGTCATGCTACTGTGCAGTAATTCTGGTTACTGCACAGTCATTTAGTACTTATTTATACAAGTATTAAGTTTCTGTGCAGTGATAACTGCACAGCCAGCATCTTGTATAGACATGGCCAAGGAGCCCTAGGCAGGAGCTAAAGAATAATTTAACTATTCAATTTGGTTTTGATACAAGAATATTCCAGAATTTGTTTTGGAAATACAACAAAACATAACAAAGCCCCATTTATCAATGAGTCTGACAGTCATTTGGAAATTATAAAATGCCATATTAATATGTGACTAGACCAATGAAAACTGAACAAAGGACTAAAAAATAATCACTAAATCTTTCTGTTGTGAAATAAAATGCTCAAAAACTACCTCTTAACCACAATGAACTGAAAGGAAATGAAATGCTTTAAATCTTCAAAAAGCAAACCAAGAAAACAAAAATACCAGCCACCATACAAAGTTTTGATACTAAAAAAGATGTACCAGAAATTCTAGGAAATCAGCTGGGGACTGAAACATTGCTACTGGTTTTACATGGGCTAAGTCCACAAAGAGTGAGTATTACATCACATAACTTTTTGGTGCCCTGTCTTCTTAAAGAAGTCCCACTCTGTTTACAATGCGTGGGAAAGAGTTAGATGCCTAAAATGACCTGGCAGTTAATATTTTGACTTGTAACTATCTGAACTACTTAATAGCAAATGCTGAGAAGAGTAGAAAGGCCTAAGTACTTTTTCACAAAAAATTGTGGCAATATCTCTAATTTGTTTTTATTATGCACAAGGAAGTTTAAAAATAGTCATAGGTCTTCTTAAAGAAACAGAATCATAACATCTCAAATCCAGAATTTCCCTTTGCTCTGATATCTTCCTTTCCCTTCTTGAATATCAAAATTACCACGCCTTCTGCAAAATCCTACCTTTATCTCCCACCCTCCATTATTTCCCTGCATGTGTCTACTATATCTGTCCCCAGCCATTGCCAATTTTTTCATAGAATTCCACTGGAAGTCCATCTCTTCCTGGCACCTTGCTTCTCTTGCAAGCTTTTGAACAGTCCTCCACCTCTTTTCATACTTAACTTCTATCAAGCTCTATTCCTTCCATTATCCTCTCAAGGAACACCTTACTTTTTCTTCTATCCACTCCTCTTTTTTGGTACAGTTTTTTATAAAACTCCACTGCTTTGTCCAACCCCTTCACACTCTCTTCTATTTGGATTCTTTCTTCAGTTCTCACTTATTTCAGTTCTTTCCTTCTTTTTCTCAATTTTGCTAAAAAATAGTTACACCATGCTTCCCTCTTCTCCACCCAAGGAGCTCTGGTCAGGGAGATTTTCTCATCCGCTTTTCCTTTGAACTATACTTTAGTCTGTTGCTTTATGTCTTCCAGTTCTTCTTTCACTTGTACTCCTCATACTGCTTCCTTTAATAATTCCTGCTTCCTTGTTTTCAGTTCTTTTAGCTCTTCCACCCTCTTCACCTCTCTTTGACCAATATTTCTGAAAAATACACTTGTTCTTCTCTTTATCATTGTCTACCACTCCCAGATACTTTTGTAGTATCTCTTCAGTCCTTCATCCTTTATACAGTTCCACATATTCTTGATAGGTCTTCTCATCTTGTAATAACTGAACATTCAACTTCCACTTCCCTTTCCCCCTACCTTCACTTTTATCTATTCTCAACATCCACTGGTTGCTGAAGGTCACATGTAAGACTTCCTTTCCAATCCCTAGCCCATTTGATGTTAATTCCAAATCAGTTCTCACCAACTGTTCCCACTCAGTTCTGCCACTTTCTCACCAGCCCATACATCATTCAAATCTCCAGCTTTTATTATATTAATCATTACTTTTGATGAGCTGTCTAGTTCTGCCCCCCCTCCATCTCCTCTTCTATCCCCCTCCTTGATAAAGCAACTGAAATCCCCCACCAGAATTTGCTGCCTACCTCCACCTACATATACCTCTACTTTCTTAAACAGTAATCCTTTCTTCCCTTTCAGCTGGTGAAAATCATTAATACTTGCTTTTCAAATGCACCACCATCTGTTGCAGTCTCCCTTCCACAATCACTTGCACTTGCCACACTGCCACTTCCTCACTCTTGAGGAAAATCGTGACTCCAGCTATTTCGTTTACGTCTGACCCTGCCCACCACAATGGTTCTCATCCCCATCTCTTTTATCCCACTCAGTATCGGCATCATCTTATCCCACCTCTTCCTTGATAACACACTTCTGACATTTATAGATGTAATACAAAATTCATGCTTATCCATTTAATTTTCACATCTCTACCCTTTTACAGGTTTTCTATGCTGCTGCTTGATGCCATCAGCTCTAATCCTCTCTCTTCTCTTCTGCATACTCTTTGCCAGCTGTTTAATTGCTTTAACATTTAAGAAAGGTTCCCCTTTTCCCTCCCCAACACCTTTCTGTTCCCTCTCCCTTCCCATTCCCCTTTCCCCTCTCTGTTAGATCCAGACCACATTAACTCCAATAAGCTCTTCATCAAACCGCCTCCTTTCCCCGTCTCTCTTTTTCTGCCTTTTTTTAAGTTTCATAGGGTGCGATATATTTCCTTTCCCAATACGGCTCTCTTCTTCTTTCTCCTGCTCTATACTCACTCCTTCCTGTATCATTCCCTCCTCTTCTTTTTTCTCTCCTCCGTCTCAAAGTGCCTTGTTCCACTTATCTTTCTGTCTTTTCCATCTTCTTTCTCCAGCTGTGCCACTTCAACTACTGACATTTGCTCCCCAGCTCTTCCTTCTAGTGGTGTCTCCTCCACTGTCATGGATTCCGACTCAACATCTTCTCCACTTTCCCTTTCCTGTCTTTGTTGCTCTTCAGTCAAGGTCCTTGGGAAGACCTTTGAGAAAATTATCAAGGGGCATATCTGCAACGGCAACATGGGTTCACTGAGGGCAGATTTTGCCTGACTAACAAGGTCCCTGAACCAGGGCGCCAAGATGGATGTCATCTTCCTGGACTTTAAGAAGGCTTTTGACACTGTTTCTCATCACATTCTCTCAAAAAAGGTGACTGCAGCACTGATGCCTACACAGTCAGATGGGTGGCAAATTGGCCAGATGGTCACACCCAGAGAGTGGTGGTGGATGGGTCATTTTCGACCTGGAGGGATGCGGGCAGTGGGCTCGGTCCTGGGGCCTGTACTGTTCAACATCTTTATCAGTGATCTGGATGTGGGTCTGGAAAGCACGCTGTCCAAATTCACTGATGACACCAAGATGTGGGGCAAGGTGGGCACACGGAAGGGGAGGGACAGAATCCAGCTAGATCTAAAGAGGTTCCAGAGGTAGGCAGATGAGAATAGGATGGAATTGAATGCAGACAAGTGCAAGGTGCTGCATCTAGGGAGAAGGAACCAGAAACTCACCTATAGGCTGGGGACCACCCTTCTTGTCAACACAGCATCAGAAAGGGATCTTGGAGTCATTGTTGACTCCAGAATGAACATGAGCTGCCAATGCAAGGAAGCAGTCAGTAAGGCTAGCTGCACTTTGTCATGCATCTACAGATGCATCACAAGCAGGTCCAGGGAGGTGATCCTTCCCCTCTATGCAGTATGTGGTCAGGCCGCAATTGGAGTACTGCATCCAGTTCTGGGCGCCACACTTCAAGAGGGATGTGGCTAGCATTGAGAGAGTCCAGAGGAGGGCCACTTGCATGGTTAAGGGGCAGCAGGTCAGGCCCTACGAAGAAAGGCTAAAGGGCCTGAATCTATTCAGCCTCCACAAGAGAAGGCTGAGAGGGGATCTGGTGGCCATTTACAAACTCACCAGGGAAGAGCAGCGGGAATTGGTTGAGGCTCTGTTCCCCTAGGCACCACCAGAGTTTACTAGGAATAACGGACACAAATTGTTAGAGAGAAGGTTCAGGCTGGACATCAGGAGACATTACTTTACAGTTAGGGCTGACAGGCTCTGGAATGGGCTCCTAAGTGAGGTGATGCTCTCTTCTACCTTGGGGATCTTTAAGAGGAGGATGGACAGATATTTGGCTGGGGTGTTATGACCCCTCACTCACTCCTGCCCAGGGGAGGGGGTTGAACCTGATGATGTGTTTAGGTCCCTTCCAACCCTAAGCATTATGAAACTAGGACCCATGACAAGAACATCCAATTCCAGTCTTGAATGGTGGCTAATTAGCACATAAATACTTTGTGGGAGGTATCTGGACTACACGCACATACTGAGCAGTGCTGAACTGTAGGATCACCACAGTTTGAAATGCTGTTGACTCTGGTGGGGCCCAGCCCAATGAACTATGTGGTAAGTCATGACCTTTTTGCCTTCAGGCTAATATCATGCAAAATTTATAGTATGGGACTAGACGGCTATTTGATCTCCCAGGATTATCTTCCCTGCTGTAGTAGAGGAAGATCAATACATTCAAGACCACTAGCCAATAATTAGATTCTATACCAGGAAAATTATATCAAATGTATATATTTTCCATATATAGAATCTAAGTATTGGAGGTCATCTTATAATCACTGTTGTCTTATATTTGAGTAAATATGGTACCTTCTTTAAAAAATCCAGGTCACCCTTCGTTTTCTCTAAACCCTCTCCTACTTCCTTCCTTGGCAGTGGAATACAGAGAGTAATCTGAGTTGCAGGTTTTTAATGGTGACTTCACCCCTAAACAGTACCTGCCTGCTTCACCGTCTACTTAACTTCTCACTTGTGCAAGTACCTTCTCCTTATGGCACTTCTCTAGTCATTATTCATCCTGTGTATAA
The DNA here is from genome assembly GCF_001723895.1 of Crocodylus porosus. NCBI lineage: Eukaryota > Metazoa > Chordata > Crocodylia > Crocodylidae > Crocodylus > Crocodylus porosus. The sequence goes on along the minus strand of NW_017728918.1, from coordinate 60,581,461 downwards.
TACCTCTTACCATCTGTAGCATTTTGTATGGGAATTAGGTTGACTGCAGCTGCTTAGGCTCTTCACTAGGACCACTGATTCAGTGCAGAGGATAGATGGTACTTTAGGAACAAAAAAGGGCTGCATAATGAAGGAAGCGGTTATTTGTAGGACTCCTACCTCACAGCCGAAGAAGTTAGAAAGTGTATAGTGAATCACCTAGGTGACTGCAGAAATAGAGGAGATGGGCTCATACTTAAGGAAACTGAATACTGTCCTGAAGATCTGAATTGTATCACTACCCCTGCCACAGTTATTATGAGAGGCTAGGCATATCACTTAAGACTATTTTTTCTTGGGTTGTCCCTAAATCTATGTTATAGGTGCAAAATTTCATACCATTGGGTCTAATTTATCAAAGTGTTAAGCACTCACAGTTGGAACTAGAATCAACAGGGACTGGGCTTTAGACATATGGACTAAGTACAGATTGTCAAAAAGCTTGAGGCAGAATCAATTCAATCTTCACCAGTTTCTCTATGCTGTGTAGACTGAACTGAAAATAAACTGAACTGGTGTTTAATTTTCAATTCAGAAAGGCAGACACAGGCCTGCATTGACCCAGGACAGAAGGCAGAGGGTTGTAAATCATGCCTCCCAGCCTGCTACTGCAGGGCAAGAAGCCACCCTCCCAGTGCTGGTCTCCCAAGCCAGATGTCATAGGGGGAGCCCTGCATCTTTCCCCATGATGACCTGGGATCCCCCAGCCCTGGTCTGCCCAGCTGCAGCAGGTGGCAAAGGTAATTCCTCCCCTGCAGGGCTGGGTCAGCATAAGTCACTGACACATGGAAGAAGGGCAAAGGAGTCCCTCCTCCAGCCTTCTTCCTGAGCTGGGCATCTGTCCATGTGAGGGAAGCCCTATGTTGAGGATCACCTGAACTCTAGTCTGCTGTCAGAGAGGTGGACAGAGTGATTCTCCCCATGTGGTTAGGCTGGCATGAGTCACAAACATGCAGTGGGTAGTAGGGAATGAAGGCCCCTGCCCTGGTCTTCACCCCCTGAGCTGGGGCCTTCCTAAATGGGGAGGCCTGGTCCTCAATGGAATTCCCACCATACACACCAGGCTGGGCTAGCCCCCCAGAAAGGATTGGACCCCAATGCCTGGCACAAGCCTCTGGGAATGCCTGGCATGTCTTGCTGGCTGCTGCTGGTGCTCATCTCCAGCAGGACACACTGGGCATTCCTGGGGCTTTGCACCAAGTGGCAGGGACAGGAGTGCTCCATAGAGAGCAGGATCAGTTCCTGCCACCTGGTCAGGTGGGAAAGGAGAGAGGAAGCACCCCCAGGACCCAACCCTCACTTTCAACTGGAAAGTCCCCAACTTGGGTGGTTAAGACTGGGATGAAAGACTTTGTTTCCCCCTCTCCTCCAGTGCAGCAGTGACTCACACCAGCCCAGCCACACTGGGGTGGGAATCATACACCATAGCTGGGCAGACAAAGGCTGTGGGGGGCATCCTGAGCCAGGCAAGAGAAATCCCCCAGAGGCTGGGGCTCCCCCCTGTGGGTAGACACTAGGCTCAGAAGACAGCTGGAAGGGGGGACTTCTTTCCCCCTCCACACAGTGAGTCAATCATTCACACTGGGCTGTCCTGGGAATGGGGGAAACCCTCAAAGACCAGGACTCAGGACCAAGACTGTGGACTTTGTTCCCCACCACTACCCCCCTGCTGCCCCACAAGGCTGAAAGGACAGACAGGACCAGACTAGGAAGCAGAGGTATGATATAATACTATGAAAAACTGGGTGCTAGGCATCTCATATTGTGAACTTAATCTTTTTGATTTTTCAAATAATGGTCTGTAAAATGGGATTAATAATATACCTTTGCCTCATACGGGCTCTGTGTTTATCAAACAATTATTTGAAATGTATTCAGATAATACAGTGATGAGCACTAAAGACAAGCTCAGGATAAAAGTATGATTCTGAGTGCAGATTTGGATTTGAAGAAGTTGTGCAGCAAATAATTAAAATATTAAAGAGATGTTCATTAAATCTACACCGCCCAGCCTTTGCACTTAATGAGCCAAGAGCCCTGTGGAAAAAAAAAATGTGATTGTGTAATTAAAAACTATCATAACAATAAGTACAAAGGGTCCAAATTAGGATTAGTTGGTTGTTCTTAATCCTAGCATTCTCCAACTTCTGAGAGTTTGGCTTTGCGACCTTAATACTCCTTAAAGAACTCCCATATCCTCTTTAATCAATCTGCTAGAAAAAAAGCCTTCAAATGTGAAATCTGAGTATAAGAGGTCAGTCTGATCAGAAGGACAAGGACAAAAACACTGTTTTCATTTGTAATAAAATCCATGTAAATAAATATAAAACCTTATGTGATAAAAATATTTTATTGACCTCTTTGTGATGACTTGTTTTTCGTTGTAAGTGCATTATATAGATAATCCAAACAAGCATTAAAACCTTTATACCATATGATTTTGTATATGCCACATTACAGAGAAATAATCTCTTCAAAAAATGTTTCAGAATTGGGGATTGCTTTTTATAAAATCATCCTTCCACCTATAAAGACAGATGCCATATATCCAACTGTGTAGAGATTAAACAGAGACAGAAAGAAAGGAAATGTATATCTGATGAAGTGAAAGTGACCCTAAAAATGATCTAATGTTTTCCAATTAAAAAAAAAATTGAGTTTACCATCCTATCTCTGAGCATCTTGAAGAAGGAGGAGCAAAATGCTGTGTAGCTCCCATAAGTAGCTTGGAATCACCACTTTCAAACTTTAAAGTCCACATTTCTAACTCCAGATAAACAGTGCCTAAAAGACCTCAATTTGTTACTAGTGAAGGACTCTTGTCCTTGTACAGACTGACCTCTTATACTCAACTTTCACATTTGAAGAATTTTTTTTCCTAGCAGATTGATTAAAGAAGATATGGCATCTGTTTAAATATAAGAGACTCAGAATATTAACAGCATTTCTAGCTAGCAGGTTTAATGGACAGAAGAGTGATGATGTAAGTAAATTATCAGAGACACAACCACTGCAGTTAATCATATGACCCTGCTATATACCATATATTTTTCATTACAGCTCATCGTGATATACCACTTGTGTATTTCTACCTTATGTGTTAGCAGCTGATCAGGACCAGAATCAGAAAGGCAAGCATTTAATATGGTTCTAGTTAATATTTTTAATAATCAGATTGCTGAAAGTCTAGATAAAGAAAGGGATGAACCTGAATGTAAAATGGGATTTCTGACAAATATAAGAAGAGATTAGAGCAGACCATCTGTGATGATATTACTAGCAGTCAAAAAGTGAACCTTAAGAATGGGCCTTTCAATCATGTCTTTTAAAGAGACAGCTTGGATATCAAGGAGACAAGCTGCGTCTCATCTCTTGCTGAAATAAAAGCTAGGAAAACCCCAGTAAATTACATTGTCATTATAATAGCTACTGATAATGTGCATCAGACCTCAAAAAAAAACCAATAAAACTAGAATGCTATAAGGAGTAAATTAATCAGAATTAGAGAAATGTGGGCGTGTCTACATGCGCAATAACGTGCTGTAAGTTTACTGCACAGTAAACTGCACCCAAGAATATATATACATGTACACCCTGTTGGGCACAGATTTATTCCCAACAGGAGCAGCCCGGTCCAGGACTGCTCCTGCCCTGCTCTGTCCCCTTGCACCAGCAAGAGAAAGCTCTAGACTGCCCAAGGTGCCAGCCTGGGGGTTAGTCCCAATGTGCAAGGGGCCAGGAGAGCTGTGCTGGCTGCAAGGCAACTGGCTCCTACCCCATGCATATCAGGACCAATTCCCATGTGCACAGGGTTGGGAAAGTGGTGCCAGCCCCATGGGGATGGAAGCCAGCTCCCTTGCAGCTGACACAGTTCTCCCAACCCTGTGTACATGAGGGCTGGTCCCAATGTGCACAGGGTGGGAGAGTAGCTGGCACAGCTCTCGGTCCAGTGCACCTGGGGATGGGACAGGAGATAGCTTCCCCCTGCAGCTGGCAGAGCTCTCCCAGACCCATGCACACAAGATCTAGTTCCCATGGGGACAGGGTGGGAGCTAGCTTCCCCCACATGGGGGTTTAGCCAGGTAGCAGTGGCCCCATGCTGCTTGGACTGACTGGGAACAAAATTGCTCTCAGTCAGCATCTACACGTGTGCTACTGTGCATTTTCTAATTTAATGCACAGTAAATCCAGTACACGTGCAAACAGTGATGGTTTACTTTGCATTAGATTAATCTAATGAGCAGTAAAGCATCTCTTGTAGACACACCCTGTATAAAGTACAAGTTAAGAGAATCAGAATCACTCTGCAGTGAAAGCTAAATAGCAGACAATCACTAGTAACTATCTAGTTAGTTGATTGTTTTGTGTGATTTCACATACTAGGAACTGGAGTAGGAAGAAGAAAATGCCTTAAAGCCACTAGTGTCTTCCCTCTGAGCACAAATTGGTCAGACTCCAGCATCTGCCCTAGAATCTTATATTTGCTACCATTCTCATGCTTTAAGTATTTTATTATTATTATTTAGTGCTTGTATTACCATAGCACTCCTGGATCAGGTTCTCATTATGATAAGCTCTGTACTGGAATAGGGGTAGTAAATTTCCATTACTGTAGTGCCTACAGGACCCCCATCAAAATAAGCCCTCTTTAGACTGCATGCTGTATGAAAACAGACATGAGACAAGGCTAACTTTATACATAAAGTAATGTACCTGGATGGATAATACAATCATTAAATCCAACTTCCAGTGAAGAAAGAAAGAGAACATTGGTGACATTATATGATCATCTGCTCCACTCTACCAACTATGTCAAAAAGAAACAAATTAACCATTGCTTTAATGCTTTTGTCTATGTAGATGCATTGTTCAAATGGACCCAGTGGGTCTTCAAAGACCATTCCTGGGTATCCCAAGTGATAGTTGATTTCTGTTGGAAGGGGATGGGAAACAGAAATCTTAGGCCCAGAGAAACCATATCCTTCATTGTGGATCTTGTTGGCTGCGATGCCAGCTCCAGATACCTTCATCTCACCTACCAGCCCTAAGACTGACAAAAACACAAGTAATGAGACATCCATGTCTAGGACCTTGAGTCACCAGACCACTTACTTCAAGCAGGTAAGGCCAGACAACAGCACTAGGTACAAAGTTCTGAATTGTAAGAAAGGAAGAAAAGAGTGAGAAAGAAAGTGTGAGAATGAAGAGGAAGTATGGGTTGAAATAGAATTCATGAGTTGGTGGGAAAGAACCAAGTAAGAAAAGACACAGAGGAAAGACATTACCTAATGGATACCTTCTCCAGAACCATTTCTAGCTTCTCCTTACCTCCACTATTATTTTAACATACTATGATTAGTAGGGGAAGGGGGGGTCCCTTTAAAATTGAATATTATTTACTTGCAAAAGGCCCCTCCCATTTCTTTTTTCATAGCCAAGTGATTTGGAACAGTGTGAAACATGAGGAATGGAAAGAACAAAAAAGGGGGCATCTAGGGAGGATGACAGAAAAGATGGAAGTAGAGGCAACACTTCTGTTGGACAAAGCTGAGGAAACTATTAAAAAAAAAAGCAACAAAGAGAAGACACACTGCTGCAGTCTGGAAAAGCAACAAAGTTGGAGAAGTATTAATTTCAAATACACCAGGAATCAATAACAAACTGTAAAGAAAGAAAACTAACATTTCATTTGGAAGAAGATAAGTCTAGGCCTGCAGGTTCTATCTGAAAAAGGGCTTTCCCTTCCCACAGATTTAGTGTGACATTTCTATATTATAAACTTACCAATCTGTGCATAAAAGGCTGTGTCTTTCAATGGGTAAGGCAAAATTCTACTTCAGATCTGCACAGCAACTCTTGATTCTGATATTCTGCTCTCCCTACACGTGCAGAACTCCCACTGGAGCAGAATATCAGTCGAAAACTGCCATACAGATCTGAGAGTAGACTTTTGCCCTTTGTGCTTTAGATTTAATGGGTGAGAAAGAAATATGCCGACAGAAATTCCAAACAATGCTACAAAGCTACAAGACAGAAGCCCAGTCTTGCAGGCTGTTTCTGTGAAGATGTTCTCTCTTCTTCTTCCAGAGGAATTATAATTATTTTTGGCTATTGATTTAAATTGGATTGGAAGGAAATAATGGAATAACTAAAGTGAACATGCTCTGTACAAATGGCTTAGAGAAATTTGTTAAACAAACAGCTTTTTAAAGAGCCAGAATTCCTACTTCTTATGTGTTCTCTAGTAGCTAAAATACAAATACCCTGATCACTAACATAAGAAAAAGATGCCAGAAATAATCTCAAGAAGTGCACATTACTTTTGGAATGAAGAGTGATTCAGTTCACAAAAAGTCTGTCAGAATTACAGTGGTGTCCACAATTCTGTACTAAATGCATTCTAGTCATGTAGAAGGGACATGTCCTTTTTTTTAACTAATATCTTTACACTGTCTTCATGCCTCTGGCACACAGCATCATTATAGCGGTTGTCACTCTGCTGAGGTGTCTCAGTCCAACCCTGAACTATAAAATTTGCCATATAATTTTTCAAAGACATAAACCTGGTCACATCACGGTGTCAGTGTTATAGTCGTCAAGCTGTCTTTACTTCTGATCCCAGCTCTCTTTGGGCATCTTTATACATGCTCCAGGATGGAGGGGGAAAGAGGAGCACTTTAATTGGAGTGGCTCCCAAGAGCCTCTTGGGAGCCTCTCTATTTAAAGTGCCCACAGCATCTCATGTATTCAGTGACCTGAACTTCAAAATGGAGGCAGAGCTTTGACTAAAAATGGAGGCAGGTGCTTTAAGTAAATCTTGTTCAACAAGCTTTAATTAAAGCACCCCTGCCACCATTTTGAAGTGCAGGGATGCTGAACACACATGACACCAAGGTTGCTGAACCATGGTAATTAGCACACTGCAGCAAACCTGATTAATGGAGTCCGCTCCAATGCATGTTAAATAGTAGTTTTCGAGCACATGGATGTGTCCTTTGGGTGTCAGGTTTCAATATAGTATATTATTATTATTCACCAGAAGAAAGAAGAGCCAGGGATTGCCTGAACAAAATGTTGTCTCCAACCCCAAGGCACACTGCACCAGGGTCACCATTCCCCTGGGCCTTTGCACCAGGTATGAAATCCTCACAGCACCTGATGAGCCAGCAGAACCATCAGCTCCTATACCTGAAGAAGAAAGGCATCCTGCAACCACCCCTAAGAAGAAATGCAGAGTGGCTGTTGTGGCAGACTCCCTCTTGTGAGAGCCTGAGGTGGGAGAAATCTGCTGCCCTAACCCCTCAGCCCATGAGGTCTGCTGCCTCCCAAGGACCCTTATCCAGGATGTAGCTGAGAGGATCCCAAAACTTATTCAGCCCTCCAACCACTACCTCATGCTCCTTATCCATGTGGGCACAAATGGCACAGCTCAGAACAATCCAAGTCAGGTCATAAATGACTACAGGATTCTAGGAGCAGGGCTTAAAAGGTTGGGGACACAGGTGGTTTTCTCCTTGATCCTTCCCATTACAGGTCATGGGCACAGGAGAGTGAGAAGAATTCAGGAAGTAAACACAATACTGTGGCACTGGTGCCATCATGAAGGCTTCAGCTTCTATGACCACAGCCCATACTTCAGAGAGAGAGCCAGTGAGTTATTAGGAAGGGACAGCATACACCTCACTCGCATGGGGAAGAAGCTCGTCTCAGCCAGAATGGCTGACCTGCTTGACTGGGATTTAAACTAAAGTTCCCTGGGGGATAGGCAGATAATCACTGAAGCAAGTCCACCAAACATCAACCACCAAAACATTAGGTCAGGCTGTACAAAGAAAAACTTCTATCCTTCTATACCCCAGGGATAGGGCTCTTCCAGGAGTGCAGGGCCTCTGATGGCAAGCTCACCTGCCTTTACACAAACGCCAGGACCCTGGGAAACAAACAAGAGGAGCTGGCCCTACTCCTAAACAGCAATTATTATGATCTCATAGGGATAACGGAGACCTGGTGGGACTCCACCTATGACTAGACCACAGATATAGATGGCTATTCTCTCTACAGGAAAATTGTGTTGCAAGAGAGGGCTGGGGTGTAGGTCTCTGTGTAGGTCTCACTTCCCTACAGGTGGAGAATGGCAACCAAGGAGGGCAACTTGAGACCCCGTAGATAAGGATAAAGAGGGAATGTGGTAAAGGGGATATAACAGTAGGAGTCTACTACAGACCTCCTAATCAAGAGCAAGAACTTGACCACCAGTTCTCCAGGGAACCGGCTGAGGCTGCACGCTCTCAGTGCATGGTTGTCATGAGCAACTTTAACTACCCAGATATCCCATGAGAAGAGTAATCAGCCAAATCCAATTGGTCATAATGCTTCTTTACATACATTAATGAGCTTTATTTGTTTCAAGAAGTCTATGGACTGACAAGAAGCAAGGCACTGACCTGGTACTGACCAAAGGGGATGAATTACTCAGTGACCTGAGAATCAAAGGGAAGCTGGGAGACACTGACCATGGGTTGATCACTTTCTCTATTCACCACAAAGCTGACAAGGCAGTCAGCAATATGGAAGTCCTCAACTTAAGGAAAGCCAACTCTTACAAACTTAGGAGGCTAGGTGTTCAGGCCCTGAGAAACCATGATCTGGCAGGGAGGAATGTCCATGATGAATGGTTCCTCCTCAAGGATGCAATCCTTGAAGCACAAGGGAAGTACATTCCAACCCACAGAAAAAGTAGCAAAAGGGCTGGATGACCCCTTTGGCTCAATAGCAAACTCTAGGACCTCCTGCACCTAAAAAAGAAGCTTATAGAGGATGGAAGACAGGAAACACCACTAAAGGAGGAGAACTTAGCACTAGCCCACACCTGTAGGAAGCAAACTAGGAAAGCCAAAACTGAAACCAAGCTCCATCTAGCCACTGAAATCCAGGACAATAAAAAGTCCTTCTTCAAATATGTGGGAAGTCAGAAAATGACAAGGGTAATATTGGACCCTTACTAGACCAAGTGGGGCAGCTCATAAACAACACCCAGAAAAAAGCCAGTCACCTTAATGACTACTTCACATTGGTCTTCCATCAGCCCAGTGGAATCACCCTGCCTGACAAGAGGCAGGAGCACCAGGAGAAGGGTAAACCTGCACATACCATTACCACTGATCTTGTGAGGGAACACCTTGAGAGGCTGAACATCCACAAATCAGCCGGCGTGGATGGAATGCACCCAAGAGTGCTAAAGGAACCAGCTGCCATTATAGCACAGCCTATGGTGAGGATATTCGAGAACTCAGTGCTCAGGCAAGGTGCCTGATGATCAGAAGAGGGCCAATGTCTTATCTATCTTCAAGAAAAGGAAAAGAGATGATCCAGAGAACTATAGGCCAATTAGCTTGATCTCAATCCATGGAAAGATCTTGGAACAAGTCATCAAGGAAACCATTACCAATATCCTAACAGAAGGTAATATTCTGAGAGATAGCCAACAGGTCTTTGTGGTGGCTGATTTTCTTTTCTGACTAGGTGACATCACCTGGACAAAGGAGAAGAGGTGAATATCATATTTTTGGACTTCAAGGAAACCTATAACCTGGTTTCCCATGATGTCCTCATGGGAAAATTGGAGAATTGCAGCCTAGACAATTTCACAGTCTGATGTCTGAGGAACTGGCTCTGTGGATGGACCCAGAGAGTAATAGCTGATGGAATCAAATCAAACTTGGCACACTGTAACTAGTGGCATCCCCCAGGGCTCCATTCTTGGACCTGTACTCTTCAATGTCTTTATAACACTCAGGTGTTATAAGCGGACTGGCTTAGTTTGCTGACAACACCAAACTATGGGGAAGTATAGTCACACTACAGGATAGGCTGTAGCCTGCACAGGATGGGATGGGGGGCTACCAGTACTGCCCATGCAGAGGAGGTTGGGGGTATCCCGGTAGTCTGCCACCGCAGTGTATAGCCCATTCAGTGCATTGAAGTTGGGAAGCCCTGAGCTAGATCAACACATTCATACTAAAAAGTCTAATATCACAATGTAACTTTAAACTTGCTGACCAGGTTGCCTACAGTATTTCTAAAACAATTTAAAATCAGTATTTGGGGGCTATTTCATAGCAACTCTACTATTGCTATACTAGATTCCAATTTCTTTCTTAGCCTTACTTCTCTCCCATTCTGTAAAATATTGCTAGCTCATATAAGTAAGAAGCATACCTGATTAAATGGTGGTCTATGTCCTATAATATGTATCATAAAAAGAGGCTATTTTCACCTGTTTGAACTGTTGAAAAGGCAGTCAGTGCCAGTAAACCAAGCATGCCACCAGACAAACAGTAGTCCCCAGAGGACAGATGCCTGGTTCTGCTGAGCCACTGAAGACAGGCTAAATGTCTCTTAAATGTGCAAGCAACCATAAAAGTGAAAATGACAGACACATGAGGCTGTGGACAGGAGAATAAAGCTATAAATTAGAAGGCAAAACATAAATATATCACTGAAAACTGAAGGGTACCATTTCAAGGAGAACATTGTTTTCATTTTAGCCAAAGACAGGTCATTTAGAAGATTGGATGAGGTTTTGGAGCAATTTCTTCATAGGGGAGCTTCTGTTTACAACATCTAGAGCCTTTCTAATGCTTTGAGAGAGAAAAGATTTTACCAGTGAGGTGAGCAGACTATTGAGGAGATGCTGACAATTCTATAAAGACACTGTTTGGGAGGCAAGTGATGCAATACATTGGTTAGGAGATTATCTTCATCAAAGTCTGTACACTGTTAGCAGGCATTCATAAAGAGAAAAACAAGGTCTTGGAGATAAGTTCATTTGTCAGGCTACAAAGTGCCTGAGCACTTGGTAGTGCTGTGAAGTAGAGCACTATGGGGACATGCACGTGTGGGTAACCCCCAGACTGGAGTGCTACAGAATCCTCTTAAAGATACGCTTTCCAGCCAGGAGACAATAGGAGGTTGCTCCTTAGCTTCCCCTATCCCCAAGGGAACCTGACAGTGAGCCAGAAAGGCTCATTAATGGGCTTGCCTAATTAGCTGTCCCTGCCATGGCGCTAGCTGATGAAGCTGCCTGAAAGTCACCTGTGAGGCAGCAGTCAATTGGGCTGCCAGCAGGCAGCAGCAGTAACCTCTGATCTTCAGGGATCTTGGTTTTCTCTGATTTAAAAAAAATCTCCAATTTTCAGATGAGTTCTTTTTCCTCAGAGAAAACCAAGATCCCTGCTGACCAGACAAGCCTGCAAGTGGCAGTAGTAGTGGCTGCCTGGAAGCTACTATAGGAATGGCTGATCAGGCCACCTCTGGCATTTGATCAGCTCTTGTTGCTGACCCAACGGAGCAGGACAGCATCGGCTCTATAACTGTTGCCATTGCTACAGGCTGCCAGGGAACCAGCCATTCTCCTTCCCTCCTCCTGCTTGGAGAGGGGTAGGAAGAGCTGAGTACTCTAGCATGGTGGAGCACTGTATGTAACTGTCTACTGTGATGGCCAGAACCAAAGAAATTAATAAGCAATAAATATGTGCTTCTTAGAGGCATTTGGAATTTTTGTCTAACATAAAGCTTGTATTTTTGTAACCCATAAATGTAACTTGTAACTGTTTGTGGAACTGACTAGGCCTCAAAGACAAAGCTATAGCTATGAAATTAGCTGACCTAATGGTTCTTTCTCGCTCAAAATTTAGCCTTGATGATGATAAAAACTGGATTCAGCACCCTGGCCTACCCAGCTCATTCCAGGAAAGCACATCTCAAAAAAGCATAATCAGAGAGTTCTATAGGAGTCAGATTTAGGCAGAGTAATGTTAATTTAAAACCTGAAGATGCTGCACTGCAATTTGCTTATTGGATAAACCCAAGTCTGCGCAGTAAACTTTTATAATAATTTTTAACACCTTTTAATCCCATAGAGTGACAGCTATAGAACAAGATTATGAATGGCTGTGAAGCCAATAGATTAGCATAAGACTAGGTATAAAAAGTGCATGCATCAGGTAACCAGTAGGAAGGAGGGAACAGGACAGTACTTGCTGTTCCAAGCCTAGACTCTAGACTCCCAGTGTAAGTGAGGATCAGATCCTGATCAAGGGACCTTCCCTGGTAATCCCTCAGACAGCGTCAATCGGGGACACATGACTTTACTGGAATCACCTGGCATTGAGGGACTATCGATAAAGTTGCCAACCCATGTCTATTTGTTGTTTTCATCAGCCAGTGGCTGATACCCTCACAGTGTCCTGCTGGCCTGTGACAGATTGATATGTTTATCTGTTGTTATTATTTACTATTAGCTCTTTAATATTGCGTTATCGACTTATCGCATTTATCTTTCTGTTAACTGGTGTGTGTGTGTGTGTGTGTGTGTGTGTGTGTGTAAAAAAGTATAATAAAATTGCTATTGCTTTACTCCCAACTCTACCTCCTCAGTCCCGAACCAAACAGCCTAATGGCTAAATTGATATACTCGCAGTGCCCAGCTGGCCTGTGACAGTCCATACATTACATGTAGTGCTGCAAAACAGGAGTTTTTGAAAAAGCAAGCCTTTTATTTTTGTGGCAGATCTGCCCTTGCTGTAGTGCTACAGTTGGAACTTTTGGATACTTACTTTTTGAAGTGCCATTAGATGTATATAGTGCTACAAAAGTAATGTGGGTACAAGATCATCGATTAGACTTTTTCCATACTTTCTTCAACTTTTTAATTTTGTCAACTTTTATGAACCAAATGTAGAATAATTTAAAGTATTATCTTAGTTCACATTTTAATACAAATGTCACACATCTTACCTGTAATTCTAAAAGGATTTCCATATAGCTTATCTCCTAGTACCAAGTCATTAATTAGGAAAATCAGGAAGGCCTCAAGCCTACAGACAGCCATACTACAAATAACATTGTAGAAGCTCCATGGGTCCTTTCCTGAATCTTCTTTTGTCTGTAATCAGTTAGCATCCCTGTGGGTTCTCTTGGTGTCCTGACTTAAGTTATCTTAGACATTTTCCCTCAAGATTCTGTTATTTCTGGACATTCTCACCATATATGTAGAATATTTTTATGCCTGCGCTTCCTCTCCAGCATTTTATGGCTCCCTTTATTCATTCATTTTGCTTACCTTTAAAGGTGTAATGTGCCCTTGACAGAGAGATTAGATTCTTATTCTCATGAAGTTATTCTGGATTTATTATGGGGTAAAGGTGATTAAATTCTTACTCCTGCTCTCTATAATTCAGGGAGGCAAAAAAACAGAATCAGAGTCTACAGTTTAAAAAATCTAGGTAACAATTGGCTAGGAAGGAACTATGCACTTGGATTGTAAATCCTTCTAAACCAGGATCGTATCTGTTTATTTATTTGTACATCACTAGCTGACACTAGATTTCCTAGTTATGACAATCTGGAAGTCTAGGTTTGTAGGGGCGGTGGGAGTTATATTTCTCTTACTGCTCTCTCTTTCTATGTACAGTAAGAAGTTAAAGGCTCAGACTCAAGATTCCATTTTCAGCGCTGCCATAGACTACTTTTGCGTGACTCCAGACAAATCATTTAACCAGTGCTTCAGTTTCCCCCTTGTAAAATTCGAATAATACTGTTCCTTTCTCTCTCACTGTATCCATTTGGTTGATAAATTCTTTAAAGATCCTCCCTCCCAGTGCTCTCCTTACTGCGTTCCTGATTGTGGTTGGATCCTTAACAAAAGTAAGAGCAATAACAATGACATTTACTTGCTGCTGGATTCCATCCCTTCAGCTTGAAACTGATGAGCTTTCTTTTCTACCCCATTATCAAAACCTGCATGGTGCTTGGCACGCCCTGGCAGGCACTGAGCCCATTCACACTGACTGCAGGAGGAGTTGCAGAATTCCTAGTATTAGGCTTGACGTGACTAACTGCAGGCAACGTTCTAGCATTCAACCTCTTTCCAAAGACAATTTTCTGTTGTCAAACAAATCTCTTTTCCACTTCTCTTGATTTTTATGAAAGTTCAATTTAGATGGAAAACTAGCCCTTTCAATAAAAAAATAAATAAAAGCAAAAAGCCCAGAAAACAGTATTATTCCAAGAATTTCTAGACAGGATAATGAAAATTAGGTCAGCAGCACTCAAAGAAAAATATTTTCAGAGAAAATTTGGACTTTATACTAAATGCCTCCTCACCAGTACCATATCAATTTTACAGCAGACTGACATTATGTCAACATGACCTTAAAAATGGTTGGCAAGTTAAATAACATTCAATAACTGATGACAAAGCCTAGTATTATCCAGTCTTCACAGGTTTTGAGTCCTATCATACCATGATATCATAACAGAAGCAACTACAATGAATAATTCCTTGTTCCTAAAACATGAAGCTTTTGCAACCCATAAATCACTATGGTTTTATATGGTAAAATTAGTCAAATATCTGATATGTTTAGTCTAATAGCTATGCGCATTTTTGTGGCAGGTTATCACCACTTCAGGTTAACTGCATGTGTAACTCAGCTAACATATGTCAGGCTACATATTGCCTAAGTTTTCTTTATTAGATATGTAGCTTTTTATCCCCAACACTTAGCATTTAATAGACTTAATGACTTAGAATTTCTCACAATTGAAATTCTATTTTTGCACAGAGCAAATAGCATGTTATTTAATTGACAAAAGTAGCTCCTTTGCTTAAAAAAGATAGGAACATCCTTTTGTTGAAAAGTGAGCAAACAAATCCAACTTCATTGTTAATAGGCATATTATTTTTCCATTTATGCAGACAAAGTGTAATAAACATCACATGCCAGCATGTCCCCTATCTTTGTACAAGAGATTATTGCCCCATTTTTAACACAGCACATTTTGTCGTGCAACAACAGAGACCCAGACTTAAAAAATATAACTTACAAACTCCTCTTTTCATATAATATGGTCAGCTCAAGAACACAAATTATTGGAACAGAAAGACCATACACAGTAATAGACAAAGACTCGTGATTTTAAAGCATCATAGTTGTGTATCCCAGATATTAATGAAATGTTAACATGCCAAAAAATGGATGCAAGTATTCTGTGACTATTGTTACCAATAGTACAATGTGATGGCATGGACAAACCCAACATTATTTATACGTATAACTATTATATGTATAACTTGTAGACAGCACAAAAATTGTTCAAGTAGTGAACATTGATGGGAAAAAGTAAGTTGTGCATAGCAATCCAAATCATCTAGTAAGGTGGAGCAAAGTTGGCATGTCACAGTTATAAGTGTGAATGCAGTGGAATCCTGAAAAGCAGTGACATGGAAGGAGATTCAGGAGTGAGTACAGCTAATCAGGCACAAGGCACCTTGTAGCATCCGATGAAGTGAGCTGTTGCTCACAGAAGTTTATGTATTTCCAATTCAGTTATGTTGTAACTGCCTTCTGCCTAACTTCAGATGAACACAACTAACAACCCCTCTCTGCTTACAGTTAATCAAACGAACAGGAGCATCCCATACATTGCTGTAACTCAGAAGATGGCTGCAAATCCTAGGGTGCACAAGTTCAGGAATACTCTGTATAGGGAAGCGATATTATCTGCCTATATAGCATTTGTGGGATTGCTATTGGAACACCAAGTCCTGTTCTGGTGTCCACACTTTAAAAATGAATTGTTGAAAAATTAGAAAGTGTTCAGAAGAGATCCAATAAACTGACCTGAGAACCCAAAAGCATGCCTTACCACAAGAGAGTTGAGAGCCTGTATGTATATAGTTTATCCAAGAAAAAGTTAAGAAGCAATTTGCTTGTGTTCTGCAAGTATATGGTTGCAATGGTTGGAAAAGAAAGAAAGATAAATTCAAAACTATGTGTTTTATTTTCAGTTTAATGGTGGAGATTAAAATTATTAAATCACTGGAACAATAGAATGAGAGAGATGATGGATTAGCCATCACGTAAAATCTTTAAATGAAGACTGGATATATTTTAAAATAGTGGTGCTCAGTCTTTTTCCTGTGAGCCAGATGGACAGTGTCTGGTCAGACCGCAGGCCAGATCCAGCTAGTGATGCCCCAGGCGGGCACAGCAGGCACTGTCCAGCCACATGGAGCGGGGCAGGGGGAAGGTTGAACCCAATGTAGCCCCACAGGGGAAAGGAGCTTGATCCAGCCCTGCAGGGGAAAGGAGTGTGGCCCAGAATCAACTTGGCCCCATGGAGGGCAGAACATGGCCTGACCTCAACCCTGTCCCATGGGGCAAGGGAGCATGGTCTAGCTGGGCAGGAGGAAGAAGATATGGCCACACCTCAACCCAGACTGGAGGGGAGGGAGGGGGCATGGCCAGTCCCCAAACCAGCCCTGCAGAGATGATGAAGTATGGCCCAGGCCCAGCCCAGCCCCACAGAGGAGGAAGTGGGTGTGGTCTGACTCCAATCCAGAAGCAGTTTAGGGGGCATGACTTGGCCGTACAGGGAAATGGGCACAGCTAGACTCCAACCAGCTGTGCAGGGCTTGGAGTCTAGGAATCTGGAAGAGGGGAGGGTTGCCATATTAATGGCCACTGCTTTCCCATCACCAAATTTCTGGACCTTTGGGCTGGGGGGCATGGGCCAGATAAGATAGTTCAATGGGCCACATTTGGCCCAAGGGCCAGAGGTTGAGCACCCCTCTTTTATAAAGTTACACTATAGCGAGACAGATCTTGCGGACTTGCTATAGAAAAGGTTGAACTAGCTTGCACCTTACAGAGAAACTAAACAATCGTATTGGTCCCTTCTTGCCTTACAATCTATAAATCCACGTGTAATCAAAAATTCAATTTTTAAAGGGCAAAAAAGAAAGAAAAATACGTCTGTTTTTAAGACCACGTACAACAAACTACTTTTTTTTTTAAACTTTCAAAGTCTTGTAGGCCTATCTCCACCCTATCTTCCTATTCACAATCAGTATTTGAAGGCCACTCCCTGCCTCTGAGTAGCCCATGATGCCAGTCTTCATTGCCCAATTGTTAGACTTTTAAACAGGCACCATTGTGCTTGCTTCCATTCTGCAACTAGTGGTTGAGGGAAGAACCACAGAACCATCTACAATGTTACCTCACTATCCTCTTCCTTTACTGAGATGACTACAAAAATTCTGACAACAAATCAGACTGCCTATGTTCTACAGCTATTTCTGATCATGTTTGCTGGTGTTTTCTTATTGTTTCCTTGTACTTCCCTGCCCATCTAAAACCATCTGTTGTGCCCCGTCTTCTAATATGATTATAAGTTCTCAGGACTTATTGTTCTGTATTGCACAGCCCCTAGCACAGTAGGGTTCCAGCTCATGACCAGGTTGTATAGGTAGTATGATAATACAAATAGCAAATAATTCATCTCAGTTAAGAAATAATAGGGTCTGTCCTAGCAATCTACATATTTTGATATCTATCAAAGCATTACTTCAGTGGCACTGAACAAAGGACTGGAAAGGGGAGCTACGGAGCTGGCTACAAAGATGAAACTGTAGATACTAATGTGTTCAGTTTTGGAAGCTACCACAGTTAGTCCCCTAACATCAAATAAGATGGTACCTCTAACTTAAAATGGCATTCTTTTTTCCAGTCTTATGTTACTTAATGATGTTTCTAACTACACCTCACCTATCTTCATCTAGGCAAAAATTTGTTTTCACAGAGAAAACATCCAACGTATAATACTTTATAACTGACTAGCACAGCTTAATCTTACCTATTAATGTTCCTTACCTCCCTTACCTCAGTCTATTTCAGCATTTTGTTGCTTCTTCCTTTTCACCTCTCCTAAATATGCCCATTCCTTTCCATTTTATGTCCATGTCTTGATAATCATGCAATTTTATAACTTCCTTTTCTCTGGAGTTCCTTCTTCCTACCACTGTTATGATCTTTACATTTCTCCTCTCTTATTAAGCTCATTTTCCTCAAGCATCATTTTATTCACAACAGTCATCCCTTTTACAAGTCTGTTTACTGGTTCTGCATCTCCTTCTGCATCTGTACTAGATACCTTGCTTTCATTTCCAACATCATTTCTATATCTCATCCCCAGTCATCTGCCACTCTTCTGTCCTCACTTTGTTTTCTGCTACATCCATCTCTTTGCTCCTAACATTTCCTCCTCCAAAAGTATTGATTTTTGTCCTCTGCTTCCTGTTGGGGATGTTCTTCTTCACTCCTGTACACAACATAGACTCCCTCAAATCCTTCCTAAGCAGGTGTCTTTTTGCCAGAATCCTACCAATGACAGTTTTCTACTTCGTTCTAAACTAAAGGAAAAGTAGTAGTTTGTTTTCCCTTGAGAGACAGTCTACAAAAGAAGAAGCCCTGATATAGCTACTTATGTCCTCATGTGGACCATATTCAGATTCATATCTATATTCAGTCCATAGAACACATAGCACACTTAGGGCTGTTGCATAAACAGTTTATAATAGTAACAGACTATTTGTATGACTCTTATGAGCAAGGTTTCACTAATATGAGGTAAACTTAAAGAAAAACATAACATTAAAAAAGAAAACTATTCCATCATTTTAAGTATAACATGAAAATAGCACAATAAACTGGTAAGTGACTGATGGTGAATATCAAAGGTTTAGTAGCCACTGCTAATATACAAAGATTATTCCCGTTAGGTTATTATGAACACCTGCTCTTTATGAGAGAGTGACTTCATAAACATATACAGCCAGTCTGTCAGCAAAGGTATCTATTATGCTCAGCAATCAGCAGAAAGTTCAGATGGAAATATGACCCATTTTGTGAAAACACAATAAACTCAGTGCTGTTGCACAGGATGCCATGTATAAAAACTGCAATTAGACACATGTTTAGAAGTACAACAGATTTTCATCTGTTCGGTTTTGTATACTAAAACATTTTCAAACTCAGTGAAAAAGTGGGATATATAAATCAAAGTAATGCACAATGTATTTCTCCACCAATACTTTACTACTTCAAGAATTTCTAGATGTAAAATGTTTCTTTATTCATATTCATTCATCTACACATACAATTACACTTAAAAAGGTAATAAGGGAACTTCACAGATATGTAGCAAGCCATGTTGATCAGATATCTCTTTTTATTCTTTGAACCCAATTTGATTTCCCTAATGTTCACTATCAGCAGCATTTACCCACCATAATCACAGATCACTCTTCAAGTTATACAAACTAGGGCTTTAACAGGTAATAACTGATGCAAGCTCATCATAACTTCTCCCTTTTTCTTCAGTCTCTTACTCTCCTCTACCTCTCATCATATGCAACGCTTAAAATTACAAAACAAATACTGTAGCACCAATTAACTGGAATTAGGCTCCATAAACCCATCTACAAACTGCCCATAAAAGTTGTGGACTAGTGGGCTCAGTTATAGCAAGGAGGCTGCTTGTAAAA
This sequence comes from Crocodylus porosus, assembly GCF_001723895.1. Taxonomy (NCBI): domain Eukaryota; kingdom Metazoa; phylum Chordata; order Crocodylia; family Crocodylidae; genus Crocodylus; species Crocodylus porosus. The sequence goes on along the minus strand of NW_017728918.1, from coordinate 60,562,032 downwards.
GTCAGTGCCACTTTCAGTGCTCTTTTCCTCTGTGTTTATATGGTGTCAGGGATATTGGAGAAAATGGCAGATCATCTAAATCCTCCATATACCAGAACTGTAAGTCTTCAATGGAAAAACTCCACTCTGCTCTCTACCACCACGAAATAACTGTATAAGTGACAGCATCATTTACATATAACTTGCAGGTACTGGATGCACACAGTAAAGGTACAGTGCACATGATATTTATTCATGTTTATCTCAGGAAGTAGAAAAAATGATTTTGGCCAAGTTCAATTAAAGTAAAAGAAAGGAAAAAAATATGTATTTTTCCTGTATATTGCATATGAACTTAAAAAAAAAAGTTGTATCTTCTATTTTTATTAATTTATTCTTGGTAGATCAACAGTACTTGTGTTTTGCTTAGCCTTAGTGACTATTTGTCCAAAAGACTTCAATCTACTTAATTTTATTCTATCATCCATTATGCATGGAATTTAAGGGCAGGTTTTTTTTCCTACACATATCTCAGCAAATGTGGGCATGAGAACAAAGTCAGGTCCTACCGGTCTACCAGATCTCCAGAAGTTAGAAGCCAGAATTTGAAAACTTTTCCTTAGTATACAGCAGTTCTGTGGAAAGAGAGGGGAGGAAAAAAAATTCTACTCATAAGTACAGCACAACCAAAATTGGTTTTATGTATTATTCACTAAAGCCCCCTGGTTCCAATACGTCTCAGGTTTAAGTATATTTTCTGTATAAGTTATTAAATGAATTTCAGTATTCTAAATCCTTCAGAATGGTGGTAAAAATGGAATTCTCCTGCATCATTTAAAGTTATGGTAGAAATATTTAGTTTGGTTACTGTAGTTAATATAGAAATATTCACGTAGTTAATAAGTGCTTAATATAGCACCATTTTAAGCATATCATAAAAATGCTTTATAAGATTACCACTCTTATCAAATGCTTTCGTTGATTCATAGTGGGTATGTTTACACGTGCATTTATGCCGACTTAAATTCACTTGCGCAGGAAGAGGGAATGGGCAGGCATCTACAATGCAAGGAACCTGGGACTAACTTTAGTCCCAGATCAGAGCAGCCTGCCATGGACACCTGTGGCCACAGGGGGGAGCTTCCGTCTCCAGTCACGTGGCTACCAGCACTTGGCAGCCATGCTGAGGCCAGAGACAGCTGCTAGCACTTGCTGGCCATCTTAGAAGCTTGTCCCAACCCTGTGATCCCTGGCCATCCCCTTCCCTGTCCAGCAGCTGTGTGCTCAGCATAGCAGGCACCACACAGCAGCTCCGTCCTTGCCAACCCTGCTTCCCCATACCACAGCTGCCCCTGCCCCTGACCACTGCACTGCACTCTTGCTGGCCATGGTGTTGACCCTGCTGAGCCCAGCAGGCTCCCCCCGTCCAGGCCCCAAGACAGCCATGCATCTGCTATCCAGGCCCAGAGCACCAGATGTAGGAGGCTCTGGCTGACCCCCTCCTTCTGCACTCCCTTTTTTAGCCTGCCTGCCTCCCTCACTCCCCCAATCTTCTGCCCACCTCAGCACCACTCCGGGACATGCACATGGGTGACATAAAACAGCTTTACTTCCAAAACAATCCCCATCCCCATCTCTTCCCTCCTCAACAACCAGTGTCCCTCCACCACCCTCACCACCCACCTACAGTAAAAAACCTGTGTCTCAAACTGAAAACTATGTTTAACTGTCCAAACCACTCCCCAAGTCCTGGCACAGGGGGCTGAGGGGTGGGGTCACTTAGGGTGCAGAGCCTGGTGGCAGGTGGCCAGCACATCAGCCCTGAACTGTTCTCCTGTGGATCTGGGGGGTCCCAGTGACCACAGCAGGTGGCAGGCTCCTGCTACTGCATAGGTGGCTGGTGCCCCTCCTGGCCGCCCAAGTCCAGGCCCAGGAGGGCCAGTGTTCCCTGGTGGGACTGTGCCTGGAACCACCAGATTCTCAGCTGCATGGAAACGAGGTGAGTGATAGGGCTGGGCATTGGTGGAAGGTAACAGAGCAGGGGCAGGAGTCGAGCTAAGGGCTCCTGCAAGTGGGAGGTGCTAAAGGTTCTCTTTCCAGATCCCAGAAGGAGGCTGTGGCCAGGTGGGAGGAAGATTCCCTGAGGGGCTGAAGATCAGGTGTTGGAGCACAGGCACACCTGCCAGGCCCAGGAGGGCAACCAGGGCCTGGCAGTCAGAATCTGCAGCCACTACTGCCTGGCCCTGGCTACTCAAGGAGTGCAACATCACATTTCTCGAGGGCCTCCATCTAGCCCCAGTGCTCCCATATCACCCACTAGAATGCCTCCTCCCACGTGACATCCTCTGCCTGCTACGCCAGCTCCTGCTCCTCCCATGCCTGGTCCTGTGCCTCCTGCTCCTCAGCCACCACCAGCAGCTTCTGGAGCAGAATGGTCCAGTCCTCGGTGCGCTGCTGCCAATGCCAGCAAATCTGGGTGGCTCCAGCAGTGGGTGGTGGTGACCCAGACCTTGCATCTCCTCTGGGGCTAGTGGCCTCTCCCCCGTGTCCAGATGTTGGCCCCACAGAGGCAAGAGAAAGAAGCCTTTTGTGAGAGTTTGCAACAGTTCAGAGAGACAAGATGCTTTGCACCTGGGGCCGTGCATTGCTGTTGGCATTGATGCCTTGCTCGAGGTGTGAAAGGCCCGTGCCCACCCATCTGTGGGGACACGCAATACCCAATAGAGTTCTGGACTTGTCCCACCTCTCTGCATAGGATGGGGCCCCAGGACCAGGGGACTGCAGGCAGGCCAGGCAGGAGGTGGGGCCAGGGAAGTGACTGAGAGCTAAGTCTGGTAAAGCTGGTGGCTCAGCATGAGACACTCCATCCCATGTGTGGCCAGCCCTGGACAGTACTTATGAGCACTCAGTAGTGGGATGAGGCCTGGGTCTTGAAGCTGCGCAGCAGAGGCAAATGTGCCACAGCACATGCACATAGCTGCAAAGACAGGAGACAGCAAAATCAAATTGAAACAAAGGGCTTCAAAACAGCCTCGAAACAAAACGAGGCTAGTTAAAACACCTTGAAAGTTTAGAAACATTTCAAGTTTTGAAGCAGCCAGCAGCTAGGTGGTGGGAGACAGGAGAACCAGGGCTGCACTCCCAGCAGCTCTGCAGCCCCATGTAGCTCAGTGACAGCCAGGCTGTGGGAAGCCAGTCACAGTGCAGGGGAAGGGAACTGAGCCCGGGCTCAGTTCCCCTCCCCAGCACTCTGATCAGGCTGGGGAAGGGAACAGAACCCAATCGCTCAGTTCCCCTCCACAGCCCTATGATCAGCTGGGGAAGGCAACACAGCCCAGCTGGGCTGAGTTCCCCTCCCTAGCACTACAATGGGACTGGGGAAAGGAACTCAGCCCAGCTTTCCTTTACTCAGCCCAATCATAGCACTGAGGAAGGGAACTCAGCTCTTTTTTTTTTTTTTT